>NC_057358.1:24749642-25378571 GCF_016509475.1 Prionailurus bengalensis
CTCTCTGCCCCTCCCCGGTTCATGCAGTCTCTTTCTCTCTCCCAAAAATAAATAAACATTTTTCAAAATTTTTAATAATAAAAGGATTTGAAGAAATTTAAAAACAATGCCACTCTTCTCACAAATTGTTTTTGTTTTGGATAACAGTTGCTTTTCATTAAAACGTTATTTGTATTAACATGTAATGGATTTACTTTATTGTTAAATAAGTTGGTAAATACTTGAATATTTATCAATTTTAGTTTTTAATAGGATAAATACAGAAGATCTACCCATATAAACCAAAGCCTTTTGGATTCTCAATAATTGAAGATGTTAAGGGAGCCTGAGAATAGACAGTGTGAGAACTCAGAGCACTGATCCAGCTAGCACCTCTACTGCAGGAACTCACTCCATCTCCCCAGTGCCTGTACACACTGCATTTGCCTAGTCAAACCTAGGTTTATCAATGACCAAAAAAAAAGAACTTTTCATAATGTAAGTTCATCAAAAGCACATTACAAACCTAAGCATTTACCTTATTATGTTAACAACATAGCTGCAAAATACATTTAAAAATGGTAAAAATTCAAAGAAAAATAGAATACTCAAAAAATTAGAGTCAGAGGTTACAACTACCTTCCTCAACAATAAAACAAGTGGACAAAAAGTCAGTTATGGATAAAGAATTGAATATTATCAACCAATCTAACTTGAGGAGATTTACAGAACATTCCATCCAACTACAACAAAATATATATTCTTCTCAAGTGCACATAAAACATTTACCAAGAGAGACTATATTCTGGATTATGAAACAATTCTTAATATATGTGAAAAGATTCATATCATATTTTCTTACTACTGTAGAATTAAATTAGAAGTCAAGAGCAGAAAGATCCTTTGAAAATCTTGAAATATCTCCAAGTAGCCATGGGCCAGAAAGAAACAAAAAACAAGACTTGTAAATTATTTTGAACTGAATGAAAATGATGATGTCACAACGCATCTACATTTATGAGATACAGATAACACTCTATTTCGAGGGAAACTTATACACCTATATTAGAAAAGACAAAAGGCTCTCAATAACCTCAGCTTTTACTTTTAAAAAGTATAAAATAAGAGTAAATTAATTCCAAGGAATAGAAAAGGAGAAGAAAAAATCAAGTACAAAATAAAAACACAACAGAAACCAGAACAGTACAGAAAATTAATGAAACCAAACGCTGAGGACTTTAGAAGATCAATAAAATTGATAAACTAGCCACACTAATCAGTTTAAAAAGAGAAAAGAAACCAATTAAGAATATCAAGAATGAGACATGTGACATCACTACAGGGTCTACAAATATTAAAAGGATAAGAGAATGTTGTTAACACCTTTATGCAAACCAATGACAACTTAGGTGAAATGGCCAAATTCCTGGAAAAAGACAAAGCTTACTCAAGAAGAAGAAACAGATAAAGAGAACAGCCCTGTATCTACTAAAGATATTAAATAGGGGCGCCTGGGTGGCTCAGTCAGTTAAGCGTCCAGACTTCAGCTCAAGTCATGATCTTGCAGTTTGTGAGTTGGAGCCCCATGTCAGGCTCTGTGCTGACAGCTCAGAGCCTGGAGCCTGCTTCAGATTCTGTGTCTCCCTCTCCTTCTGCCCCTCCCCGACTTGTGCTCTCTGTCTCTCAAAAATAAACATTAAACTTTTTTTATTTTAATTTTTTTAAAGGTATTAAATATATAGTTACAAGCTCCCTGCCAAGAAAAACTCCAGGCCCAATGGCTTCACTGGTAAATTCTACCAAACATTTAAAAGAGAGCAAGTATCAATCCTATATACACTTTTCCATAAAAGTGAAGAGGAGGGAACACTGTCCAATATATTTGTAAGACTACCATACTGACACCAAAACTAGACACAGACATTACAAGAAAACTGCGGACCAATAACTCTCAAGAGTATGGAAGCAAAAGTTCTTAACAAAATTTTAGTAAATGAAGTCTAACAATCTATGTAATGGAGAATATAGCATGGTCAAGTGAAGTTTATCTCGGGAAAGCCAGGCCAGTTTAACATTCAAAAAAAAAAAAAAGATCATTTCAACAAACACAGAAAAAGCATTTGACAAAATCCATCATCCACTCCTAATAAGAACTCTCAGCAAACTGCCTTTAGAAGGCAACTTCTTCAATCTCATAAAGCATATTTCTGAAATAGCTACAGACTATAATCATAAAAGTAAAAAAATGAATGATTTCCACTAAGATAAAAACAAGACAACAGTGTCCACTTTCACTACTCCTATCCAACATTTTCTTGAAGCTTCAAACTAGAGCAGTAAGGTAAAAAAAAAAAAGTAGGGGGGGAGGGGAGGGGAGGGGAGGGGAGGGGAGGGGAGGGGAGGGGAGGAGAGGAGAGGAGAGGAGAGGAGAGGAGAGGAGAGGAGAGGAGAGGAGAAATTAAAGGGAAGATGTAAAACTAAAACTGTATTTACAGATAACATAATCTTCTGTAAAGAAACTATAACGGATCTATACAATTGCTACTGTAACTAAGTGACTTTAACAAGGATACAAAGTAAATATACAAATGTCAAATGTACTTCCGTACATACGAGCAAAAAAATGATCAAGCTAAGAGCATAAAAATAATACCACCTACAATAGCATAAAAATATGATACACTTTGGAATAAAAGTGACCAAAGATGAACAAGGCTTAAAATACTAAAGTCTACAGAAACCACACAGAGATGTTTAACATCATTAATAATCACTAGGGAAATGGAAACTAAAACCTCAGTATTAGAATGGCTAAAACACCTATGAGAATAACTAAAACTAAAAAGACTGACCATACCAAGTGCTGGTGAGGATATGAGGCAACTACTGAAACTCACCTACAGTGTTGGTAGAAAGATGAAATGGTATAATAATTTTGGAAACAATTCAGGTATAAATTTGGTTATAAAGTTAAACATCTACTACCATGTTACCTATCCATTCCACTCAAGACATACTTAATTTACTCAAAAGAAATAAAAATATATGGCCATATAAAGACTTGTACACAAATGTTCACAAAAGTTTTACTTGTAATAGGCAAACCCAAAAACAATCCAGATGTTAATCAACATGTGAATGGATAAACAAAATGTGAAACAATGAAGCAGTACCCAGGAATAAAAAAGAAGTGAACTATTTTTACATACAACATGGATGAATCTCAAAATAATTACGCTGAACGACTCCAGACAAAAAAACAATATGTATCATATAATTCCATTTATATAAAATTCTAGAAAATGTAAACTAATCCACAGTGACAGAAAGCCTGAGGACAAGGGACAGAAAGGTGGGATAACAAAGAAGTATGAAAAAAAGGGGGTGGGAGGTGTTCATTACCTTGAATGTGTTGATGGTCTCTTGGGTAATACGTATACAAAAATTCATAAAATTGTATGCTTTAATTATGTACAATTTATTTTCCTTCAAAAAAAAGGCTTTTACAGTAGGTTAACTGGCAATGGTCACACAACAATGTGAATATACTTAATGCCACTGAACTCTACACTAAAAAATGGTCAAAATGGTAAATTTCATATTATGTATATGTTATCACCAAAAAAAGTGGGTTTACTGAATTCAAAGCTGAAGCCAGAAGTGATAATAACTACAGTTAGTAAGATAAGTAAGGAATTCGTATTTCCAGGCTATCTACTTCTTTGACTATGCTGCTTCTATTCTGCCAGCTGATTAAATGTGAATTTAAAGCCTTTTATAGGTTCTTACCTGTGAGATATGATTGATGGAAGACTCCATTCTCCGAAGCTGAGAGGCTTGGATATCCAGCAACTGGAGTACATTGTTGGCCAATGCATTTATTTGATAAGCAACACTAGCTAGGGATTGGGTTGTGTAGGCTTTGGTCTCTTCTAAAGCTTTTCTCTTATCTGCAGCCTGAAAATAAGAACAAAAACAATCGATACTTATTTAAGGTTAATATTCATTAAACATATATGCTATAGAAAAAGAGAGTTATAATTATATTTTTTAATAGAAAGGCTCAATTGAATCAAAAAACTTATCAGAGCAGTCTGATGATAGTTGCAGAACACTGGCAAGGCCATGGCAGAAATCCCTGTCAGGTGGGACCCACTGTCTCCTGAGCAGCCAATCAATCCACTGAGGCACCTGGGTGGCACAGTCGGTTAAGCATCCAACTTCGGCTCAAGGCAGGATCCGAATTTGAGCCGCACTTTGGGCTCGCTGCTGTCAGCGTGGAGCCCGCTTTGGATCCTCTGTCTCCCTCTCTCCTCTCTGCCCTCAACCCCACTCACGTGCACACACTCTCAAAAATAAAAATTAAAAAAAATTTTTTTTAAGGAGTCACCAAGTGACTGTCATCAGAGGTACACATTACAGCCCCTCAACCACCAATTTATCACATTACATCTTCAGAACCTTCTGCCAGCCCCAAGCTCCCAACTCACTGTTGACAGTTTGGCTAAACTAGAATAATGCATGTTGCCTCAGCATCCATTTTGTGTGGCTAAAGTGGCCTAGAGGGGCCTTGAATTGACACTAGCTCCTCCACAAGTGGATGCCCCAGACAACAGCCCTCAGGGTCACAAGTAAATTTAAGTTCCTGATATAATTCCCCAAACCCACCTTGGGATAAACAATCTCTCCTGTCTCCCACTTCTTCCCCTTTTTGTGCCCTTCGATAAGACCGCCTCGGAACTTATCAAAATCCTGCTGTTTTGGGTTTTAATTAACCAATCCAGACTTAGCCTGGAAACCCCAATGCATTCTGCCGAGGACCCTAATAAAGGGATGTGCCTCAAGTCCTGCTGCTCACTCGCTGTATATACCCTGCACTGAACTTCTCCCTGTGTCTCCTGGAGGCATCATACTGTGTACCCCCAGGACTTGTGAATAATAAACTACTCTTTCACTTTCCCTTGCAGTCCTTTGTTGAACCTTAGCTCACCAACCAGGGTCTCTACTTAACAAATGTTAACATTTTGGGATGAGCACTGGGTGATGTATGTAAACCAATTTGACAACAAATTTCATATATTGAAAAAAAACAAAAAACAAAAAATAGATGTTAACAAAAAATCCAAACACCTACCAACAATGATACAAACTAAATCCATTAACCAACATCAGAATTCCAACCTCCCTGTTATCCATTATGACCATGTCTCTTCTCTCCACACAAACCACTGTGAATCTTATAACACAATCCTTTACCCACCTGTTCTTCCCAAACTCCTGTACATAACTCAGAGTCTGGTGGTGAGAAAAGTTCAGAGACAAAGTTCACAGAGCCAAGTTCAAAGACAAGTGATGATAAATTCTTTGTAGCAAGGTGGGGGCAGCAACTTAGATCACAAACAAAGCATAAATATCATTAATATATACTCTAAATATTATAAAAAGGCCAAGAATCAATTTAAAAAACAAATCTAACAGTTCACCAAAAAGGCAATATAACCACTTTTAACCATTTGAAAAGACATTCAACTGCATTCACTATAAAAAAGTAATGCAAATGCAACCAATGTGATATACTATTTCTCACCTACTCATCTGTCGAACATCCAAAGGTCTGACAAGGTACTCTGCAAAGCTGTGCAGAAAGATTCTGATACAGAGCAAAACTACGTATCAATTTCTTTTTTCTACCCCAGTAATCTCATTTTAGGAATCCATCTCAAAGAATCACTGGCAAAAATATATTATACAGTTATTCATATTGGCACTATCTGTAATAGTAAAAGACTAACTCACAAACTGTGAGATCATGACCTAAGCTCAAATCCAGAGTCACACGCTTAACTGACTCAGCCACCCAAGTGCCCCAATCATTCTTAAAATGAGATTTATCCTTAAGACAAAAATAACTGAAAGAGAAAAGAAACCCTGAAACCGTTTTCAATCATTTTATTGCTGATGATAGTTTGGGAATTATTAATCTGAGACTGTTATTTGTGTAGTGTGAGATGAAGCAAGTCATTACATGTTTATGTCATTGAGAAGTGAGATTTTGGCATGGTTCACAAGACTCTTGATGTAAGAAGAACAAGGTTTAAGAAAAAAAATTAAAAAAAAAACAAACAAACAAGGTTCTGGATTTAAACTGAAAGCATCAGTCCAAATTGAATTTGTATTTTATCATATCATATCACATACCAATATCCTACCTCTGTCCAAAGAAATGGCCTAATTGTAAAACATGGTGACTACAGTTGGTAACACTGTATTATACGACTGAAATTTGCTAAAAAAGTAGAACTTAAATGTTCACACACACACACACACACACACAAAGACAAATACGTTAGGTGACAGATATGTTCATTAGATATGAAGAATCCTCCTCAATGCATATGTACATCAAACTATCATGATATACACTTTAAATATATTACAATTTTATATGTCAATTATACCTAAATAAAGGTGGGGGGGGATAAGAAAAGGCCTAAAAATAACTGTCTAACAGCCAAGGAACACTACTTATTACTCAGATTATGATGTCTAATACCACTTCCCACTGCAAGGAATCTAGACTCTTAGCCAACGACAAGTCTAGGACATGAAATGTACAAGATGCGCTATGTGTATTGCAAGGCATGTGAAAGCCACCAAGGCTCTAGGGTCATGCCAAAAGGACTCAAAAATCAGGTGGAATAGGGTTGCCTCGGTGCCTCAGTCAGTTAAGCATCCGACTTCAACTCAAGGTCATGATCTCACAGTCCGTAAGTTCAAGCCCTGCATCAGGCTCTGTGCTGACAGCTCAGAGCCTGGAGCCTGCTTCAGATTCTGTGTCTCCCTCTCTCTGTGCCCCCTCCCCTGCTCATGCTCTGTCTCTCTCTGTCTCAAAAATAAATAAAAACATTGAGAAAAAAAAAAAAGAATCAAGTGGAATAAGCTGCCACAGGCCACAGATGATACAATGTAAACATCAATGAAGATAATAACTTCGATGGAATGAAACACATGAAATGCTTAAATATGAGTTGTAACAGTATTAAAATTTTTATTTTTAAATTTTTTTAAGTAATCTCTATGTCTAACATGGAGCTCGAAATCACAACCCCATGATCAAGAGTCTCATGTTCCTCAAGGACAAATTGAGCCTGCCAGGTGCCCCTAAAAATTTTTTTTAAAAAGGTCATTGCCCAGTTTGGGAGGATGTTAGGGACCATCCTAGGAGGGGAGGAATGCATCAGCTTTATTAAAATATGAAATGCATACAATTCAAAATTTTTAAGTATACACTTCAGTATGTTTTGACAAATGTGTACACAGTTTTTGCCTGTTCTAGAGTTTTTGCCTGTTCTAGAGTTTCATATAAATGGAATCAAAAGTATATATAGTCTTTTGTGTGTGTCTTCTTGAAATGCATCCTTGTTACTGCTAAGCAGTATTCCATTGTACAGATTTACCTTGGTGTGTTTACTCATCAGCTGATGTGTTTATTCATCAGCTGATGATGGTTTGTTTCTAGTTTGGGGGTACTATGACTAAAACTGCTATAAATATTTGAGTCCAAGTCTTTGTTGTGGACATGTTTTCATTCCTCCTGGGTAATACCGAGGCAATACCTAAGAGTAGAACTGCTAAGTCCACAGTAAATGAAGTTTCTGTTTAACATTATGAGAAACTGCTAAGCTATTTTCCAAAGTAGCAGTACTATTTCGTATTCCCACCAGCAATATATGTGAGTTCTAGTTTCTCCACATCCTTGACAACACTTGGTATGGTCAGTCTTTTTAATTTTACTAGGGGTTTTAATTTCAACTTCCCTATTAAGTCATGATGATGAGCATCTTACCAAATACTTGTATACTATCCATTTCTTTGATAAAGTGTCAAATCTTTGCCACTTTTAACTGGTTTTTTATTATGACTGAGTTGCATATGTATATAGATATATGTGTGTGCGTGGCAAAATATATATACTGAATACAAGTCTTTTATCAGATATATTTTACAAATATTTCTTCTAGACACGTAGCCTGCCTTTTCATTATTTTAATAGCCTTTCAAAGGAAAAAAAAATATTTTTCTTTTGATGAAGCCTAATTTACCAATTTTTTCTTTTATATTTCATGATTTTTATGTCCTACTTTTAAAAATCTCTGCCAACCCCAAGGTCACTGAGATTTTCCCCATATTTTCCTCCAGAAATGGAGGAAAGAAGTTTTATAATTTTTGCCCTTACATTTGATAGAGCTATGGTCTATTTCATATTAACTTTCTGCATGAGGTGTAAATCAGGGTAATAATCAAAATCATTTTCTTATATATAGATATCCCAATTGCTCCAGCATCATTTGTTAAAAGATCACCCTTTTCTTCAATGAATTGTCCTGGCACTAACTCAAAAATCAACTGATTACATATATGTGGGTCTACTTCTGGGCTCTCTTTTGGGTTCCACTGTAATACCTGTTGATCCTCATCTAGTACTATACTGTATTGATTACTATAATTTTAATAACTCTAGAAGACAGGTACTAAAGTCCCCCCACAACTGTTTTCCTTTTTCAAGACTGTTGTGGATACTTCTTTTTTTTAGGAAATTTTTTTAACATTTATTTATTATTGAGAGACAGAAGAGACAGAGCATGAGCATGAGAGGGGCAGAGAGAGAAGGAGACAAAGAATCCAAAGCAGGCTCCAGGCTCCAAGCTATCAGCACAGAGCCCGACGCGGGGCTCGAACTCACAAACGGGGAGATCATGACCTGAGCCGAAGTCGGATGCTTAACCGACTGAGCCACCCAGGCACCCCATGTTTTGGATATTCCTAAGTCTTTTGCACTTTCATGTCAATTTTAGAATCACTTTATCAATTTCCACAAAAGAGTCCACTAAAAATTTGACAGGGATTATACCGAATCTAGAAATCAACTTGGAGAAAACTGCCATCTTAACAACACTGCATCTTCCAGCTGTAAACACAATAACCCTCCCCTATTATATAGGTCTTCTAAAAAAAAAAAAAAAAAAAAAAGTCACAGGGAGAATTTAAAGTGTTTGTATACTAACTGCAAACATTTTGTTAAATTTATCCTTATGTACTTCATATTTTTTAATGTTTATTTATTTTGAGAGAGAAAGCTGGGGAGGGGCACAGAGAGAGGGAGAGAGAATCCCAAACAAGCTACACACACACTGTGGAGCCCAACATGGGGCTCAAACCCACAAACTGTGAGATCATGACCTGAGTCAAAATCAAGAGTCAGACACCAAACCAACTGAGCCACCCAGGCACCCCATGTATTTCATACTTTTTGATGCTATCATGAATGATACTGTTTTTATCATTTCAATTGCCAATTATTCATTGCAAGCTTATGGAAATACAATTGATTTTTTAATACTGACCTTGTATTGTAATCCTGCAGCATTGCTAACTTCATTTATTTGCTGCGGTTGCTTTTTTGTAGATTTCTTAGGCTACTGTACATAGACAATCACAAAAGGTGATTTTACTTCTTACTTTCCAATCTGTGTATCTTCTTTTTTTTGCTCTATTGCACTGGCTTTTGGGGCAACTGACCTTTATAAAGATATATGCCCTTTATGAATCTAAGGAAGCACTTTCAATTCTTAGTATGTTTAAAACTAGGCAGATTTCATCTTGAATGATACTTTTCAGTTATCCACTGAATTCTAGAGTTTCATCTGCCTTTTGTTTTCAGTACACAAGTTGCACACTTTTCTTTCACAAGAGTCAGAGAGACTACTAGCTTTGCACTATCCTCCCTTCCTCCAGAGCACATAATTATACTTCATTTCCCAGCTTCCCTAATTGCCTGGTCATAAAACTAAATATTGCAATGCAATGGTAACAGAAATGGGTGTTTCTTCCAGGTCTACCCAGAGAAACCTCTCATGCATGTTCCAATGCAACTGTTAAAAGTAAAATGTAGTCCCTATCAAAACAACAGAGTTGTGTTTAATGGAAACTATTTTATACTGCTTCCATCTTTAAATTTAAAATAATTAAAATTAAGGGAAATTTAAAAATTCATTTTTTCCAACTAGCCACACTTTAAAGTGCTCAATACCTACATGTGGGTTGCCACGACTTCATTGAAGACACAGGTCAAGTCAGTTAATTTCCTCTATAGACCACTGAATTTAAAAGCAAAATCTGCACCAGAATTGCTGTTGTTGCTTATTTCAGGCTTGTAAGTTTAGTATCCAATAAGCTGGTCTCTGCTGTTCTTTTATTATACTTTAACTGCATCACTACCAACAGCTTTAGTACATTCCAAGTATCAAAACAAAATGGATTATAAACTAGAAGACAAACAGCCAGAATTTCTCCAAGGAACTAAAACAGACATTGTTAATTATATATAGCTGTCTTCCCTGCAAAATCTAAAAACTCTTAACTAATCACTCTAGAAGTTGACATGTGATATGAAACCCATTTTGCCATCCCTGTCTTATGCCACTGATGAAGTCTGCTTAAAATGGAAATAAACATGTTCAGCTTTAAAAGAAAAAGTTAATTACTTAAAAGAGCTAAACTCAAAATAAACAATGTAGCTAAGAACTAAACAGGAAATTCCTTAGATAACTGAATTTTATGACCAGCCCATACACAAAACTAGCTCTCTTCTTCCTTCCTTGTCTACCTGTGGAAACCAAGCTTTAGTGAGTCAGGATCTGCTAGTTGGAGAAAAGAACATTTTCAAGTGATATCTATACCTGTAAGTCCCGCAAGGTGACCATATAGGCAAAGTAATTTCTTTTTTTCACTCCCTAAAGTGGAAATTACCATCTATAAGCAAACTCTCTCATTTCCATAAGTTTACCTTTAACCATATTTCCTCTCCCTCATTTTCTCAACCTTCATCTAGTACCACAACAAAAATCTTTCTCCCTCTCTTTATCTCAAGTAAATACTTGGATCCTAAAAGGCACAGAACGTTGTCATGACTATGCTTAAAACAAATGCACTCTAAATGAAAAATGCTATATAGTTTTTGAATTTTTGCCTGTTTTTGTCAGAAAAATACTAAAAAAGAGAGAAAAATATGAATGAAAAATTGTATCATGGTCCCATCATTCAAATAAACCATGTTAACATTTTAGTGTTTTTTTTCAAGTCTCTCAGTATGTGTTTGTATGCAAGAATGTAAAATCTGACATTATACCCTTCAGTCCTGCTTTTTCGTTAAATGATGTACTGTGGACATTTCTCCATGGCCTATTCTTCCTGGGCATCTTTTCAAAAAAAAAAAAAAAAATGTGCAACTGCTTCATGGTTATGGCAGTAGCCTGTTTGTTGCCTACTTGCCTCGTTTTAAATCCTCTAATATTAAGCTGATTTTAATCAGAGCATCACCATATTGAGCCCTGTGAAAAAAACAAATTCAAATCCAATTTCTTCTAAATGATCAAACAAGAGATAGCATCATTTAGTAGTTGTAGGCATTCAGAGGAAAACATGTACAGTTAATTATGAATACCTCCTACTGTTCCCGAGTACTAGTTAATATACATACAAGTAGAAAGAACAATATGATAACCCCATATACCTGCCCTTCAATTTCAGTATCATATTTAGTTTTATAAATTCACATTTTACATGGTTTTATAATGCCCGCAAAAATTTATATCTGAAATAACATGAAAAACTAATGTTTACTTATTTTTTAAATGAACTCAGAACTCTTTTCTTAGAAAGAATCTTAAAAATTGGGGAGCCTGGGTGGCTCAGTCAGGTGTCTGACTTAGGCTCAGGTCATGATCTCACAGTTCATGGGTTCAAGCCCCACGTCAAGCTATGTGCTAACAGCTCAGAGCCTGGAGCCTGCTTCGAATTCTGTGTCTCCCCCTCTCTGCCCCTCCCCTGCTTGCGCTCTGTCTCTCTCTCCCTCTCTCTCAAAAATAAACGTTAAAAAAAACAAAATTTAAAGAAAGTATCTTAAAAATTAAGTATCTATTAAATAGACATGTTTAATCATATGAAATAAGCACCAAAACACCAATACTGTCATTTTGTTCTAGCTCTGCCCTTAAATCTGTTTACTTCACACACTAGGCACCATTCATTTATTAATTACATATTTATTTTACAGTTTTAATAAAACTAATAATTTTCTTCCAACTCTTCATAGTAACATATTAGCTGTACAATTGAGTTCCAAATACAAACCTGTAAGCTAACGTTCAAAGTACCATTCTAGGGGCACCTGGGTGGCTCAGTCAGGTAAGCATCAGACTCTTGATTTCGGCTCTGGTCATTATCTCACAGTTTGTGAGTTCGAGCCCCATGTCAGGCTCTGTCCTGGGAGGTGAGCCTGCTTGGGATTCATTCTCTCTCCCCCTCTCTCTGCCCCTCCCCTGACTCAGCTCTCAAAATAAATAAACATTAAAAAAAAAAAAAAGTGCCATTCTGAGGTAGGGCCCTACTTCGTTAAAAGATGTACTATACAGGGGTGCCTAGGTGGCTCAGTCAGTTAAGCGTCCCACTTCAGCTCAGGTCATGATCTCACAGTTTGTGAGTTTAAGCCCCGTGTCAGGCTCTGTGCTGACAGCTCAGAGTCTGGAGCCTGCTTCAGATTCTGTGTCTCCCTCTATTACTGCCCCTCCCCCGCTTACATTGTCTCTCTCAAAAATGAATAAACGTTAAAAAAATTAAAAATAATAATAAATGTTAAATAAAATAAATCTTATATGGAAAACAGAGCCTATATACCTAAGCACATATGCTATAGAATGCTATAAATAACATTTCAAAATAATAATATGACTTGAATTAAAACATTCCCTTTCTCACTTTGAAACCTTCCTGAAAGTCTGCCAAGAGGACTTGAAACTAATTTGCTTTCTCTGAAAAGCAATAATTTCTCTCTGCCCTAACTGCAAGTGGCTTAATGACCTGCTTATTAGGTAACAAACAGAGGAGGTCTCATGTGCATGAAAAGTTTTCTGCCATCTTGCTTTTGTGTCTATACCTTTTCTCCCCCCTTTCTAGAAATGTAAGCATGTCATTTCTTTTAATAACTTTTCTCTTTTTTCTTTTTTTCTTTTAAAAACTTTTAACTCTCTTCTAATCCAAACCTCCCAGAAACTTTTCCAAAGTCTGTATTTTTCCCCACAGAATATTTTAAATGGTTTAAATAAGGTTTTTCCCAATTAGTTAATGGAAGTAATTTCATGACAATCCATTAAAAAATAACCTAAATCTACATAAAAAAAATACTCTATTTCAATGATTCCAACAAACCAGATAGTGTTAGATGCACCATTTTTATCTAATGACTGAGAAAAAAAATGCCAATTAAATTGTGTCAGAGTGCTTTCTTTAGAAGAATTATTTTATATTTATAGAAAATGCTTTTTCAGATTTAGATGGTCTCTCTTAATCATAAAGAAAGTAATAAAATCTGCTAGAAAATTCATGTTCAAAGTTATCCAAATCCCAAGAACAAAAAAAACCTCTTATCTTTTGTATGATCCAAGATCTAACCAGATTTTACAACTATTGTCATGTCTATCTAGTTTCCTTAAAACTCAAAACAACTTTAACCCTTTGACCCTGATCGTTTTTCATGTTAAAGACATAGATATTTTAAAAATCCAGGAGTGCCTGGGTGGCTCAATAGGTTAAGCATCCAACTCTTGACTTTGGCTCAAGTCGTGATCTCACAGTTCATAGGTTTGAGCCCTGCATGCAGCTCCATGCTGACAATGCAGAGCCTGCTCAGGATTCCCTCTCTCCCTCTCTCTAAATAAAAAAACAAACAAACAAACTTGAAAACAAAAAAATCCAGACCAGTTGTCTTAAGAAAGTCCTACAGGGGCGCCTGGGTGGCGCAGTCGGTTAAGCGTCCGACTTCAGCCAGGTCACGATCTCGCGGCCCGTGAGTTCGAGCCCCGCGTCGGGCTCTGGGCTGATGGCTCGGAGCCTGGAGCCTGTTTCCGATTCTGTGTCTCCCTCTCTCTCTGCCCCTCCCCTGTTCATGCTCTGTCTCTCTCTGTCCCAAAAATAAATAAACGTTGAAAAAAAAAATTAAAAAAAAAAAAAAAAAAAGTCCTACAAACTGGATTTGTCTGATTATTTCCTTATAACTATATTCTGATTAAGCAAAGTGGCAAGAATACTATATAGGTGATGCTGTGAACTTCCCACTGCGGGTAACACAATATATTTTAAGATAAGGCTCTACCATTATTTCCAGAATTTTCTTCCAAGCTGCTGACACTAAATCTGCAAATTTTGATACTAGTGCTATCTTAATCCTACCAGAAGCTGTTGCCCCCCTGCCAAAACTTTCTTAAGGCAAAACCCAGGACTCTACTCTTTCCTCAAATGGTCCTTAATGATTTAACAGGTTTCAATAAACTGGTTAAACCACCAGCAAAAACAACCGAGTTCACACAAGTACAGACAATGACTACTGCTCTACCAGCTTTTTAACTAAAATGCATCCCAATTTCAGAAAAGGTTAAAATGTGGCGGTGAGGAGGAAGTTTCTTAGAATTGATCAAATACAATATATAAGGAACACTTCGTGGTCTAAGGACCCTCCAAAAAAAAAAAAAAACCACAAGTATGGTAATACTAATAGGAAAAACTTAAGACGTGAGTTTTATATATCATAAAGTACACAAAACATCTATTTTGCTGAAGGCCAACCTAAGGTTTGATTGGTTTGAGACCTAAGAAACTTTCCAGTAAATTTTATAATCATCTATAAATTATAAATCATTTATAAATCCTTTTGTGGAAAGGATGAGAGGGAAAAAGAGCACATGGACTAAATGTTGGTTCACAACTGACAAACAAACCTCGTAAGCATGGAGTCATGGGGATTAAGTTATGCATATATTCAATACCCAGCTAGCGTTGAAAGGATATAATTTTCTCCAACACAGTTCCCATTCTAACAAAAGTGAAAACTAAATAGAACAAACTCTACCAGGTTATGGCAAATATCCAGCAAAAAGAACAAATTGTTTGCCTAACAATTCAGGTTGAAATCTAGCTATTGTAAGCCTTAGCACAGATCCTCCTACCACCTCCCACTGAAGCAACTGCTAACAGACCTATGAGCTTCCAGCAAAATCTAGAGGAAGTCTCTGTGCCTATCACACAGTTCTGATGGTCAAGGAATGAAAGTTGTGGCACACTCGTCTTTAATAGAAGAGGTAATACAATCAACAGCTAGTATACTCTATATAAAATTCAAAATTCAACCCTAATAATATAGAATATATTTTTAGGGGCGCTTGGGTGGCTTAATCATTTAAGAGTTTGACTTCTGATTTTGGCTCAGGTCATGATCTCACAGTTCGTGCGATCGAGCCCCACATGGGGCTCCCCATTGAGCATAGAACCTGCTTAAGATTCTCTATCCTCCCTCTCTCTCTGCCTCTCTCCCACATGCACTGGTGCACTATCTCCCTCTCCTTCTCTCAAAATAAACAAACTTAGAGGAAAAAAAAAAAAAGATTGTTTTTAAACCTTCACAAGTTAATTTATATCCATCCCCAGGGCATTTCTAATAACTAAATATTCAGACTCTGAAATTTTAAGTTTTGCCATAATTACAGCCTAAGTCAGTGACATTTATCCCAGACTAATTCCTATATATACTACAAAACTTGTATTTTAAAAAACAGACTTAATGCAAAACCTGTAAAAACCCAGCTTGCAAAAAAGCAACTACATTTTAATTTTTTTTTTTTTAACGTTTATTTATTTTGAGACAGACAGAGACAAGCATGAACAGGGAAGGCGCAGAGAGAGAGGGAGACAGAATCGGAAGCAGGCTCCAGGCTCTGAGCCATCAGCCCAGAGCCCGACGCAGGGCTCGAACTCACGGACCGCGAGATCGTGACCTGAGCTGAAGTCGGACGCTTAACCGACTGAGCCACCCAGGCACCCCAAAAGCAACTACATTTTAAAAAAACTTTTTTTTTTAACATTTATTTAGTTTTGAGAGACCGAGAGAGAGAGAGCACAAGCGAGGGAAGGACAGAGAGAGACACACACACAGAATCCGAAGCAGGCTCCAGGCTCTGTGCTGTCAGCACAGAACCCAACATGGGGCTTAACTCACAAGCCGTGAGATCATGACCTGAGCTGAAGTTGGGACACTTAGCCGACTGAGCCACCCAGGCGCCCCTAAAAGAGCAACTACATTTAAACACAGAATCAGTTACACATAATTAGTTTAAGTATTATTGACAGAATATATTTCATACTTAGTCTCAGACACTAGCCTCCTTCCACTAACTCCTTCCATGTTAACTAATTATCTTCTCACATGATCTTCTTTCTTCTTAAAAGAACTGAAATGAGAGGGGAGGTGAGTGGGGGGGATGGGTTAAATAGGTGATGGAGATTAAGGAGTGAATTTGTGATGAGCACCAGGTGTTGTATGGAAGTGCTGAATCACTATATTGTACACCTGAAACTAAGATTACATTGTACGTTAACCAACCAGATTTTTTTTTAATGTTTATTTTTGAGAGAAAGACAGAGTGCGGAGGTGGGGGAGAAGAGAGGGAGACACAGAATCAGAAGCAGGCCCCAGGCCCCGAGCTGTCAGCAAAGAGCCCAACACGAGGCTTTAACTCACAAACCGTGAGATCATGACCTGAGCCAAAGTCGAATGCTTAACTGACTGAGCCACTCAGGAACCTCTGGAATTGTTTTCAATGTTTATTAATTTTGAGAGAGAGACAGCAAGGGTGCATGGGGGAGGGGCAGAGAGAGAGGAGAGAGAGAATCCCAAGCAAAATCCCATCCAACTGCTAACTGGAATTTAAATAAAATTTAAATTTAAATAAAAACAAAAAAAAAGAAACTCAAAGAGCCATCATTATCAAGACTGTAGGCTGGGCAAGTACTTTCACATACTGCTAGAGGGTGCAATTAGACAAGTATAACATTTCTCTAAAATGCATATATTCTTGGGGCGCCTAGGTGGCTCAAGACTCTTGATCTCAACTCAGGTCTTAATCTCGGGGTTGTGAATTCAAACCCTACGTTGGGCTCCTCACTGGGCGTGAAGCCTAATTTAAAAATAAAATAAAAATATAAATAAAATGCATATATTTTTCACTTCCAGAAATTTACCCAAAAGAAATAAAAGGTCAAGTGCCAATGAGGCTCCTGTGTGGCTTAGTCAGTTAACTGTTTGACTTCAGCTCAGGTCATGATCTCACAGTTCATGGGTTCAGGCCCCACATTGAGGTCTCTGCTGCCCACTTTGGATCCCCTGTCTCCCTCTCTCTGCCCTTCCCCCACTCGTGCTCTGTGTCTCAAAAATAAACAAAAAAGAAATTTAAAACAAGGTCAAATGCCAAAACAAAAAACCCATTATGTTCAAGGATGTCCACACCACCTTTGTTTGTAACAGTGAAAAAAGAAAAAATAGAAATAATCTAAATGGCCAATGACAAGTGATAAAAAAAAAAATCATATACTAGAATGCCATGTAGTCAATAAAAGTGAGATACTTACCAACAAGTAGTGTGTATTAAGACAGGATTCAAACTGGGAAGCAGGGCCACTAAGACTTAGAGAATAAGAAATTAATTACAGGGGTGCCTTGGGTGGCTCAGTTGGGTACGCATACAACTCTTGATTTCAGCTTGGGTCAAGATCTCACAAGTTCATGCTGTTCAGGATGGAGCTGGCTTGGGATTCTCTCTTTTCCCCTCCCCTGCTTGTGCGCTCTCACGCACGTGCTCTCTCTCACTCTCTCTCTCTCTCTCAAAATAAATAAATAAACTTTAAAAAAGAAATTAATTATAGAATTTTATGTTATACAATTTAGAGGGATAGTTGGGGAGGCTGAGATAGTCCACAAGGCAAGTGGGAGGATCATAGAGTCATCAATTTGAGAAGCCAACCACACCCAGCTGCAGAAATGGGACTGCAAAAGAAATGCTCCTGGGGAGATCTGGGAAGCTATGCTTCTGTAGGTCTCGTATCGGGTGAGGAGGGGTCTGAAGCCACTGTTGACCAAACTGTCAGTAACCAGGAAAAAGAGGTAGATGCGGAACAAAGGAGACCAAGGTCAAGCTGGAACCCACCAACACCTCTGTGCCTCTTAATACATCTAACCAGAGAAACCTTTAGAAGTTAATGAATGCTGTTTACATAAATTCTCTTCTGGCCAATTCTAACCCACAACCATACAGGGAAGGAATCATACTATAGAACCAGCTTAAGTAAATTGACATAGCACAAACCACCACAGTACCCTCTATCAGTATGGTATGTGTACCAACCTCTTTCACTGTATTTAAATCCTAAATAAAGACAATAGCAAAAACATGCTTCAGTCTAACATAATACAACCATCCGCATACAATCAAAAAGATGCTATCTTCCTAAAAGAGAATACAAAATCTACTTTCTCTTTGAGTAATGTTGATTCCTTTTGTAGCTGGCTTCGTTGTACTTCCCCTTTGATATCTTATAACTTACTCAAATACTAGGTTAACCACTTAACCTAGTATTTAACTTAGCATTAACTAAGAACCTAGTATTAACTTGGTATTTAACTTCGCATTAAGTAAGTATAACCTAGTATTAACTTAGGCTAACACACCTTAAGTTAAATACAGGAGAACTGGGGAGAGAGGAGAAAAAGAATTGACTATATATACACAAATATTAAGGTATAGATAGAACAAATATTCATAAATACTAGAGTTTTCATTCTGTAACTGATCATGAGGTCATAGCTGGCATTTATAATTTTCTTCTACTGGCTACTACATATTCCATTTATCCTCAGCAATCATCTCATCTGGTTGTTGCTCCTTGGCTGGTGACTCAAACCATTGCCATTAACAGCCCTGCCTGTATTCAACTGCTTTCATATTCTGTTAACTTTTATCATAGGTCATGGAAGTACTAAGAGGCACTCCAGATGATCTACTGCATTCCTCACATAGTCCTCTTCACCCTCACTGTGTAGCAGCAACTCAATTTCCACTTGGGAGTCAGGCTCAATCACCCTAACCAATCCAGTAATCTTTTGCTTTGCCTATCAATTCACTGGCATGAAAAAGCTGAAGTGGCCAGGTGTTCAACTTCTAGTTCAACAGGACCAATACTGCTTTTCCCAGTAAAAGCATTCCTCTCTTTGGGAATAAGAACTCTAAACTAGTATACCCCCGAGTTCTGAGAAAGGAAGCAAAAATTTTGCTAGGGGTAATAGTGAGAGGACTTCATTCACTTTATGTCAACCTCTTGATTCTCTAACTATGAACCTCTGGCTACCAAAGAAATACCACCAAACACTGGTGGCTGATTCAGAGACTGGAACCACATCTTAGAGAACATTACCCCAGAACTGCAAAGAACTGCCACCAGCTGGTGAAGTGAGTTTTCAAAGAACATTGCACTGTTGTATCAATTCAGCTGTTTCAAGGTAGTGGAGAACATGGTAAGATCATAATTCCATGAGCATGAGCCCAATGCCACATTTCACCTGCTATAAAATGAGTTTACTGGTCAAAAGTAAGTGATAAGAAATACCAGAGGAATGGTGCTATCTCAGGGATTCAGTGTCAGCTCTCTCCAACTGGCCAGCTGGTCATTCAGCAGCAGTGGCAGCCAGGTTGGCCTTGGTGAATGGAAGTCCATATTGCTAAGCATATACACAACCTCCAGCCTGCCACCCTGACATCATTTTCATGAGCCCACTGAGCAAGGATAAAGGTGGCTGGGGAAAGAGACTAGAATCCAGAGGTTACACCTTGTCCACTTGATTACAGAGATCCTTCTCTGTTGAGGTTACTCTTTGATGGGCATTCACAATGAACACAAATATTACCTGATATCCACTGAGAAGCATATCTATATACCTATTCCGCATACTTCCAATTATGTTCTTTCCAGGTCCATAATGAATTAGCCCAACAACTGCTACTGCCATGAGTCAGAGTGGATCTACATCTCTAACCATCTCTTTCCAAGCAAAAAGTTCCACTGCATTGCTCAAAGTTCCATTCATCAGGAGAATTTCCCTTCACCACTCCCCTTCTGGGTCACCCCTGAGTGTGGCTACAGTGTCATAAATATCCATCCTCAGGTGGTACCAGCATATGATGTAAAACCATCTGTAAATTCAGCTCAAGATTTTTCTTCTTCAGAACAGAAGGCCTCTGGAAATGGATGGTGCAGCACAGTGGGAACAGCTGGGTGGTGGAGGTAAACAGGTCAACGGTGCCTGGGACTCCCTCACAGACCTGCTTCGTGTCTTCCTTCAGGTGGGGAGCCTGACACGACAGTGGCTGTATGTACTGACTCCGTGTCCAACTTCTAAATGCCAACCAGACTGTCCTACATAAATTCTCTGCTATGCCTGTTCCCATCCAGCAGTGGAACAACAATGTCTGCTTTCAGGTCACCCACATGTTCTCTAACATCAAGATGGGCATCCACTTTGTGTCCTTCAAACACTGGGGCCAGGACACGCAGTTCTGGGCTGGTCACTATGGAGCTCATGTGACCAACTCCAGTGTGGTTGTGCAGGCCCACTGGTCTTAGTCAAGGGCTATCCTTGCAACAACCTGACTGATGCCTTCCAGGACCTGGGACTATTGGCAAGGACTTCTCATTAACCAAGGGCATGTACATCCTGACATCCTGACATCCTGGATACTCCAGAATCCATTTGAGGGTCCTGCTGGGCCCCCTCTTCAGGTTCCGCAAACTACTAGATCTACCATCAGATCTACCTACTGCTGTTGGTAGGGCAGTCCTTCAGATCTACCTACTGCTGTTGTAGGGCAGTCCTTCCCCTGTTGGTGCAGGGGGGATGACACAGGTGAGCACCCAGGAATGCTGGTCCTGGAGAGGGCTCTTCACCTTCACCCCAGAGGTCCTCTGATTCAACCACAGTCCCCCTCTACCTTTGTCTCCTCTTGTTTCTGCTTCAGGGGTTTTATTGGTCCCTTTTGGGAACTCCCCTCCCTTCATCTCTGAAGTAGAATCTTGTCCTTATAGCTGGGAAAATTCCAGCCACCTTGAGTGGCACACTTAACCTCCTGAAGCTTCAGGGCTGGGACCAGGTCTCGCAATTGAAAGTCAACTAGTTCAAAAAATGTTTGGAGATCCTCAAGGAACCCTGTGATTGTGTGGTGTATAAAATTATTTTTTACTTTGAGGGGCGCCTGGGTAACTCAGTCGGTTAAGCATCTGACTTTGGCTCAGGTCATGATCTCACGGTTTGTGAGTTCGAGCCCCATGTCGGGCTTTAGGCTGATAGTTCAGAGCCTGGAGCCTGTTCCAGATTCTGTGTCTCCCCCTCTCTCTGTCCCTCCATGCTCATGCTCTGTCTCTCTCTGTCTCTCAATAATAAATAAACGTTAAAAAAAAATTTTTTTAATTATATTTTACTTTGAAATGTTTCATGAACATTGGGAGAATAATATATCAGCAACAGCTATCTGCCAGTCATATGTAATAAATTTATTATTTTGCAAAAAAAAAAAAAAAGATTTTTCTTCTTCAATCAACTGAAACTCCTCATGAGACCACAGGTACAGGTTAAGAGTGAAGAAGCAAAGATGCTGGGGTATGAACCACAAGAAAAGGTGTATATTTGGTAAAAAGCTAGTAACAAATAATTATGTACCTGGTTTTTTTTAAAGAAATGTGTATATTTATACACACTCAACAATATACCAATATATTAATATATCAATATGTTAGTAGTTATCCTTCAGTAAGGAGATATGGGTGATTTTTAATATTCTTTGTATTTTTTTTCTGTATCCAATTTTTTCAATGATCATTACTTCAATAATCAGAAAGAAATTATTATTTTTACTTAGAGAATTTTTCTTATATAATCTTAATGGAAAAAAAACAGAATATGTATCTGTGTATATAGTGTGACCTAATTTTGCTTGGTATAATTAAATACCTATACAAACTAACCCACCAGATATTGAGAGGGGATACATCATCATGTTAACAGTTGGATTATAAACGATTTGTGCTTTCATCTTTATTCTTTTGTGGAATTTCCAAATGTTCTATAATAGCCATGTAACATTTTTACTGCAACCAGCTTGCAAACAGCAGGAAACTAAAACTAATGCTAATGATACCTCACTACCACCCCACCAAATAGGAGAACAGAAAGAACTTGAATCCTTGATACTACTAAGTTAAAGAATTAACCAACCCTGGGACAATCCTACCTTGGAATTTCTTGTGATATAAAATAATAAATGTTCCACATTGTTTAAGCTTGAGTTGTTCATTACCTACAGCCAAATGCATCCTTAAAGATTTAATTTTTATATGGGAGAGGGGCAGAGTAAGTTCCCAAAACAGGTTTTGGTTAAACTTGAAAGTAACAACTTTAATACTCCTAGTCATATAGACAAAAAATCTATTAGGGTAACTCCCAAATTACCAAAGTCATTTTCTAAACTAGTCCACTAATTTATGGCTGATTGTGTTACTCATTAAATGTTATCTGAGAAATCAGTCTAGTTTGCCCTTCCCACAAGGCAATCATATTTTAATATGTATCAGTCTGCTCAGGCTGCCATAACAAAATGTTGAATGGCTTCAACAACAGGAATTTATTTTCTTACAGCTCTAGAGGCTAGAAAATCCAAGATCAGCCTTCTGTTTCTGGTGAGAGCATTCTTCCTGGCTTACAGAGGACCAATTTTTCATTATGTCTTCAGATGGTGGAAAGAGACTGATCTCTGGTGTCTCTTCCTCTTTTAAAAGGAACCCAGTTCAGGGGCACCTGGGTGGCTTAGTCGATTAAGCAGTCGACTTCAGCTCAGGTCATGATCTCACGGTTTGTGAGTTCGAGCTCCGCATCAGGCTCTGTGCTGACAGCTCAGAGCCTGGAGCCTGCTTCAGATTCTGTGTCTCCCTCTCTCTGACCCTCCCCCGTTCATGCTCTGTCTCTCTCTCTCTCTCAAAAATAAATAAACGTTAAAAAAAAAATTTAAAAAAATAAAAATAAAAATAAAAGGAACCCAGTTCTATCAGAGCTACACCCTATGATCTCATTTAATCCTAATCACCTCCTTGAAGGCCCTATCTCCAATACAGTCACAAGCAGGGTGAGGGTTGGGGCTTCAACATATAAATTTGGGGTAAGGGCCCATAATCCAATTCCTCAAATATCAGAAAACAGAGCTATCTTACAAATACCCAAATTAGACTTTTTTTAAGTTTATTTATTTTGAGAGAAAGAAGGGGAGAGCGCGTGCAAAAGCTGGAGAGAGGCAGAGAGAGAAGGGGGAGAGAGAGAATCCTAAGCAGGCTCCACACTATCAGCACAGAGCCAGACACTGGGCACAAACCCATGAAGATCATAACCTGAGCCAAAATCATGAGTTGGACACTTAACCAAATGAGCCACCCCAGGAGCTCCCAACATATACTCTTGATAATAATACTATTAACAGCTATATATTTATGCTCCAAAGCATTTTCACACAATAAACTAAGCAGACTCCCTGGTTTCAAAGATAAGGACACTACATAAAGCTCAGAGATATTAATTTGTCCAAAGATCCTCTAACTAGTAAATGGAGGAGCTAGGACTAGAACCCAGGTCTGCATCTTAGTCCAATGGTCTTTACACATCTCTCACTCTTCTCATATGTACTTAAGGGACTGAAATTTTATTTAACCTAATGTTCTGAACAAGCGAAGCAGCTTGAGGGTCAGAAAGAAGGGCAAAGAGCAAAAGACAGAGTTCAAAGCAGAATGTAACAAGCAACAAGAACATTAGCTTGGAAGTGAGCAAGCTTCAGTATTCATACTCAAATAAATGTGACTCTGTTAGGAAATTACTTAAGGACTATAATGCAGGCCCAATGGGGAAATAAACCACAAGACTAGAAAAAACCTACAGGCCCTTGAGGAATTTGGAATTCATCCTGAGGCTAAGGGATCCACTGAAGGATTTTCAAGAAGAAAAGGCATGAACTAGTTTTTGGTTTTAGAAAGAGCACTTCAGCTGCAGTTTTATAAAGCAGATTGGGAAAATGAAGAGAAGACAAGAATCGAGACAGGAATTCTATTGTATTAATACTCTGTACCACACACAAGAAAGGAATTTTTATGTTAAATATCCCACTTACAGTAACTTACAATGAGGAAAAAGAAACTTAGTGATGTTAAGCAATCTGCCCAAAGTACCACTGCTAGGAAGAAACAGAACCACTATGTCTCCAAAAGTCATGGTCTTCCACTATACCACCTGCCTCCCAGTCTATAATTCTATAATTCTAACAGTGAATAAAATACAATTCTAATGTGTCAGAGTGAAACTACTAACGTAGTTCCTCTAAGATAAACCTCTCCAAGTCATCATTAACTAATTTATATACCAAATGAATTCTAATTAACTGAAAGAGAATACAGTGAGAAAGTTGACTTTCTTAGGGTAGCTGAGAATGTTTTTGATCTACAGAACAATGCTGTGTATAGAGGTTCTATAAATGACAGAAACAAAAATTAAACATTTTACACTTTTCTAAGTTATTCCTCACTGGGCTAAAGTAACAAATTCACATCTTCAATTCATACTCAAATGTGACTCTGTTAGGGAATTACTTCAGGACTATAATGCATCGTTTTGCCAACTACTAGGTAAGGTGGTAGTTAATACTGTCACAATCAGTACCACCCTTAATTAACTGACTCGTACTTAACAAAGTACTTCTGCTTTAAAAAAAAAAAAAAAAAAAGGTTCTATAAATACCAACAAAAGTACCTTGTCCTACCATTGACTCTGCCTATTTGCTCACTTATACCAGCTTACAATAGTCTCACAGAATCAGTCTTGGCCCCGTCTCCATCCTAGTCATTCATTAACCACATTTTCCAAACCAAAAATCAGGACCAGTATGACACTATCTAACAACCTATATTTACTGGGATTTCTTAATCTGTAATATAAAAGTATGAGATCTATACAAGTATAAGAATCAATTAATAAATCTTTACTGAAATCAACTGAATTTTCTAAGTTACAGCCATGCCAAAAAAAAAACAGACGTAGAATCATTCGTGTAGCTATTCCAAAAAATCTGAGATATGAACAGAGGGATGTTCTATTCAACATTATAAAATAGAAAAAGGCCATTATAAAACAGAAAAAGACAAAAGAGGAAGAAATACTTTATTAATAAATTACCACATGCTGAATCCAAACCAAATAATTTAACCAATTAGAACTCTAAATGCCAATTAAGAGGATACAATAGCATTAAAAAGAAAGCTACGTAACAAAATATGTTCAAGATCTAATATGGAGAAAACTATAAAACTCTGATGTAAAAAATCTAAGAACTAAAAAATGGAGATATTCCATGATCATGAAGAAGGAGACTCAGTATTGCCAAGATGTCATTTATTCCCAACTTGACCTATTCAATGCAATACCAATCAAAATCTTAGCAAGTTATTTTGTGACTACTGACAGATTCTAAAGTTTACATGGAAAGGTGATATCAGCAAGACAGCCAAAAAAGATATTCCCCAACATATCCACCTTCAGTCACAACAATCTAGCATCCATCTACAAACAAAAGTGCCTTTGTGGGAGCCATGAGATCCAGAGAAGAGACTGTAAAACCCTAGTGCAGTCCAAGAGTGAGGAGAGCTGTTCTAAGAAGACAGGCCAGCACCCAGGCAGCTGACTTGAATGTCTTGGCTACAGACTCAGAAGCAGCTCCTTAACAGAAGAGTGACTTATTTACAGCCCCATTTGGCTCTGGTTCAGACACTAGTGCCATATGCCAAGAGACCTGGAAGGACCCTCACCCACCCAGGCATCAGGTAACAGACATACAGACAAATGGTCCTGGATGTGGACCCTAAAGTGGCCGATGCCAACTCCAGCTTCTCAGAACTGGTCTATGAGCCCTTGAAGAGCACGAATTTAGACAATCGCTCACAGATGAGAGAACCTTTGTGGAAGTCCAAGAGTCCATTAGAAAAGATCCTATACACCACTGGGAAAAAAAAAAAAATCTGAGAGAAGAGGAACAGTTTGACTTTACCTATGTTACCCTTCCTCCAAGACAGCTCCAGCACAGCTCAGTGCCAAGAGAGCCCTTCTCAGGCAATGATTTCTCCTCTGCAGTCAACTTAAGAGTATATGAGCGAGTACCTGACTTCCCCAGATGTGTGACACTGCCAAAGAAGCCAATTTCTTTCTTGCCCCACCCAGAAAACTAAGCCATGAGCTGCATAACTAGGGGAGTAGTGGGCAGCTAGCAGACCAGCAGCCAGATCTCAGAACAGAAGGCCCAACCTTGATCTGCTGGGGACACACTGCCAAACTGGCCCACAGGCATCACTGGTGCCCCACATGCCTGACCCACACACATCCCCACCTCATAACTGGCTCTCTGTAAGCATACCTGACAATGGTGAAAGTGAGCTTTTCCAGAAGGCTAGTGAGCACACACAGAAAGTCAGCCCAAATCACCAGGCCTGCGATACATCATTAACATGAGCGTGTAAGCACCACCTATGGGAAAGCCAAGTAGGCCTTCAGTACCTAGAACGGCACTTTGTAGAATCAAAAACAAACACAGAAGCTTAAGAATTCTGCCACAGGGGCGCCTGGGTGGCGCAGTCGGTTAAGCGTCCGACTTCAGCCAGGTCACGATCTCGCGGTCCGTGAGTTCGAGCCCCGCGTCAGGCTCTGGGCTGATGGCTCAGAGCCTGGAGCCTGTTTCCGATTCTGTGTCTCCCTCTCTCTCTGCCCCTCCCCCGTTCATGCTCTGTCTCTCTCTGTCCCAAAAATAAATAAACGTTGAAAAAAAAAAAAAAAAAGAATTCTGCCACAAAGAGAGGCAAATTTAGAGCAGGCATAGCCACAGCAGATTGGTAAAGGTCTCAGAATTCCCAGCAGAGCTGACAGAAGACAGTTCTGTCCTGAAGTCAATCAGTAAAGACAAGAGGAGGTGACTGCTATTTGAAATGTGAAGACAACACAAGAATTCAAGGAACATGAAAATTCAAGGAAGATACCATCAAAGGCCCACAATAATTTTCTAGTAAACAACCCCCAAGATATTAAGTTCTATGATTTACCAGATAAAGAATTCAAAATAGGGGCACCTGGATCACTCAGTCAAGCTTCCAACTCTTCAGCTCAGATCATGATCTTGCAGTTCGTGGGTTCGAGCCTCATGATGGGCTCTGTACTGATAGTGAGGAGCCTGCTTGGGATTCTCTCTCTCTCCCTTCCTCAATGCACCACCTCCAACTCATGCTCACTCTCTTTCTCTCTCAAGGTAAATAAATAAACTTAAAAAAAAAAAAAAAAGAAAAGAATTCAAAATAGCTGTTCCAGGAAGTTCAATGAGCTACAAGAAAACAAAGATAATTTAACAAAATCAGCAAAAATATACAAACAAAATGAGAAGTTTAGCGGAGACAAATCAAAACAAATAAACAGAAATTCCAAAGCTAAAGAATACAATGAATAAAATAGAAAATGCAGTGGAAACAATCAACAGAAACATGGATCAATCAGAAGAAAGAATCTGTGAAGTAGAAAACAGGAATCCAGTCACTGGAGAACAGAGAAAAAGCCAATGTAACTCTAGGACAGCATAAAAATAAACAATTTGTGACTACTGTAGTTCTACAAGAAGAGATGTCCTAAATTAGGAAGGCAGAAAACTTTTTTTTTTTTAATTTTGAGAGAGCATGTGTGAGCAGAGGAGAGGGGCTGAAGGAGATAATCTTTTTTTAATTTACTTATTTATTTTGAGAGAGAGAGCACATGCAGGTAGGAAAGGAGCAGTGAGAGGCAGGAGAGAGAATTCCAAGCAGGCTCTGCACTGTCAGCACACAGCCAAATGTGGGGCTTGAACTCACAAACCATGAGATCATGAACTGAGCTAAAATCAAGAGTCGGCCCCGTGGGGCACCTGGGTGGCTCAGGTGGTTAAGCGTCAGGCCTCAGCTCAGGTCATGATCTCAAGCCTCCTCCCCACCCTCACCAGGCTCCGTGCTGATAGCTCAGAGCCTGGAGCCTGCTTCGGATTCTGTCTCTCCGTCTGTTTTACCACTCCCCTGCTTATGTTCGCTCTCTCTCTCTCTCTCAAAAATAAACATTAAAAAAAATTTTTAATACATATATATATATATGGAACCCCTACAACTCAACAGCAAGCAAGCATACAAGCAAATAAATGAATAAATAACAGAGAGGACCTTAAGAGCTTCCCAAAGAAGACATACAAATGGCCAACAGGTACATGAAAAGATGCTCAACATCACTAATCACCAGAAAAATGCAAGTCAGGGGTGCATGGCTACCTCAGTCAGAAGAGCATGAGACCTGATCTCAGAGTCTGTTTGTGACATTTTATTGGTCATGAGTTCAAGTCCCACACCAGGCATAGAGCTTGCTTAAAACAAAATTTTCTTTAAAAAAAAAAAAAAGGAACAAAAAAGGCAGGGAATGCCTTAAGAAATAAAAATGCAAATCAAAACTATAATGAGAAATCACTTCACATCTGTCAGGATGGCTATCATCAAAAAGAAAAGACATAACAAGTGTTGGTGAGGATGTGGAGGGAAGGGAAACCTTGTGCTTAGTGGGTGGGTTGTAAACTGGTACAGTCACATGGAAGACAGTAAGGAATTCCTGAAAAAAATAAAAACAGAACTACTATATGATCCAGAAATCCCATTTTTAGATACATTTCTAAAGGAAATGAAACCAGGATCTTGAAGAGATACTTGCACTCCTATATTCACTACAGTATTATTCCTAATAGCCAAGGTATAGAAACGAACTAAAGTGTCCATCTACAGATGAATAAAGATGTAGCACATACAAACACCCACAGAGAAATATTTTCAGCCATGAAAAATAGGAAATCCTGCCATTTGTGACAAAGTAGAATCAAAAAAAGCCAAACTCAAAGAAACAGAGAGTTTACGGCAGTTGCCAAGGGTGGTGATGGGAGAAATGGGGAGATGCTGATGAAGGGTACAAACTTCCAGTTATGAGATGAGTAAGTCCTGGGAATCTAAGGTACAGCATGGTAACAACAGTGATTTAACAATACTGTACCATATACCTGAAAAGTTGCTGAGAGTAGATCATAAAGGCTCTTACCACAAAACAAAGTAGTAAATATGTGAGATGATGGAGGTGTTAACTAACCCTATTATGGTAATCACTTTGTAATGTATACTTGTATCAACTCACCATGTTGTACACCTCAAATTTACACAATGTTGCATGTCAATTATATCTCAATGAACCTGGAAAATTTTTAATAAATTTTAGATGGAGAGACAAAAGACTCAGAATAGTCAACACATAATTTTGAGAACAAAATTGGAGAACTGACACTATCCAACTTCAAGACTTACTATAAAGCTACAGTAGTCAAAACAGTATGACACTGGCAGAACAAAAATACAGATCAAAAGAACAAAATAGAGTCCATAAATAGGCCCATATAATTAGCCAATACATCTTTGATAAGGGAGCAAAGACAATACAACGAAGCAAGAAAATCTTTTCAAAAAATGGTACTGGAACAGATGGACATCCATGCGCAAAAAAATGAATCTAAACAAAGACCTGATACCCTTCACAACAATTTATCACACTCCTGGATCGCCTGAGTGGTTCAGCAGGTTAAGCCTCCGACTTCAGCTTGGGTCACGATCTCACAGTTTGTGGGTTCAAGCCCCACGCAGGACTCTGTGCTAACAGCATGAGCCCACTTTGGATTCTCTGTAACTCCCCCCACCCCTCTCCCACTCTTGTGGTCTCTCTCAAAAATTAATAAACTTAAAAATAAATTTATCACAGTCCTACTTAAATGTAAAATCCAAAACTGTAAAACTCCTAGAAGATAACAGAGAAGAAAATCTAAATGACCTTGGGTTTGGAAATGACTTTTTTTTTTTCAAGTTTTACTTATTTATTTTGAGAAAAGAGAGGGGAGGGGGAGAGAGGCAGAGAACAAATCCCAAGCTGGCTCCGTGCTGTGCTGTGAGTGCAAAGCCCCAAGCAGGGCCTGATCTCACAAACCATGAGATCATGACCTGAGCTGAAACCAGGAGTCAGACGCTTAACTGACTGAGCCCCTCAGGTGTCCAATAGCAATGACTTTTTAGATACAACATTAAAGACATAATCTATAAAAGAATTACCAAGCTAGACTTCATTAAAATTAAAAATTTCTTAAAAATTAAATTAAATATTTCTGCCCACAAGACACTGTCAAGACAAGACAAGACACAGAATGGAAGAAAATACTTGCAAAACATACTTGATAACAATGATTATCCACAAAGTACAAAGAACTCTTAAAATTCAACAATAAGAAAACAATCCAATTAAAAATGGACTAAAGACCTTACCACCATCATCAAAGAAGACACACAGAAAATAAGCCTATGAAAATATGTTCCACATCACATTTCACGGGGAATGCAAATTAAAACAAGCTATGACTAAATATTAGAATGGCCAAAATCCAGAACACTGACAACATCAAATGCTGATAAAGATATGGAGCAACTTGAAATTTCATTCATCAATGGTGGGAATGCAAAATGGTACAGCCACTTTTGAACTGAAAACTTATGTACACATAAAAACCTGCACAAAAATGTTTATAGCAACTTTTACCCATAACTTCCAAAACTTGGAAGCAACCAAGACGTCCTTCAGTGGGTGAATGGATAAGTAAAGCAGTACATTCAAACAATGCATTATTCAGAGCTAAAAACAAAGGAGCTATCAAGATAGGAAAGGACATGGAGAAACTTTAAACGCATATTACTGTGTGAAAGAAGCCAATCTGAAGAGGCTATATACCATATGATTCTAACCACTATATGATCTTCTTGAAAAAACAGACCTATGGTGACAGTAAAAAGGATCACTGACTGCCTGGGGTTAGAATAGAGCATGAATAGGTGAAGCACAGAGGATTTTTAAGGCAATGGAACTACTGTGTATGATGCTATAATGGTGGACAGCTGTCATCATGTATTTGTCAAAACCTAGAGAAAGTACAACACCAAGAGTTAACCCTAAACTATGGAAACTAGTAAATTACAGACTCCGGGTGATAATGATGAATCAATGCAGTTTCATCAACTGTAACAAACAAACCATCCTGGTGAGGGATGTTGATAATGCGGGAGGTTATGCATGTGTAGGGGTAGAAAGCATATGGGAAATCTCTGTACCTTCCACTCAGTTTTGCTGTGAACTTAAAACTACTCTAAAGTCGTCTATTTAAAAAAGAAATAAATCCATTTCCGTCAGTATGTTACTTCAAACAGTTTTGGTCCATCAGCAGTATAGCACAGCAACTAAAGTTCAGGCTGTAGAAGAGGTCTCTATAAACTATGACCCTCAGGCTAAATACTTGCTCCTGGGGGCGCCTGGGTGGCTCAGTCGGTTAAGTGTCCAACTTTTGGTTTCGGCTCAGGTCATGATCTCATAGTTTGTGAGTTTGAGCTCCGCGTCAGGCTACGTGCTGACAGTGTGGAGCCTACTTGGGATCCTCTCTCTACCTTTCTGTCCCTCCCCTGCTCACTCTCTCTCTCTCAAAACAAATAAATTTTAAAAAAAATTTTTAATAAATAGATATTTGCTCCTGTTTTTGCGAAGTTTTATTAGAACACAGTCATATCTATTAATTTACACATCTATGTCTTACTACAAAGGCAAAGTTGAATAGTTATGACAGATAATACAGCCTGCAATGCCTAAAATAATTACTATCCTGCCCTTTGCTGAAAACATCCTGCTCTAGAATGAGTGATTCTCAACCCGAGGAGGATAGCAACACCTCCTGATGAGTTTTTTTTTAATCCTGAGGCCTGAACTTGATCATCCTCATTTCCCCCCTTAAAAGATTATAATTTCATGCTTGCTTCGGCAGCACATATACTAAAATCGGAACGATACAGAGATTAGCATGGCCCTGCACAAGGATGACACACAAATTCGTGAAGCATTTCATACTTTTTTTAAGAAAACATGTCATGTAGGTTGTTTAAAAATAAAATGCATTTAAATTAAAAAAAAAGATTATAATTTCATTGGTCTGGGGTAAAGTCATTAGCTATTATTGTGTCAATACAAAAAATGTGTATAAAACAGCAAAATACACAGAACAAAGTCAGGATACCCACTAATATAAAGGAAGGACATTAATACACAGATCACAGAGACCACACAGTACTAATTAATAAATTGGAACCATAGTTTGGCTTTGATCACCATGAAGCCACAAAGATTAAAAAAACAAGATCATTATACGATTTATACTGTTCATGAAGTCAAAACATCTTGGTGGAAGCAAATTTTTTCTAGGACTTCTATCTGTAAAAGTAATGTTTTATTGCAATTCTTCTCAGTGATGTAAATATTTACTCCTCCTCTCACCTTAAGTCATCTCACCTCTTCACTCAAAATCAAAGCAAAACAGGGGCGCCTGGATGGCTCAGCTGGTTGAGGGTGCCACTCGATTTCGGCTAAGGTTGTGATCTCACTTCGTGGGATTGAGGCCCATGAAAGGCTCTGCGCTGGCAGCACAGAGCCTGCCTGGGATTCTCTCTCTCTCTCTCTCTCTCTCTCTCTCTCTCTCTCTCTCTCCCTCTCCCTCTCCCTCTTCCCTCCCCTGCTTGCATGCTCTCTCTCAAAATACATAAACATTTTTTAAAAATCAAAGCAGGGCCACCTGGGTGGCTCAGTCAGTTAAGCAACCAACTTCAGCTCAGGTCATGATCTTGCCGATGCCAAGTTCAAGCCCTGCATTGGGCTCTGTACTGACAGCTCAGAGCCTGGAGCCTGTTTCAGATTCTCTATCTCCCTCTCTCTGCCCCTCCCCCATTCACACTCTGTCTCTCTCTCAAAAATAAATAAGCATTAAAAAATAAAAATAAAAATAAAACCAAGCAAAACAAAACAAAAACCCAGAGAGTACCAGGATTTTCACCACGGTACAGATAGCACCATGCTGCCTTTCTTCCTTTTCTTTTTTGGTGTGTTTGCTTTGGGTGGTTGGGGGCGGGGGGAAGGAGGAACAAGGATGAGTGGAAGAAAAGCACAACTGAACTGGAGATAACTGGCTCTATATTCCACAAGATATTAATAAACACTAACATAATAAATCCACTAATAAAAGCAGTTCATACATAAATGATTTATTTAGACCTATCAATCAATTTTCCTGCATTTACTTACTTATTCATTGGTTTCTGTTGACTATGTCAAAGGTGTCTACACAAAGGAACAGAACACATATCAGGACACAGCAAAAGCACAATTTCATCTTATCAGTATTAAATTTAAAACATAGTTTCTCTTTTCAAATGTGGGAAACACTGAACTGGTTATCTACAGTTTAATGACAGTGGTCTGGCTGTTTTCTGACTGAGATATCATCTCCTCAACTACCCTCCCCTACACATCAGACACCATCAAAATTTTGCAAACTACTTGTAGCTCTCTCAAACATGCCTTGTACACACGCTGTTCCTACTACCTACACCTCTCTTGCCTCCCAACCTCCCCTGCCCCTTAATTCTTTAAACTCATGACTCAGTTAAACTTAGCCTTTATGAGAAGTCTTCCCTAAAACCCCTAAACACTGCACTGTTCCTCAAAAGTCTCTCTCAAAATTTTCTTTTTTAAAGGGACAATTCTCAAACATGTAAGTCCACACATGTTTTGAAAGTGCTTATAAAAAAATTCTAAGTGTCTAAAAATGTCAACATCTATAATACAGAAGATTATGACAGAACATCAAAATTAACATCAGAAGGAAAAATCTGCACCACAACCTCCTGCTATCATTCTATACAGCCAGAGACCTTGGAGTCCCTTTCCTCTCTTTCCTCCCTCTCCTAGCTTCTGCCCACACAGACAGCTAACAGTCAAGCCTTATTCCTATTCTCCAACCCACTGCTCTGTCAATCAATTTAGCTGTGGAGGAGTAAAACCTGGGAAGTGTCTGAACCAACTGTGTACTAACGGTTGAAAAGAGAAGGTCTATAGATTCACTTCTATGACTGCAAATTACCTTCTGTAGGCGTATTCGCTTTATACTGGAGGAGAATGGCTACAGGTAAAAATAAGTCATCTTTGAGTTCTCCCTTTCCCTATCTACCCATATCTCTCCTTAATCAAGGCTTCCTGATGCTTGCATTTATTTCTTCCTTTTCAATCTCAACTGCAGCTATCTCAATTCAAGAAATATTCTTTACATCTGGACAAATACAAGTCCTCTAACTAGTCTTTGTGGCATCCAGTCTGTCTCTTCACTAATCCATCCTGCACCAATGCCAGATGAATCTTCCTCAACTACCTCATCCTTTGGAAGGATACAAAACAAACTTGACAACAGTTTGGAGAAGGAATGAGTAGGAACATGGGTAGAATAAGAAAGGGGATTTATAAGTTTTGCCTTTAATACAACAGTATTATTTGCATCTTTTATAAGAACGTATTCAATATTAAAAAAAAAATACTGCTTGACATTTTTTCTAACCACAAGCAAAATTCTGAGTGATTGCCAAAATTAAAATTGAAAACTCTTCCAAAATAACAATTATTTTCTTCCATACAGAATATTTCCTCATTTAAATTTAAGTACTAAAGATCAATTTTATCGTCTCTAAATTTAAGGCTTCTATTTAATCTATTTAATCTTCTATTACTCAATGATTTTTACATAACTGTATCACATATAATAGACATCACAACATGACATCACAATACTTACCATAGACTTTCATAAAGACAGTAAGTATCTGTTGAATATCAAATAACTATTTGTTGAACTACTTCTAGCACATCCCTATAGCCTCAAACACTCCTTTTTCTAGAAAAGAAAAATAAGTAGTCAAGCCTACCACACTGATTCTAGGCACTAGAGAATTTAGATAATTCACTACCACTTAATACCATCAACTCTAAACTAGCCTTCCCCCAATCTCTTCTTGGGCTCCTTCCAATCCATACACAAGCCTCCTTCCAATCTGTTCTCCACTCTTAACATGAGTAATCGTTTTTAAAAGTAAAAATGATAACATCATCCCATTGCTTAAAACTTTCAATATCTTCTCATCAGCCTCATAAAAAAGACCAACTCGGGGCACCTGGGTGGCTCAGTCAGTTAAGCGTCCAACTTCAGCTCAGGTCATGATCTCACAGTTTGTGAGTTCGAGCCCCGTGTCAGGCTCTGTGCTGACAGCTCAGAGCCTGGAGCCTGCTTCAGATTCTGTGTCTCCCTCTCCCTCTGCCCCTCCCCCTCTAGTGCTCTGTCTCTCTCTGTCTCTCAATAATAAATAAACATTAAAAAATGTTTAAAAAAATAAAATAAATAAAATAAAAATAAAAAAGACCAACTCTTTGCTCACTGTACTCTAAAGCACACACAGGTCTGTATCGTTCAAAATCACTCTGTGCTCGGGGCGCCTGGGTGGCGCAGTCGGTTAAGCGTCCGACTTCAGCCAGGTCACGATCTCGCGGTCCGTGAGTTCGAGCCCCGCGTCTGGCTCGGGGCTGATGGCTCGGAGCCTGGAGCCTGTTTCCGATTCTGTGTCTACCTCTCTCTCTGCCCCTCCCCTGTTCATGCTCTGTCTCTCTCTGTCCCAAAAATAAATAAACGTTGAAAAAAAAATTTAAAAAAAAAAAAAAACAAAACCACTCTGTGCTCACTCACCTTTTGGCACATATATAAAAATATAAATGTGTGTGTGTATATATATATGTATGTGTATATATATATATATATATACACATATATACATACATATATATATATATATATTTCTGTTCCCTCTGGTAAGCACATTTTTCCTTCTCTCAAAACTTTTTGGCTAACATTCACTCACTCTTTAGATCTCAACTCTAACATTATTTCTTTGATACACCAGGCTGAGTGGGAGCATCTTTTTATCATTTTAAAATTAGTATTTCATACTCTTTCATAAAAATCATATAATTTGAACAAGTTCCTATTACATACATATTCCAAAATTTTTAGCATTGTTGAAATTTGAAGAAAACAGATATATGAAACTTTTTTAAGTATTTCAAAATTAATGCTACTGAGAGGTAAAATAAACAAATAAGACCCAGAATATAAAAACTATCCAAATAATTAACATGGTATATGCTAAGAGAATTCCTACATAAGGAACTTTAAGTTTTTTATGAGGTATTACTCAAGCTACTTTAGTCAGAGATGCCCAATATATATGTAGTGCTATACAGTCATACCTAAAATTCAGATGCCCATTATTACCACAGAAGGAAGACATTAAGTCTATTATACTAAACCAATCATCTATACCAAGTTTCTCGAAATGTGGTCTGCAGACCTCTGAAAGTACCTAAAACTCTTTCAGGAGGTTCACAAGGTCAAAAGTATTTTCACGATACTAACACTATTTGCCTTCTTTTCTGTGTTTACATTTGCAATGATGGTGAAAAAGCAAAGGTGAGAAACCACGAGCCTCCTAGCATGAATCACGTCAGTTTCACCAACTCTACTAACAGCTGTTGTGCTCTATACTGCAAACGGGGGAGGGGCGGGGGGGACTTCATTTAAAAATGTTCTTGAAGAAATAGGAAAAAACACTAATTTTATTAAATCTTGATCCTTAAGATGACTTTTATGTGACAAAATGGAAGTAAACAAAAAATACTTCTACTGCATTCTAAGTATGATGGTTACCTTTAGGAAAAAGTACTCATGGAATTTATCTTTACGCTGAAAAAAGCCACTTTTCAGTGGAACTTCAAAAAACGACTTTAAAAACAAGCTCGCTGCTACTTCAAAAAACAACTGACAGACTATGATTAAGATAAGCCTATCACCTCAAGGAAAATAATTGTTAATATCTGTTGCCAATGCAAAATTCAAGCTCTCAAGCAAAAATTATAATTGTTGAAAATCTGTATCCATCAACCTGAGCTTGAAAGCTTTTCACTACTTTTCCAAATGACCTATGCAACAATTTCTAATGTAATGGAGTATAAAATGTTCACTGATAATGGTTTCAGAGTCCACACTGCAACCAACCTTTAAGAAACTATTATGCAACGAGTTTTCATGAAGTACAAAGAAAAATTATCCACAATTATATAATCAAAATACTCCTCCCAAATCCAACTCCTCCTTCCAACTACACAAGTGCATGAAGATAGATTTTCTCATACACTTCAACCAAAATAAAATAACAGGTTGAATGCAGAAATAGATGAAAATTTAGCTATTAGCCAGTCACTAAACAGATTTGCAACAATGTAAAAACAGTGCCATTCTTCCCATTAAACATTTTTTTGTTTTGTTTTGGAAGACTATCATTTTTCAAAAAATATACCATTTACATTAGCAGCAACAAATCCATTACATCTTATGTTTACAGAATTAATAACATGCTTTAAACTTTATCTAATTATTAATGCAGTAAATATTGAAAGATATAACCCACCAAAAAAAAAAAAAAAGTTCTCTGAGGTCTTCAATACTTGAAGAGTTAAAGGAGTCCTGAGACCATACGTTTCACTACTATGGATCAGCAGAAAACTGCTCAAGAGATAAAGATTCTAACATATCCTCACCTACATTTCCTCTCTCAATAAGACTTGGAAAAAACTGATTTTAACAAAAAGGTTTTAAGAATGTTTAAGGGGAATCATAGTTCATAACAACTGGAATTGAATCATTTCCTGAAAAACCTATGTATTAAAGTTTCTTGACAGCGTAATTATAACAAAGTAAACATTTAAACATCTGCTAACAAGGAAATGGAAGGAACAGGTGTAAGTAAATCAGAAATCTTTTTTTTTTTTTTTTTTTTTTTTTGGAAAAAAACTGAAGAACTCAGAAAAACTAATGAAAAGCACCAAACTGTAGGGCTAGAAATCACACACAGAGGAACAAATTTTACTAAAACCAATTAAAATTGTCAATCTGGGGATTAAGGAGTGTACTTACGATGGGCACCAGGTGATGCATGGAATTACTGAATCACTATATTGTACACCTAAAACTACTTTAACACTGTATATTAACTAGAATTAAAATTAAAACTTTAAAAAAATTTTTAAGTAAAAATAAAGAGTTGTCACTCTGGACACTGCGTACTTCAAACTGGTCCTTTTACAGAAGATAAAAGAGAGTTAAAGGCTGGTGACAATACAACTAATTCAGATGACTCTTTTACACTTTATGTAAACTTCTAAGAACTTATGTGCCAGGTATTGAGCAGGCTCTAGAAATACAGAAATAAACAAGACAAACCTGGTCCTGCCGTCTCGGAGACTGGCATCAAGTGTCAAACAGGTGTAATGAGTGTTACAGAGGAAATACATAGGATTCTATGGGAGCATCTAACAGGGTATAAAATGACCTGGAGGGACAGGGAAGAGGTCTCTAAGGCAGTAATCTCCTTATAACTGTCATCTACCAACATCCACATCACTGGAGGGACTCTAACACCTAGCTCACTAATTCATCACTATTCCTATTCTTATTCTTAGTGATGTCAACATAACACTCAGATAATCCACCAAAAACCCTTGCCTCTCACTTGACCTCCTCAACTGAAACAATTTTTTCTTCCATTTTTTCTTCATCACAGTCAAAACTCCCATGGTCATCACTAGTAATTACACCAATTTCAAAAATCCCACATTCTAAACACACATCTCTACAGTTTACTTACTCTAGGATCTCAATTTCAACTTCCTTTCACACCAGAGGATTTCATACCCATTAATTTGCGCATTTTTCACTATCCACGACCCAACCAAGATGTGCTGTTAAGTATAAAATATGTCAGATTCCAAAGACTTAGTACAAAAAAAAAAAAAAGTAAAATATCCCTTTAATTAACTATGCTGGTTGTTTATTATAATAATTCTATTTTGGATGCACTGGGTTATCAAAACCAATTTCAAACTGTTTCTTCATAGTTTTTCTAATGTGGCTATTAGAAAATTTTTAAATCACGTATGTCCCTCACATTGTATTTCTGTGCTAATCTCTTCTGTGATGACTCCTAAATGTTGATCTCCAAACTCTGACTCTTTCCTAAGCTCCAGAATGACCATCTGGCCTATTTGGTTGTCTAATTAGTGTCTCATACTTAACAACCAGAACTCTTGATATACTCCCACACGTGTCCTATGATCTACTGGCATACTTAGAAAAAAAATTTAAACTAGGAGTCATCCTTAGATTCCTTTCTTTTTTTTTTAATTTTTTTATTACATTTATTTTTGAGACAGAGAGAGACAGAGCATGAACAGGGGAGGGTCAGAGAGAGGGAGACACAGAATCTGAAGCAGCCTCCAGGCTCTGAGCAAGCGTTCAGCCCAGAGCCCAACGCAGGACTCCAACCCACAAACCGTAAGATCATGACCTGAGCCAAAGTTGGACACTTAACCGACTGAGCCACCCAGGCACCCCAGATTCCTCTCTTTCCCTCACACCCCACATCCAATCCACCAGTAAGTCCTGTTCGGCTCTGCCTTAAAAGTATCCAAGCTGTTTGGGGCGCCAGGATGGCTCAGTCGGTTAAGCTTCTGACTCTTGATTTCAGCTCAGGTCATGATCTCAACGGTTCGTAAGTCTGAGCCCGCATCAAGCTCCTGCTTGGGATTTTCTCTCTCTCACTCTCTCTCTGCCCCTTCCCTGCTTGCACACGCTCTCTCTTGCTCTCTCAAAATAAATAAACTTTTTTTTTTTTTTTAATATATCCAAGCTCTCCCCTCAATTCCCACCCCACCACTAAAGTACAAGCAATTCTCACTTCCTGCCTGGACTACAACAATACCCTCCCTGCTGTCTGATTCTGCTCTTGCATTCCCTTCAGTACATTTTACACTCAGTAGCCTGATTCGTTTAAAAAGTAAATCAAGGGGCGCCTGGGTGGCTTGGTTGGGTTAAGCATCCAACTTTGGCTCAGGTCATGACTTCATGGTTTGTGAGTTACAGCCCTGCATCGACTGTGTGATGCTTCAGATCTTCTGTCTCCCTCTCTCTCTGCCCCTTCCCTGCTAGAGCTCTTACTTAAAACTTAATAAACATTAAAAAAAAAAAAAGTAAATCAAGTACTCTAATGATAACCCATCACTTAGAATAAAACCAAACCTCTTTTCAAGGCTTTCAACACCCTATATCCTGACAATCTCTCTGACCTTTCTCCTACCAGTTTCCTTCTCCCTAACTACCCCCTAGCCACATTACCCTTAGAAAGATTTTTCCTTTTCCTCAGATCTTCACATGGAAGATGCCATATCTACCCTCCAGGTCTCAGCTCCAATATCACCCTCACCTTCTAACTTCCTTAAAGAAGTCCTTCTTTCCAATTCAAATTTTTTGTGTCTTGTCACCCCATTTGTCTTTTTTTTTTTTTTCTTTTTCTAGCCAGGTCAGAGTAATATTGGGTTTATTTGCTTTGTTGCATTTAAAATTTTTTTTTAATATAGTTGACATACTGTGTTAGTTTCAAGTATACAACACAGTGATTCAAGTCTATACATCATGCTATGTTCACCACAGGTGTAGCCACCATCTGTCACCATACAGTGCTATTACAGTTTCATTGACTATATTTCCTATGCTGTGCCTTTTATTCCCATGACTTATTAATCCCATAACTGGAAATCTGTATCTCCCACTCCCCTTCATCCATTTTGCCTACCCCCTCTTCCCTCTGACAACCATGGTTTGTTCTATGTGTTTTTAAGTCTGATGTCACTTTTTGTTCATTCATTTTAGTTTTTTAGATTCCACATATGAGCTAAATCCTATGGTATTTGTCCTTTTTGGTCCAAATTATTTCACTTAGCATCACACCCTCTAGGTCCATCCACGTTGCCGCAAATGGCAAATTCTCACCCTCTCTCATGGCTGAGTCATATTCCATTGTACACACATACCACATCTTCCTTATGCACGTGTCTATTGATGGACACTTAAGTTGCTTCTGTATCTTGGTTGTTGTAAATAATGCTAAAATAAACACAGGAGTGCATATATCATTTCAAATTTGCTACCCAGTAGTGAAATTATTGGATCACGTGGTATTTATATTTTAAATTTTTTGAGGAACCTCCATAACTGTTTTCCACAGTGGCTGTACCAATTTACATTCCCACCAACAGTGCACAGGGTTCCTTCTTCTCCGTATCCTCACCAACATTTGTTATTTTTTTTTGTGTTTTGTGATTTAAACCATTCTGACGGGTATAAGGTGATTATCTCATTGTGATTATCTCATTTTGATTTGCATTTCCCTGATGATTAGTAACGTTGAGCATCTTTTCATGTGTCTGCTGGCCATCTATCATTATGCCTTCTTTGGGAAAATACCTATTCAGGTCCTCTGCCAATTTTTTACATCACTTTGTTTGTTTTCCCATTTAATTTTCCAAACAACACTCTTTGTTATCTGAAACAGTCTTATTTTTTGGTGTTTACTGTCTGTCTCATCTCTCTAATGAAAACTTCGTAAGGGTAGATAACTTGCTTTACTCACTATAGTATCTCTGGGACCTAAGAATATACCTGACACATAGTAGGTATGCGAAGGATTTTCATCAAGTGAAGAATGAATGAATAAATACAGTAATTTTTTCTGAACTACAAGACCTGACAAATGATAGTATTCAGACTGAGAAGAACTGGTTTTCTAGTCAAAGAGAATGACATTAGGGGCGCCTCAGTGGCTCAGTGGCTCAGTTGGTTGAGCATCGACTCTTGATTTTGGCTCAGGTCATGATCCAAGGATTGTAGGATCGAGCCCTGTGCTGAGCATGGAGCCTGCTTGAGATTCTCTCTCTCTCCCCCTCTGCCTCTCCCTCACCTGTGCTCTTTCTCTCTCGAAAACTAAGAAAAAAGAAAACAGAGAGAGAATGACATTTGCAAAGGCAGAAAAGAATAAAATTTCAAAACCTGAAAACCAAATATGACTGGTAAGATGAGGGCAATGGGATGAATGCAGCAAGACTAGAAAGATGGGAGCTATGCTATTATACAGGGGCCTCTTAAGTCTTATTGTGAGATTGTATACTTATAGGGAATCACTGAAAGATTTTTAAGCAGGGAGTGACAGGTTCCACGTCCTCTCTTTCCCTGTGCCCATCTCCTCTGCTTACGCTGTCTAAAAGAAAAAAGGGGAAAAAAATAATATAAAGACAATTAGAAGCCACAGCAGTTGTCTAAGCTTTACCCTGGGGTGGTAGAGATGGAATAGGCAAATTGAAGAGATACTTAAGAAGAATCAACAGGACCGGTTACAGATGAATTGGGAGGAGGGGACAAAGAGGAATAATGGAGTCAAGAATGATGCCTAGGTTCTAGGGGAGCCTGGGTGGCAGCTGAGCATCCAACTCTTGGTTTTGGCTCAGGTCATGATCCCAGAGTCATGGGATGGGGCCCTATATGAAGCCTGCTTAGGATTCTCTCTCCACCCCCCCCCCCCCCCGCCACTCTCTCTAAAAATAAAACTAAACTAAAATAAATGATGCCTACGTTTCTAATAAATGAGTGAGTAGACAGTAGTAGATTGGGGAAAGGTAAGGAATTCATTTTCTAGCACGTTAAGTCTGAAGCACATGGGATTCAAACAAGCAGAGATATCAACTAGGCAATTAGATATACGGATCTAAACTTCAGTGGAACATAGATCATTCAGATGGGAATAAATAAAACAGCCTAAAGTGGTATGTATATAAAGGAGCTCACACAAAGTCACTTTGATACTTAAAGGTTGGGTGGGGAGTTGGACAAAATGGTTGAAAAGGAGTAGGAGCTATAGGCTTCCAGTTATGGAATGAATGTCACAGGAATAAAAGGTACAGCATAGGGAATATAGTCAATGATATTTTAATGGCATTATATGGTGACAGATGGTAGCTATACTTGTACTTAGCATAGCATAATGTATAGACTCCTTTCTAATCATTACATCATACACCTGAAGCTAATTTAACATTGTGTATCAACTATACTCCAATTAAAAAAAAAAGAACACCCAGTACCTTAAAAAATATATTAAAATTTAATTTAAGTAAATACTTAAAGGAGAACAAGGGGCCAGAGACTAACAGGAAAAGTAGGAAAGAATATCAAAAATAGGAAAGAAAGCCAAAGGATTAGCTTTTCAAAATAAAAAAGTCACTTGTATAAAATGATGCTGAGAAGACAAGCAAAATGAGAAATAACCAGTGTTCAATGAATTTTGTGGCATGTAGGTTGCTGAACATAATTTCAGTGGAGCAGTGAAGACAACAAAGCAAAACATGTTAAAGAGTGAATGCAAAGTGAGGAATGGAGGAAGGTGTAGAAAACAGTTTAATAAAACTCTAAGCAACATAAAATGAGACCAATTACTACATGGATCTATGAAGTCTAAGTATAATTTTCTCATACAGGAGAGACTTAAGATGTTTTGATTCCAACTGCACAAATTCAGTAAAGAGAAGGAAAGATAGAAGAGTGTAAATTTTCTGAAAAAGAGAGAATGGGACTCAGAGCAAAGATAAGGATGGACTTTAGCAAGAAGGCAGGACAACTCTCCTTCATTACAGTATGAAGGAAATAAAATAGGATGGGTAAGGATGCTAGTAGGCTTGGAGATACAGTGGTAAGAAATGATATGTTTTCTATAATGAGGACTACTTTCTCTATGGAATAAAAGATGAGAAAGGAAAGAGATTTTAAAAGGGAAGAGAAAATTTAAAACCATTTACAGTGAGTGGAAGAATATACTGATGTGAAAAATATAGGGGGATTGCTGGGTTTTAAGGGCCCACTTTTGAGTAGTATCCGTAATTTTAAATTTTTTTTTTTCAACGTTTATTTATTTTTGGGACAGAGAGAGACAGAGCATGAACGGGGGAGGGGCAGAGAGAGAGGGAGACACAGAATCGGAAACAGGCTCCAGGCTCTGAGCCATCAGCCCAGAGCCCGACGCGGGGCTCGAACTCCCGGACCGCGAGATCGTGACCTGGCTGAAGTCGGACGCTTAACCGACTGCGCCACCCAGGCGCCCCAGTATCCGTAATTTTAAAATGGAACTCATAATCCCTTTCCATCACATTGCTTTCTTTTTTTTTAATTTTTTTTTCAACGTTTTTATTTATTTTTGGGACAGAGAGAGACAGACCATGAACAGGGGAGGGGCAGAGAGAGAGGGAGACACAGAATCGGAAACAGGCTCCAGGCTCCGAGCCATCAGCCCAGAGCCTGACGCGGGGCTCGAACTCACGGACCGCGAGATCGTGACCTGGCTGAAGTCGGACGCTTAACCGACTGCGCCACCCAGGCGTCCCCACATTGCTTTTTAAAATAAGTATTCATTGGGGTGCCTGGGTGGCTCAGTCGGTTGAGCGTCCAACTCTTGATTTTGGCTTAGATCATGATCTCACAGTTCATGAGATTGAGCCCCACGTCGGGGTTCTCTGCTTAGGATTCTCTCCTCTCTCTGCCTCTGCCCCACTTGCATGCATGCACATTCATTTCTCTCTCTCTCTCTCTCTCCCCCTTGAAATAAATGAATAAACATTTAAAAAATAATAATATACACTTTCATTAGTACGGTATTTTTGTTCCCTTTAAGTTTCAAGGAGATAAAAAAATAAAAATTTGCTCTAATTAAAAGCAGCTGAGACTATCCAGACGCACATCTTGCATACTATGTTTCATTTAAGCTCAGTAGGAATTGATGTTTGATTTAATAATTACATAATCTCACAGAACTTTCAGAATTTTTGTTTTTAAAATGACTGAAATATTTTCTGCCTTGGCAATAAACAATATAAATTTACCAACTATACAGAATAAACTTTAGATACATTTTTTTAAAGGCTGTACAGAGGGGCGCATGGGTGGCTCAGTTGGGTTGGATGTCTGACTCTTGATTTCGGTTTTGGTCATAATCTCAGGGTCGTGGAATCAAGCCCCATGTTGGACCCTGCACTGGTCCTGGAGGCTGTTTACTATTCTCTCTCTCACTCTCCCTCTGCCCCAACCTCCCCCCACGCACACACTCTCTCTCTAAAAAATAAAGCAAATTAAAAACAATTAAAGGCTGTGCACAGAAGTGATTTTAAGATTTTATTTTTAAGTAATCTCTATACCCAACATGGGATTCAAACTCACAACCTTGAGATCAAGAGTCATAGGCTCCACCAACTTGTAACTAAGCCATATATGTTTCTAAAAAGTTTAAAATTGCACAATTACCATATTTAATATAACTTTAGTAATCAGGGGGAAATTAAGATGATATAGAAGTGAAAAATTAGGCTCTCAGCCTTAATTTCTATCAATTTACACTGAAATTCTCAGTATATGTTGATGCCTGGAATTGCCTCATTATACCACAATATAATGGTACTACAGTGCAAATTTATATAGTTATATATTTCACAACAAAAACATTATGAACCACTCCTAAGTATGTGTGTGTGTGTGTATGCAAAAATTGAAGAGGCACTCAAACAAGTACCATACATGAATATTCATAGCAATATCATTCACAATAGCCAAAAGTTAAAAACAACTCAAATGTCCATCAATAGATGAATGGATAAACAAAATGTGGTATATACAGAATATTACTTGGCCATAAAAAGGGATGGGATTAAGTACTAATACATGCTGTAAAATGAATGAACCTCAAAAATACTATGCTTGGGGCACCTGGGTGGGTCAATCAGTTAAGCATCTGTTGATTTCCACTCAGGTCATGATCTCATGGTTGTGGGATCGAGTCCCACGTTGGGCTCCTTGCTGAATGTGGAGTCGGCTTGGGATTCTCCCTTTCCTTCTCTCTCTGCTCCTCCCCTACTCATGCTCCCGTGAGCACACGCAGGCTCTCTCAAAATAAATGAGTATTTTAAGAATAGGGGGGCACGGGTGGCTCAGTTGGTTAACCATCTGAATTCAGCTCAGGTCATGATCTTGTGGTTCACAGGTTTAAGCCCAGCATGAGGCTCTGTGCTGACAGCTCAGAGCCTGGAGCCTCCTTCGGATTCTGTGTCTCCCTCACTCTCTGCCCCTCCCCCACTTGTACTCTGTGTGTGTCTCTCTCTCTCTCTCTAAAAATTAATAAAATGTTTTAAAAGTTTTTTTAATATTTTAAATATATACTATGTTTAATATAAGTGAATGAAGCCAGAAACAAAAGGCCATATATTGCATAATTCCACTTATATGAACTATATAGACTAGGTAAATTCAAAGAGACAGCAAATTGGTGGATGTCAGGTATTAGGTGGGTAGGGATAGAGACAAACTGTTTAATGAGTACAGGGTTACTTTGAGGGGTGATGAAAACGTTTTGGAACTAGATCAAAGTAATGAATGCACAACACTGTGAATGTACTAAACACTACTGAACTGTATACTTTAAAATGATTGGTTTTCGGGGCCCCTGGGTGGCTCAGTTCGTTAGGCATCTGACTTCAGCTCATGATCTCAGTTTGTGAGTTTGAGCCCCCATCTGGCTCTGTGTTGACAGCTCAGAGCCTGGAGCCTGCTTTGGATTCAATGTCTCCCTCTCTCTCTCTGCCCTCCCCCACGTACTCTCTCTTTCTCTCTCGAAAATAAACATTAAAAAAAATTTTTTTTAATACATAAATAAAATGGTTAGTTTTCTATTATATGGATTATACCTCAATAAAATGTTCTTGCTTGGGAGCTCCCCTCTACTTGTTATGTGGGATGATCCTTGATTTATGAATTGCTTAATAAAGCCAATTAAATTCTCAAAAAAGAAAAAAATCCATCATGAAGCAAATAATATAGCTGTATCTAATTAACTTACGGCAGGAATCACTAACAAAATTAGCTATAAATTAAAAATATATTAACTATAAAAATATCTATGTTGGGGTGCCTGGGTGGCTCAGTCGGTTGAGCGTCCGGCTTCAGCTAAGGTCATGATCTCACAGTTTGTGGGTTCGAGCCCCGCATCAGGCTCTGTGCTGACAGCTTAGAGCCTGGAGCCTACTTCAAATTCTGTGTCTCCCTCTCTCTCTGCTCCTCCCCAGCTCATGTGTGTGTCTCTCTCTCCTTCAAAAATAAAGAAACATTAAAAAAAAATTTTTTTTAATTATATATATATATACACACACACACACACACACACACACACACACATACATTAGCTATCTTAAAACCCTCTACTCCTTTCTGTCACCAATAAATTTTAATAACTGACATTATCTTTTTTCTCCACATATAAAAGTTATGCAATGGATTTAATAATAAGCCTTTATCTTCTAGGGGTACATATACTAAAATATTTATGGATGAAATGATATGCAAAAGATAGGCTTTAAAATAATGGTAGGGAAATTTAAGAGGAACACAGATGAAAGGAGACTGGCCATGAGTTAGTAATTGTTAAGGGTGGGTGATGAACATAGGAGGATTTATAATACTATTCTCTCCATTTTTTTAGTATGTTTGAAATTTTCCATAATGAATTTTTAATTACTGTGTTATTAGTAAAATAAGACTTAAAATTAATTTACACTTTAAGCTATATTTGAAATAGCCCTACCAATATTCTTTAACCAACATAAATCACAATTCTGCCAACATTTGCTCAAGTTGCTAAAACATAGATACATATCAAAAAATTACAATCTATCTGATAACAAATACACATTATCTTCCTTAGGATGTTTTGTTTTGCTTTCAGATTTTCTTCACAAACATCAGTTCACTACAAACCATTTCCAAGAAAATTTCATTTTGTATATAGAGAAAATTAGTAGATCCAAGGTTAACGTATCTATTTCAGTTGACACAGAGCAATGACCCTTGAAAACTTCAAGTCTCCTTTCTAAGGAATTAATGTTTACTGTTAACATGATCAGATCAGTTATTTCCTTTAAAAATAAAATCCAGGGGGGGAGGGGGGATGGTCTAAATGGGTAAGGGGCATTAAGGAATCTACTCCTGAAATCATTGTTGCACTATATGCTAACTAATTTGGATGTAAATTTAAAAAATAAAATTAAAATAAATAAAATATAAAATAAAATCCAGGGGCTCTTGCCTGGCTCAGTCCACAGAGCATGCTACTCTTGATCTCATGGTCATGAGTTTGAGCTCCATGTTGGGTGTAGAGACTATAAACAAACAAATTTTAACGGCTTTTAATTATTTTAATTAAAAAAAAATATTTCTTTTGAGAGAGCGAGAGAGCATGCACACAAGGGAGGAGAGACGGGCAGAAAGAGGAGAGAGAGAAAGAGAGAGAATCTTAAGCAGACTCCATGCTCAGTGCAGAGCCCTACTCAGGGCTCAAACCCATGACCCTGGGATCACAACCTGAGCTGAAATCAAGAATCGGACATTCAACCGAGCCACCCAAGCACCCCGATAAATAAACTATAAATACACAGAAATAAAACCCAATAATTGCTATTTTCCAAATATCTTCTCAATGCTGTCATTTTTTCAAAATCCCTTATTTTGTAGTATAGGGTCTTACTAAACATTAAGGACTAAAAAGTTTCTGGTTCTGGGGTTTGACTACTATTTCTTCTAAAATCAAACCATAATTTCAATGGAGATCACGACCAACACAAAGACATTAGAAAAAATATACAGCTCCCCACAAATTCAAACTTTTTAAATTTATTTTTTTTTAGTAGTCTCTACACTCAATGTAGGGCTTAAACCCACAACTCCGAGATGAAGACTAACATCATGAGTCACATGCTCTTCCAAATGAGCCAGCCCTGCACCCCTCAAACTTTTTTAATGCCCTTAAATTAGCATTTAACTACTATTTTAACCTTACTTTTCATACCAACATGAAATTTTTATGGAATTACATCTACATAAACTCCTAATGTTTGATTCAACCTCTTCCCCCAATTTTAGTGCTCTTCCTTTCTGGCTAATATATTTCCTGTCTGTTAACTCACAAATGTCGTAGGACAAAATTCCTAGGACAAATTTCACTCAAGATAAATAGGGTTTATCTAAACAACAACAACCCCTGATCAGACCCCCATATGCCCAAATACCTTTCTTCTACTACAAGGAGTAATAGCATTCTTTGGCTATCAGAACCAACCAGAGGAAGCAGAAGCACACAGGAGGAATTAGAAAAGTACCCTCATCCTAAGGGATTATTTTAACAATTTTCTAAAAAACCATGTCCAAAAGACATAACCATGGTAAAACTCAGGATTCTAAACAGAACAGGTCTAGATCAAAGCACCACAGGTAAAGTTCTTATTAGCATTAAAGTTACAAAAGGAAAAAGGAGAGAGGACACTTGTTTTAATACAAACCTTTTTTTTTTTTTTAAAGTAGGCTCCACACCCAGCACAGAGCCCATCACAGGGGTTGAATTCATGACTCTAAGAACAATACCTGAGCTGAGATCGAGTCAGAAACTCAACTGACTAAGCCACCCAGACGCCACTAATACAAACTTTTAAATATCGCACAGCCATAAAAAATAGTCCATATTCTTGAGAGTATTAATTAAAAACTGATATAATATTCTATCTTTATGACTGGACTTTCCTAAGACCTAATACAGAAGGTCAGATCCTGTTTCATAGCAGCATTAATAAACATGTTGTAAAAAAATTTTTTTAATAAATAAATAAACATGTTGTGGCATGATATAGCTCAATCTAACAATTAACTGAGGATCTTGCACAAAATTATGAAAAGCCCTGTTCTGTTTTACTTTAAATATAAATGTCCTAAAATCAGTTTCACATGTACATCATTCAATATTTGTATATACTGCGAAATGATCACCACAATAAATCTAGGCAACATCCATCACCACAAGCTGTAATTTTTTTTCTTGTGGTGAGAATTTTTAAGAGCTATTCTCTCAGCAACTTTCAAATGCAAAATACTGTATTATCAACTACAGTCACCACACTGTACGCTATTACTAAAACCCTGTTTAATTCATTTAGATTTCCAACCTGTATCTCTAATGTTGCTAGCCATTGCTGTACTCAAAATGCAAAGTGAAGTTCTAAGAATTCTACCATTTCCAATCAATCCTAATCTCAATCTCCTGAAACTAGTTTGTGTGTAAATCATTAAAAACCACAATCTTTCAAGACTTGTTTGTTAATTTCTACTAATTATTCTACAAATTTTCTTATCACAATTGCAAAGCTGAACCAGAATTTAAATAACAGGCAAGGATGCATAGAAAGGAAAAGGACCCACTAAGCTCAATGAAAAGCGAGCCTATGATTCCTATAATTCAACACTTCAAGTGTCAAAGCTACCATCCTTTGGTGATGAAATCAAGCCTCCAAATTATTAACACACCTGTTCTTATATTTGCAACGTGGAGCTCAAAAGAAACAATGGAAAATAGTTGTTAGGTTCCTAGTTTGCCCAACAAGAGTCTATTTATCCCATGACATCTCTGAATTAGTCTCTGAGTTCTAGACTCACTCAAGTCTAGAGACAGTGTGATATGGAAAGAACCTAGCCTATGAAGTCTCTCAGAGTTAGGCAGAAACCCTGACAGCCAATTACTAACTGTATGATCAAACAAAACTCACTTAACTTTCCTGACTCCTAATTTCCTCGTCTATAAGAGAATACTGCCTATCATGGAGAGCTTTTATAAGGATTAAAGATAATACAAATCAGGGTACTAGGGTGGTTCAGTAGGTTAAGCGTCCGACTCATGGTTTCCACTCAGGTCATGATCTCACAGTTCGTGAGTTTGAGCTCCGCATCAGGCTCCATGCTGACAGTGAGGAACCTGCTGGAGATTCTTTTCTCTCTCTCTTTCTCTCTCTCTCTCTCTCTCTCTCTCTCTGCCCCGCTCATGTACTCACTCTCTCAAAATAAATAAACTTTTAAAATAATTAAAAATTTTTTTAAAAAAGATAATATAAATCAACCAGTAAAGGCTGTGACACAATAGGTACTCAATAAATAGAAACAATTATATTACCCTCTTCACACCAGCTTTTTATCCTCTCTGCTGAGGTAAGCACCCCATTCAGTCAGTATTCATTAAAAGGAACTAGGATACAGAATCAGAAAATCTGGGTTTGATTCCAGACACTATGTAACACAAGAACAGAACTTTAGGCTAGGTATTTGATTCTGAACTGCAGATTGATCATCTGTTTGAGAAAGAAAGAAAGAATCATAGAATTATTGCAACTGACATTATTTTTAAACTAGCATACAGTGTGCAGTATCAGAAATGTTAGCTTTTACCTACTCCAAAGTATTCCTGCTCAAAAATTACCTGCCTTCCAAGATCAAATGTGCATGAGCAATGAGCATAAGTTAACCTCATGTGGAAAGGAAAACAAGGTAAAAACTAAGTAGCTCACTAATCATATCCCCTTCATACTCAACAGAGTTTAGAATATACTTGTTAATCCAAATGTAGCTCTTGTTGGGGGAATTCCAGGCAGAAAAATTAAATTAACAAATTAAGTTGTATGGAAGACTTTTACGGCCTTACCCAATCTAGCAATCTGCATGCCGAGAAACCTTAAGCAGCTTCTACTCCTTTTCACTTAGCTTATTACCTTCCTATTCCCCCTAATAGTGCCCATGACAAAGGCAATACGGACCCTAACACAGAGCAAAGGGAAATGGCCAGATGAATTAAGTGTGTTCAAGTTGACGAGCGACTGTCCTTGACACAACCCACCAGAAAAATTCAAAGACAGAAAAACGCAAAGAGTTTTCTTCATATCTATATAAAAACCACTTTCTATTTTGAGTATCATTTCCCAACAGCAATTTCAAAAGGCCCATCCTTTTTACAATAATGGACTCTCTTGAGAAGTTATGCTATTAATAAAACAATTTAATAATTAAAGTCAACAGGACCCAAAGAGCTAATAAAGTACTCTAAGCTCAACTGCACTACAGCCGAAAGAACTCGTCAGCTAAACCACTCACCTGAACTGAACTGTACTTCCGAACTGCAGGACAACAAAATGATAAAAAACAGGATAAAAAACACTCAGGCAATAAATTAACTCACCTTGGGTATAAAAAAATTCTCAAAACACAAGTGAGTGTGTATACTTTCTCTGGGAGGTGGTTATGTTTACATAAGATGCTGGTTATAACCCAATCAGGGTCACAGAAAGGGAAAGATCTCCAAAGACACCTAAATGGATGTCTAGCACTATTTGTACCCTATTCACAGCACCAAAGTTAGCAGCACAGCATGTCACAAAGACAGCTACTACATCAACTTCCACAGTCTTCACCATCTTCTCAGCCTGTCCGAGCCTGACCCTGTCTGAGCATCTCAGGAAGGCAGCTAGCTAGTAGCCTGCAACATACTGCCCAAAGTTTCAAGGCTGCTAACTACGTGTGAATTTCATCCCTGCCCCCCCCCCCCCAATGGTACCTCACTGGTATCAAGTTTAGGACCACCAAAAACAACTTGGGGCCACTAGCAGTGGCTCTTGGCACCACGGAACTAGCAAGTTTGGAAGAAATAATACGACTTATCTAACTAGCAATACTACCAACGAAGTTTAAAAAGTGCTTCAGAGTTACGTGATGGTGACAGAAGGGGAAGAGGAAAGGGGTCACAGAGGAAAAATAAATAAATTAAAAAATAAAAGCCTACGGCACACAACTACCTGAAAAAACAGTAGTCAACAGACAAGTTAAAACACGTTTGTATTTGCCAACACATAGCAGTTACCACACCATATATTTGTCAGATTTCCCAACATGCAAAACAAAAGTAGCCACCCCTTTATGAAGTACTTATTTACCGACTTCTACAAAGAAATGACTTCTCTGGATTCGGTGCAAATTAACTTCCTGTGCTTTGCGTTTGACTTTCAAAATCTTTAGAACCTTCAGCAAACTGAGATTCACCTCAATTTTTAGGCTTTTCGGGTTAAGTTGAATAAAAGTTGTATATTTTAATATCGATAAACTATAACTTTTCTATTTCAAAACTGTATCCGCATTTCTTTAGATTTTAGAGATTTTTTTAAAGACTAACTACAAAGTTTACGAAAGCAAGTAATACAGTAGACATGGTGGGCATTCAACAAGTTTATTTATAACTCCTAAAGTAAAAGCTTGAAAAAGTTTATGAGATAAATTCCTACTGGTGCTGCTAAAGATACAATGTTACTAATACCGAAATTGAGAATTATTCAAAATATCCTGAAAACAGTGTCTCCTTCTAAAAATAAAAGCATTTGCCAACACAGAAACTGTTGGTTCTTAAAAATGATAATCACATGGGGGGCATTTCTATAAATACTTTGGTTCTGAATTACAATAACCCTAATCATTCAAAGTACGTTTGGGTTATGCCTTAAACTAGCAAGCGAATTTTTGATGCCATTATATTGATACAAAGGACTCTGCTGGTTATCTGCTTCTATAGCAAACTGTTGGTTTACCCATTTAAAGATCTACAAACCAAACTACAACATAAATCACTTTCAATCATTAAAATAAAAACAAACGAAAATCTGTCATAAATAAGACCCCAAGAATCTCCTAATAAATTTACAATAACACTTTGCATTACGATTCTAAGACTAAATATATTCGGTAATCCACTTGGATTCATATTCTGTGCATTTACTTTGGTCGGAAAAAGAGAAACCTCAGAAAACGCAACCGGCGGTTACACCATTCTATTTTAAGTTACTTATAAAGCCAACAGTTCAAGAACTTTTGGGGAAGAGAGAGTAAGACATTTTTCCAAGTAGTTAAGAATAATTTACGTTTTATAATAACGACAATCATAACAACCTCTAGAATACCTTATAGTGGGATGGAAGTGAAAATGAGGAGAGGGGGGAAAACCCGACATGAAAACGGACAGCCAGGCAAATTCACAAACCTTCAATTAAAGGAATTTTGAGATTAACTTCTCTTATACGCCTTCCCTCACTTCCCACCCGTTTCCTCCTCTCCTCGGGGAGGTCTGTGTAATGTGACTCATGACAAATTTTTTAAAAAATAAATAAATAAAAGACACACCCTCTGGGTTAAACTGACATAATCGCCCCCACCCCGCCCTCCCCCGACACACACCCCGCTTTTCCTCCCCCTTCTGCTGCTCCTCCCCGCGCCTCGTCCCTGCCCTTTCCTCTCTCTCCGTCCTAGACCCCTCTTCGGACGGAGAGGCAGCTGGCTCTCCCGGACAGAAGCCCGGCGAATAGAAGGCTGCCGAAGGGGGGGGGGGGGGGGGGGGCAGCGCGACCCGGGGGGCCCAGCCCGAAAAGAGGCGGACAGCAGGGGGACGCCGGGCTGCGGCGGCGGCGAGCTCCGGGCTCCCTCGCCCATTTTCTCTCTCCCCTTCTATCGGTTTCAACCACCACAGCCACTTCCTGTATCTCAGCCCGACTCCCACAGCCTGGCCACTGGCTCTCCCCGGCTGGGGGCTGGGGTTGGGGTTGGGGTTGGGGTTGAGGCTGAGGCAGCCGCTGAGGTTAGGGCAGTTCCCCACCCCGCCCAGTGGACTGGTCACTCGGGCGACAGGCGGCGGATCCTCGGCCCGGCCGGCCAGCGCCCGTCCGCCCGCCCGCGCTCCTCACCTGTATGTAGTTGTTTTCACAGTAGTCCGCCACCCGGGTCAGATTCTGGTAACTCTCTATCAGCGCCCTCTTGCCAGACGGGATCTCCTCCTCTAGTAACATCTGCAGCTCTGCCATTTTCCACCCCTCTGCATCGCTTCCTCTCGCGTTAAAGAGACAGAGGCAGCTAGGTCCGCGGAGGCGCCGAGCACCTCACAGCCCGGATACAAACCGCCTACCGCCCTCCCGCCTGGTATTGTGGGACGGCACCTCCTCCTCTTCCTCCTCACTCTCTCCACCCCGCTCCACCCACTTCGCGCAGCCGCCTCAAACACGTTCTCTCGCGAGCCTTCCTGTCTTTCCCTCCTCCTCCCCGCGACCACGAGATTTTTTTTTCTTTGGCATGGTCTTCTGGGAATTGTAGTCTGTCACAGCCTAAGCGCTTCACCAAAAGCGCATGCGTGTAGGGGAGCCTCCGAAAAAAGAACGGGGAGGAACGTAAATGAAAACCCAGGGAAGGGACTTAAGTGCAAAGTTTCCTGACAACTCCGGCAGAGGGCGCCACAGGGTGATTCTAGAAAATAAAATCCTTTCCTCAAGAAAGCTGCGAAAGTTGGCAGAATTTTGTTGATTAAGAAATGTTAGTGGGGCGCCTGGGTGGCGCAGTCGGTTAAGCGTCCGACTTCAGCCAGGTCACGATCTCGCGGTCCGTGAGTTCGAGCCCCGCGTCAGGCTCTGGGCTGATGGCTCAGAGCCTGGAGCCTGTTTCCGATTCTGTCTCCCTCTCTCTCTGCCCCTCGCCCATTCATGCTCTGTCTCTCTCTGTCCCAAAAAATAAATAAACGTTGAAAAAAAAAAAATTAAAAAAAAAAAAAAAAGAAATGTTAGTGAACCAGAGACACCAGTTCTGATATAGGATTAAAAAGGGTTAGAATATGAAGAAAGCCAAATCTTTACTTCCTTTTTTTTTTTTTCAGATATAAGGCGACTCTGGCTTTACTTTCTAACCTTCCTCCAAAATTTAGCGAGCATTTATTAATCGACAGCGCTGCACCAAGCAATGTACTAAACATTGGGGGTATGAGTTAAACAAGTATACTCCGTACTGTAAAGACTCACAATTTAAAAATAAATACACATGGGGCGCCTAGGTGGCGCAGTCGGTTAAGCGTCTGACTTCAGCCAGGTCACGATCTCGCGGTCCGTGAGTTCGAGCCGCGCGTCAGGCTCTGGGCTGATGGCTCAGATCCTGGAGCCTGTTTCCGATTCTGTGTCTCCCTCTCCCTCTGCCCCTCCCCCGTTCATGCTCTGTCTCTCTCTGTCCCAAAAATAAATAAATGTTGAAAAAAAAATTTTTTTAATAAAAAAATAAATAAAAATAAAAAATAAAAATAAATACACATGGGGCGCCTGGGTGACTCAGTCGGTTGAGCGTCCGACTTCGGCTCAGGTCATGATCTCGAGGTCTGTGAGTTCGAGCCCCGCGTCGGGCTCTGTGCTGGCAGCTCAGAGCCTGGAGCCTATTTCAGATTCCGTGTCTCCCTTTCTCTGCCCCTCCCCCGCTCATGCTCTGTCTCTCTCCCTCTCTGTCAAAAACAAATAAACATGAAAAAAATTTTTAAATAAATAAATACACATAATTTCAACAGTATCCTGTGCCAATCGCTTTTCCTCTGCCTCTTCATTGGAAGTATCTCCCTACATTTTTGAAGTTACGGAAGCGTTTCTACGTTGGGTAAAATCATTTTGTTATCTTTATCAACTGCTTTGTAATAGTGTAAAAGGCCCTGTATTTCAAGCTTTTCATTTCAACAAGAAAAAGCTTTTGATTTAAATGAGTTGTCCAAAGTGTTGTCAAAGGCCAAAGAGGAAACTAATTTAAAGATCATACAAAACTCCAATTTTCAGCTCTCCACTAGGTCATTCCCAATCACAACAACTATAGGAATAATAACATGACTCCATTAAATTTTTAAAAATTGGCCCATCAATAGGTATTTATTGAATATTATCTTTACTAAGGGCCATAAAATGTCCAACCTGTAAAAGGAAAAACTTAAGTCTCCTACGTGAAAGAGAGGACTACTCCCAGCCACCAGATTCCCAATCGAAGATTCCCAGGTCGATAAATCAATAAATGGCTTACTCTCCATAATTATCTATAATAGACATAATAGTCTTTCTTTAATAATTTCATTAATCCAGATATTTTATACAAGCTACTGAAAGGTGATATATTCTTTTTTTTAATGCTTATTTATTTTTGAAGAGGAGAGGGGCAGAGAGAGAAAGAAAGAATCTCAAGCAGGCTGGCACTGTCAGTGCAGAGCCCGATGTGAACCTCGAACCCACAAACAGTGAGATCATGACTTGAGCTTAAATCAAGAGTCTGGCACTTAACCAACTAAGCCACACAGGCGCCCCCCAAATACGGAAATTTCAGCTTACAAAGGTGAAGAGATTTTAACAGGGACGCCTGGGTGGCTCAGTAGGTTGAGCGCCTGACTTCGGCTCAGGTCATGATCTCTCAGTCTGTGAGTTCCAGCCCCCCATCGGGCTCTGTGCATACAGCTCAGAGCCTGGAGCCTGTTTCTGTTTCTGTGTCTCCCTCTTGCTCTCTGCCCCTCCCCTGCCCATGGGCTCTCTCTCTCTCTCTCTCTCTCTGTCAAAAATAAATAAACATTAAAAAAAAAAAAAAAGAAATACTGAAATTTCCTTGGTTATCATTGGCTTTATAAAAAATTCAAAAAATTAAAAAATAAAAAAATTTTAATAAAATAAAATGAAAAATAAATTTTAAAACAAAATTAAAAGTTTTATAAAACTAAATATGATACAAGGACCCCTAATTGATTTCATGACCCACAGTTTGAAAACCGTTTTTCCCTCCACTAAACTAAGCAAACATGACTCTATACCATAAGCATGTTACTATCATAAATTTACATTAAGTTATAAATATTACAAAGTCACAGTTATTAACAGATAAGCCAGAAAAAATATATATGCAAAGATTCAATAGAATAAAATTTAGCAGAAGTAAAGGATCTAAATTTCTGTGCCAGAACAGCTTACCTTGTACAACCCTATTCAAAATCCTAACAGCTTTGTAAAAATTGACAAGGTGATTCTAAAATCTATCTAGAAATGCAAAGACCCAAGTATAGCCAAGACAAAATGAAAGTAGAAGAATCATACTACCAAATTTCAAGTTTTACTATAAAGCTACAGAAATTAAGACAGTGTGGGCTTGATGTAAGAATAGACAACTCTTTGGAACAGATACCAACATATACAGAAAGTGGATTAATGACAAAAATGCCAATGCAATTCAAGGAGGGAAAGAATTCTATTTTCCCAGTACCTGTGCTAGAGCCATTGGATATTTGTGGGGTATTTTTTTTTTAATGAACATTGATCCTACTTCACACCATACTCCAAAATTTATTCAGGATATATCATAGGTCCAAATGTAAAAGGTAATGCAATAAAGCTTCTGAAAGAAAACATAGAATAACTTCACAAGCATGGGATAGGCAAATGTTAACCAGTATACAATAAGCACTAAAAAATAAAGAAAAAAATTTGATAAGTTGCTTTTTAATAAAGTGAAAAGGTAAGCCATTGCATTCATTTCCAATGTTTATGTAACAAATTACAACAAATTTAGTGACTTAAAGCAACACTAATCTATAATCGTTGTAGCTCTGGAGGTCAAAGTCACAGTCAACTAAAATTAAGGTGTTAATGGGGCTTTGTTCCTTTTGGAGACTCCAGAGAATACATTTCCTTGCCTTTTCCACGTCTAGAAGCTACCTGCATTCCTTGGCTCATGGTCCCTTCTTCAATCTTCAACTCAGAAAAAAGCATCATCAAATCTCCCTCTGACTTTGCTTCTATAGAAAGATCTCCTCCTTTTGGACTCTGACAATCATCCTCTTATAAGGACCCTGTGACTACATACATCCCAGGGTATGGGTAATCTAGGATCATCTTCCCAGCTCAAGATCCTTAACCTGATTATGTTTGCAAAGTCCCCTTTGCCATGTGAGGTAACATACTCATAGTTTCCAGGGATTAGGACACAGACATCTATGGAAGTCCATTAATCAGCCTACTATAGCCATCATTAAAGTTAAAACACTCTGCTCATTAAAAAAATAGTATTAAGAAAGTGAAGGGGTGCCTAAGTGGCTCAGTCGGTTGAATGTCCGACTTCAGCTCAGTTCATGATCCCACAGTTTGTGGGTTCAAGCCCCACATCAGACTCTGTGTTGACAGCTCAGAGCCTGGGGCTTGCTTCAGATTCTATGTCTCCCTCTCTCTCTGCCCCTCCCCTGCTGATGTTCTATTTCTCCCTCCCTCCCTCCCTCAAAAATGAACAAACATTTAAAAAAATTTTTTTTGAAGAAAGTGAAAAGATAAGCCACAACATAAACGTTTGACAAAGGACTCATACCGAGAATATAACTTCTAAAAATTCCCCCAAGTCAATTTAAAAAAAGACAAGCCAATAAAAAATGGACAAAAGAAGACAACTACATTTCACAAATGGCCAATAAATATATGGTAAAAAGGTATGCAACTCATTATCCATCAAGTAAATGAAAATTAAAGCCATAAGATAATACTCCATTCCACCTGGCTGGAGTATAAATTTTAAAAGACTACACTACACACCCATTAGAATAGCTAAAATTAAAAAAAAAAAAAAAAATCCTGAGGGGCCTGGGTGGCTTACTTGGTTGAGCATCTAACTAGTGATTTGGGCTCAGGTCAGGATCTCAGTTTGTGAGATGGAACCCAACATCAGGCTCCTCACTAACAGAGTGGGGCCTTTTTGGAATTCTGTCTCCTCTCTGTCCCTCCCCAGTCTCTAAATAAATAAATAAACGAACAAACATTAAAAAAAAAAAAATCCTGACAAAAGCAAGTGCTAGTGAGAATGTAGAGTAATTGGACTGTCATATGTTATTGGCTGCAAACTGCTACAGCCACTTTGGAAAGCAGTGTAGCACTTTCTTATAAAGCCAACATATACCTAGTATATAACCTCATAATCCTACTCGTAGTTATCTACCCAAGAGAAATGAAAATTTATGTTCACACAAGAACCACGATGTGAATGTTTATGGTAGCTGTATAAAAGCTGGGAATGACTCAAATGTCCTTCAAACAGCTATGGATAAACAAACAATAGAATACTATTCAGCAACAAAATGTAACGTAATGTAACGTAATGTAGCGTAACACAAAATCACGGATGGATCTCAAATGCAATTTGCTAAGCAAAAGAAGACAGACACAGGGGCGCCTGGGTGGCCCAGTAGGTTGGGCGTCACCTTGATCTTGGCTCAGGTCATGGTCTTGTGGTTCATGGGATCGAGCTCCGAATAGGGGAGCCTGCTGGGGATTATTTTTCTCTCTCTGCCCCTCCCCCTCTCATACACACACTTGCTCTCTCCCTCAAAGTAAATAAGCATTTAAAAAAAATTTTTTTAAAGAAAACAGATACACATATGACTACATGTTGTACTATTCCATTTATATGAAATTTTAAAAATGGCAAAGCTCCAGTGACAGAAATCAGATCAAGCTTTGCCAGAGACCAGATTCCAAACAGACACAAGTAAACTTTTAGAGGTGATGGAAATGTCCTAGATCATGATTGTAGTGAGGCTTACATGACTAAATGCACTTCTCAAACTTTATTGAATTGCACACTTAAAATCCGTGAGTTTTATTGTAACTAAATTATATCTAACTGAAACTAACCCGAAAAACTACAGGCAGATGAAAAATCCCTTGCTTCAAATATTAAAGAAGGAAAAAATTACATATTTTTGCTTGTTTTGATATGATAAAAAATGATACAACCCCCCCCAAAAAAAGAGGAGACAACTTTCTTTTCCAAGTTACAAAGGTGACTAAACAGCCAAGAATTAACATTAAAAATTGCAAGTAGACATGGTGACGCTAAATTATGAACATCATGAAACCTTTCGAGTCCAGCTGCTCTCCCAAAATGTGCACCTTTAAACAATTTACTGATTTAGCATTTTTCTGTGGGTTTTGTTCAAATAAATTAAAATGAAATGTCTCCCAAAGAAATCCCAACAGAATAAAGAATAAAAGTGTTTCTATTAAACTAAATGATGTATACTGAGGCTCAAGCAGAAAATCATGGATATCTAGTCAAGATAATCATTTTGGTAATGGAAAACAGTTTGTAACTGCAAATTCTGCACATGTGCATGGGGATAAATTGAAATTTCATATATTCAACTTTGAAATAGCAGATTGCTGATGATCATAAAGACCTTAGTTCAGAAGGATTAGGGGTGTCCCAGGAAATAATAATTTTGACTATCTGGGTACAAGATTGCTTCCCTTGTTATCTGGGACACAAGTGACACTGCATACCTAATGAATCTCAGACTTCTGAAAAGTTAATGCACTATATTGTATCTCAGGATACTAAATTGGAAGTGTGTGGTCAACAAACCAGAATATAGACTAGAAATGTGGTATAATGGAAAGAAACAAGGAGTCAAGGCAACCAGGGTCCTCCCCCCAATTCCCTGCTGTCCTCATCCACCACCACTATGTGACATGATCATGTTCTCTACCAAAAAGAAGGGGGGAGGATGTATTAGTCTGCTCAGGCTACCAAAACAAAATACCACACATTGAGTGGCTTAAACAACAGAATTTTATTTTCTCAAAGTTCTGGAGGCAAGAAATCAAAGTGTCAGCAGGTGTGGTTTCTCCGAAAGCCCCTCTCCTTAGCTTGTAGATGGTCATCTTCTATGTCCTCATATAGGGCCTTTTCCCTGGTGTCTATATCCTAATGTTGTCTTTTGATAAGGACACCAGTCATGTCAGATTAGGGTCATGTCCTCTGACCTCATTTCACCTTAATTACCTATTTAAAGGCCCATCTCCAAATATATTCAGACTCTAAGGTACTTGAGGTTTTGACTTCAATATATGATATGAATTTTGCAGGGGACACAATTTAGTCCGTTACAGGACATTCTAGGATTAACTGACATTCTAGGAGTCTTCAACCCTCAATTATTACCTCTCTTTGCTTCTTGTCAAATTAACGATACCATCCAGGAATCCCCAGAGAAGGAGGGTTAATGGAATGATCTGTTCAAACGGTTTAGCAAGGCCCACAGAAGACAAGAGAATTTCAGGATATAGAAGGAATTGTAAACTCTCCTTCAAATTTTATTATAATTGGTTGTGGAAATCCTTTAATGTAGAGTCATATTTGTAGCAGGCCAGACCTATAGGCTAGTATTCAAGCAAGTGTGATTATTCCTTTAACATGGGGGGGAAAGATCTCCCTCAGACACGTTAAGTCAAGCCATCACAAAATGCCAATGTTGTTTTAGTGGGGAACAAGCTGTTATCGTGAAATAATTAAAAATTAACAGTGGCTAAAAATGCAAAGTTGTCTGGAGTCCTACCGGAAAAAATATAGTTTTTAAGTGAAATCTCATGTTGTTTTTTCTTCTTTTCCAGAAGCTGCGATATTTCTAGCATGGCTTGAATGAATTAATCACTTGATAATTTTGGAAGCTGCTGAATCAACACATCCTCCTCCACCTCCCATTTTCCACCTCAATAAGATGCTGCAGGCATTTGTGACAATCAGAACTGTTTTGGGAACAGTTGACCTCACCAGCAATAACAAGTATCTCATTCTTTGAACTTCGCAGTGAACTAGCTAGTAATGGCCCTACCCTGAACTTTGTCCCTCCAACCCTTCCAACGTTTTTATAAATCCCGTAGTGTTGGAAATACCTAGGGGAATTTCTCTTTCCCTGACAAATGAACAAAATAATAATTTAAAAGTTCTAAAGACAGATGACAACCCATGTAAAGTTAGATTTCCTTAGTTGGAAGTTACAGAAAACAAAACCCAAGGTAGCATAAGAAGGAAAAAGACAAAAGGGGAAAATGGAAAAAGAAGAAAAATTTTTTTTTCAACGTTTTTTATTTATTTTTGGGACAGAGAGAGACAGAGCATGAACGGGGGAGGGGCAGAGAGAGAGGGAGACACAGAATCAGAAACAGGGTCCAGGCTCGAGCCATCAGCCCAGAGCCTGATGCGGGGCTCGAACTCACGGACCGCGAGATCGTGACCTGGCTGAAGTCGGACGCTAAACCGACTGCGCCACCCAGGCGCCCCAAGAAAATATTTTTTTAATGTGTATTTATTTCTGACAGGGAGAGAGACAGAGCATGAATGGGAGAGGGGCAGAGAGACAGAGGGAGAGAGAATCAGAAGCAGGCTCTACACTCTGAGCTGTCCGCAACGAGCCCGACACGGGGCTCAAACTCACAGACTGCGTGATCATGACCTGAGCCGAAGTCGGACGCTCAACCGACTGAGCCACCCAGGCGCCCCAAGAAGAAAATATTTTCATTATGAAAAATCAGGCTCACTCACAGAACTCAAAACTACAAATGCAATCAGTCATTTAGAAGGCCATCAGGAACCCATGCAGCATTCTCATTTAGCATCCTGTTTTCTTTGCAAAGGTTTTGTTTTGTTTTGTTTTGCTTTTGCTACCCTTTCTAAATGGTGGAAAGCATGGCAAATTTGGGCACCCAAGTTTTTCATCTCCACCATTCCAGAATCCCATCCTCAGTTCAAATCCCTAAGTTCCAAACTCATATTCCTCAAAAAGAAAATCTGAGTAGTCCAACTGGAATTGGCTCTTCTTTCCAATCATTAGCTTTGGCAATGGGGACATGTCCAAACAGCTATTAGCATAATTATTTGAACACCCTGAGATTGGTGATCTCTCTTCCAGAGAAAGTAGTAATCAAAGAAAATAATAGCTAAAAGTGTTCACTACAACTGGGAAAAATTTTGCAATACATATACATGTAGCCGTGGGTGCTATCCAAGACTACCATGTGCAGCATGGTGCAAGAACATCTGGGTTTCTACCCAGGATTTGATGCTGTTCCTGTTTGTTGTTGTCATTTGGTTTTTGGTTTAATAATTTTTCTGAGCTAATTCTGTAATGTCTGTATTCTTTGTCATTTGTGGCCACCGAAGTATCTACGCAGTGTCTCAGTGTCTCCTGGGTACATGCACAACTCTGCATATATTTGTGGTATTCTAGATTTCCAAAAATAGGAGCACCTGGGTGGCTCAGTCAGTTAGGCGTCAGACTTGGGCTCAGGTCATGATCTCACAGTTTGTGGGTTTGAGCCCCATGTCACGCTCTGTGCTGACAGCTCAGAGCCTGCAGTCTCCTTCAGATTTTGTGTCTCCCTCTCTCTGCCCCTCCCTGACTCGCGTTCTCTCTCTCAAAGATAAATAAACATTAACAAAAATTAGATTTCCAAAAATACATGTTGCTGCTTTTCAAAACTCTCTCTGGACATTTCATTCTCCAGATTTTCCTTTTATGTTTTTGATTTAACCTTTTATTTGCCCCAAATGTTATTGCTGCCACAGCCATTGCAATGGCATTCTCTCTCTCTGTCTCTCAAAAATAAACATTAAAACAAACAAACAAACAAACAAACAAACAAAAAAAACCCAAACTCCACAACTGATTGGTGTTTGATAAATGACTTGAGGCTAGGATTGTTGGTGCCAGTGAGTTCCAAGTCAAGTGAAAGATAAGCCCTGAGAATGGGGTTTTTCCAGGGAGCTGCCAGCAAGGTCAAATAGTGATAATTCTCTGGGGATCAGACTTTCGGGGACTTTCCCCACCTGTTCTTCCCCCTCAAGAGGCTGCTAGGATGATGCTTTTCAAAGAACTATGACTGTAAGACAGTTCCTTTTCAAGTCTACTGCAGAGCCAGAAAGAGAGGAGTGTAAAGAAGACAAGTTCAAACACTACAAAGCTTGCTGTTCTTACTTGGATTCAGCTGTTTTCCTGAATCAATGCTCCTTGATTTCCAGAGTTAATTAAAAAAAAATTTTTTTTTAACATTTATTCATTTTTGAGAGACAAGAGAGAGACAGAGTGCAAGCTGGGGTGGGGCAGAGAGAGAGGGAGACACAGAATCCGAAGCAGACTCCAGGCTCTGAGCTGTCAGCACAGAGCCTGATGTGGAGCTTGAACTCAAACCAAGAGATCATGACCTGAGCTGAAGATGGACGCCTCCCAGTGTTAATTTTTAATAGTTATAATTTCCATAGTTTAGGTAAAAGTTATTTTTTTAAAGTTTTGCTGGTGTTCTCATTGCTTTTATGTAGGAGCAGGTTTTGAAGGTTCATATTCTGCTGTTTTGGAAGTACCTTCCTTCGTTTGTTTTAAATATAACCTTAACTGGAGCATCTGGGTGGCTCAGTTGGTTAAGCATCCAACTACGGCTCAGGTCACGATCTCACGGTTTGTGGGTTCAAGCCCCATGTCGGAGTCTGTGCTGACAGCTCAGAGCCTGGAGCCTGCTTCCAATTCTGTGTCTCCCTCTCTCTCTACCCCTTCCCTGCATGTGCTCAAAATGAATAAACATTTAAAAAAATGAATAAACATTTAAAAAAAATTTTTTTAAATACAACCTTGACCATCCACCAGCTGTGAGACTCTGGGGAAGTTGTATAAACCTTGCTAATTTCTGTATTTTGAGAGTAGTAAATAAAATTACCATAAACTACTCAGCACACCACCAGGTTTTTTTTTTTTTTTTTTTAATGTTTATTTATTTTTGAAAAAGAGACAGAGCGTGGGTGGGGGAGGAGCAGAGAGAGAGACAGGGAGACAGAATCCCAAGCAGGCTCCAGGCTCTGGGTTGTCAGCACAGAGCCTGACACAGGGCTTGAAGCCACAAACCGTGAGATCATGACCTGACCTGAAGTCAGAAACTTACCGAATGAGCCACCCAGGCGCCCCAGCACACCATCAGTTTAAAAGTGAGTGTTCACGAGAGGATTCTGGGGAGATGGTAGAGTAGGAAGTACCAGGAATCTGCCTCCCCACGTAAGTAGGCAACAACTGCACTGGCAGAATATGCCTGATGTAACTATTCTAGAGTCTATTGACAGTTTGCAACTTCCTGAAAAAAATGTGAAGGAAAATTGCAGTTACTTTTGGTCATTTTCAGCCCTTAGCACATTAGCAGCTACCCATCCCCCACCTCCTGCCACATGGCAGGCAGACAGATGTGTAGGTATTCCTAGAGCAGCTTGTGGGTGTCAGAATGGGCAAAAAAAAACCCTCTCCTCCAAATACAGGGATTAGGAGATCTCTAATCTCTTCTCTGATTTGATCAGAGAAGTGTAGCACCTCTCTCAATGGTTGCAAGCCCCTCCCCATTGTTTGAAGTTATTACCAGAGACTTTAAAGGACTAGCACCCTACCCTCCACTTCATTTTCAGTTTTTTTTATCCCCTTTCCAGAGCCAGATATTAAACATTATGACATTGAAAAACAACTGCAAATATAAGAAAAATTAGAGGTGACCACATGTCCAGAGAAAGGCTCAGAGAAGATCTGAGAAGACATTTAATTCATACCACAGGCTCATCCTCAGCACAGAGGCACCCTACAACAATCAACAAACAATGACAGTAAACAAAAAACAATAACAAAAATCAGGAAATCCAGGAGACAAGGGAGAATCTGATATCCAGAGTTATCACATTATTAGATTCAAATACCCAGTATTCAAAAACAACAACAGGGGCGCCTGGGTGGCGCAGTCGGTTAAGCGTACGACTTCAGCCAGGTCACGATCTCGCGGTCCATGGGTTCGAGCCCCGCGTCGGGCTCTGGGCTGATGGCTCAGAGCCTGGAGCCTGTTTCCGATTCTGTGTCTCCCTCTCTCTCTGCCCCTCCCCCGTTCATGCTCTGTCTCTCTCTGTCCCAAAAATAAAAAAATAAAAATAATAAAAAAAATAAAAAAAACAACAACAAAATCACAAGACATACAAGGAACAGGAAATATGGCCCATTCAATCAAACCAAAATAGCAAATGTCACTCATAAAGATCTAATTAATGGCAAATACATTAGACAGACTTTAAAACAACCGATGGATTTTTTATTTTAGACAGAGAGAGCACAAGCAGAGGAGAGAGGCAGAGGGAGAGTGAGAGAGAATCTCAAGCAGACTCCAGGCTCAGCACAGACCCCAACGAGAGAGGCTCAATCCAATTCTACAACCCTGGGATCATGACCTGAGCAGAAGTCAAGAGTTAGATGCTGAACTGACTGAGCACCCTTAAAACTACGCAAAGAACTAAAAAAAAAGATGTGGAGAAAGTCAAGAAAGCACTGTGTGAACAAGATGAAAAAAATCAATAAAGAAATAGAAAATCAGGGTCCCTGGGTGGCTCAGGTGGTTGAGCATCCAACTCTTGGTTTCAGCTCAGGTCATGATCTCGGGGCCCCCCATGTAGGGCTCTGCCCTGGCAGCATGGAGCCTGCTTGGGACTCTCTCTCCCTCTCTCTCTGCCCCTCCCCTGCTCACTCTCTCATTCAAAATAAATAAAATAAACTTTAAAAAACAGTGTTAATTTTTTAAAAAAGAAATGGAGAATCTAAAAATAAACCAAGAAAAACTGATATGCATTTCCCTGATGAGATAGTGATGTTAAGCATCACTTAATGTGTTTACTGGCCATTTGCATCTTTTTTAGAGAAATGTCTATTCAAGTCTTTTGCCCATATTAAAGTCTGATTGTTTTTTCTTGTTGAGTTGTCGGAACTAGTATTCTATTTTATTTTTAATGTTTATTTTATTTTTGAGAGAGAGACAGAGACAGAGTGCAAGCAGGGGAGGGGCAGAGAGAGAGAGAGGGAGACACGGAATCTGAAACAGGCTTCAGTCTCTGAGTCATCAGTACAGAGCCCAATGTAGGGCTTGAACTCACATACTGCAAGATCATGACCTGAGCCAAATACTAGACACCCCTGGGAACTAGTATTTTAAAAGGAGGCCTTTCAAATCTGGGGGGAAAGATGTATTATTCAGTAAACAATGTAGGGCAATTGGGTAAAATTCTATAAAACATAAAAAATTATTTCATTTTTCATATTTGTTTTTTAAAGGGAAATAAAATATTTGGATAAAAAGTTGACCTTTTATGCACCATAACTAGTCCCTCTACCCACCAAGGTAATCACTAGCATGAATTTAGTGTTTCTCTTTTTATTGAACAATAACTTTACATGCTAAGTTGGTATAATTTATAATTCTATTTTGTGTGTTTTATATATTCTAACAATTGATTTTTTTTTCACTTAACATTATATTCTTGAGACTTCTATGGTCTAATATAGTCTATTTCTTTTTATTGCTATACAGTATTTCATTGTTCCAATGTTCCATATTTCACTATGTATTCTCCATTTGAAGGTACTTTGGCTGTTTCAAACTGTTTAATACTACAAATTGCTCTCTCATGAATATCCTTATACCTGACTCCATGCACACATGGGTGAAAGTTTTCTAGAGTTTATGCTAGAAAAGGAAATTGCTTCATTATTAGGTATGCATATTTTCATTTTTTATAGAAAATACCAAATTGGTCTCCAGTAGGGTATATCAATTTACATTCTCATTAGGAGTGTATGAGAGTTCCATATGTTCATATTCTCACCAGCATTTTATATTATCAGACATAAGATCATTAGCAGGACTGATAAATAAAAAATAGTTTTTCATTGTTGTTTTAATTTGCATTTCTCTGCTATAGAGATTATTTTCTCATTTGTGTTTTTGGCCTTTTATTTCTCCTCTTCTGCTATGTGCCAGTCTTTTCCCTTACCCATTTTTCTTTTGAGTTTTTGTCCTTTGTCCTTCAATTAACTGTAAGAATTCTTTATTCTGTACAAAAGGTTTTTTGCCTATGGAGTACCTAGGTGGCTCAGTCAGTTAAGCCTTCAACTTAGGCTCGGGTCATGATCTCATGGCTTGTGAGTTTGAGCCCTGCATCAGGCTCTGTGCTTACAGCTCAGAGTCTGAAGCCTGTTTGGGATTCTGTCTCGCCCTCTCTCTCTGCCCCTCCTCTACTCATGTAGGGGATTCTCTCCCTCTCTCTCTCTTTCTCTCTCTCAAAATAAATAAGTAAAAAAAAAAAATAGAAATTCCATTTTGCTTCAAGCACCAAAACCCTACAGAAAGACATATTTATATTTTTCTTGGATTGGGAGATTTTGCACAGACCATACAAGGCTGGTGGAGGTGTTCATGATGTTACCAAGGATCCAGGCTCCTCTCTGTCCTGACTTTCACCTCCTTGGTACATGGCTTGCATCACCTGGGACAAGATAGCTGCTATACTTCAATCTATTTCAACAACATTTCAGGAAGAAGACAGATGAGGATAAAAGGCAAAGGCTAAAAAGGGCAAAGGAGCGCTCCAGCTAAATCTTTACCCATTAAAAACCTTTGGGGGTGCCTGGGTGGCTCAGTCAGTTAAGTGTCTAGCTTCAGCTCAGGTCATGATCTCATGGTCCATGAGTTTGAGCCCCACATCAGGCTCTGTGCTGACAGCTCAGAGCCTGGAGTCTGCTTTGGATTCTGTGTCTCCCTCTCTCTCTGCACCTCCCTCGCTCACACTCTGTCTCTCTCTCTCTCTCTCAAAAATAAACATTTAAAAAATTTTTTTTCAAACCTTCAAAGAAGCACTATTGAGCAACGTCTATTATATACATAAACCAGACCAGTGACACATGGATACCTTTAGCTGTACGAGAGTCAAGGACATTGAATTTTTGGCTTTTTATAATATCCACAGAGAGAAAGGAGAAGAAAGATGGATTTGGAGACTGTATCACTCAACACATGTGTTCAAGTACTCTCTCCAAATCTATAACATGCTTTAATTTTATTTATGTATCTTCTTTCATACCAAAGTTTTCAGTTTGAATGTAGTCAAATGTATGGTTATGTATTGAATGTTTATATCCACCACCCCAAATTAATATAATGACACTCTTTTCTTCAGTGTTACACTATTTGGAGGTGGGACATTTGGGGAAGTAATTAGGTTTAGATTAGGCTGGGACTCTCTTGATGAGATCAGTGCCCTGATATGAAGATGAAGAGAAAGAGATCTCTCTCTCTCTCTTTCTCAAGGAACATATATCACATCAAGGAAAAGACATGTGAGGATACAGCAAAAAGAGAGCCACCTTCAAGCCAGGTAGGAGGTCCTCACCAAGAACCACACTCTATGGCATGTTGGTCTTGGACTTCCCATCTTCTAGAATTATGAGAAGTAAGTTACTGTCCACCCAGTTTATAGCATTTAGTTGTTGCAGCCTAAACTTAGAGATGTATCCATATTTTCTTTTTGTAATTCTATTTTGGGGGCTTAACTAATCCTTTCCTTAACACTTAACCATAAACAAGACCAATGTGCTGCACAACTTCAGGGGGCGCTAATTAATATACATTACAGCATGAATGGTGACCCCTGGAGTTGTGTAATGCAGCAGTCCTATTTTTCTTCTAATAACTTTAAAGATGAACTTTACACATTAAATCCTTAATCTGTGTGGAATTTATTATGTGTATATAATAAAGATCTATCTCATTTCTTTGGTTTCTATATAGAGTTGTTCCATTGCTACTTATTAAATAGTTCATACTTTCTCCAATAATTTTTAATTCCTATCTCTGAGTTCTCTATTCTGTCCCACTATAAACTAAATGGCTTTTCTTCCATCAATATCACACACTTATTTATTGCTAATGTTTCTTAAGTATGCCACTTGGCAGGATCAGTCTTCTGTGGTAGAGACTGTTGTTTGTTTGCCAAGTTTTCTTTTTCTCTAGAAACTTACCTATACTAAAATTTTTCAGCCATTTTTTTAGAAGTTTATTTATTCTTGTTGAGAGAGAGAGAGAGAGAGAGGGACAGAGAGGGAGACAGAGAGAGAAAATTCCAAGTAGGCTCTGCACCGTCAGCACAGGGCCTAACGTGGGGCTTGCTCTCACAAACTGTGAGATCATAATCTGAGCCAAAATCAAGAGCGGGTTGCTTAACCGACTGAGCCACGCAGGTGCCCCTAAAAATTTTTCAGTCGTGACTGAAGTTAAATTAGACCAATGAAATGTTGATGGAAAGCAATATTTGCCACTTCCAGACCTGGCTCTTAAAAATCTCTCTTGAGATTCTCCATGCCCTCTCCCTACAACCTCTTTTTCTGGCTGGATGTAGGAGATCCAGTGGAGGACTCTGAGGTCCTATGGGATGATGGAGACACTAGACAGAGGATCCTGCACTCCTGGAAGACTAAATGGAGCAGAATCATCCTCCCCCTTGCTCTTCTGCCACTATTATTGGACTGTGATATGCATGATGGATAAACGTTATTGTGTTAAGCCTCTGAAATACTGCAGTACTTGATGGTAGCAGTTAGCCCACCCTGCCTAATGGAACATTCCATTACATTCTTTTCAGAATCATCTTACCTGTTCTGGGCTTTTCTGTAGGACTTTTAGTTAGTTTATAAAGTTCTTCAGAGTCCTATGGAGATTGTAAAAGGAGTTATATTGTACTTATGGATAATTTGGGAAGAATTTTCATCTTTATAATTTTGGGTATAACTACCATATGTCTATTTATTCTGGCCTTTCATGTCCAGATAAATTTTATAATTTTTCTCCAAAAAGATGTTAAACATCTTTCGTTTTTAGAACTTTGGAATGTATTGCTATTGTGAATATTTTTTTCTATTACATTTTGTAATAAAACTGTTGTTTTAAAGCATCATTATTGATTGATCTTATGTTCAACAACTTTACTGAATCCTTTCTTAGTTGTAATAGTAGTAGCTTCCCTTAGATTTTCTATGTGAATAACGGATCACCTGATCACCTGCAAATAATGTAGTATTTACTTTTTCTTTCCTGATTCTTATATCTCATTTATTTTACCTAATCTTGTTGCATTAGTTAAGACTGTCTTATTCTCTAAAAGTTTGTAGTTTTTCTTTTCTTTTTTTCTTTTTTTAATTTTTTTTTTTCAACGTTTATTTATTTTTGGGACAGAGAGAGACAGAGCATGAACGGGGGAGGGGCAGAGAGAGAGGGAGACACAGAATCGGAAACAGGCTCCAGGCTCTGAGCCATCAGCCCAGAGCCCGACGCGGGGCTCGAACTCCCGGACCGCGAGATCGTGACCTGGCTGAAGTCGGACGCTTAACCGACTGCGCCACCCAGGCGCCCCTAGTTTTTCTTTTCATGTTTAAGTCTTTAATCCATCTGGACTTGATTTTTTTATTTAAAAAAATATTTTTATTTGTTAAACAAAAAAATTGTTTTTTTAAATGTACATCCAAGTTAGTTAGCACATAGTGCAATAATGATTTCAAGAGTAGAAACCAGTGGTTCCTTCCAAAAAGTGTCTTCCTTAATGCTCCTTGCCCATTTAGCCCTCCCCCCACTCACAACCCCTCCAGCAACCCTCTGTTTGTTTTCTATACTTAAGAGTCTCTTACGTTTTTTCCCCTTCTCTGTTTTTATATTAACTTTGTTTCCCTTCCTGTATGATCATGTTTTTTATCTTAAATTCCACATATGAATAAAGTCATATATTTGTCTTTCTCTGACTAATTTCGCTTAGCATAATACCGTCTAGTTCTATTCACATTATTGCAAATGGTCTGGACTTGATTTTTGTCTTCCAATATTCTAATAGGAAACTATAGATTTTGAATATTTATCTTATTCACCTTCTCAACTCTTACAGATTATTAAAACATGTAGTTTTCCTAGTTTGAGTAAACTGCAACTCTTACAATTTCAATAGTATTTTAGTTTACTCAATGCTATTTTTCTAGACAGATAATTCCATCTAAAAATAATAATTTCCTTCTTATATTTATGCCTTATTTTTTTTCCTGTTCTTTTGCATTGGCTATGACTTTTAGACATATGACTGGAATCTCTGTCTGCTTGGGCTGTCATACTAAAATACCATACACTTCGTGGCTTAACCAATGGAAGTTTATTTCTCATACTTCTAGAGGCTGGGGAGTCCAAGATCAAGTTGCTGGCCAATGTGGTTTCTGGTGAGAGTTCTCCTCCTGGCTTACAGGTGGCTACCTTTTGCTATGTCCTCATATAGTGGAGGGAAAGAGCTATGGTGTTTCTTCCTCTTCTTGTAAGGGCACTAGCCCTAGTAGATTAGATTTCCACCCTTATGATCTCATTTAACCTTCATCACAGGCTGTCTCGAAATAAAGTCACATCGAGGTTAGGGCCTCAACATACAAATTTTGGGGACACAAACATTCAATTCATAATAGATGGCATTTCCAAATCACTCTCAAGGGTATTTTTTTCTCATTTTGTCTTTTTATATGTTAGATTTTTAAATGTTTACCTTTTTATATATTTTAGGTAGAATTATAGGTTGTTCACATAAATGGAAGGCAGCTTAGGAACTAATTCATCATATTCATCATTGTGTTTCAGTAGGAGTTACCAAATCTGAACCAGCACAGCTATGTGAATGAGCTACTTTTAAATACCTTCATCTGAATAATCTCAATTTTCTTTCTCCTTAAGCTATTCTCCTTGATTGGAAATCCACACTACCTGCAAATGGAAATTGGACATAAATCACGGACAGAAAATTCTTATTCATCCTTACTAAAGACCAACATGTTGTAAATTTGCTTACTACATAAATTTCATGAAAAGTTGTCAAAATGAAGTCCTAGATTAGAAATAAACACCCAAGTCTGTTTATAAGTATGCATGACTAAATAGATTGGATTTGAAAAGAATATTAAAAAAAAAAAAAGAGTAGGGGAAGCAGATTATTAAAACATGTAGTTTTCCTAGTTTGAGTAAACTACAAAAATTGCTAGTCCCTTACACTTTTGGTGTCCTGGAAAAAGTCCAAGATCTAAAGCAAGAGTTTTTTGGACTGACTCCTGGCTCTGCTTACTTACTAAATTGTGGGTTCTTGGGCAGATCCGTTACCGTAGACCTCCATTTCCTCATTCGTAAACACCCTATAGCGTTTGGAATATGTGACACTGCCTTGGCAAACACCAGGCACTCAGCAAAGCGGTAGTCTTTATTACCTAAACGACATTTGCTTTCACATCCTTGACTTCAAAGTCAGTAAGCAACCAGGAGCAAAAAAATTACACCCCCGTGCTCCAAGCCACACCGGTCGCGTTACCACACCTCTGAAAAGACCACTGAGGGTCCCTCTCGCGGGAAGCGGATGTGGCATTTTGAAACAGCTGAGGGCGACGCAGTGCGAAGGCAGGATTTCCGCCGCATCGGCTGAGCGTCTGCGGGACGGAGAAACCGAACCGGAACAGGGAAGAACGCCAGCCTCTGAAGGGTATCCGGAAGCGCCAAAGAGAAGGGGGGCGGGCGGGGACTACATTTCCCACAAGTCCACGGGGCAGGGCGAGGGGCGGGCGTCGGGGACAATACCGGACGGGCCTTGCCGGGCAATGCCAAGGTAAATGCCGGCAGTGCGGCTCAAAGGGAAGAGTAATTTACCGTCTGCGCTTAGATTACTGCTAGTAACCCGCCTAACCCAACCCGAGCTCAGAAAGGCCCTGGCGATTTGAGGACTTCCGGGCCGCAAGACTCCATCTCCCAAATCCGTATTAGTCCTCCCCACGCTGGGCCTGGGGGCTATTCTAGGTGCCTGAGGTTGCAAGGCGTTATGGTAGACAGTTGAAGGCCCACCGTACCCGTTTTAGGGTTGACAATCCGTACTGGTTCCTCAATGTCCCCTCCCCCGACCCCTGCCTCCTATTAAATCGGGCTGAAGTTGGGCTATGCCCGGCTCCCAGGGACAAGATGTTAGTGGTGGTGCTGGGGAAGGTGCCCTCCCTTCCCCGGCCCAGGCTAGTGGCGGGCAATCTTCCCTACTCCTTTGGTTAGATTACTTTCGGACGTTCTTAGCTCCAGGCGGCTAAAGCTGTCAAAGTATTGCGGATCAAGTATTGCTAAACACTTTCATCCAAAATCTCTAATTCTTTCATCTACCCTTGAGGGTACTGTAAAATTGCCAAAGGAGAGGCTAAGTAACTTGCTCTAGGTCACAGAACTCGAATGGCAGAACATAATGTTCGCACAGAGCCTATCTGGATCTAAAGCCCTTTGCTTATGTCCCATCACCTTCTTCAAACCTTAACCTAAGAGGGCAGGAGGAGCTGTGGACGGTAGGGTTTTTTTTTTTTTTTTTTTTTTTGCCCAGCGGTACCGACGCTTTGGGCCCAGGCGAAGGGTCCAATCCCGCGTTCCCTGTGTGCTCCCACAGTCCCGCTGCACTGGCACAGACGCGGCGGTCCGGCCTGTTCAAAATAGCGAGGACCCGGCACATCTCACTTCTCTTCCTTGGCTTCTTCTCTGGCCCTACTCAGGGGACCGACTGCAGCGCGCGTCGTCTCCTCGGACGCGGCGAGTGGGTGGAGTCGGCTGCGCGGCAGCGGCGGCGGCAGCTAGTGGGTCCTTTAGTGGCTCTGGGGCGGGGCTCTGGGGAGGGCGCGGACGGACCCACGGACCCTGTCGGGATGGGGAGTGTGGCTGCTCCGCCAGGGTCCTGTGGGTGGGAGAGAGGCTCCGCGACCGCTGGTGGCCGGAGTCCCTCCGTGTTGTGCTAGAGATGCTTTTCCTCTCGGTGAGTTGTTTTTCTGTCTCCGCGGGGCCGGCTTCTCGGTCTAGGTCACGCCCCGGGGAGGAGGAAAGAGCTGGGCCACCTCGGTCTGTGTGGCCTGGATAGGGCAGGGCAACGGGGAATTGACCAGCTGCGTGGGCCTCCTCCCTTTGGGCATGTTGATCCGCGGCTGCGCTCCATGTTCCAGTTTCATGCAGGCTCTTGGGAAAGCTGGTGCTGCTGCTGCCTGATTCCAGCCGACAGATCTTGGGACCGGGACCGGGGCCGGCGCTGGCGGCTGGAGATGGCGGACACGAGATCCGTGCACGAAACCAGGTTTGAGGCGGCGGTGAAGGTGATCCAGAGTTTGCCGAAAAATGGTAAGTGCGCTGGGCCCCCGCTGAACAAGCCTCCTGCAGAGGCCCGAGGCCCCAGTTTCTTAACCTCGCCTCCTTTAACCTTATTTCTGCTTGTAGTCTTGCTTATTTAACCTACTTCGTTTCTGCGTTTAAAAGGAGTGTAGTTGAAGAAATAAAGAATGTGAATTAATTACCTGCTCAATTTTCAAGAAAAAGACAAATATGTTATCCAGATTTTGAGTAGTTTTTGTTGAAAACAAAGTCTGCCACTTAATGACTGCGGATTTGGGTATGTTTAAAAACACACACACACACACAAACTGGGATGGGTAGTATGCCTGGTGTGCATACTCTTAAACTGTACTGTTTAAACCTTCCAAAAACTTTTGATGTGAAGGGAGAGAAAGGAAAGAACAGTAAATCATTTGTAAAATGATTTATTTTAATAAATACATATATACTTAGTACTTTTTTGTGTGTGCTATTTTCTTTACACTAGTGTTCTCTTTCTTATACTTATATTGGGCCTTCCTTGCAGTTTAGGAGAAAAGTCATTCCAGTTGTTCTTGTGCCATTTCTCAGGCTGTTTTCAAGATTTTTCTCTTTATCCTTGGTTTTCAGCAGTTTGACTGTGATGTGGCCAAGTGTGGTTTTCTTCAAATACACCGTGTTTAGAATTTACAGAGCTTTTTGAATTTGTAATTCTATGGGTTTGGACCAATATTAGGAAGTTTAAAGCCGTTATTCAAGTATTTTTTTCTGTGCAGAAGTTTGGGGAGGGGGACTTTTATCTTTTACTTCATGTCCTTCTGCATTATATGAATTATTTTTCACAATAAACTTGTATTTTTTTAATGTTGCATTTAAGCGCTGTTACTGTGCCAGAATGTAAAATTCACTGAATACTTAATTGATATATTATTATAGTATTTAATATATTCTACTTAATTGATTTTAATTAATCATCTGTTGGCTTCGAAATGAATATTCAACACTACTTAATAAAAATTCATAAAGTGCAGATTTAAAGGGTTTTGAAAGCAAATAGACAGAAAATAGTATTCCTTCTGTAATCTCAGACATCAAATTGGAGTTCATAGGAGGGGGTTGAAAGATAAGAGTGAATGAACAACATCTAAAAAAATAATATAGGAACTTATTTAGCTGTTGATTTTCTAACTGCCTGATTAAGAGTTTATAGAAAGGCATCACTGTAAGAGTTTTACATAAGTTGTATCTTTATCCTTTTTCTAAACCACACATGTTTATAATTTTTTGAGAATTGTTAAAGGTAGAACTTGATGTCTCTTGTCTACTATCTTTGTTGATATATATTTTGTATTAAACCCATGTAAATATAAACTATTCACATAACATTTAAGAAGCTATCACAAGGTTAAGGTACCCTGGCAAATGGCCTGTGTTGGATGATATTCAGTGTACTGTTATCCCCTGAAATTAAATTGATATTAATTGAAGCTGGAAGTTTTATTATAATGAATTATTAAATCTTTTAATAATTGTACTCTTTAATTGGTATAGTCTGCCCTGGACTATTTTGCAAAGGGTGAGATCTGTTTCTTTGTTCCTTGTTGCTTAATCTTTATTTAAGGTCTGAGGTTATAATGAATCCTATAGCATCTATGTTTGGTTTGCCCTTGACCTTTACAAATTTAAATTCTTAGATAACATTTTAAATACACATGTCAAATATGTTATGCGTGAGCAAGCACCTTGAGGACAGATTATACTTTATCTAGTGTCTTACAGAGTATATTCAATACGTTAACAGTTTTTGCTGTAATCTATTCTAATGTATATTTCACTCACCTTAACAAATAGACTTTTTTTTACTTTTTAAAGATTTTTATTTTATTTTTTTTAGGGAGAGAGTGTGTAAGTGGGGGAGAGGGGCAGAGGGAGAGTGAGAGTGAGAATCTTAAGGAAAGTATTAATCAGGCTCCACACTCAGCACGGAGCCTGACTCGGGGCTCAATCCCAGGACCCTTGGATAATGACCTGAACAAAATCAAGAGGCAGATGCTCAACCAACTGAGCCACCCAGACACCCCAACAAATAAACTTTTAAATCTTATTTTGACTTGGGGCCCCTGGGTGGCTCAGTTGGTTGGGCGGCCAACTCTTAATTTCGGCTCATGTGATGATCTCACAGTTCGTGGGATTGAGCTGTGTGTCAGGCTTTGCACTAACAGTACTGGAGCCTGCTTTGGGTTCTCTCTCTCTCTCTCTCTCTCTCTCCAAATAAATAAATAAATGTTAAAAACAATTTTTTAATCTTACTGTGACTTACTGAAGATATTTTGAGATGAGTCTCTTGGTGTTTTAGATTTGTGTTATTTAAGTAGGCAACCGTTTAAAAAATTTTTTTTCAAATAAAACTATTTCAAAGCTTAAAAAAATATGTAACCCTTTTAACTGTAATTTTCCCATTTTTTTAACCTCTGGTATTTAAAGGAGGACAATATTATTGAAATAATGTCTAATAGGTACTCCTAAAGGAGCATATATTATGTAGATAATAGTTACTGTGATTTTGGAATTAATTATTCATTCCTGGTAAACCCGAAACACCAGCTCTCAGCTTATCCGTGTTGTGATTTTCACAATGCTTATAAACTACTAATTTTTGATTGCTACACATTGTGTGTTTATTATGCAATCTAGAAAGTTTATAAAATATCTTTTTATAGTTTTAATTTTTATTATAATAATTTTGATATAAATGTAATATATAAACACATTGAATGTAAAAACAATTTTATATATATATATATTTTCAATTCATATCCAAATTAGTTAGCATATAGTGCAACAATGATTTCAGGAGTAGATTCCTTAGTGCCCCTTACCCATTTAGCCCATCCCCCCTTCCCACAACCCCTCCTGTAACCCTCAGTCTGTTCTCCATATTTATGACTCTCTTCTGTTTTGTCCCCCTCCCTGTTTTTTATATTATTTTTGTTTCCCTTCCCTTATGTTCATCTGTTTTGTTTCTTAAAGTCCTCATATGAGTGGTGTCATATGACATTTGTCTTTCTCTAATTTCACATAGCATAATACCCTCCAGTTCCATCCACATAGTTGCAAATGGCAGGATTTCATTCTTTTTGACTGCTGAGTAATACTCCATTGTATATATATACCACATCTTTATCCATTCATCCATCAATGGACATTTGGGCTCTTTCCATACTTTGGCTATTGTCGATAGTGCTGCTACAAACATAGGGGTGCGTGTGCCCCTTCGAAACAGCACACCTGTATCCCTTGGATATATACCTAGTAGTGTAATTGCTGGGTCGTAGGGCAGTTCTATTTTTAGTTTTTTGAGGAACCTCCATACTGTTTTCCAGAGTGGCTGCACCAGCTTGCATTGCCACCAACAATGCAAAAGAGATCCTCTTTCTCTGCATCCTCGCAACATCTGTTGTTGCCTAAGTTGTTAATGTTAGCCATTCTGACGGGTGAGGTGGTATCTCAGTGTGGTTTTGATTTGTATTTCCCTGATGATGAGTGATGTTGAGCATTTCTTCATGTGTCTGTTAGCCATATAGATGTCTTCTTTGGAGAAGTGTCTATTCATGTCTTTTGCCCTTTTCTTCACTGGATTATTTGTTTTCTGGGTGTTGAGTTTGATAAGTTCTTTATAGATTATGGATACTAACCCTTTATCTGGTATGTTGTTTGCAAATATCTTCTCCCATTCTGTCGGTTGCCTTTTAGTTTTGCTGATTGTTTCCTTCGCTGTGCAGAAGCTTTTTATTTTGATGAGATCCCAAATGTAAAAATTTTTAAAACACAAATAAAAAAAAAGGAAAATGATCTGTATACTTACTATCCAGAGATATCGTCTTTAAAATTTTGATGTGTTTCCTTTTATTCTGCTTTTTATGTGTATGAATACTTACTTTGCAAAAATGGATTGTACTGGATATGCTATTTTTAAACTACTGTTATTTTCTCACTTTATAGTAGATTGTGAAACTTTTCTCAGTCGTTTATATTTTCATACCATATAATTTTTAAGGGCTGTAGTTATAAATGATCCTGTTGTGTATATGTATCATAACAATTTAGTCAATTATTTATTATAAAACATTTGCATTCCAATTTTTCTCTATTATTAAGTATTGTAGCTTAGAGCTCTCATTCATACATTTTGAAACTTTTAACAAAAAAAGATCACAGATATGCTAGAGACATATATAAAGACTGATTTGATTATCAAGAAATTGATGTGGTCAAAATTACAGAGGTAGGAAGTGAGAAATCTATTTTATCTTGGATTCTTTTTCTACCACAGCAGACATTGGTTCACTTTAGCCAGACTTCCTATTCACTGAGAAGTTGAAATTTGACCAAAAGGCCTTCAATTTCTTAATGTTGAGGTTTTATTAAGCAGAGTGTACATTTTTTAAGTCAGAGGAGTAAAGCAACGGACAGCCATAACGTTTATTTCTATAAGACGGAAGTAAATGATTGTACTGTTAATGAAATATTTAAATATCACTATTAGTATAGCTAAGCTGATTTACAGCCTTAGTATCAATTGAATTCTCCAGGTGATTTATGTTTAATATGTCTCCAATAGGTTCATTTCAGCCAACAAATGAAATGATGCTCAAATTCTATAGCTTCTATAAGCAGGCAACTGAAGGACCCTGTAAACTGTCGAGGCCTGGATTCTGGGATCCTATTGGAAGATATAAATGGTAATTTTATATAGAGAGCTCTGAAAGAAATTTTATTTTAATGACATAATTATCATATGACTTATTTATGTGGTTATGTATTACTCTGTGCGTAAGGTGTTCTAACATACTGGATCCAATTTTTTATCCTCCATGTGCTTTTAACACAATTTCATACAAATAGAGAAGTCTCAGGGAAGAGAGGAAAACAATAAAACCCAAAGGGGTAGGTGCATCAAAAATCATTTTCAGTTAGTCTTTCCTTTTATGGAATTTTTTTCATTTTCTTATACCAAGAGCAACTCCCAAACTCAGTTAAGCAAACAAACAAATAAACTCTCCTGCCTGTTTTACCTGCGGGGAAAAGTAATGACTTTTACTTGTCAAATGACACTGTTTGCTCTGAACCTTTAGATGATTCTTAAGTAACTAGGAACATAACTCAGGTACTACTGTGCTAACTTTTTATCTAAGCTGTCACTCCTTCCCACTGTACTTGAATAGAAATTTGATTTTTTTTTGAAATTTGATTTTTAATATACTTTAAAAAGTTATATCCATAGCTACCTCTGTAACATAGAAAGTACGTTATGAACAGAGTATGCTAATTGGTGAAGTATGTCTTAAGAGCCACACATTTTGATGGCTGAATTTCTTTACCCTGAATTGAAAGTCCTTAAACTCCTTTGAGGATTTGTTAGCACTATACTTTCCTCTAAGTTCTTTATGAATGGTCATAGATAATAGGTTAAATGTAATAGCAATATGGTATTTAATCTGTTTTAAGAAAATTGATTTATTTACTTTATAATTTTTCCTCAGAATTGACCATTGGTAGATATCAACTGCTTCTGGAAAAAATACATAAAAAGAAAGGTTTTCATTTTAGGCAAAAATTTCAAAGGTCTACAGTAAAACCATGGTTTGCGAGCATGATTTGTCCTAGAAACATGCTTATAATCCAGAGCATTCGTATACCAAAGCAAATTTCAAGAACCATTGGCTTAGTTGCAATCATGTGACTTCGGCATCACGTGCTACTCATATTGCAAGACATCGGCTGTTTATCAAGTTAAAATTTATTAGAAATGTTTGCTCATCGGGGTACCTGGGTGACTCAGTTGGTTGGGTGTCCGACTTCAGCTGAGGTCATGACCTCACGGTTCACGGGTTTGAGCCCCGCGTTGGACTCTGTGCTGACAGCTCGGAGCCTGGAGTGTGCTTTGTGGATTCTGTCTCCCTCTCTTTCTGCCCCTGCCCACCTCATGCTCTGTCCCTCTCTCTCTCAAAAATAAATAAAACATTAAAAAAAGAAAAAGTTTGCTCATCTTGCGGATGAGCAAGTTACTCGCACTCCAAGTTTTACTGTATTCTCATTGTCTCATTAAACCCATTGTCTGTGGGTTTAAAAATTGCCTGTGCTTCACATTTTTGTTTTTTTAGAAGTAGGAAACCATTTCTATTTTTTGAGTGTATACATTAGATTCTTATTTAAAGTAATGGAAATTTTAAACTCAAACTCCTGTTCTTTTAAAACATGGCTGTGATAGTTCATTTCATATAGTCTTCTAAAATGTTCCTTTCTGTCATTGCTGTTTATAATATAAAACTTTTGAAGAGTTCTTAGCAAATATCGATAGTCTATAGGATCTGCTCTATAGTGATATAATATAGTTTATATAGTTTATAATCTACAGATGGGCTATTACTACTTTTAAATACTATTTAATTTGACAGTTTATTTCCTCTGATATTGTTCTTTAAGGTGGTACATTTAAAGAGATCCTTTGGAAACATATTATCTTTGCGTAGGCTTTAAGTAGAGAGCCTGTTTTAAATTAATAACCATATAGCATTGACTACAAATTGTATTCTGAGCAATTGGAAGACAGGTATTTTTTTGTTATTTGAATATTTCCATTTCTAGGGATGCTTGGAGTTCACTGGGTGATATGACCAAAGAGGAAGCCATGATTGCGTATGTTGAAGAAATGAAAAAGGTAGGGGAAATAATTCCCAGTAGAAAATATTCAGAGCAGTTCTAATTTAATTTTGTTATCAGGCAAATTAGCTGCTTTAAGGAACAAGGAGATTATAATATGTTAGAATACAAAACCTAAGTTATTGAATTTATTAGGGTTTTATCTGTCTCATCAAAGTTCATCTTTTTTTTTTTTAATGTTTATTTTTGAGAGAGAAAGACACAAAGTGCAAGTGGGGGAGGGGCAGAGAGAGGGAGACACAGAATCAGGCCCCAGGCTCTGAGCTGTCAGCACAGAGCCCAACATGGGGCTCGAACCTACAGATAGTGAGATCATGATCTGGGCTGAAGTCAGACGCTTAACTGACTGAGCCACCAAGGCTCCCCTCATCAAAGTTCATCTTAAGGTAAGTGTTTTTTCCTTAAGATCACATGGTGATGTGATTTTTTTTTTTTTCATCTTCCCTGCCTTTCTCCACAGTCAGCTTCTTCAGAAAGTATAGAAATAGGAGTCTTTTAAAATACTGAAGTCCCTTCCTTAAGAATGTGGGAAGTACCTGGGCTGTCTTGAAAGCATTTCTGCTTTGGAACTTTTTATTTAGAAGACATAGTTAACAGCCCTGCCCATCAGTGTTCTCATCAAGTTTTGACTCACAAATTGAGATATTCCCAACCCTGGACTTCTTAGTAGCAAGCATTTTTTTCTGTGAATGCAGAGGTCCTTCAGAACCAGAATAAGATAAGGATGCTTTTAATTTTTCTGGTAATTAGTAAGGAGGGCATCCCTTGCTAACTTTAAAGTCTGTTTCAAGGGATTGTTTTGAGAAGTAAATTTATGAGGAAATCATGGATTTTAAAGATAATCGTAGTGTCTTTATAAAGGATCATTTTTATGTTGAAACTGGATCGGAAGTTGTGAGATTTAGGTCTGTTTGATAATTTTATTTTTTATTTTTTTATTTTATTTATTTTATTTTTTTTAACGTTTATTTATTTTTGAGACAGAGAGAGACAGAGCATGAACGGGGGAGGGTCACAGAGAGGGAGACACAGAATCCGAAACAGGCTCCAAGCTCTGAGCTGTCAGCACAGAGCCCGACGCGGGGCTCGAACTCATGGACCGTGAGATCATGACCTGAGTCGAAGTCAGACGCTTAACCGACTGAGCCACCCAGGCACCCCTGTTTGATAATTTTAAATAAATTGTCTTTAAGCATAAAGAAAATATTTAAAAAGGAATAGTTCTTTTGCCAGATGATTCAACAGTGTTAGTTCCTGTTTGGTCAATTCAGACTCATTTGTTTCATTTTGTTTTAATCTCTTTCATACTACTCAAAGCTGTGCACTTTGTTTCATTTTCATAATTTTTATTCAGTGGACTTGGTTTATCTATAACAGAAGGCAGAGTTTAGTCCTTTTGGCTGTTAACCTTATCAGTAATACAACAACGAAGCCTTTCAAAAGCAGAAAGACAAAGAAAATCTAAAGCCTTTTTGGTTTGGTAACCATTCCTTTTCTTTATTTTAAATATTACAATTTTAAGGACACGCTTCTATAATGTAAAGTTGAATTGACACATTAGGTAAAATTTACCCATTTTTCCTGTCCAGTTTGATTAATTAATGATGTAGCCACAGTTTAAAGTGGGAGGGAGATGGATTTAAACTATACTGCTGCCTTTTAACTGTCTTAAGATACTTCCACTGTGCCCGTAGATTTCTGTGACTACTTCTCTAATTAAAATAATATACCAGCTATTTCCTTTCAGACTTTTAAAATTTCATTTTTCATACTGTGAATATAATAAAGTTCATAGTAAACCTTTAGAGGTAAATCTGAAAATGTTAGGATACCCATTGGTTGAAAATTCGATTAGTTTTTTAAAGTATTTCCAGAGTTTTGCTTTGTGGACATCATTAGATAAAATTGCATCTTCTAAATAATGATGTGGGAAGGCGGGTGCCTGGCTGGTGCAGTCAGTAGAGCATCCAACTCTTGATCTGAAGGTTGTGAGTTCTATCTTCATGTTGGGTATAGAGATGACTTAAAATATAATAATGGTGTGGGATAGTACATTATCCCAAAAATTTGATTACTGAATTTGGCACTTTTTTAATTGCAATAATTTTCTAACTGAAGCAGTTGTTAGATTGTATTTATACATACAGTTCACTGTATTATTGCTCTTCAGAGCTATTCTCCTGTGCTGAGCTGTCAGCACAGAGCCTGAGGCAGGGCTCAAACCTGCGAACCATGAGATCGTAACTTGAGCCAAAGTCCGACGCTCAACCGACTGAGCCACCAGGCACCCCAAGAGAGAATGAATCTTAAGCAGGCTCTACGCTCAGTGTGGAGCCCGACGTGGGGCTTGATCCCACAACGCTGGGATCGTAATCTGAGCCAAAATCAGGAGTCAGACACTTAACCTATCAGGCCACACAGGCACCCCTAGAATTATTCTTTTAGTATAAATCTCATTCCATGCCTTTGCATTCAAATGTTAAGGAACCTCATTAATTTAATTTATATCTTATAATAGATAATATTTTATGGAAAATTTTTGTAATTTATAAACTGGCCAGTGAAATATCATTGAAAAAGTTGCTGGAATCAAAAATTCTTTTTTTTCTTAATTGTGTAAATGTTCATTTATTTTTGAGAGAGAGAGAGAGACAGAGCATGAGCAAGGTAGGGGCAGAGAGAGAGAGAGACAGAGTCCAAAGCAGGCTCCAGGCTCTGAGCTGTCAGCGCAGAGCCCGACCTTGGTCTCAAACTCACGAACTGTGAGATCACGACCTGAACTGAAGTACGATGCTTAACCAACTGAGCCATCCAGGTGCCCCTTTTTTCTTCTTTTTTTTTTTTAATGTTCGTTTATTTTTGAGAGAGAGCATGAGCTGGGGTGCCCCTGAAATAAAAAATTCTTCTAAAATTATTTAACAGGAGGATCCCTGGGTAATTCAGTCAGTTAAGCATCCTACTCTTGATTTTGGCTCAGGTCATGATCTCAGAATCTTGAGATAGAGCCCTGTGTTGAGCTCTGTGCTGAGCCTGGAGCCTACTTAAGAATCTCTCTTTCCCTCTCTCACTGCCCGCCCCCCCCCCCCCCTTGCTCGTGTTCTCTCTTAAAAAAAATTTTTTTTTAATTAATAAAATGATTTAATAGAATTTTAGCTTTGAGAGAAAGGAATAACTAAAGTGGTTTGTGGGAAATAACCCATATTTCTTTAAAGAAAGTTCTTTTGATTCATAATCAAAAGGAAATATAAAATTCTGTTTTCTGTACAAATTTTACAGTCTGTTTTTTTTGTTTTTGTTTTTTTGTTTTTTCGTTTTTGCTTTTGAGATTATATTTTTAAGTAATCTCTACATCCAACATAGGGCTTGAATTTACAACCCCCAAATCAAGAGTCACATGCTCTACCTACTGAGCCAGCCAGCAGCTCCCAAATTTTGCAGGCTATCTTATGAGGATTACTGGAGAATTCAGCCAGAACTTGAATAATATGCATTATGTCTGTTGGACTTAAGGAGAGATCAGTGTACTCAACACTGGCTGCATGTTGGAGTCACTGGGGAATCTTGTTTAAAAAAAATATATATATATATATTATATATATATTTATATATATATTTATTATATATATATTTATTATATATATAATATATATATATATTCCCCAGTATAACCCCAGACTAATTATTTCAGGATTTCTAAGAGGATGGGATAATCGCTGTACTAGAGGGAGGATTATTATAACATAGTCTCATAAAGGATGGAACCTGAAAGTTACCATGGTGAGGGTCTGGTCCATAGGTCTATAAGTCCAAAATATTGGCTTATTCTTTTCAAGGCTTGACTGATGATAACCATCTTTTGGAGGTTTAGAGAAAAACTAGAATGCTAATTTCTTTCTTTTTTTCTTTTTCTTTCTTTCTTCTTTTTTCTTTCTTTCCTTCTATAACGCTAATTTCTTTCTCTCTTTCTTTCCTTCCTTCTTCCTTCCAGAATGGTAATTTCTTTCTCTCTTTCTTTCTTTCCTTCTTCCTTCCTTCCTTCTAAAATGCTAATTTCTTTTTCTTTCTTTTTTCTTTCTTTCTTTCTTTCTTTCTTTCTTTCTTTCTTTCTTTCTTTTTCCTTCTATAATGCTAATTTCTTTTTCTCTCTTTCTTTCTTTCTTTCCTTTCTTTTCCTTCCTTCCTTCCAGAATGCTAATTTCTTTCTTTCTCTCTTTCTTTCCTTCTTTCCTTACTTCCAGAATGCTAATTTCTTTCTTTCTTTTTTTCTTTCTTTCTTTTCTTTTCTTCCTTCTTCCTTCCAGAATGCTAATCTCTTTCTTTCTTTCTTCTTTTCTTTTCTTTTCTTTTCTTTCTTTCTTTCTTTCTGGATGCTAATTTCTTTACTTAGAATGGGTGATACACTCTTCTAGTGCTCAGCATACTCAGGATTGAGATATAAGACACTCCTCAAAATTGCAGAGGCACTTAGGAAATTGGATTAGTGATTACTAAGATTATTGAACGGAGAGTAGAACACTGAGATTTGGATGGCTTTAAAAAAGATATGTTCATCTGACCAAAAAAAAAAAAAAAAACAAAAAAACTGAGGAATTTAATCTTTGCTTTACAATACAGTATCTGTACCTTAACAGAATATTTTCATCATATAGAAATGGTGTTTCTGGGGCATCTGGTTGGCTCAGTCAGTTGGTCTGACTCTTGATTTTGGCTCAGGTCATGATTCCAGGGCTGTGGGTTTGAGCCACAAGTTGGAGCCTCAGCATGGAGCCTGCTTGATATTCTGTCTCTTCCCCTCTCTGGCCCTCCCCACCCCTCAAAAAAAAAAAGAAAGGAATAATATTTCTTACCAAGGAAAGTGCTAGAGAAACCTAGAAAAATTATTGTATTTAGATGTTGCTTTTATTTCTTTTTTTTTAATGTTTATTTGAGAGAGAGCACACTACGTGCATGTGTGCGTAAGTGGGGTAGGGGCAGAGAGGGGGGTGACAGGATTCAGAGCTGGATGCTGCTTGTCTGCAGTCCATCCAGCTCACCAAATATTCTTCATTCGGATAGGTTACAATCCAACTGAACTTAATTCACTTACACTGTAAATAAAATCTTCTCTGAGGTTAAGGAGTAGTTACTTAGACTGAGATTTGCCTGTGTCTGCTTGTCTTTCTGTGTCTCTGTCTCTGCCAGGATCTCATGCGTTTATTTGTATGTCTGAGCCATTTCTTTAATTCCAGCACTGGGATGAGGGAGAGAATTTTGCAGATGACTAAGATCATTCTTCTTGAGTTTTGTATTTTTAAAGTTTCTTCTTCAGAGAGTAACCTCTTAAATTCTGGGTGTATGTTGCTGTGGCCACTTGTGTCCTAACTGTATTTACTACTAAAATGCTAGCTAATTGAAAGAAAAATCACTCTGCTTATGTTTGCTTAGCACTGGCACATTCTGCATTTATTTAGTTCTGACATTTGAAGTCCTTAATTCACTCTGTTACCTATAGAGTATGAGAAACCAAAACACAGATTTGAGTAGCCCTACTTAAGGACAAATTTGAGAAAGAGACTTTTTTTTTTTAACTTTATTTTATTTTCTTGTGAGAGAGAGAGCACAAGTGGGGAGGAACAGAGAGAGAGAGGAAGAGAGAAAATCCCAAGCAGGCTCCCGTGTGTTAGCACGGAGCCTGACACAGGGCTCAATTTCATGACTCTGGGATCATGACCTGAGCTGAAATCAAGTCAGAAGTTTAACCAACTGAGCCGCCCAGAGACCCCTCAGAAAAAGACTTTTTAAAGTAACCTTAAATCAGGAGATAACTAAAGAAGATCTTGTTTGAAAGAATATCAGAGGAGATATTATGTGGGGGGAGGTCAAGATGGAGTATCTGGTTGGCTTACCAGATTCTGTTGACTCTACATACATACACTGTTCCAGTATAGAGTAGTGTAAAGGGTACTGACTTGTGTTAAAATTTTATCTGTACCATTTACTTTCTGTGACTTTGGTCATGTCAAAGTAAACGTTACCAAAAAAAGTAAACATTACCTGGTGGTTTCAACTTCTGGGTTGAATCTAATTCTCATGATTATTGTTATAATGCATACATATTATAGATCATTTATCTATAATAAGCTATAAAAATGCCCTCCCGGGGGCGCCTGGGTGGCGCAGTCGGTTAAGCGTCCGACTTCAGCCAGGTCACGATCTCGCGGTCCGTGAGTTCGAGCCCCGCGTCGGGCTCTGGGCTGATGGCTCAGAGCCTGGAGCCTGTTTCCGATTCTGTGTCTCCCTCTCTCTGCCCCTCCCCCGTTCATGCTCTGTCTCTCTCTGTACCAAAAATAAAATAAACGTTGAAAAAAAAAATTTAAAAAAAAAAATAAAAATGCCCTCCCGAATGACCCCAGCCTTACAGTAACAAGCATTTCCTTTTACAAAAAAAAAAAAAAATTATGGTTAAAGCCAGTTTTTTCACTCTTATCCATTGAAAGGAACAGCAATTAGATAATTTACTATGAGCGCTAAAATTACATTATAATCACTAAGCATAGTTCATTCTGTATAATCTCCCAACACACCCCCACCTTGTTTATTAAATTCCTTGTCTGTGCTAGACACTGGAAATACAGGAGTGACCAAAAACAAATAAAGGCCCTTTTTCATTGAGCTTACATTGTGTTGTGAAAGATACACGATAAACAAACAATAAAGCAGGGAGAGGGACTGACAAGTCTGAGGTGGTTATTAGTTTCAAAGATCAAGTGGCGACTTTAAAACTGTACATAAGCTGAAAAGTATGCAAAAATGACACAAGATTTTGGTTGCTTAATAAATTTGTTAACCTTAATAATAAAAGTAATAGAAGAAAAAACAAAGTATTATGTGTAAATGAAAAAAAATCGAAACATCAAAGAAGTATGAAATGAAGTGAATCTTCCCCATTCCCTCCATTTTAACTCTTTAAGGGGTAATTACTTTTAATTCTATTTTGTAGAATTCAGAAAACACATATATGTATATACAGATATGTCTGTGTTATATGTATATGTATCCTATTGTTTAAAAAGAAAAAAAAACAATCATGGCATCATATTAAATATACTGTTCACCAACTACCTTTTGGCCTATAAAAAAATTCAGATGTTTTTCCCAATCAGTACACACAAAGCTTAACCTTATTCTTTTTAAGTATCTGCCAATATTTCATATATGGAAATATTTTCTTTTATCAATTACCAGTTGGTGGCTATTTACTTGAATGCCTTTTCAGTTAATTTACCTTGTTCTTCAAATCTGATGATTCTAAATTGGCCTGTAGGTATGAAGGTATCAAAGTGATTACTAGTTTCTACTCTACATTTCTCCTCTTTCAGAGACACTACCTTAGTGAAGGGTACCAGGGTGGCTTAGTTCGTTAAGCTTGGGAGTTTGAGCACCGTATTGGGCTCCATGCTGAGCATGGAACATGCTTAAGATTCTCACTCTCACTCTTGCCCTGCCCCTACCCTGCTTGTGTGTGCAGGCTGGTGCACGCTCTTTCTCTCAAAAAATAAAAAAAAGAGGGGCACCTGGGTGACTCAGTCAGTTAGGCATCAGACTCCTGGTTTCGGCTCCAGTCATGATCTCACCGTTTCGTGTGTTCAAGCCCCACATCAGGCTTTCTGCTGGTGGTGCAGAGCCTGCCTGGGATTTTGTGTCTCCCTCTCTCTCTGCCCTTCCCACACTCATACTGTCTATCTCAAAAATAAGCTTAAAAAAAATTTTTTTAATAAAAATAGAATAAAAAATACTAGTGTTAAAGAACAGATACAATAATTTAAATTTAACCCTACAGTTTTCTAAGTGCCCTTAGTTTAATGCACAATTTATAGATCATTGTGTAAAATTTTAAAAGAAGCTTATGTAAAATAGTCTTCAAAATGAAGAGACTTTTTTTTTAACTTGTTTTATTTTTTATTTTTTTAAATTTACATCCAAATTAGTTAGCATATAGTGCAACAATGATTTCAGGAGTAGATTCCTTAGTGCCCCTTACCCATTTAGCCCATACCCCCTCCCACAACCCCTCCTGTAACCCTCAGTCTCTTCTCCATATTTATGACTCTCTTCTGTTTTGTCCCCCTCCCTGTTTTTATATTATTTTTGTTTCCCTTCCATTATGTTCATCTGTTTTGTCTCTTAAAGTCCTCATATGAGTGAAGTCATATGATTTTTGTCTTTCTCTGACTAATTTCACTTAGCATAATACCCTCCAGTTCCATCCATGTAGTTGCAAATGACAAGATTTCATTCTTTTTGATTGCCGAGTAATACTCCATTGCATATATATACCATGTCTTCTTTATCCATTCATCCCTCCATGGACATTTGGGCTCTTTCCATACTTTGGCTATTGTTGATCCTGCTGTTGAGGTGTGTGTGCCCCTTCAAAACAGCACACCTGTATCCCTTGGATAAATGCCTAGTAGTGCAATTGCTTGGTTGTAGGGTAGTTCTATTTTTAGTTTTTTGAGGAACTTCCATACTGTTTTCCAGAGTGGCTGCACCAGCTTGCATTCCCAAAAATGAAGATACTTAATTTTTTGATTTCTTGAACCTTTTCTAGGAGAATGTGCACATTAAGTATGTAGTTAATACAGGTACTTTGGGGAATCTATACATGAACTCTGAATCACAAAATTATCACTAAATAAATTGTAAGTATTATGTTATTTGGTAGTAGGTCAGACTAATAGATTGTGATTTCACAACATGTGTTTCTTTTGATTACAGATTCTTGAAACTATGCCGATGACTGAGAAAGTTGAAGAGTTGCTACATGTCATAGGCCCATTTTATGAAATTGTAGAAGACAAAAAGAGTAGCAAAAGTTCTGACTTAACCTCAGGTTGGACTGTTTTACCTTGTTTTTAGTTCAGCAGATGACACATTATGCATGCATTAATATTTATATGTCTAATTTTTGTTTTACTTTCACATGCCAGTCCGACTGGAGAAAATCTCTAAATACTTAGAAGGTAGGAATAATGAAATCCACGTAAAAATTTTGTTTGAAATTTACACCCTAAAGAATTCTGCACATATTTATAAAACTTACAAGCTTGTCACGCAAGTTTTCGTTCCAAGCAAATATATTGCATAAAGTTCAAAAATATTATAAATGCTTAAGTTTTAACCCTGCAGTTATTAAAATATGACAAATGATTCACTAAGTGTATACGAAATTGTAGCAGAATTCATGGTTGTATTTTGATAGATCACACTTTCTGATTTGGTTTTTGAGTTACATTAACAGTGACAATGGCTGAAATTATTTTCTAGCTAATTTTAATGTGGCTATGTTTATAGTATGGTTTATTACAGTATAGCAACCTGACACAAGATGTCAGTGAATTCACTTAGCTAGGTCTTTTTTTTTTTTTTTTTTGAGAATTCTAATTTCATGTTCTCAGGAAAGAATTGAAAGGCTTATCTTTTACATAGTAAGAAGAGTTGAATAATAGGTAAATTTGCTGTTATTAACTATAAACATTTGATCTTTAATTTTTTTTTTTAGAAAGCAGACTGAAATGAGCCTGTAAGAATTATTTCAAATGAAAATTACCTGTGTTTTATTTTCCTGACATCCCTATTTACAAGATACCTTTCACTAATTGATGGAAATTAGGTATTTCAGAACAGTTATCTTCCTGTCTGTCATAAGACCTGCAGTTTGTATCTGCAATTGTAATTGATAGACTGCTTGCTGAGCATAACGCTCATATAACCACATCCTCTATATCTGATTTACCTAAAGGAGTCAAATTTTAACAAATAATCTTCCTTATGATTTGTACTATTTAGTGCAGAAAAAATACTAAATATTTTCTCTGTGTGAAGCATGTTGTTAGGATTCAGAGGAGAGTAAATCTGGACCTGTTTTAGTAGTATGAGGCTAGAGGCAAATGTTTGAACAACTAATTATAAAGACAAGGTAGAATGAATAATGATAATAAAAGCTCAGATCCATAATCCCTAAGCTGTAATTTAAAAATTCAAAAAACTTAATAAACCAAACATTCTTTTGTAATTCCTTTGAGAGGAAAGACTGTCCTGACATGAACTAATTGAGGAACAGACCTCTGAAATGACAAGGGGCTGTTTTAAGTCTTTATTTTATTTAGTGTGACTATTCATGTGTTTTGTTGTAAAAACTTTATTATTATTTTTTTAGTGGGAGCTGCCTTAAAATTCTGTTGAAGGTGTTACATAATATATAGTACATACAGTGTATGACCTTTGCAAAATTAGAAAACTGGATTTTAAATCATATCTGGACCTAAGAGTTGTAAGGGATGTGGACCCATACCATAATTTATTTAACCTGTACCATTCTAATGGACATTTAGAAGTTTCCTCTTTTTTTATGTTGTTTTTTATTTTTATTGCATTATACTTATTAGTTTCCTCTTCTGATCTTCAAAAATGCTGCTGAAAGTAACCCTGTATAAATGTCATTAAATATATGTGTAAGTATATCTGTAAGAAATTATTTCTTACAGATACAATATTAGAAGTCTAACTGCAGAGATCAAAGTATATGGGTGTTTCATAGTTTGCAATCTTGAAAAAAAATTTTTTTTTAAACAAAGAATCATATTAAAAGTAGCCACTTAAGCCCAGTAGAACAGATGTATCTGTTTTGCTTGGGCTTTTTCATAATATACATACATAGTTTTGAAATCAGGAAATATGAACTGTCCGACTTTGTTCTTTTTCAAGATTGTTTTAACCATTATGGATCCTTGGCATTTCCATATGAATTTTAGAATCAGCTTGTTAATTTTTGCAAAAAGGACCATCTAAGATTCTTAAAGGAATTGCAATGAATTATAGATCATTTAGAGAAGTTTTGTCATCTCAGCAATATTGTCTTCGAATCCATTTATTTAGTTCTTTAATTTCTTTCAACAGTGTTTTGTCATTTGCAGTATACAATTCTTTGACTTTCTTTTGTGTACTGCGAAGCATTTTATTCTTTTCGCTGCTATTATAGATTATTTTCTAATTTCATTTTTGGATTGTTCATTGTTAGCTTGTAGAAACTCACTTGATTTTGTTTATTGATCTTATATCCTGCAATCTCGCCAAACCATTTGTTAGTTCTAATAGTTTTTGGGTGGATTCCTTAGGATTTCATGTATACAGAGCATGTCATGTGCTTACTTCTTCCTTTTCAGTCTGGATGCATTTTATTTATGTTTCTTGCCTAATTGCCATGGCAAGAACTTCTAGTACGATATTAAACAGAGATGGCAAAAGCAGACACCCTTGTCTTGTTCCTTATTTTATTTTTTATTTTTTTATTTTTTTCTTCATTCTTTCTTGTTCCTTATTTTAGGAGCAAAAAACATTCAGTCGTTTAACATTGTTATGTTAGTTGTACATTTTTGTAGATGCCCTTTATCAGATTGAGGAAATTCTCTTACATTTTTAATCTCGTCAACATTATTGTCATGTCAAATGCTTTGTCAGCATCTATTGTGATAATCGTGTGACTATTGTCATGAACTGAATTTTGGATGTTGAGTAGGGCTAGTGAGTAATTCTCTGTGCTTTCTACACCTCTCATCACAGAAATGCCATTTAATGGGGGTTTGGGAGATTTCCTGTTGCTTAGTTTTGTTGAAGATGTCCATGAGTGGTGGGTGTTTTTGTTTCTTGTTTTTTGTTGTTGTTATTCTTTTTCTTGGTTGTCAGGGAGAGAGCAAGATTTATAAACTGTGATGCTGCCATGGTTCTCTAAGAGAGAGTAGAACATAATGGCAATGATAGAGTTGAGTTTTTACTCTTCTGTACCTGTTTAAAATGTATGGAGATTTTGACATTTAATATGTTGTTTGAGATGCAGGGAAGCATTCAAAATGCATTTGTGGGGGCGCCTGGGTGGCTCAGTCGGTTAGGCATCCGGCTTTGGCTCAGGTCATGATCTCGCGGTCCGTGGGTTCAAGCCCCCCCGTCAGGCTCTGTGCTGACAGCTCAGAGCCTGGAGCCTGTTTCAGATTCTGTGTGTCTCCCTCTCTCTGACTCTCCCCGGTTCATGCTCTGTCTCTCCCTGTCTCAAAAATAAATAAAAACGTTTAAAAAAAATTAAAAAAAACAAAATGGATTTGTGTAAGTGAAAATGAAGCACAAAAATTTATGGAGAGAGACCACTGTTTTTGACCAGTAGCCACGTAGGAGGCCTTTATTATCTTAAAGGGTGATGGAAATGTAATTCCCTCTCTCTCAAAATGAAGTACAGTAACCAAAGGCATTGGCATCATGTGGGAGCCTTATGGTAATGCAGAATCTTAGGCCACCCCAGACTTGCTGATTCAGAATCTGCATTTTAACTAGATCTAAGGTGATTCCTATGCATATTAACATTTGAAAAATTCTGATGAATTTCCTCTCAAGATATGACTGGCCAGTAGGACAATGTGCCTTTTTAAATGATTGATCACATTAATGGATGCTTTAAAATAAAAATAAATATAAAAACATAATAATATAGATAGTGTACCTAAAGCCTTAAAGGTAAGAAGAGGATAAAAAATTTTTAAATGTAGTTCTGTTGATGATGTTGATGATATTGTTGTGTTTATGTTTTCAGTATGCTAGGATATAGCAACCGTCTCTTTATTTACTGTATGTAAAGAGGATCCTTCATCTCTAACTTTTCTATTTTGATTGATATTAACTTAAAAATAACTCACCCTCTGCCTTGTTTAGGAAGGTTTTAAGATAGCTTTATCACTTTTGTTGTAAACTGAAGGAGTTTCTTTATGTAATGTATGTATAATCAAGGAAAAGAATACTTGCAGATATATGTCAAAATTCTAACTTTTACTTCAAAATTATTTTATTAGTTATTATAAAGGGCAGTATTATTTGTAAATTACAGCATGATTGTGTGTTATAGCACTAGAGATTAAGTGATCATTTCATATTTTAGATCTTGGTAACGTTCTGACTTCTACTCCAAATGCCAAAACTGTTAATGGTAAAGCCGAAAGCAGTGATAGTGGAGCTGAGTCTGAGGAAGAAGAGGCCCAAGAAGAAGTGAAAGGAGCGGAACAGAGTGCTAATGGTAATCTTTGGATGACGAACGAATAATTTTACATTCAATTAGATAAAAGAAGGGACGCCTGACTGTCTCAGTCAATAGAGCACATGACTCTTGATCTCGGGGTTGAGTTTTAGCCCCACGTTGGATGTAAAGATTACTTAAGAATAAAATCTTTAAAAAAATAGATGAAAGAATATGGAGAAGTTGGGACTGATTTGGTGTTGTATGAGAATAGTGTGTATTGTGGGATGTGGACTGTTGACCTTATCACCATATTTTCTGTGGACCAAAAGTGCGTAGATAGAATTGAACACTAACAAGAATGGACCACTCCTCTAAATGTAATGCCTGAAATGCTGCATTAGAAATGTATTCATTTTATAGGGTGCCGGGCTGGCTTAGTCAGTATATCATGCAGCTGTTGATCTTGGGGTTGTGAGTTGGAGCCCCATGTTTGGCATAGTTTACTTAAAGAAACAAAAAGAAGAAATGTATTCATTTTAGGTATTGTTGCCAATATAAATATGCATATGTGGCTTACCAAGAAGAGGAGAAATGCTTAAACTCTCAATATCTTGTCAAGAATAGAATGGAGAATTGGATATAGGAAGTTTTGATGGAGAGAGAACATTGGAGTCATAGGCTACTGCATTGTGGGTGGGGGGCCCCACTGGTAGTAAGAGTACCAGTGATTCCTGGGAAGATTGGTTTAGAAAGGGGAGGCAGACAGACACTAAAACAAACCATACGGCTTACTTTTGCCTTTACTTTCCAATAGGGTATGACAGATAATACCTTCTTCAAAGGATCTTTTCATTGACTATGTGGACCCATTTGTACTTCTGGGTCTCATAGGGCAATCTGCCTATGCTTGAGAGAGTGTAAAGACCTTGAGAGGTTATCTTTAAAGGGGATTCTAGGGATGCCTGGCTGGCTCAGTCAGTAGAGCATGTGACTTTTGACCTTGGGGTCATGAATTTGAGCCTTACATTGGATGTGGAGCCTACTTAAAAATAAAATAAGATAGGTTTTAGAAGATTTACAGGGAACTGAAGTAGTTTTGAATGAGCTTTCAGCATATAATAAATCCCTTTTCAAGGAGTATCCCATCTCTCTGATCCAAGTAGGAAACCATCCAAAGGGATTATGGTAGGTTGGGGAAATGATTACTGATATTAGAATATATATACAGAAGTTGACCTACTGTGAACTTTTATGAATCTCCCTACTTTCTTTTAAAAGATAAGAAAATGATGAAGAAATCTGCAGATCATAAGAATTTGGAAATCATTGTTACTAATGGCTATGATAAAGACACCTCCACTCAAGATATACAGAATGACATTCATGCCAGTGCTTCCTTGAGTGGGAAAAATGCTGAAGAAATAAAGGCTGTAGATGAAAATTTGGAGCAAACTGGAAAAACTGCTGTCTGCATTCACCAAGGTATTGTCCCAGGATAATTATCTGTCTAGCCTCTTTCCTATGAATGCAGTGTTCTTTTCATTGTTTTAGGATATTTAGGAGCAATTTAGAATTTAAAAACTTCTTATTCAATAATATCTTAGGGTTTATTAATATTATAAGGGTGTATAGCTTTGAAAGATAGTGAATTAGAGGCAGGGCTTTTATATTTTTATTGAGACATTTTTAATTGTGTTTTTGTATGGTTTTTTTAAAATAAAATTTTGAGGGGCACCTGGGCAGCTCAGTCGGTTAAACATCTGACTCTTGGTTTCAGCTCAGGTCATGATCTTAACAGTTTGTAAGTGTGAGCCCCACGTTGAGCTCTGTATGGATAGCGTGGAGCCTGCTTGGGATCCTCTCTCTCTCTCTCTCTCTCTCTCTCTCCCTCCCCCCCCCTCATATCCTCCCAGCTTGCTCTCTCTCACTCTCTCAAAAAATAAATAATAAAAACATAAAGAAAACAAGAAATATAATTACTTAATGTAACAACTGAACTTGCATAGTTGCATACCAATTTAGGCCTCCTAGTTGGTAGTCAGTTTTCCCTTACAAGATTGTTTTATAAGGTTTGATCTGGACAGTGTCTTTATATGATTACTTGATAAAATACAATCTTGTCAAATAAAAATTATCAACTATGTTGGAAGTTTTGGTACGTTAAAAGAAAAAAGTGTGGCTTGATAAATTTGTCTCCAGTGTGAAAATAATATAGAGCTGATAAATTTTGAGAGTGGAATAAATGCATTTTTCTTCAGTTAGAGAATAATAATCCCACTTGGACATTTGTTCATTTTCAGAGATAAATGATGATCATGTTGAAGATATTTCAGGAATTCAGCATTTGACAAGTGATTCAGACAGTGAGGTCTACTGTGATTCCATGGAACAGTTTGGACAAGAAGAGGTAAAAATGACACTTTTTATTTTTTTTTTTCAACGTTTATTTATTTTTTTGGGGACAGAGAGAGACAGAGCATGAACGGGGGAGGGGCAGAGAGAGAGGGAGACACAGAATCGGAAACAGGCTCCAGGCTCTGAGCCATCAGCCCAGAGCCTGACGCGGGGCTCGAACTCACGGACCGCGAGATCGTGACCTGGTTGAAGTCGGACGCTTAACCGACTGCGCCACCCAGGCACCCCAAAATGACACTTTAAAAAAAAAAATTTTTTTTTTAACGTTTATTTATTATTAAGAGACAGAGAGAGACAGAGCGTGAGCAGGGGAGGGGCAGAGAGAGAGGGAGACACAGTATCCGAAGCAGGCTCCAGGCTCCAAGCTGTCAGCACAGAGCCTGACACACGGCTCAAACTCACAAACTGCGAGATCATGACCTGAGCCAAAGTCAAACACTTAACTGACTGAGCCACCCAGGTGCCCCGACACTTTTTAATTGGCAGATTTTCAAAGTGATATGTCAGAATACAGTGCATAACTTCTGTTAATAGCAGATGTACGTACACTGTTCATGGCTTTGAAGATATACCTCTAACATTTTTTTTAAATATATAAACATTTGTATGTAGAATTATTTTTGTGAATTTAAAAAATGTATAAAAGTCCTGAATGTTCAAAAATATTTCACTATTTTAACTTGTTACTATACTTATATTTGTAAATATCCTGAGGGAGGTGAGATGGGGAGGCAGAAGGTAAACTTTATGCTAGACCCTGTGTTTGAAACGTTGACATACAAGAAAATCGAATAATTTTCAAATCTGTTCTACACACTAACTTCTTTTTTAAGTTTTGAAATATAATTGACATATGCTGTTATATTAGTTTTAGGCATACAACAGGTTGATTCAGTGATTCTGTACATTACTCAGTCCTCATCATGATAAGTGTAGTCACCATACAATGCTATTGCAATATTATTGACTATATTTCTTATGGTGTGCTTTCCACCTTTTTCACTTACTTATTTTATGAATGGAAGTTTGTATCTCTTAATCCCCTTTATTTCACCTATCCTCCCCGCCCACCCCGCCCCATCCATGTCTGCTTTGGCAGCCACCGGTTTGTTTTCTGTATTTAAGAGTTTGTTTAGATTTTGTTTGTTTGTTTTTTAGATTCCACATGTAAGTGAAATAATACGGTATTTGTCTTTCTCTGTCTGACTTATTTCACTTAGCCTAATATCCTCTATGTCCATCTATGTTGTCAAGAATGGCCAGATTTCATTCTTTTTCATGGCTGAGTTGATGTTCCATTGTATATGTATACCATATTTTCTTTTTCCATTCATCTATCAATAAACACCTTGGGCTGCTTCTGTTATCTTAGCTGTTGTAAATAATGCTGCAGTAAACATAGACGTGCATGTATCTTTTCAAATTAGTGTGTTCATTTTCTTTGGGTACATACCCAATAGTGGAATTACTGGAGTGTATGGTATTTCTATTTTTAATTATGTGAAGAAGCTCTATACTGTTTTCCAGAGCGGCTGCATCAATTTACATTCCTACCAACAGTACACAAGGGTTCTCATTTCATATCCTTACCAGCACTTGTTATTTCTTGTCATTTGGATACTAGCCATTCTGACGGGCGTAAGGGTGTGGTGCTTTTTGCATACAGTAATGTTTTCATCTTGTATATATATTACCTTCGTTTCTGTCCTTTCCATAGGGTTGATGCTGTGAAACCATTGCATCTCTTTGGTTTTACTGAATTTTGAACATGTTAGAAGACCTCATGCTTTCAAGGGCCTCATCTCACTTAACAAATTATTTAAAAGAAAGTCACCTTTTTATTTTACAGTTTTTGTTTTCAGTCCAGTTTAAATAAATTGTGTAGCTTATAGATCCCTTTCTAAAAGGTTGAAACTTTGAAAGATTCAATCATTAGCAGTTACTGCTTTGTAGAAGCTAAAAATAGAAATGGTTCTAGAATAACCATTTAGTGGAATAGATAATGGATTGTAGGTACTGTTCTGAAACTGAAAAGAGATTTGGAGATAGGAAATATGTTTTCTGTATACATGTATACATTCTTCCAACATCATTGCAAACCAGTAGACCATTACAGACCAGTGTACCTGGAATTTTGCTAGGTGGATTAGATTTCTAAGATTTTTTTTAATGATTACAAATGTTTTATTAAATATCCAATGAACTATGTACAACTTAGAAATATTTGCCATATATACTGTTTTTGTTTTTTTTTTTTTTTTAAGTTTATTCATTTTGAGAGAGACTGAGTGAGCGGGGCGGGGTTGGGGCAGAGAGAGAGAGAGAAGGAGAGAGAATCCCAAGCAGGCCCCACACTGTCAGCGCAGAGTCCGATGGGGGGGCTCGAACTCACAAAATGTGCAAGATCATCACCTGAGCTGAAACCAAGAGTTGGCCGCTTAACTGAGTGAGCCACCTAGGCTCCCCATATACCATTCTTATATATTATGCCCTTTGGCATAATAACTTGATTTCAATTTTTTCTTCTTCTTTGACTCCTTAATTTGGTGTTCTTCAGGAATATGACTACTCCCTTGGTTTCAGCCATTACTCATATACTGATGTTTCTTATCTCCAACCTATATCTCTCTTCTGAATTCTAACTGACCTATTAAACATCTTGCCTAGGAACCTCAATTTATACTTCTCTATAACTATACCATTGTCTCTGTTCCCTTGAGACCCCTTTGTCCTCTGTATTTCTTATCTTGGTGAGTATCACAAAACCATCTGGTCTTTTCCTTTCCCATACTTCCCACATTCAGTCTTCAACTCCTATTGATTCTCTAATCTCAGAAGTTCTCAAAGCAGCCTCTGTCTCACTACTACTTTATTGGTACAGGCTGTCGTCACTACCACACCTTTGACTTGGCTTATACTCATTCTGTAAGTTTTAATTCATATCATTTCTTCCAGGTCTCCACTGAGCCCCAATATGAGTTAGGCACCCCTCCTGTGAGTTCCTATAGCAAGCACCCTTCATCCATCTTTTTCATAATACTTATCAAACTATGCTGTAATGATCTTACTTCTCTCCCTTACCAAGCTATTTCTTTCTTCATATTATCCTTAGAATTTAGCATAGTAACTAGAATAAGAGTAGTAGACATTTTCATAAGTCTCTTGGATGTGTGACTGACTCATGAGAACAATTCATTGCCAGAACTACTCAATACTTTATTCACGGATGAATCATTCCTATCCCATTTCTTTCCTACATATAGGATGCAGAAGGTGAATACATTTTTTAGAAAAATATTTTCTATCATAACATGAAAAAAGTTTTATAAAAACAGTAATTCTTCTGTTGTCACAAAAACTTATGTTTATAGCTTTTAACTAAGTGTTGTTTTAAATTTGTAGTCTTTAGACAGCTTTACGTCAAACAGCAGACCATTTCGTTATTACTTGAGTGGTGATCCCAATCAGCCCTTGGAAAGTCCTGGTTTTCCTGAAGATGTTCAAGGATCTCCGGGAAATGGCAACATTGGAGATATGCACGTGGTAGCAGTTGAAGGAAAAGGTGAAGTAAAGCATGGAGGAGAAGATGGCCGAAGTAACAGTGGAGCACCACACCGTGAGAGACGGGGTGGAGAAAATGAGGAATTCTCTAATGTCAGAAGAGGGAGAGGTGTGTATTCTTTTTTGTTCTTGCTGACTGACTATCTTTAGAAACTAATTAGCAAAAAGGGAGAAGTTTAGGTAAGGAGAGACATTAGAACTCTCAATTTACCAAGGGAATGTTAAAAGTTATCCTTCCATAACGTCTGACCACTTTTATTTACACCTAGTTCTCTTCTTAGACTCTACCCTCCACCCCCAAGGCATAGTAGTGTGATCTCTGAGGGTATAGGAGGAAACATTCCATTTCTATATCTTTTATGCAGTTTTTTGAAGTAGCCAAAGTTATGCCCTTCTTGAACAGTCAGTTAATGGTTCCTCCAAATGCCCCTCTGCTTTTGTTTCCTACTGTAGGTAAAAATTTGAATTGTGTCTTTTGCACATTTCCCTACTTAAGTCAAAAGATATTGTTTAAAACTGACAAATCAAGTAATAGAGATAAAAGAACATTTAATAATACTAAGGCAAACATTAAGGAGTGACTGGGTGGCGTAGTTGCTTAAGGGTCTGATGTGTGATTTCAGCTCAGGTCAGGATCTCACAGTTTGAGGGGTCAAGGCCCACATCGGGCTCAGCGCTGACAGTACAGAGCCTGCTTGGAATTCTCTCTTTCCCTCTCTCTCTCTGCCCCTCTCCCCCACTCTATCTCTCAAAATAAACAAATAAACATATTTTTAAAGTTAAAAAAAAAAGGTAAACATTAAGAATGATAATGTGATCAGGTAACAGAATAGAGTTGAGGAGGGAAGCAAAGGGTGTGTGTGTGTGTGTGTGTGTGTGTATGTATTAATTTATGATGGTTTATAGTTAGGAATGAATAGGGACTGTCAGAAAAGAGAATTAATGGAAAGACAAATACCATATGATCTCACTTATATGTAGAATCTAAAAAAACAAAAACAAAAGACCAAGCTTATAGACACAGAAATAGATAGATTGATGATTGCCAGAGGCAGGCGTGAAGGGGATATGAAACAGGTCACGGGGTCAAAAGGTAAAAACTTCCATTTATAAAATAAGTAAGTCGTGGGGATGTAACATACAGCATGGTGTCCGTAGTTAATCAGACCTGTATTGCATATTTGAAAGTTGCTAAGATTGGGGCACCTGGCTGGTGCAGTCATTTGACATCCGACTCTTGATTTCGGCTTAGGTCATGATCCCAGGGTCATGGGATCGGGCCCCATGGTGAGCTCCAGAGCTGAGCATGGAGCTTGCTTGGGATTCTTTCTCTCTCTTCCCCTCTGCCCCCTCCCTGGCTTGCAACCTGTCTTTCTAAAAGAAAATAAAAAAAGAAAGTTGCTAAGATAGAAAAGTCTTAGAAATTATCACAAGGAAAAAAAATCTGTAACTGTATGGTGACAGATGTTAACTGAACTTATTGCAGTGATCATTTTACAATATATACAAGTATTGAATCATTATATTGTACACTTAAAAAAAGGAAAATCCCTGCATAATATCATGAGGTCATAAAAAGTTAAAGGAGGGGCGCCTGGGTGGCGCAGTCGGTTAAGCGTCCGACTTCAGCCAGGTCACGATCTCGCGGTCCGTGAGTTCGAGCCCCGCGTCAGGCTCTGGGCTGATGGCTCGGAGCCTGGAGCCTGCTTCCGATTCTGTGTCTCCCTCTCTCTCTGCCCCTCCCCCGTTCATGCTCTGTCTCTCTCTGTCCCAAAATAAATAAACATTGAAAAAAAAAAAAAAAAAGTTAAAGGATTAGCTGCATTTCTGATTGAAAAAAATCTACATAAAATAAAACAAATGAAGACGGGGAAGAAAAGAGAAGATTAACGGTATTAAGAACATTATTCTTAAAAATTACCATTTTAGGGGCGCCTGGGTGGCTCAGTCGGTTGAGCGTCCGACTTCGGCTCAGGTCATGATCTCACGGTCTGTGAGTTTGAGCCCCGCGTCGGGCTCTGGGCTGATGGCTCAGAGCCTGGAGCCTGCTTCCGATTCTGTGTCTCCCTCTCTCTCTGACCCTCCCCCGTTCATGCTCAGTCTCTGTCTCAAAAAAATAAATAAACGTTAAAAAAAAAAATTACCATTTTAACATATACCAAATTGTGAGTAGTTAATGAAGAAGAGAAAGATCACAACATATTACTAGAGCCTTGGATTCAGATCCCTTTCTTTAGGCAATTTACCAAAATCGCATGTATGAAAGGCTTTCTATTGACAGCCCTGACTTCACCCCGCCTACAAAACATTACAACTCCCAGCAATCACAGGGGTCTGTACAAGTGGCAGCCCCTGAAGTGAAGCTTCGTGAGCCTTACCGTAAATCTGCCTCAGCATTAAACAAATCTTATTGAGCTTTTCTTTGTCAGGCCCTGTTCTGGATCCTGGGGATGCTATAGAGAACAGGACAAAGCCCCTCTTTTCGCGGAGCTCATGTTCCAGTAAAGGGGAGCTGACAGTAAATAAGTAAATACTTGAGATTCTTTGTGAATGATAAGTGCTCTGAAGAAAAAAAAAATGAGTAATGAGATAATGACTGGAGATGGGGATTTACCATAACAGGGGAATGGTCTGATTAATTCTGTCTTTGCGAAGGCTTGTTTGAAAGCTGACTGTGACATAGGATATAGTAAAGTGAGCAGACAGGAGAGTAATTCTCTAGTGTCATCAGTACCCACTGACAGGCCATCACAGAATACACGAATCTCTTTTTTTTTTTTTTTTTTTGGAGAAACAATTTTTATTTATTTATTTATTTTTAAATTTACATCCAAATTAGTTAGCATATAGTGCAACAATGATTTCAGGAGTAGACTCCTTAGTGCCCCTTACCCATTTAGCCCATACCCCCTCCCACAACCCCTCCCGTAACCCTCAGTCTGTTCTCCATATTTATGACTCTCTTCTGTTTCGTCCCCCTCCCTGTTTTGATATTATTTTTGTTTCCCGAATATCTCAATCTCTTAAGGATGAAGGAAAAAAAACTAAGCCACAGACCAGACTTTCCACCCTTTTTCCCCTTGTAAATTCTATACCAATAGCTGAAGTGGTTCTTTTCTTGAAGAACCACTTCAAAATTTACTTCCTTTCAATACAAGAGTAGAGGTCTTCTTGAAAATGGCATCAGGGGTGCCTGGGTGGCTCAGTCAGTTGAGCATCTGACTCTTGATTTCAGCTCAGTCATGATCTCAGGGTTCATGGGATCAAGCCCTTGCATGGGACTCTGCACTGGCAGGGTGGAGCCTGCATGGGGGTTCTCTCTCTGCCCCTCGTGTGCGCATGCTCTCTCTCTCACAATAAATAAACGTTTTCAAAAAAGCAAAGAAAATAACATCAGGCACAACACCTCAGTGTACTCTTTGAAGTTTAACTTGACAAACAGCTCTCATTCCATTTCTTTTGCAAGAACAAACACTGCTTGTTGCAAGCGCAGCTTTGGGAATCCAGTTGCTGCTGTAGGGCTCCAGAATGCCAAAGGGCAATGAGGCAAACAGTTTCCTGTTTATTATTTAAAACAAAATAAACAAAACTTACCTATTGTATTAGCAAACGTATAGAAACTCATAAACTCCATTTAGGCACAGTAGTGCTTTTTATATGCTGCAATATAAAACTGTTGCAGCCTTTCTGAAAAATACCTTGGTAACACTCATTAAGAACTTCTACTAACTTGTCATCCTTTGACCCAGTAACTCTCCTTTTTTGATTCTGTTCTTTCTGAAGAAATCAGCAGACATTTGGGCAAGAATTTATATACAAAGACATTCATTGCAGTGTTCTTTGTTTTTTGGTTTTGGGTTGTTTTTTTTTTTTTAACATTTATTTATTTTTGAGAGAGAGAGAGACAGAGTGCAAGCGAGGGAGGGGCAGAGAGAGAGGGAGACACAGAATCCAAAGCAGGCTCCAGCCTCTGAGCTGTCAGCACAGAGCCCAACGTGGGGCTCAAACTCATGAACTGCGAGATCGTGGCCTAGGCCGAAATCAGATGCTTAACTGACTGAGCCACCTAGATGCCCCTGTTTTTTTGTGTTTTTTTTTAATGTTTATTTATTATCTTTAGAGAGAGGCAGGCTCTGCACTCCCAGCACAGAGTCCGGCATGGTGCTCGATCCCATGAACCATGAGACCATGACCTAAGCTGAGATTGAGAGTAAGATGCTCAACCAACTGAGCCACCCAGGTGCCCCATGTCAGTATTATTTGTAATTGCAAAAATTTGGAATTATCTTATTCAAAAGTGGAGAATGATTGAGTAAATTCATTCATGGCCATGCTGGGGAATTTATGTAGCCATTTCAGTGTTTTTGTAATAAAATGTAAAAATGCAGATAAACATTTATGATATTTTTAAAGAGAAGAACACAAAATTATGTGTTGGGGTAATGCCTATTCTATAAATACATGCATGGGAAAAATAATGAATGGATATATGACAAAATCTTGGTAGTGGTAAGTGCAATAGAATTTATAAAAAGAGAAATACATTTAAAATCTTTTGTGTTTGGGGCACTTGGGTGGCTCTGTTGGTTAATCATCCAACTTTGGCTCATGTCATGCTCTTACCGTTCATGAGTTTGAGCCCCACATCCAGCTGTCTACTGTCAGCCAGGAGCCTGCTTTGGATTCTCTGTCTCCCTCTCTCTTTGCCCTTCCCCCGCTCATGTGCACATGTGTGCATGCTCTCTCTCTGTGTCTCTCTGAAAAATAAATAAACATTAAAAAAAAAGTACTCTTTGAATTTCTTCAATCTTTTTACCTTATTAGTAAAGAATTTTTGAGAATGCATCTCAAATATGTGAATTATGTGTGAATTATATGCATTTTGTCATGTACTAGTGTAGTAAGTACATTGTAAAACATTAGCGAAGAGAATCTTTGATTATATCAGTATCAGTAGAAGCTTCTATAGCTACTTCTTTGCTCCTGGTATTTTGTGTACTTCCTGATTGCTTCCACTCTGCTTTGGAGATTTAGATCTCAAAGAAATAACACAGGAAAATGAATAAAACACACTCTCTACCTTTATAAGAATTATTTAAAACTAACTGATTTTACTCTTTTAAAATAGGGCATAGAATGCAGCACTTGAGTGAAGGATCCAAGGGTCGGCAAGTGGGAAGTGGAGGTGATGGGGAACGCTGGGGCTCGGACAGAGGGTCAAGAGGCAGCCTCAACGAACAGATTGCTCTCGTCCTCATGCGCCTGCAGGAGGATATGCAGAACGTCCTTCAGAGACTTCATAAACTGGAAACGCTAACTGCTTCGCAGGTGAGCTTTTGAATTTGTCTTCTTCCACTGTTGATCCTGTATAACAGCATGTAAGTGTAATCTGTGTTGATCAGATTTATATAAATCAATGTAATGATTTTTTTTTTTTTAATAAAAAGGATCTGGGGGCGCTTGGCTGGCTCAGTGGATAGAGCATGTGACTCTTTATCTCAGGTTGTGAGTTTGAGCCCTGCATTGGGTGGAGAGATTACTTAAAAAAATAAATAAAATAATTTTTCAAAAATAATAAAAAATAAAAAGGATCTACTTTTGAAAATATTGGTTATTTAAGAAAAGACTGATCCAAAAGCTAACTACCACTTCATAGAAAATTTTTCGAGTGTAAAATTACCAGTACCTTGTTAGGAGTAGAAGTAGGGTGCTTGGTAATAGAAGAGGAAGAGCTTTTAAGGGGCTCCTGGCTGCCTCAGTCAGTGGAGCATTGGACTCTTCATGTCGGGGTTGTGGGTTCAGGCCCCACATTGGGTGCAGAGATTACTTCAAAATAAAATCTTTAAAAAAAAAAAAAATGGCTCCTGGGTTGCTCAGTTGGTTAAGTGTCTAGACTCTTGATCTTGGCTCAGGTCATTATCTCACAGTTCATGAGATCGAGCCCCGCATCAGGCTCTGTACTGACAACGTGGAGCCTGCTTTGGATTCTGTCTCTGTCTGTCTCTCTCTCTTTCTCTTTCTCTCTTTCTCTTTCTCTGTGTGTTTCTGTCTTTCTCTCTCTCTCTCAAAATGAGTAAATAAACATTAAAAAAAGAGCTTGGGGTGCCTGGGTGGCTCAGTCAATTGAGCATCCAACTTCAGCTCAGGTCATGATCTCACAGTTCATGGGTTCGAGCCCCACATCAGGCTCTGTGCTGACAGCTCAGAGCCTGGAGCCTGCTTCGGATTCTGTGTCTCCCTCCCTCTCTCTGCCCCTCCCCCGCTTGTGCATGCATGCGTGTGTGTGTGTATGCGCGCGCACGCACATGCGCACTCTCTCTCAAAAATACAAAAAATTTTTAACAAGGGATGTTATATAGTGCAGTTCAAGGAAGTAATAAACCATAACTAGTGCTTTAGAGTTCATCATTAAGGAGTCACTCTTTTGTAGTAAACATTGTCCTCTATCTTGACTTCTTTTTATTTTTTATTTTATTTTTTCTTTAATTTTTTTTTTTAACGTTTATTTATTTTTGAGACAGAGAGAGACAGAGCATGAACGGGGGAGGGTCAGAGAGAGAGGGAGACACAGAATCTGAAACAAGCTCCAGGCTCTGAGCAGTCAGCACAGAGCCCGACGCGGGGCTCGAACCCACAAGCTGTGAGATCATGACCTGAGCCGAAGTAGGACGCTTAACTGACTGAGCCACCCAGGCGCCCCTTGACTTCTTTTTAAAATGCTGTAGAGGGGTGCCTGGGTGGCGCAGTCAGTTAAGTGTCCGACTTCATCCAGGTCATGATCTCGCGGTCCGTGAGTTCGAGCCCCGCGTCGGGCTCTGGGCTGATGGCTCAGAGCCTGGAGCCTGTTTCCGATTCTGTGTCTCCCTCTCTCTCTGCCCCTCGCCTGTTCATGCTCTGTCTCCCTCTGTCCCAAAAATAAATAAACATTGAAAAAAAAAATTATAAAATAAAATAAAATAAAATAAAATGCTGTAGAGATAGTATATTAAGTTACCAATTCTTTAGTGTAAATTAGTTGTAGGATCAAAACTTTAAAGCCAGAGAGGAATGTAGAGTCATAGTTTGATGTTCGCAGTTATTTAACCCTGGAAGAGTAAGAATATTAAACCTTTGAAAACGCACTATAGCAAGTCATTGCAGAAACTAAAGCAGAACCCAGGCATCCTGTATCCTAGATCAGTGCTCTTTCTGTACTGAATAAAACTAGACAGTTAAGTATGGAGGAGGTACTAAAGGAAAGGAAAAAGGTTCGGAGGAAGGGCTAGTTCATCTTGGTTCACAGTTTGGGGCTGGGCTGTGATAATCCCTGGATTTGGCTGCGATAATCCCAGGACTTGGCTGCAGAGCCTTCAGATGGCTACTAGTGCTGTGCCCCATTTGTCCTCTGACTTGTTCCTCTTGGAGTAATGTTTATTGCAGAAAAAGGCAACTAAACAGGCTGTCTGACCCATTATATAGCACTGGGGGCACCTGGGTGGCTCAGGTTGGTTCAAGTCATGATCTCGTGGTTTGTGGGTTCGAGCCCCATGTTGGGCTCTGTGCTGACAGCTCAGAGCCTGGAGCCTGCTTCGGATTCTGTGTCTCCTCTCTCTGCCCCTCCCCGTCTCTTTCTCTCTCCCTCTCCCCCACCCCCAAATAAACATTAAAAAAAAAACACATATAGCATTGAAGCATCATGCTGTAAGAGATATTGTTAGTTAATTAAGATATTAAGTTAGTTAATCAAAGATGTGCTTCAGTTCCATGATAAACAAATTAAATATAGATTCATTTAAAGAAACTACTACTGTAGGCTTTTTAAACAACTCCTATGAATATTTTAGCTTTTTTATCCTTTGAGTAACTCAGATTGTCACAAGGTTTCTCTATTGTACATGTTTCAATGATTGTCAAGTACATTTTATCATCACTTAGACTGTGACTCTGTTGATGTTCATGAGTCTATGAACACCTTGTTGATTATTTGTATCTTTCATTAATAATAAAATCTACTTTCTGTATTAGCTTGAGAAAAAATATATTTAAGGCCCATGATCTTGTCAACTATCCCTAGATTAATACAAACTATATTAAAGAATAGCTAACCATGATGGAAAGCTCATTCGTTCATTTAGTATTATTGAATATTACTGTTCCAGTAGTCTGCCTTTTTTTATTCTGTGACTAATTATTTATTTATTTTCTATCCTTTAATTTCCAAAGCATGCTCACTCATATCTGACTGAACAATAGTACATAAATATCCATTTACAATAGGCCAGGACATCCATTTTATCCCAATTACACAAAAGCAAATAAATGCAAAATAGTGTTACGTGACTTCCTTTCACGAAATTATAAGACCCTACATGCATATATGTTTTTAAATCCCTTTATTCCCATTCCATCTTTTTGGCTGAACTTTATTCATATAATATCTGCCCTTGTTATAGGTCCCTCTCTTGTGGAAGGCATTAGTATCCAGTCACCCAAGCCAAAAGTTGTTCTCCATCCCCCACTTCTAGTCATCAAGTGCTAACAAGACATCTTCTTAAATCTTTCTGGAATGGGTCCCCTCTCCATTAGAATTCCCTTTAGAATTCCCTTTTCCAAGTCCGCTTCTTCATAAGTGTGACGTGAAAGATTTTAGTTGCTCTGCCGCAGTTTTCTTTAGTCAGTGGTGACGGCTCCACGTCTATTCCCTTTTGTAGTTCTTGTATCACGGTCATAGTCTTATCAACAGTAGCACAAATGTGGTTTTTAATCTCTTCCTGCTCTACAGCAGTTGGTTTAAAGCATGCATACAAAGTTTGATATCCAGAGTTTATTGCTGACAATTAATTCCTTTAAGAGTGTAACTGGATTTTTCTTGCTTGCTGTATCAGGATGATTAGTCTTGATTTCATATTCCAGCCTGTATTGAAAGTAATCCAGATCAGAGTCAGCTTTCACGAACATCAGTTCCAGCTTATTGACCTCCACCTCCATGTTGAATAGTTTATGCTGTGACTTTTTAAAAGAGTAATTTGTATACATTTAATGTCTTCATTGGTATTGAAATTCTGCTCAAAGTTCTTTTGATTTTTTTATCTTTCGAAGTTTTTTTTTTCACTCTTGTCTTACACAAAACAAACCAAAAAAAGATTCTGACATGTTAAGGACTTTTTCCTTAAAATTTGCATTATTCACAGCAGCTCTTCCTGCCCGTGGTCCTGTCCCCATGCTTTAATAAGATCACCTTTTTGCACCCCACACCCCCCCCCGAAATTTTTTTTTGCATAATTCATTTGGATGAAGAAAAGAAGTAAATTGATGGCAAAGTAGTAGTAGATTGTAGAACTAAAGGAAATTTAGTTCAGTACCTCTAGTTCAGCAGATGAAGGAGAGATACAGAGAAGACACCTTACTTAATTGGTGGCAAAGCCAGTTCTATAACTAAACTTTCCAGATTTCTCATGCAGTGCACTTTCCATCACAGCAAGTGTCTGAGATTCATTCACTCAATGAATGTTTGGTGAATGGCCACATACCAGATACTTTTCTGGGTAGTGGACACATAAATGAAAAGGGAGACAGCACTGGGTAGCAGACCTTAGAACAAACTACCTGGTTTCAAATCCTGACTCTGCCACTTATTTTTTTTTAGGCTTTTTTTTTTTTATGTTTCTTTATTTTTGAGAGAGAGACAGAGTGTGAGCGGGAGAAGGAACAGAGACAGAGGGAGACACAGAATCTGAAGCAGGCTCCAAGCTCTAAGCTGTCCACACAAAGCCTGATGCAGGGCTCAAACTCATGAACAGTGAGATCATGACCTGAGCCAAAGTCGGACGCTTAACCGACTGAGCCACCCAGGCGCCCTCTGCCACTTATTGTTTGATCTTCAATTAGGTTACTTTACTTTTCTGTGTCTTAGTTTCTTTATCTATTAAATGAAAATACTAATAATACCTACATCATGGGATTGTTCAGAGGATAAATTAAAATGCACAGTACAGTGCCTGGAACATTCATGTGATATTTACATATTGTCACATGAGATGATGGTGGTGACAATAACAATGATAATAAGACTGCTTGGTTTCTTCCCTCAGGAAGTTCACAGCCTTAGAGAGGACCTAACTTAAATAATTCTCTGTCTTCATAGTTTCTTTGCAGTGGTTACAATTGTGTGGGATTTTTCCTTTCAAAAATATTTTCAAAAAAATTCAGTAATCCTTAGCTTAATCCAGGAATAGAATGGTAAATAGAATTTCTGACTATGTCAAAGCTACATAAAAGCCACTTGATACCAACAAAGGTTCTTTGTTCAATTAAACTTCAATCAGACTCTTGAACCTTCTCTTAGGCATCTCTTCACTTCTTCTTTGTAAAATCCAGTTTCATCAAGAACCCTGCTCAGTCAGTTTAACCAGACAGGCTCTTCAGCCTCTGCCTTCCCCCAGGTGCTTTCTGAACACCTGGGCCCATCTTCGGCAAGAATCCTGTTAGATCAGTTTAACTAGAATCTCCCTTACCCCTGATGTTCCCTCTTAGGAATTTTCCACCCACTGATCTCAGCCCTCCTCCTTACACTAAATTCTCCCTTGCCCATACTGTATTGGGAAATGAGCCCAGTCTGTCTCCCCCTGACTGTAGAAGTCCCTATACCCAGTGATAGCCCCTTTTCCCTTGAATAAAGTCTTCCTTACTGTGCTTTCACAAGTGTCACTGATTGTATTTTTCTTTAACAACAGGTATGGGTAAATATTAAAGCAAAAACTCGTACTGTTAATTATACAGCAAGTGTCAGTGCTTCGTAGATATGAGCAAGGGTCTTTGGGAATCTTCATTTGCCTTTCCAGACCCTTTATTATTTAGGGAAAAAAATCCACTAATGATCAACATCTACTAAGGTAGAGTTCTGATTCTACCTTAGTATTTGTTAGTAGTTGCTGCTTTAATGAAGAATGGCTGTGTCATTGCATTGGGATTTGATCCCCTCGAGTTCCATTCAAGATCACACTAATGTGACCTTGGATAAGTCATCATATACCTGGAGCCCAGTTTTGTAACTCTACCCTTTATTCCATTTAGTCTAAAGAAACATTTTAAGGTAAATCTCTGGGTTAAATGTTGTTATGCCTACAAGGTACAATTACAACTAATATAAAAATCGTTACCTTGTCCAGATTCTTTCAGCACTTGGCAATTTGAGTATACTTCTTTAACACCTTAATGGTCTGTGAGGACTAATGTACCATCTAGAGGCAACTAAGAGTTTTACCAGTAGGGTATACTGGGGTCCTTGAGATCAAATTACCCACAACAAGTAAATTTAAAGCCTGTCTCCTCCCACCACTTCCTTCGGTTGTTTCAGCATACAGACCTCAGTGCTGTGCCTTGAACCTGCCTGAAGGCTCCCTCCCACCCTGGGTCTTTGTACTTGCTACTGCCTGTGTATAGAAGATTGTTCCCCACTGTTAGCCACTTAGCATACAGCTTTCTTGTTTAGGTCTTTGCTCAAATGTCATGAAAGCCTTCCTTGTTCATTCTATTTAAAGTTTCAAGACGACTCCTCTAACATGTCTCATCTCCTCTCCCTATTTTATTCTTCTTTATGGTGTTTATCACTGCCTGATGCACTGTATATTTTACTGATTTATTCATTACGATTTCTATCTCTCCATGACAGTTTAAGCTCCACTGGGACAGCACTTTTTGTCATTTTGCTTCCTGTTTTATGTCTAATGCCCAGAGTAGTAACTGGTACATAATAGACGCTCAGTAAATATTTGTTAAATGAACGAATGAATGATCTCATTAATTTTCATGCCATTTCTCTAATGTTATAATAAATGGACAAATGGCACTAATAAGTTTCCAACAACTATTATAAGGAAACTTGTTTTGTGATCCAAATTGGGATATAAGTTTCCTAAATTAATTTGAAATTTTTCGACTTAGTTTAGATATCTCATTGAAAACCCTACAATACTCCTCCCCCTGCCCAAAAAAGTTAACTATGTGAGATGAGGAATGTGTTAATTCATTTGATTATTGTAATCATTTCACAGTGTATATACACATCAAATCATCACATAAATTTATATAATTTATCAATTATAACTCAATAAAGTTGGGGAAAAGTTAAAAAACAAACCTCAACACTAACAGTTTATTTCTCAAATCTGCCATACCTCTTGTGTTACAACTTATCATGACTTTGCAACACAGATCTTTGAATATTATTTATAATTTTAATAATAAGGCTGCGGTTTTCGGATATGTGTGTAAAAGGTAATTTGTATGGAAATTAAAGAATTAATAAGAAAAGTTGATTTATAATTTTTTTTTTTTTTTTTTGAGAGAGAGTGCATTAGTGGGGCAAGGGGAGGGAGAGGAAGAATTTTAAGCAGGCTCCGTGCTCAGCATGGAGCCTAAAATTGGGCTGGATCTCAGGAGCCTGAGATCATGACATGAGCTAAAATTAGGAGTTGGACAATTTACCGACAGCCACCCCGGTGCCCCTGGTTCAGTAATTTAATAACAGTATAAAAGAAGTAACGGTGTAGACTAATTTGAGGTTTTATTTTGATAATTTTATGTAATTTGATCTGTAAAATATAAAATGTCAAAGATATTTATTTGACTAGCAATTTAAGGGACCTTGTTATTTGACCAGTATGGGTTTCAGGATAATCACAGCATAGTTAACAGAAAAATATAATAAACTAATATTTTGCCTTAAAAAAAAAAGATAGGAAATAGAAGAATTACTGTTTTTATTTTCTCATTTTGTCAAAGCTAAATCACTTTCATTTGTATTTATAGGCAAAATCATCAACATTACAGACCAGTCATCAGCCTCCCTCACAGGTAAGAAATTCTTCTCTTAAATCTAAGTCCCAGGGTTTCCAATAACTTACAATAAATTTAGATTATGTGAGGCTCTTAAAGTATTCCAGATGAAATCTACCCTTTAGAGCTTTGAAATTAAAATATATTTGTTATTGTTTAAGTCTAAAGTACTCCTAAAAGTCTACTTACTGAATTATGCTCTGGGATACTGAATATCTTCCTTCTTTAGCAGGACTGAGATTTGTTATTAAGTTGTATATTTTCTAAAATATGAATTAGGTATTTTTTATGTTTATACATGTAGTAGACAGGTGACCAGCTTATTTTATTTTCTCAGAGACCATCTTGGTGGCCCTTCGAGATGTCTCCTGGTGCATTAACTTTTGCTATCGTATGGCCTTTTATTGCCCAGTGGTTGGTGCATTTGTATTATCAAAGAAGGAGAAGGTAATGCTATGGCTTTATAACTCAAAATAGTATGCAAAATCTTATCTATAAGAGACAGAGCTTTCAACAGCAGTTAAGAGGACAATTCCGTTTTATAGATACATTGTCATACTGAACATTCTGCACTGATCCTGAGACTGAAACTACCTTGGAAATGATGTCTAGCAGATTTCTAGGTACTTGTTAGACTAAAAAATTAGAATCTGATGTTTATTTTGGGCCCTTTCTAATGTTAAAGAACTCTAGACAAGGGGTAAATAAATAATGCCTGCATGCTGTCTATACCTTTGAAATAGACGTGGACATTCCAGAATATTTTAGCCAGGTGGTTGATGATCTCTAGAAATGGAGATTTTTCTAATTTGAGGGCCAAAATTCCAGTTTGGGATGCCAGGAGATACCTCAAAAAGGTATGAGAATAATAGATTGGGATCCTTGACAGGGCTCTGAGATTGTCTAGGTTAGGAACCTGAGGCTGAATCTCTCGGGTCAAAGGAAATCCTTAAGGCATTTTTTTTTCGATACTGTGTAAACTGAATTACATTCCATGGATGGGCATATAGACAGTTGTTTACCTCACTGATGGCCTCACTTACTGTGTTTTTGTATTTCATCACCATTTCCCATTAAGTAACAACAGTTGGGGAGAAGAAATAGGGTATTTGATAATAACATTTTAAGTGCTCTTTTAAATCTGTGCAATAGAGACACATTTTTAAAAATCTACAAGTTTAGGGGCGCCTGGGTGGCACAGTCGGTTAAGCGTCCGACTTCAGCCAGGTCACGATCTCGCGGTCCGTGAGTTCGAGCCCCACGTCGGGCTCTGGGCTGATGGCTCGGAGCCTGGAGCCTGTTTCCGATTCTGTGTCTCCCTCTTTCTCTGCCCCTCCCCCGTTCATGCTCTGTCTCTCTCTGTCCCAAAAATAAATTAAAAACGGTGAAAAAAAAAAAATTTAAAAAAAAATCTACAAGGTTAAATAATTAAGGGTATGTTCTTCTAGCAAACAACCCAAGTTCCTAATTAACTACACTAACAAAAGCAGAAACCAGACATTTGCGTTTCGCTTCTCTAAAAGGGATAAGCAGCATACTAGTTACTGTAAACAGTGCTCCAGTGATCATAGTTGATGGCAGAGAAACTAAAATGCATGGGGATTTGGATGGATCAGTCTTCCTGATTCCAGCTTATGTTAAGACAATTTTATTTATGTTCATAAAAGAACTAAATAAGTTCTGTGCCACATTAATGTTCTTCCAATACACCCACTCACTTGAAAAAAAATTCAGTAGGATTTCAGAAGCACAGATTGCTTTCACAGTATTATTTACCTCTTTCCTAAGGCATTTGTTACAGATGTCATTTCAGGTGTGTGTAAGATTTGTTAAGGGTTCAACAAACCTGAGTTTAAATTCTTTTTTTCTTTTTCTTTTTTTTTCAATTTTTTTTAATGTTTGTTCATTGTAAGAGACAGAGAGACAGAGCATGACGGGGGGAGGGGCAGAGAGAGGGAGGGAGAAACAGAATCCGAAGCAGGCTCCAGGCTCTGAGCTGTCAGCACAGAGCCCCACATGGGGCTTGAACTCACTGCGAGATCATGACCTGAGCCGAAGTTGGACACTTAACCACCTGAGCCACCCGGGTGCCCCAGTTTAAATCCTTTCTAATTTTCACACATTTTACATTTCTCCTATGATGGTTGGGTTTAGTGCTACACAGTGCTTCAAATTTTAATTTCCCTGACAATTGGAGGAAAAAAGAACCAAAGCTTTTTTTCACTATGTAGTAAGAATGCAAGTAGATTCAAGCAGCAGGGCACAGTGGCACTAAAGATAGGTTTTGACATATTTTGCAATGCATTTCAAAGTTCCTTTTCATGTTTCCTTTATAAAAAGTTGAGGATTGGAGAGTAGAGAAATTTGGCACAGCACAAAAACCCTAAAGCTTACTTTGGTTAATAATTTATTGTATGCTTAAGTTTGAAACAGCTTGTCACTTATTAAAGACTGAAAGAGAAAACAACTACTTTGCCTCAGCAGTCACCAAAAATTGCAATTTTTCTAGAATTTAAAAAAAAAATTTTTAACGTTTATTTTTAAGAGACAGAGGCAGAACACTAGTGGGGGAGGGGCAGAGAGAGAGACACACAGAATCTGAAACACGCTACAGGCTCCCAGCTCTAAGCTGTCAGCACAGAGCCGATGCAGGGTTCAAACCCATGAACCACGAGATCACGACCTGAGCTGAAGGTGGACCCTTAACCGACTGAGCCACCCAGGCGGCCCTAGAATATTTTTTTAAGATTACTCCTTACTAGTAGATGTCTACACCATTTCCCTTAAGTATCCCTATCAGTTATTTGTAGAGGTCTCCAAATGGAGAAACTATTACTGATTTTTAATGTTCCACTTTGTTGAATTTGTATCAAGTTTTCAGTATGTTAAGTGTTTAGTCCTTCCCAATTACCAGCTATTTAGCACTGTGCAACTGCATTTTGATCAGATAGTGTTTTTAGGTATTGTTTGCTTATATACAGAACAGATTAGCAGGTTGGAGATAGAGCCATATTTGATATGGAAAGAAGTTTCAGCTTTGAGGGGATTTAGACATCTTTTAATCTGGAAGTATGTAGCAATTTTTAATCTGATAGTTACAGGAATGAAAACTAGAGAGCGGTGTGTCTGGTTTGGAGCAGACAAGTTCTGTGTTAGAGATGAGGAGAAAGATCCAGAAATCCAGTTAGGGTGGAAAAAGCGTGGAATGCCCCATTCATAATAGGGACCATCCTGTGTCTTATCCCCTAATACAATGTCTGGCATGTAGGAGGCTTACAGTAAATGTCCCTTACAGTAAATTGGAGGCGTACCGAATGCATGGCTGAATGGTCACAATTTGTAGGATGGCAAACTGAAGTACCGTATGATGCAGAAAGCTTTCATTTTTTAAAGTTTATTTAATTTTAATTTTTTCTTTTTATTTAATAACTATGCATCTGGTAACAAACAAACTCATAGTTCCATGTATATATCGAATAAGTAGCTATGTGTGGTAAACTTTTTTCTTTAAGTTTATTTATTTTGAGAGAGAGAGAAGTATCATGGTAGGGGCAGAGAGAAGGAGAGAGAATCCCAAACAGGCTCCTCAGTGTCAGTTTGAAGCCCGATGTGAGGGGGGGTGCTCGATCTCACGAACCATGAGATCATGACCTGAGCCGAAACCGAGTCCGACTTTTAACCAGCTGAGCCACTCAGGCACCTCTGTGGTAAGCTTTTTAAAAAGATGTTTTGTTTTTAAACATTAAAAGTAGGTCCACTGCTTGATTTTTTTTTCCCCCATTGTAGAAGAATAAAAATTCAAAAGTAAATTTCTCACATTATCACTCTGCAGTGGATCAGAAAAAAAACAAAAAAAAATCATATTTTTTTCTGAATGTGATATGAACAGAAACAGTTGGAGACTTCTTGTTCAAAATTAGGCCCTGAGCAGGCTCCTATGGGTCTGCCTTTTCCCACTCACCTCACCCGACCATTCTAGTAAAATTACCCATTGTAAAATACTGACAGCGACCTGTTCAGACCAAAAGACTACTCTTAAGCTATTACTTTGAAGGAAAGGACCTTTGTAACCACTTTTCTTTATCATTCTGCCCAGATTCATAAATACACAAACGTAGTTTTCTTGTGGGCACTGAACTTTCAGTACAGAGGTGGTAAAATGGACAGGTGTGGGAAAGCTCTCTGTAGGAACACTCTTCAGATGGAACTGCCTGGAAAAGTCAGGCCCAGGCTTCTGAGAAGGGGAAAGAATCTCAGCAGTTCAGAGGGCAAGGTAAAGGGCAGAGCGTTTTCCTCATCCCTTATCTATTGTTTTCTGTAACTTTTCTCTTATCACACCTTGCCCTGCATTTTGCAAGTTAATTTAAAAAGAAAAAAGGACAGATCTCACAAAGAGCCTGAAACACATTCCAGATAGTTCTGAAGATAGTGCTGGGCATTTATGTCTGTTTCTGTTTCCTTATTACAGTAGGAGATTGGGGTTCAGAGAGCTGTGTGGTTTTTTTTATAAACCTGGAGAGGATCTTGTGTAGAAATCTTCATCATGTGGGTTCTTAGTAAGTGTTGCTCACTGTTCAGGCACCTTCCAGCTAACATTTCTGCTAAAACCTCACTCAGACAGTTAATCTTTAGAACCACCTACAATTCTGTTCTGGTCCCAGGGGCCTTTTTGTTTGTTTGTTTGTTTGTTTGTTTTCCATCATGCCTCAAGAGATCTCTTTATGTTATGTGAAAATTGATCTGGTTATTTAAAATGTCATTCCTGCCAGGGAGGTGTACATAAAGAGGATTTCTACAGAGGATAAGGGATGATCTGATTACTTAAAATATCACTCCTGCCAAGGGGGTTGCATAAGAGCATTTCTGCGGAGGTGAGGAATGAATCTGTAATAAGAGGGTTTCAGGCATTTTGGCATCTTGAGTGCTGGGGAGGATGTAGAGATTTTATAGCTGTGGGACTTTTCCCAGACCTGAGATCATATGTGATTATTGTGTCTTGTGCTAACAAGCCCATCCTTCTCTAATCACTCCTTCAGTCAGTTTTATCACTAAAACCATCACGTTACCTATCCGAGTTGTTAGTTTACATGTCTCCCCTGCCACAAGCAACTAACCTGATAGCTCTTTTGACAGCTGAGAGCCTGCCTCATTTATGTTTGAATCCCCAGTGCCTGGCACAGTGCCTGGAAAGTAACAGATATGGATTATCTGTTCATTAAACAAGTAATCTAGGTTGTATATCTATCAACCTTTGGTAGTTTTGTTAAGCGTTTTTGTTTCACAACTTTCCTGCTATAAAATAATTCCCAAATTTCGAAATTGCACTAAGCCAACTAGAAAAGGATGTGAATTCATTTCTTAAGGACTTTTGGTAATTTTATGGTTTGATGTTGAATGTGAATATTATTGTTGTGTTTTCATTCCGATAATTCTTTGGTATGGGTGTGTTTCATATTCAGGTTGCATTTATATTCATAGGAAATTGTTTTTTACTTTCTCTTTAAAGAAAACTGAACTGAAGAAAATGGTATTTTACTCCAGAAGATTACTGGGCCTGGATGACCTCAGAATGAAATGGAATGTGGAGCCCACAAGAGTATCTTAACTGTTTGTGATGATTACACTTCTTTTTGTCGTCCAGTAGTTTGGTTTGTGTACATATATACATATATATATTTTGCACTACACAAATATAACATTTTAAGGACTAATATTGCTGATACTTGAATAACTAATCTCAACTAGGCTACAAGTAGCATACATAGACTTACCCTACCCTTAAACTTGAAGGACATTAAATTATTAATGATTGTTTGGTAACACGTTTACCTGATTATCTCCCATAGAGAACTATAAGCTGCTTTTCCAAGGTACAGTTGTGATAATGAGATCAGATTTATAACTGGATATTTTTAATTTTCTAAATTAAATATGAGAAAGAATGCAAACCAGGAGTGAACTTCAAATGCGTTAAATCAACTTTCTATCCTAGTCACTGAATTGCCATGCCAAGGAGCAGAAAACTGCTGGAAGAATCTTCTCTACGTCCACTTTGTGAGCTGCCCGTAATTTCTCTTGGGCATTCACAGCGCAGACTTGAGTGTTCAAGCGTCATTACTACAAAGTAGAGCCCTATGTACCAGGCTTACTTTTTACAGATGAACACAGAATAGACATAACCTGCTGATGGGAATGATGAATGGGCTTCAAGTAGGTCTGAAAGTATACTCTGAGCCTGTAGATCATTGATAAGATTTTATTCAACCGTATACATTTATTTCTTTGTAATCATTTTTCTTTAACTGAGGATATCTTGTTTCTGCTTCATAGGGTGCTTTGAAATATAAGATGAAAACTTATTTATACTGTTTTTACAAAGGTCAAAAAAGGAAACACATGAAAATCACTTTTCTGTAACTGGTAAACTACACAGACTGGACTCTTAACCTCCTAGTGCCTCCGTTTTTCCTTTGGGGTATAATCTTTGAGATACACCTATTTCACAGGGGTCATGGAAGGATTTGCAAGCTAGCGGGCCATATGCTTCCATATGAATAAGGCACATCCAACTAATGTAAACTTAAATGTCCTTCCCCCAGCTCCCATTTAGAACTAAAAAAAAAGACTGCAATTTAGATCCTTGAAGGCTCTGTTTGGAATTATTCTTCTTGTATGTCTTCCAGAACTTCACTCATTTAGATGTCCCTTGTACTTTAAAGATTTCTTTCATTCGAAGGTGTAGTAGCAAATAATTTTTAAGCATTCTTGGTATGTGTGATGTTGGGTTAAGCATCATGTGTTCAGAGTGTTTTCAATAAGAAAGAAACCCATCCCTTGCATAGAGGATGGTTCTGTGTTTGCCTGAAGAAAAAAAGTGTAAGAATACAATTTGCTTTCCTCAAGAATCTTTTTTCCTTATTTTTTTCTTTCATGTAACTTGGTGTTTTTTATTTTTTAATCACATCTTGATTAGAATGTGTCTATCTAATATTTGCTTTTTAAAAACTGTCCTGTTTATTTAGGGGGAAAATGAAGCAAGTAACTGAATTATATGTAAAAATAAGGTTCAGACCTGTGGATCAGGGATTATTTTCAAAAATTAGATATCAATTTGGTATCAGAAAATGGTGGCTTTTCTCTTAGTAAATAAATAAATTAAATGCAAATTAAGAATGAAGCAATTGTGATTTATTACAGGCAATGGGAAGTAACTAACTCCTAGGGATAATCATTTGTATCCTATTCCAAAGTCTTATTTTATAGTTTGAAAAGCACTTTGCACACAGTTCTTGTATATACAAGTAAAGATGTAATTATAGGATATAGTGTTACTGCTTTGTTTAACAAGAAACTCATTTAAAATTTTAAATGGACAGCTGGTATTTTTTTAATGATCTACTTCTTTTCTGTTTCTTTATTGTAAAACTAAGTTAAAAATAAAAGGTTAATGAGAAATGATATGGTTTTTATTACTTATTGTTAATAGAAGTGCCTTGATTATATTTTAAGGATTAAACAAGCATAAATAGTGGAATTCATAGAAAGTAATCATGCCTTTTTCAGAATAAAGCCATGCCAAGATATATAAAAGCAAGAAACTGGGATAAAGTATAACTCCTTTAGCCATTTGGTTGAGAATGTGACTGATCCAGTCAGAATCTTAATTTCCATTCTTAACACCAAATAGATAGCTTCCCTGAGCTACAGGTCAGGTTCTGTGCAGGCAGTGTAGAGCCTGCTTGGGATTCTTTCTCTCCTCTCTATGCCCCTCCCCTGCTCTCTCTCTCTTTCAAAATAAATAAATAAACCTTAAAAAATTCTTTTTTTTTTTTTTCAACATTTATTTATTTTTGGGACAGAGAGAGGCAGAGCATGAACGGGGGAGGGGCAGAGAGAGAGGGAGACACAGAATCGGAAACAGGCTCCAGGCTCTGAGCCATCAGCCCAGAGCCTGACGTGGGGCTCGAACTCATGAACCGCGAGATCGTGACCTGGCTGAAGTCGGACGCTTAACCGACTGCGCCACCCAGGCGCCCCTAAAAAATTCTTAAAAACAAACGGCTGCCCGCAGCCACCCAGTGCACCCTTAATCAGCCATCTTAAATACACACAGTTGGTCTTTGGTGGAATATGATGAAAAGATTTTGCATTGTGACTTGTACAGATAGTGATAAAAGTGATGTTAGCTATTTGTATCATTTAAGAGATCAGTGTTCTTCATGTCACAGAAAGTTCACTGCAGTAACTTGACCAAATAAGTTTTGGGGTCTTTTTTTCATTTTCAAGAAGTCCAGAGGTAGGGAGTCTAGGGCTGGTGAGTTGCTTCCAGAATGCAGTTAGGGACACAGGTTCCTTCTTTCTGTTCCACCCCCTTTGATATGTGGCTTTGGTCGTTATGCTTGCCAGATGGCTGCTGCACATCTAGGTCTAAATGTCTATTTTATAGGCAGACAATGATCTTATCTGATCAGGAAACACTTAACTTTCTTGGAACTCTCACACAGGACACTCCCTCTCCGTATTATTGGCTATAGCTGGTTTCCCAGAGTTACACTTGTCTATAAAAATATTAAATAGGCAGCTTTTTCTGCACATGGGTCCTGTCTCTGTGCTTTAATAAAACCACCTTTTTGCACCCCCGAAAAATACATACATTATCTAAAGAATAAAATTATTCCAGTTGATATAGATATAATTTTACAAATTCAATTTTGCCCACAGATAGTAGGAAAGACCATGTCTTTGGCGCTTAAATGCCTCCTTCTTAAGTTCTCTTTCTTCTCTATTTGTTTTTCTTTTCTGCTTCTCAACCCTTGTCTTCTCACTGATCTTCTCTCCATTAATCCTTTTTGTAAAAGTTTTACTTATTTAATCTCTACACCCAATGTGGGGCTTGACCTCATGACCCCACGATCAAGAGTCACATGCTCCTCCAACTGAGCCACCCCTTATTAATCCTCTTTTGAAATGGTACCACATCTTATAAACTAGAAAGTGATAAATGCTCTTTTCCTTTTAAAAAAGCAATTAAAAGAGAACTTTTAAATACATCCGTAATACAGGCAGTAGCCATTGTTTTCTTATTCTACCTACCATCCTTTCCTCCTCATAACAGCACTGCTCTCCTCTGTCCCTGCCCCCTTTGGAGAGCTCCTCCTCTTCCACTTTCCTCAAGTGATTCTGGGGAGGCTGCTGAATGGAACACCCAGCCGTGTAAGCCCTGCCCCTCCCCAAGCCACGGTAGTGGGCCTGTGGCTCTAACCTGGCCAGTGTATATACCATTCTGCTGACCACGGTGACAGTCTCAGGGATGGGCATATGACCATAAGTAGGGCAAGCGGTGTTATTCTCTGGATTTATTTCAGGAAACCAGGAGAGCATTTTGCTTTTTGCAGATTATTACATAGTTGGGGTCATGCAGTATGTAGTTTTTTCAGATTGGTTTCTTTCACTTAGCAAGATGCATTTGAGGTTCCTTCAGGTAATTTTGTAGCTTCCTACCTAATTTCTTTTTATAATTTTTATATTTTTATAGTTTTATAAATTTTACGTTTCTATAGAGCCTTATAAAACAGGTAGGGGGCCAGATTTGGCCCATAGGTTGTAGTTTGCTGACTTCTGATTTAAATAGCTTCTTTTTAGCAGTGGATCATATTTGATTGTATGGATGTACAATAGTTTGTTTATCTCACCACCTATTAACTGACACCTTGGTTGCTTCTGAATTTTAGTAGTTATGAATACAACTGATACGAACATCTGTGTGCAGGTTTTATGTGGTCATAACTCATTTGCGTAACTACCAAGGAGCATGATTACTGAATCACATGGTAAAGGTATATTTTGTTTTGTTAGAAACTGCCAAAATGTCTTCCAGAGTGGCTGCACCATTTTGTATTCCCACCAGTAATGAACGAGAGTTCTTGTTTCACATCTTTGCCAGCATTTGATGGATGTGTGGTGGTTTGTCATTGTGTTTGCATTCTCTTTCTCTTCGAATTATAGCCTGTAAGATGAGTCCTCTAGAGATTCTGGGCCATCTCTCCTGAGACGTGGAGGAGGCTGACATAATAAAGCCAACATGTAGCCCTAAGACCTTAGACCCAAGTCAGAAACAGTGAATTCAAGTTAACTCTGAAAACACTACCTTACCCCCACATTTATACAGTTTGTTTACATGGATTTATAAATTTCCTTTTTCCTTAAGGTAGTTTAAGTTAGGTTTCTGACACTTGCAGCCAGAGTCCTGAGTAGCATAGGTACCTCTTGATTCTCAGGACTGATGGGGAGTGCAGAGTCTGGAGCCAGACAGTCTAGGACAGAATTGTGAGCAGTTATGGGAAAGTCACTAAAACTTGCGTTTCAGTTTCCTCATCTATAAAATTAGGATAATAATATCATAGGGTTAATAAATGTTAGTTTACATAGAACAGTGCTCAGGATACAGTAAGTACTTAGTAAATTGATAGCTATTGTGATGTCAATATCACTTTATTTCACCAACGGTCCTTTTACAGAAGTAGGACAAGAAGACATAAAATCCAAATCCCTTTCAAAGCTTTTGAAAGTGCTATAAAAAAGATACACACGGGGCATCTGGGTGGCTTGGTCAGTTAAACATCTGTTGATTTTGGCTCAGATCATACATGATCTCACGGTTCATGAGTCAGCCCTGTGTCAGGCTCTGTGCCCACAGTGCAGAGCCGGCTTGGGATTCTCTCTCTCCCTACCTCTTTCTCTCAAAAAAACCAAACCAAAACAAAACAAAAAACACACACTGGAGTTGTCAGTGCAAAGGTACAGATTAAAAAAAAAAATTTTTTTTTTAACGAGCTAATATCTTCCACTTATCCTCTGGATATTATCCCTTTCCTCAAAGATTTTCCCATATTGTTCTTTTCCAGAAGCAACTATTTAACATCACTTTGGGTTGGTTTTTTGGTACTTACCTCCAAGGTGTTTTTTTTTTTTTGTTTTGTTTTGTTTTTTAATTAAAAAAAGATTTTGAGGGTGGCTCAGTTGGTAAACTGTCTGACTTTGGCTCAGGTCATGATCTCACAGTTCATGGGTTAGAGCCCTGCATCAGGCTTTGGGCTGACGGCTCAGAACCTGAAGCCTGCTTCAGATTCTGTGTCTCCCTCTCTCTCTGCCCCTGCCCTGTTTGTGCTCTCTCTCGCTCAAAAATAAATAAAAACATTTAAAAATAAATTAACATTAAAAATAATTAACATCAAAAAAATTTTAAAGGGGCACCTGGGTAGCTCAGTCGGTTAAGGGTCTTACTTTCGCTTAGGTCATGATCTCATGGTTTGTGAGTTCAAGCACTGCATCAGGTTCTGTGCTGACAGCTCAAAGCCTGGAGCCTGCTTCGGATTCTGTATCTCCCCTTGTCACTGCCCCTCCCCCACTCACGCACGTGTGCTTGTGCTCTCTCTCAAAAATAAGCATTAAAATTTCTTTTAATTAAAAAAACATTAAATTTTTTTTCTATTACCTCTTGATTTTACTTATTTATTTTTTCTTTTTCAATATAATTATTGTCAAGCTAGCTAACATACATTGTATAGACTGTGCTCTTGGTTTCAGGGGTAGATTCCCGTGATTCATCACTTACTACAACATCCAGTGCTTACCCCAACAAGTGCCCTCTTCAATGCCCATCACCCATTTTCCCCTCTTCCCCACCTCCCACATCAACCGTCAGTTTGTTCTCTGTATTTAAGTCTCTAATGGGTTTGCCTCCCTCTCTGTTTGAAACTAGTTTCACCCTTTTGTTCCCCCATGATCTTGTTAAATTTCTCAAGTTCCACATATGAGTGAAAACATATGTTAGATGTCTTTTTCTGACTAACTTATTTCACTTAGCATAACACCCTCCTGTTCCATCCACATTGTTGCAAATGGCAGGATTTCATTCTTTTTCATTGCCCAGTAGTATTCCATTATATATATAAACCATATCTTCTTCATCCATTCAGCAGTTGATGGACATTTGGGCTCTTTCCTTGACTTGGCTATTGTTGATAATGCTGCTATAAACATCAGGGTACATATTCCCCTATGAATCAGTACTCCTGTATCCTATGGATAAATTCTTAGCAGTACAATTGCTGGGTCATAGTGTAATTCTATTTTTAATTTTTTAAGGAACCTCCACACTGTTTCCACAGTGGCTGCACCAGTTTGTATTCCCACCAACAGTGCAAGAGGGTTCCTGTTTCTCCACATCCTCACCAACATCTGTCATTTTCTGAGTTGTTTATTTTAGCCACTCTGACCAGTGTGAGGTGGTATCTCAATGTGGTTTTGATTTGTAGTTCCCTGATGGTGAGCGATGGTGAGCATCTTTTCATGTGTCTGTTGGCCATTTGGATGTCTTCTTTGGAAAACTGTCTATTCATGTCTTCTGCCCATTTCTTCACTGGATTATTTGTTTTTTCGATGTTGAGTTCTTTATAGATTTTTTTTTTTAGATTTATACAGATTTATTTAGACTAAATTATGGACTTTGGAATTTAATCTGTTAAAATCTGATAGTTTACATTTTTTTTAATATTTATTTTTAATTTTATTTTTTAATTTTTAAAATTTACATCCAAATTACCATATAGTGAAACAATGATTTCAGAAGTAGATTCCTTAATTCCCCTTACCCATTTAGTCCATCCCCCCTCCCACAACCCCTTCCGTAACCCTCAGTTTGTTCTCCATATTTATGTCTCTTCTGTTTTGTCCCCCTCCCTGTTTTTATATTATTTTTGTTTCCCTTCCCTTATGTTCATGTTTTGTCTCTTAAAGTCCTCATATGAGTGAAGTCATATGATTTTTGTCTTTCCCTGACTAACTTCACTTAGCATAATACCCTCCAGTTCCATCCACGTAGTTGCAAATGGCAAGATTTCATTCTTTTTGATTGCCCAGTAATACTCCATTGTATATGTATACCACTTCTTTATCCATTCATCCATCAATGGACACTTGGGCTTTTTCCATACTTTGGCTATTGTTGATAGTACTGCTATAGACATGGGGGTGCATGTTTACCTTCAAAACAGCACACCTGTATCCCATGGATAAATGCCTAGTAGTGCAATTGCTGGGTCGTAGGGTAGTTCTATTTTTAGTTTTTTGAGGAACCTCCATACTGTTTTCCAGAGTGGCTGCACCAGCTTGCATTCCCACCAACAATGCAAAAGAGATCCTCTTTCTCCACATCCTCGTTAACATCTGTTGTTGCCTGAGATGGTAATGTTAGCCATTCTGACAGGTGTAAGGTGGTATCTCATTGTGGTTTTGATTTGTATTTCCCTGATGATGAGTGATGTGGAGCATTTTTTCATGTGTTGGTTGGCCATCCTGATGTCTTCTTTGGAGAAGTGTCTATTCGTGTCTTTTGCCTATTTCTTCACTGGATTATTTGTTTTTTGGGTGTTGAGTTTGATAAGTTCTTTGTAGATTTTGGATACTAACCCTTTATCTGATATGTCATTTGCAAATATCTTCTCCCATTCTGTCAATTCCCTTTTAGTTTTGCTGATTGTTTCCTTCTCTGTGCAGAAGCTTTTTATTTTGATGAAGTCCCAGTAGTTCATTTTTGCTTCTGTTTCCCTTGCCTTCGGAGACGTGTTGAGTAAGAAGTTGATGCAGGCAAGATCAAGGAGGTTTTTGCCTGCTTTCTCCTCGAGGATTTTGATAGCTTCCTGTCTAACATTTATGTCTTTCATCTATGTTCAGTTTATTTTTGTGTATGGTGTAAGAAAGTGGTCCAGGTTCATTCTTCTGCATGTCGCTGTCCAGTTTTCCTGGCACAACTTGCTGAAGAGACTGTCTTTATTCCGCTGGATATTCTTTCCTGCTTTGTCAAAGACTAGTTGGCCATATGTTTGTGGGTCCATTTCTGGGTTCTCTATGCTGTTCCATTGATCTGAGTGTCTGTTCTTGTGCTAGTACCATACCGTCTTGATGATTACAGCTTTGTAGTGTAGCTTGAAGTCTGGAATTGTGATGCCTCCTGCTTTGGTTTTCTTTTTCAAGATTGCTTTGGCTATTTGAGGTCTTTACTGGTTCCATACAGATTTTAGGATTATTTGTTCTAGCTCTGTGAAGAATGCTGGTGTTACTTTGATAGGGATTGCATTGAATATGTAGATTGCTTTGGGTAGTATCAACATTTTAACAATATTTGTTCTTCCTATCCAGGAGCATGGAATCTTTTTACATCTTTTTGTGTCTTCTTCAATTTCTTTCTTAAGCTTTCTATAGTTTGCAGTGTATAGATTTTTCACCTCTTTGGTTAGATTTATTCCTAGGTATTTTATGTTTTTTTGTGCAACTGTAAGTGGGATCAATTCCTTGATTTCTCTATCGCTTCATTGTTGGTGTATAGGAGTGCAACCGATTTCTGTGCGTTGATTTTATATCCTGCCACTTTGCTGCATTCATGAATCAATTCTAGCAATTTTTTGGTGGAATCTTTTGGGTTTTCCATATAGAGTATCATGTCATCTGTGAAGAGTGAAAGTTTGACCTCCTCCTGGCCAATTTGAATGCCTTTTATTTCTTTGTGTTGTCTGATTGCAGAGGCTAAGACTTCCAATACTATGTTGAATAACAGTGGTGAGAGTGGACATCCCTGTCTTGTTCCTGACCTTAGGGGAAAAGCTCTCCGTTTTTCCCCATTGAGGATGATATTAGCGTTGGGTCGTTCATATATGGCTTTTATGATCTCGAGGTATGCTCCTTCTATCCCTACTTTCTTGAGGGTTTTTATCAAGAAAGGATGCTGTATTTTGTCAAATGCTTTCTCTGCATCTATTGAGAAGATCATATGGTTCTTGTCCTTTCTTTTATTGATGTGATGAATCACATTAGTTGTTTTGCAGATATTGAACCAGCCCTGCATCCCAGGTATAAATCCCACTTGATTGTGGTGAATAATTTTTTTAATGTATTGTTGGATCCGGTTGGCTAATATCTTGTTGAGGATTTTTGCATCCATGTTCATCTGGGAAGTTGGTCTATAGTTCTCCTTTTTAGTGGGGTCTCTGTCTGCTTTTGGAAACAAGGTAATGCTGGCTTCATAGAAAGAGTTTGGAAGTTTTCCTTCCATTTCTACTTTTTGGAACAGCTTCAAGAGAACAGGTGTTAACTCTTCATTAAATGTCTGGTAGAATTCCCCTGGAAAGCCATCTGGTCCTGGACTCCTGGTTTTTGGCAAATTTTTGATTACTAATTCTATTTCCTTACTGGTTATGGGTCTGTTCAAATTTTCTATTTCTTCCTGTCTCAGTTTTCGTAGTGTATATGTTTCTAGGAATTTGTCCATTTCTTCCAGATTACCCATTTTATTGGCATATAATTGCTCATAATATTCCCCTCCTCTTTCATTCTTGATTTTACTCATTTGGGTCCTTTCCTTTTTCGTTTTGATCAAGCTGGCTAGTGGTTTATCAATTTTGTTAATTCTTTCAAAGCACCAGCTTCTGGTTTCATTGATCTGTTCTACTGTATTTTTTGGTTTTGATAGCATTAATTTCTGCTCTAAAGTTTATTATTTCCTGTCTTCTGCTGGTTTTGGGTTTTATTTGCTGTTGTTTTTTCCAGCTCCTTAAGGCGTAAGGTTAAGTTGTGTATCTGTGATCTTTCTTCCTTCTTTAGGAGGGCCTGGATTGCTATATACTTAACTCTTATGACCACCTTTGCTGCATCCCAGAGGATTTGGGTTGTGGTGTTCTCATTTTCATTGGCTTCCATATACTTTTTAATTTCTTCTTTAACTTCTTGGTTGGCCCATTCATTCTTTAGTAGGATGTTCTTCAGTCTCCAAGTATTTGTTACCTTTCCAATTTGTTTCTTGTGGTTGATTTCAAGTTTCATAGCGTTGTGGTCTGAAAGTATACAAGGTATGATCTCGATCTTTTTGTACTTACTTAGGGCTTATTTGTGTCCCAGTATATGGTCTATTCTGGAGAATGTTCCATGTGCACTGGAAAAGAATGTATATTCTGCTGCTTTAGGATGAAATGTTCCAAACATATCTGTTAAGTCCATCTTGTCCGGTGTGTCATTCAAAACCATTGTTTCCTTGTTGATTTTTTGATTAGATGATCTGTCCATTGTTGTGAGTGGGGTGTTGAAGTCTCCTACTATTATGGTATTACTATCAGTGAGTTACTTTATGTTTGTGATTAATTGATTTATATATTTGGGTGCTACCACATTTATACATAAATGTTTACAATTGTTAGGTGTTCTTGGTGGATAGACCCCTTGATTATGATATAATGCCCTTCTGCATCTCTTGATAGTCTTTATTTTAAAGTCTAGATTGTCTGATATAATTATGGCCACTCCAACTTTCTTTTGTTGACCATTAGCATGATAGATGGTTCTCCATCCCCTTATTTTCAGTCTGAAGGTGTCTTTAGGTCTAAACTGGGTCTCTTGTAAACAGCATATAGATGGATCTTGTTTTCTTATCCATTCTGTTACCCTATGTCTTTTGATTGGGGCATTGAGTCCATTGACATTTAGAGTAAGTACTGAAAGATATGAATTTATTGCCATTATGATGCTTGTAGAGTTGGAGTTTCTGGTGGTGTTCTCTGGTCCTTTCTAATCTTTGTTGCTTTTGGTATTTATTTATTTATATATATATATTTTTTTTCATCTTTTCTCCCCTCAGAAAGTCCCCCTTAAAATTTCTTGCAGGGCTGGGTTAGTGGTCACAAACTCCTTTAATTTTTGTTTGTCTGGGAAACTTTTTCTCTTTCCTTCTATTTTGAATGACAACCTTGCTGGATAAAGAATTCTTGGCTGCATATTTTTCTGGTTCAGCACACTGAATATATCCAGCCACTCCTTTCTGGCCTGCCAAGTTTCTGTGGATAGGTCTGATGCAAACCTGATCTGTCTTCCCTTGTAGGTTAAGGACTTTTTTCCCCTTGCTGTTTTCATGATTCTCTCCTTGCCTGAGTATTTTGTGAATTTGACTATGATATGCCTTGTTGAAGGTCGGTTTTTGTTGAATCTAATGGGGGTCCTCTGTGCTTCCTGGATTTTGATGTCAGTGTCTTTCCCCAGGTTAGGAAAGTTTTCCACTCTGAATGCTCACATAACCCTTCTACCCTTATTTCTCTCTCTTCTGCTTCTGGGACCCCTATGATTCTGATGTTCCTTTTTAATGAGTCACTGATTTCTCTAATTCTTAAATCATGCTCTTTTGCCTTAATCTCCCTCTTTTTTTCTGCTTCATTATTCTCTAGAAGTTTGTCCTCTATATTGCTGATTCTCTGTTCTGCCTCGTCCGTCCTTGCCGCTGCTGCATCCATCTGTTATTGTAGCTCAGTTATAGCATTTTTAATTTCATTCTGGCTATTTTTTACTTCTTTTATCTCTGCAGAATGGGATTCTAATCTATTTTTGACTCCAGCTAGTATTCTTATTATCGTGATTCTAAATTCTGGTTCAGACATCTTGCTTGTATCTGTGTTGGTTAAATCCCTGGCTGTCATTTCTTCATGCTCTTTCTTTTGGGGTGAATTCCTTCGTTTTGTCATTTTGAAGGGAGAAAAGGAATTAATGAGGTAGAAAAATAAAAAAATTAAAATTAAAGAATATTAAAATTAAAAATTAAACACACACACACAGACACATACACATCAAATAGATGATGCTAGATCCTAGGTGTGTTTTGGTCTGGGTGTTGAAATTTGTTTGACAGATTAGAGAAAAAAAGGGGGGGGGGGGAAGGAAATTGAGAATTTGAAAAAATGAATACACTGAAATGGACTAAAATGAGATGATGGGGGTAAAATAGAATTTGAAAAAATAAACACAAAAATAAAGAATATAGTAGAAAAAATTAAAGACAAATATTTTTAAACAAATTAAAAATAAATATTAATTTTTCCTTTTCTGTATTTAAGAAAAAGAAATGAAAAAGAAAAAATTTAAAAAAAGAAAAGATGAAATCGTTTGAAAATATGAAAAGGTGAATACACTAGTAGACTAAAATAAATTGATGGAAGTAAAATAGAATTTGAAAAAATTTACCTAAAAGCAAAAAATATAGTAATAAAAATTAAATGAAAATATTTTTAATAGAAATTGAGAGTACAAGTGAAGTTTTTCTCTTTCTGCATTCAAGAAAAAGAAAATAAATGAAAAAGAGAAAAAAAAAGAAAGAAAAAAAGGAAATTGAAAATTTGAAAAGGTGAATACACTAAAGTAGACTAAAATAAAATGATGGAAGTAAAGTAGAATTCAAAAAAATTTACACAAAAGTAAAAGATATAGTAATAAAAATTAAAGGAAAATATTTTTAATAAAAATTGAAAATCAAAATGAATTTTGTTTCTGTATTTAGGGAAAAGAAAAGAATTGTAAAAGAGAAAAAAAAAAAGAAAGAAAATTGAATAGATGAACCTAACAGATTGAAGAAGGACTGAAATTGCTTCGTTTTCCCCTAGAAGTCAGTCTATGTAGCGCTTTATAGTCCATAAATTAAGCTGGCAGTAAGACTTGTGTTGTTGAAGAGCAAAGTTGGCCCAGGTGGGCGGGGCTCAATGTAACAGCTCTGCTCTCCACTAGATGGCACTGCTAGCCTACTGGGATGGATTGTTGTGGTGCTCGTAGGTGCTTATGTGCACGTGAGGGAGCAGTGAAAATGGTGCCACCCAGCCACCCAGTCTGTTCTCCCAGATCAGCAATCGTGCACTCATCCTCTGTCTTCAGCTCTCGTCCACTTCATGCTTTTTCACTCTCCCTGACCAGGCCCCAGGCAGTACCTCTCTCCCGAGTTTTGTCTCAGATGCGGCTGTTTTCCCTGGCCCCTTACTTCCGAAGGACTGCGGCTTTGACCCGTTCAGCCCCTCTGCGGGAGGGTCTCACTGAGCAATGGCCGAATGAGCAATGGCCGAATATCAGCTACACCCAGGAATGCACTCTGGACCCTGCTGCTGCCAGTGACCCGAGACTGCGGCCAGGTGCCAGCCCACCCCAGAAAAAGTTCATGAGACAATGTAGCAGCAGTGTTTCAGGGATTATGGAAAATCACAACACACATCTGGCACCAGGCTTCACCCTTAATGACCTTGCCCCAGCACCAGCGAATGTGGCCGCCTTCCAGGATCTGTTGGGACCAGATGGCTTCAACAGTCTCTACCAAATGTCCTTCCAGCAGTGGAACCGCATTGCCCCATGTGGCCCGAGAACGTCCCGGACCCCACTCTGTTCCTGGGAATTCGCCCTTCCAGCCAGAGCACTGCCAGGTATTGAGCTGCAGAGTTGCAGCCTTTGCACTCCCCTTGTTTACATTCTTTTAAAAAAAAATTTTTTTTAATGTTTATTTCTGAGACAGAGACAGAGCATGAGTTGGGGAGGGGCAGAGAGAGAAGGAGACACAGAATCAGAAGCAGGTTCCAGGCTCTGAGTTGTCAGCACAGAGCCCGATGCGGGGCTCAAACTCACAAACCGTGAGATCATGACCTGAGCTGAAGTCAGTCACTCAACCGACTGAGCCACCCAGGCGCCCCCCTTATTTACATTCTCAATGGAATTTAAACCCTCTCCTTTCTCCCTTTTTAGTCCCTGCAGCGGTTCCCTACCTTTCATGGCTTCTTGGTCCCCAAGTTCACCTCTCTGCGCCACCTACCTGTTGAATTTTGTGGTTCAGGTTGTGCAGATTGTTGTGTTAACCCTCCAGTTTTCTAGGTGGGTAGGATGGTTTAATGTTGGTCTGGCTGTATTTCATGGACACAAGACACACAAAAAACTTCCATGCTGTTCCGCCATCTTGGCTCCTTCCTGCTTTTGTTGATTTTGATGGGAGTTCTCTGCCTCCTAGATCTAGATGTATGTTTCCTTCTCCAGATTAGGGAATTTTTCAAATATTATTCTTTGAAATAAAATTTATGCCCCTTTTCTCTCTTCTGGGGTTCCTATAATACAAATATTATTATGTTTGATGGAGTCACTGAGTTCCCTAAGTGTATTCTCATTTTGTGTAATTCTCCTTTCTCTTTTTCATTCAGCTTCATTGCTTTGTTACTTTGTCTTCTAGGTCATTAATTCTTTCCTTTGCTTCTTCTAGCCTTCAGTTCATTGCATCGTGTGTTTTTAATCTCATTTATTGCACTCAGCATCTCTGATTTCTTTTTAACCTTTATCTCTGTGGTAAGGACCTCACTGATGTCTTTTATTCTTTTCTCAAGCCCAGTGAGTGTCCTTATGATTGTTGCTTTAAATTCTATCAGGCATTTTACTTTTGGCTATTTCATTTAGATCTCTGGCTGTGGCCTTATCTTGTTCTTTCATTTGGGATAAATTCCTATCTTCACATTTTGTCTAAGTCTCTGCCTTGTGTGTGTGTGTGTGTGTGTGTGTGTGTTTGCGTCAGAAAAGCCACTTATGTCTCCTCATGACAGTCATAGCCTTATAAACAAGTCCTATATTGCCCAGGGCTGGTACTTCAGGGAGTGCCTTTAATGTGTTGTATGTACTCTGCTTTTGTGTTCTGGCTGCTCTATCCTTCATGGAAGTCGTCTGCAGAGGCTCTCCTTGCCTGCTGTGGACAGTGTTTGGTACCTGGCCTGAATGTGGCAAGTTTTAACTAGGTGTGCTTTGTTCTGCTTGTGAAATGAGTCCTGTCACTACCTCCACTGGAAAAGAGGCCCTGCAAAACTCTCTTGTTGGGACATATGGTGTGGGCAGGTGTTTGTTCTCATCTTCTTGGGGAGAGGCCTGCTGCACTGAGACTGAGGCAAATGTGACTGAAAAGGGCAGCTCCACTGGGACACAGGGGGATGGTTCTTGGTGTGAGCAAGTTAGTAGTTAGTATAGGCACAGCGCTACTTCCCATAGGTGGCTCTGTCTTTATGCTGATGGTTGGGGGAGGGAAATGGCACCAGGTGGTACCTTTATCCCCAGAGAGGTGTCCCTGTGAATGCTGTCAGGGACACACTCTGAGAAAAGCGAGTAATCTCCTGTGTCCCAGGCACTCTTCAGATCGCTGTTTCCCTGCTGTCTGTCCCTGGGTTTTTTGCCTGCCTTCTTTCTAGGAGCAGAGTAGTGCCCTCTGGGTTCTATCCTAGCCAACCCCACTGACCTTTAAAACTTCAGGATGTAAGCTCCCCTAGTTGCAAGAATTCATGAAATTCAGCCCCTCTTGTTTCCCAAGCCAATGGCTATTGGGAAACCTTCTCCTCGTGTGTTCCCCTGTGTGCTTCTCTCTCTTGCCCTCTGTGACCATAGCTCCCTGCCCTCTGCAGCAACCAGGATACATTTTTCTCCTAAAGCATGTCACCATACTTCCTACGTTCTTTGATGTAGCCTCTTCTCTCCCTTTAGTTGTGGAGTTTGTTCTGTCAGTCTTCAGGTCTATTTCTGGGGTATTCAGGATGATCCGATAGTTATCTAGTTGGGAGGAGGTGGGTGCAGGGTCCTCTGCCACCATCTTCTTTGACTACTCATCCATTTATTTACCACTGGGTAACAAACTATTATAGTGAAGCTGAATCTTGGTGTGTATATATACTTAACAGAAGGATGTTGACAGTATACTTTAAGTGTTATATTTATTAAGCAAAAATAAATTATTATTTATTTTTAGGGATCAGGTTGTTTCACATAACATTGTATGTTTTATTTATACAAATTGTTTTAAGTTGCAAACCATCACATTTTTCATTAAAATTGAACAAGCTGTTTAATTGCTATAGCATATCACACCTAAGCCCTCCAGTACAATTTTAAGCAAATATGTATTGTTGAGAAAGTACCAGAAGCAGTCGAGGCAGCAAGACTGTATTCCTAGTAAGGTAAACAAAAACCTCTTCCCTTTTCATTCCTCATTCCCTAAAGGAGTTACACCACCAAGTGAAGGAATTTCTCAGCTACGGGTTTGAGGCCACAATTGCAACCTTAAATGATTGCTCTTGAGATTGCAGTTTTTGCAGGCAATCATGTCCAGCTAAATTACATTACAATAAAATTGTTATTTTAACATCAAACTGGATGATAGACTGAAATCTACATGTGAGAGAAAAGCTAGGCTTGAGGCTTGCTCCTCTCTTAAAGGAGTAGTGTTATTCTAGTTTTATTGACACATTAGTTTTCATAAAGTGCAGACACAAAATAAATAAGGTGAAAAAGGTCTTGAAGCTCTATATACAACTATGAGATTAAGTAAGTTACTGGTTATGTTCTCGATAGCCTTTTAACTCTGTGGAAGCTGTAATATACATTAAAAGCTCATTGATCCAAGTAACATAATGATTCTTTTTCCCCTTAGATCAGTCTACTATGAAGGAATATATAATTATGCTAGCTTATTCTATAAAACAAGATTAAAGACAAAATTTATGTGCTATAGGCTAAATCCAGATACAGTCAGGTGCTGAGCATTATTCCTGGCTTCAAAATAGGATGTATCTGTTTCACCATCTGGTTGGGGTATGAAAGGCATAGTTTGATGCTGCAGATTTTCCCAGTCCACATCACTGAAGAGAGGATGACATTTTAGCTCTTAGGGAAAATATAAAACAAAACATAGTATTATGACACCATTGCCTAAGTAAGTACTGTTTTACAGGAATCAAGACAAGGTCTCACATGTATCTTGCCCTTGTTTTGCTTCTCACATATGTGTTTAATTTCTGTGCAACTACATACTTCACAGCGGCACATACTGTGTTATTTTGTATAACACCTGACATATGACAGGTGCTTGGTCTGTATTTGTCAAATAAGCAAATGAAAGATTTGCCTTAAAAGAGGCCTATCATTCTCATGCCTCCATCTTCTCACATAATCCCTGCCTTGATGAGATAAGAGCTTGGCCTACTTCCTGTTCTGGGATACAGTTTCCACACCACTGATCTTCAGGATTAATGCCCACTTCTCATTCCAAGACAATGCTGCCGGTTTGTATCTCTGCAGTCCTTAGCACCATCTTTTGTCCTATGTAACTTTGCTAAGAACCCCATCCTCCACTACCTTACTTTCTTCCATATGCTCCATCCTTATCCTTCATGGTAATTTTAACACATACATTGATGACACTTGTGAAACATTCTCTTCATGGTTCTTTGACTTTGATTTCATCGACTTGTATCTCCATTGTACGCTTCTTTAGCAGTATGGGCACATCCGGAATCTCTACTGCTTCACTTACAAGATCTCAACTTTGTTCCTCTTTTGAACTACATTTCCAGTACCTGTCTTCTTTGCTAATTCCTTTTACCTACTAAAATGAAATTATGGTCTTTTGATCACACTTGTGATATTTAGTTGCTAGACACAACCTTCCCTCTCCTCAACCCTTCACTTTGTAAGACAACAATAAAGATGTTGGCAAAAAATTAAGTGACCGGGCACCCAAGCGGCTCAGTCAGTTAAGTGTCCGACTTTACCTCAGGTCATGATCTCACAGTTTGTGGGTTCAAGCCCTGCATCAGGTTCTGTGCCAACAGCTCAGAGCCTGGAGCCTGCTTTGGATTCTGTGTCTCCCTGTCTTCCTGCCCCTCCCCAGCTTGTGCTCTCTCTCTCAAAAATGAATGAACATTAAAAAAAAAAAAGAAATCAAGTGACAATTAAGGCATTACTTCAAAAAAAAAAAAAAAAAAACAGCAACCAATTTAAGGAAAATACTGTGAGAAGACCACACAGACAAGAAATAATTATGTGTCTATATTGGGAGTGATGAGTTGGGAAATCAGTATGTCTACAAGTTGGTTTTTCCCTAAACTAAAAGATTGGTAGGAAAACAATAAAATAGCAAAAATAATTCACATTTAGAGAATTTGTCTCTCAATTGTTCAAAATAAATGCCTGAGCATGGATTACTTTAGAGTTACTTAGCAGTAACTCTTAAACTGTATCTGGATGTGACAGGATGCTTTATGGCTCTCTCATCAACTGAACTCACTAAGGAATTCTAAGCCAGTTTAAGATGAACTCAACAAACAGTTGTTGAAACAACTGTTTCTAATCAAAGACTACTCCTGTCATCTGCTTCACTATGTAAATTGTTCATTAAACAAACAAAAATCTGAGGTCATTGGTGCTGAGGTTGCTGTTCTTCTGTCTCCACTTATTTTCACTTACTTTGTCCTTTGGGAAGCAAAATTACCCCAGTTGAGAACTGTTCTAAAGTAATTTTCAGAACTGAGGTTTCAAATGTCTGCACCCTCAGTTTACATAGGATTTTTCTCAAATCTCACTCTTCACAGAGGTCTTTCTGACCACTCTATCTAGCAAATCTCTTGTCAACACTTTGTATCTACTCACTTGCTTTATTTTTCTTTCCAGGACTCACTGCTAGATGGCATTATGTCATGGCTGTATCTGTTTACTTTTTGTCTTTCCACTAGAGAGTAAGTTCTACAAGCACATGAATTTTAGTCTGGTTCATCCCTGGGTGCAGCATTGCCTGGCACCTGAAAGTCACTCTACAGGATTTGTGAAATAAGTGAATAAACTGTTGATCTTATTTGAGGGAGCACCTAGAAGCTGTTGCAAATGACATATTATCAAAGCTCGTTTTTCTAAATACCTTACATCACATGGAAATGCATCTGAGGACATAACTGAAGACATAACAAACATATATACTTTGTTACAAGAAAGATTTTAAGGCAGGTGACATTAAATCTAATTTGAATCTCAATTGAAGCCAATGGGTTTTTTGTTTCAAAATTGGAATTTAATAACCCCTGCACTGGAAAAAACCATTGAATGGGTCACAAATGTATCAATTTTTCGTATTGGAGACAACCTGGCACCTAATACATTTGCCAGTCAATAATGATATCAGAAATGAAGCAGTATGAAATTACAGAAGATAATTTTGATAAAAAAATATTTTCTGTATTTGTTGATGATTAACTTTATCAGGCTTTAAAAAAATCCTAAGACATTGACAAGATTGTTTTAAGATAATTGTTTGAGATTAGTAAAATTCAGTGAGTGGACATCCTAACCTAATGCATTGAATTTTAATGTAGAACAAGGATCAAGATATCAATGTGTATCTAGCAGGCAAAAATAAACTGAAGACATTTTTTAAACCCAGTTAGCAGTCAGATTATTTGTAGTGTTGTACTAGAACTTGATATCATTACTACCATTCACCTGAAACAAATCAAGGCTAAGAGTTTATTAACATAAGACCTTACCTTTCATTCCAGCTCTCTTTGTATTATCAATAGTTAGAAGTATTTCTACTGCATTTTGAGAATTATCAGATAACTTTTCTTCACCTTCAGGCCATGGGATATCTACAAATACAAATAGCTTGTTGATCATTGTTCAAATAATACAGAGAGATAAATGCGTCTACCTTAACAGAAACAGAATCACCTCTTTTTAGAATATTCTGGAATACTTGTTGTGGTGTTTCATCATTGAAAGGAGGAATTCCTGTTAGAAATTCAAACAAGCAAACTCCAAGTGCCCACCAGTCTACTGCAGGACCTGGAATTTAGGAGGGATTAGTTGAACTTGCAAACATTTTGTACAAATGTTTCATCAACTAAAACATCAATACATGGATATTTGGAAGAAATCAAGGCATTCATTTCCCTAAGGCTTTCTTCTAGCTTCATAAGGTGCAAAAACTCAAATTACTTTCATTTCAGTAACATGGCAATTACTTTACTTTTCTGTTTTCCAGGAAGTTTAGATTAGCAATTAACACAGCTCATTAAAGAAAAGTTAAAGCTATCTTTTGTCACTTACTAATAACTTCTGATATTCTGAATACTTAACATGTTCTAAATCTAAAGATTACTCTCAAAAATAGAGTACTTGTCAATTTCAAATTGGGGGACAATAACATTTAGATTATTCTGTACTCCACTTACTTCACATGGGAGTGAGATGAAGTAGCAACATTTATACTAATTGGAGGACAGCCTGGTTAACAAGGGAAAGCCTTCGTGTTTTAATGTAACCTTACTCTTTTGAAGAACGTAGGGGAACAAATTAGTTTAACAAAAAGTATTCACTTAAACTATGGCTTGCAGTGGTAATTAGGAGATAAGGTTTAATAAATAGGTAAAGCTGATTTCTAAATGAGATCTTTACTGGAAGCATCATTCATATACAAAGATTTTTTTTTAATTTTATTTTTTATTTTTTTAAATTTACATCCAAATTAGTTATCATATAGTGCAACAATGATTTCAGGAGTAGATTCTTTAGTGCCCTTTACCCATTTAGCCTATCCCCCCTCCACAACCCCTCCAGCAACCCTCAGTTTGTTCTCCATATTTATGAGTCTCTTCTGTTTTGTCCCCCTCCCTGTTTTTATATTATTTTATATACAAAGATGTTTTAAATGATTATTATAAATATGACCTTATAATCTGGTTTATACTTTTGTTTAGTCCTCTCTATGAAAAAGTGTTCCTAAGCAAAGGTTAATTTCAGTCAAGAAATGACTATCTTCAATATAAATTTAAAATAGGAATTCTAATCTAGTACTAAATTTGCTTGGAAATTGCTCTTTAAATCCATTTCTCAAAATTCATTACTATGGTTAAGCAACTGCCACCATCCCATTTTCAAACAAGTAGGAAAGCACTGGGGAATCTGCCATTAGGAAAATAATTACATGCATTTAGAGTGCCTTTTTATTGCAAGCCACATAATCTTGTCTTCCCTAAGGAAAAAGTGATGAGAACCATCTATAGGCTTCCATTTCTATAATAACACTATAAAAACATACAAACCACCTCAGTTAGTAGCTCTTTTAAGCACCGCTGAAAAAGAATTATTCCAACAGATAGACAGTATAACCAAATAACAGAAAAGTAGGGGAGAAGTCAGGGGAAAAAACATATGTTTTCATTATTTTACTTAGGTTAGAAATTAGAACCCTTTTCCCAGCTCAGCCAAAATGTACTCATGTCAAAAACATACATGATTTCTCCATGGATATGTCACACATACCCATATATTTGAGTCAAAGTCTAATAAGATCACATATTACGATAGATATAGCAATTATAATATATACTGCTAGCCAGAGAAATAGAACAAACTTGTTTTACGCTATTGGTTTTCTAACTGGAAACCCACATCTGTAATTTGTACATTTGATATGGTTATACCTTTTTGTTTTCTAATAATAATGGAATTAAATAGTTAAGAAAATTCATGCCCTTTTGGAGGTGCTAATTTTCTTTTTTTTTTTTTAATTTTTTTTCAACGTTTTTTATTCATTTTTGGGACAGAGAGAGACAGAGCATGAACGGGGGAGGGGCAGAGAGAGAGGGAGACACAGAATCGGAAACAGGCTCCAGGCTCTGAGCCATCAGCCCAGAGCCTGACATGGGGCTCGAACTCACGGACCGCGAGATCGGGACCTGGCTGAAGTCGGAGGCTTAACCGACTGGGCCACCCAGGCGCCCCTAATTTTCATATTTTTTATGAAGCCTATTTCCTGGGTGCAATAAGAAATCTGCATCTTCACACTCTGCTACTTTTACAAGTTACTTTAAAAATGCATCATGCCTATATTTGCTTTCACAGAGAAGAGCAGTCTCTCTGGATGTCTTACTGCTCAGAAGACAGAATGCAGTTTATTTTTATATTTACTAAATGAGGTGAAAGAAAAAAAAATTTTTCTCTGCAATGTGATCTAGTTATACTTTGACTGTTCAGTTTAATTTGCTTTGCCATATTACTTTACAGAGAAGTTCACTCACCAGAAGTCTGAAATCCTGCACCAAAGAAAAGAGTAATTAGGTACACGGTATTAAAACTGAGTTCATTCTCACATCATTCATTGGACTAGATATAAGTATTGTGCCACATACAAGGGACACAAAGATGAATAAGAAAGATAACTTTTCCCAAGAAAACCTACTCTGGGGAGAGATGAAAATAGATAAATTTGACACGATGTTAAGAGACGTGAAACAAAAATATGCACAAGAAGCTATGGGAAACTCAGCCAGGAGTTCCAAAGTCCTTGGTGGAAGGAGAAGACCATGGAGGACATCAGAGGAGTCTTAGCTGTCCTCAGCACGATGTTTAGAAACAGAGAGGTCAATATAAGAAACAGAATTGCTGTAGTGACTGCTCTTGGGGCCTGCGATTTGGGAAAGAGATATAGTCATTTTTTTTTAAATTATAAATTGCTTTGTATTATTTGCTATTTTAAAAACTGTGGACCAAATTACCTTTATAGGAAATGAAAATCTTAAAATCTATCACTAGATAGCTGAGGTAACTAGATCCTCCCACTAAAACAGTGGCAGGATCCTATAAAGCAAACCTTTCAATTTGAAGCTTACCTTCATACCGGATCCTAGATAGAGAAAATGCAGATTACAGGAAATGAGCTGGCAAACCTGTGACTTAGCAATACGGGCACTGTACAAAGTCAGTTAAATGCCCAGAGGAACTTAGTTGCTCTGGCCAATAATGGGGAATACGGAAGGTCTCTCCTTTCAGCATCACAGAGATTGTTAACAGTATTAGTTGAGTGCTAACCCAGGAATCCTTCTGGAGTGCTATGTAGAAGGAAAACACAGACTCAAGTGTTAAGAAATTTTCATAAGCTTTTGCAGTGGAGACAAATATAATAACATAGGTAAAATGACACAAACTGACATTAAACAGTGTATAAAAAAGTGATATAAAAGTGAACAGCTACTTCCCCATAACTGACCAAGGATGCTTTGTGGAAGAGGTAACATTTGAACAGGTGATGAGATGAGACGAAATTTGATGGGAAGATGATGGGGTTCTGGCTTTTCTCAACTAAGGGAAAATACTTGCGCAAGATAAGGAAAAGCTGAAGAAAGATGAGTCTAAGAAGCAGAATGAGAACATAAGGCTTATAATGAGATTCTTTTGAATCTGCTGGCACCTCGATCTTGAACTTCCCACACTCTGGAACTGTGTGTGAGGAATACATTTTTGTTGTTTATAGAAGGAAAAGAAACAGAGAGAGATTCTTTGAGAGATGAGGCTACTACAAAAGCTTAGAGCCTCCAATGCCATGATCAATAATCTGGATTTTATTTTGCAGGTGGGACGGAGCCACCATGGTTTTTGAAGGAGAGAAGTAGCCTGACCATTTTATGTCTTAAGAGGGAAAATCTGGTGGCAGTGATTATAGACAACAGAATGAAGTTGATGGTCCAGGAAGAGAGCTAGTAAATTAATGAAAAGGGAAAGAGGAGTTTCTTACAGAGGATAGTGACAGAGATGAAAAAGTGAGAAGAAATTCTGCAGGGACAGTATTGGCTGGACTTACCTGCCTGAATGTAGGGGCAAGGTCTGTGCTATCACGAAGGTGGTGGAATTGAGAGAGGGAACAGAGGAAGAGCAAGCTGGACAAGTCCCATTCTGACATACAGCATGGCCAGTGGAAAGCTGAGTAGGTACTTTGTCCATGTGTCTGCTGCCTAAAGAAAGTCAGGATTAGAGCTGGATATTTAGGAAGCATCAGCAAGGACATGAGCACTGAATTCATGGGAGATAGGAGATTAACAGGAAGTAGGTGTAGGGAAAAAAGGGTAAGTAAAGGGCAGGATTGTGAAGAAGAATCTCCATGTTTGGAAGAGCTGAAGAGCAGAGGAGTAGCAACAAAGTAGTGAGAATGAGAAGAAGCCAGTATATCTGACAAGAACAACATCACTGAGGACTGTTAACAACAAAGTGTCAGTGACAGGCGCTGGACTGGATCAGTCTATAGAGTATGCAACTCTTGACCTCGAGGTTGTAAGTTCAAGCCCCACGTTGGGTGCACAGTTTATTTAAAAATAAAAATCTTAAAAAAAAAAAAAAAGAAACAGTGTCAGTTAAATGGAGGGATAACAGTCAGATTGCCAGAGCAAAAAAATATCAGGCAAAGAAAAGAGGCAACCTTTGAGAAGGGAGATGGTGAGGGGAACAAGGATGGAAATTATTTTCATGCTAAGGAGAAAGGCAACACAGGAATAAAAATAGAAGGGGTGGAGGGGGTGTGGGGAAGATGAGACAGCTGATCACCAAAGGAACCCAAAGAAAAGGGAAGCAACTGATAATATCAAGAAGGTGCTCACATTATGGACTGAATTATTTCGCTCTGAGAAAAGACATGTTGAAGTCTTAGTCCTGAGGTCCTTGGAACGTGCCATTTGGAAATATGGTTCTGGCACTTATAATTAGGTAGGTTAAGATGAGCTCATACTGGAGTAGGGTGGGCCCCTAAGCCAATGTGACTAGTGTCCTTATAAAAACACAGCCATGTGACCATGGAGAAACAGGGAGAGCAGCATATGAAGAGGGATGGTTTCAGTGTAGCACCTGCAAGCCAAGGACTGCAGGCAAACCACCGGAAGCTAGAAGGGGTGGGGTAGTTCCTTCACACCTCTCGGAGGGCGCATGGTCCTTCCCACACCTTGATTTCACACTTCCAGCTTCCAGAACTGTCAGACAAGAAGTTCCTGTCGTTTTGAACCATCAGTTTGTGGCACTTTGTTACAATGGTCCTAGGAAACCAATATAGTTGATTCCAGAATGTAGGAAGGGAACGTTCTTCAGAGAGCAAAGGGGAAAAAGAGAGGCTAAGTAAAAATGCCATCCTAGGCTGCATCCAGAAGACGGCTCATTTCTGGCTTGACCCTTGTGGTAAGGGGGGAATAAGTGAAGGTAAGCTCTAATCAGGCTGCTGACTGAAGTTTAGGCCCGACTTTGTATTCCTGAGCCAAAACTGGAACAGACCTTAAGAAGACATTTAGAGCGAAGATAATAGAGCAGGTGGACGGTAGGGTTTCTCTGGATCACTGAGACTGAAACGGAAGGCAAAGAACAAATGGCTGCATGTCTTCTTTTACCATAATAAGTAAATGCCATATTTATGAGAAAAGAGCATCACATGAGTTCATTTTCTTTTAACTCTCGGCAATCCAAGTACCAAAGAAATTTAAAACAATTTTTCCTCAAAAGAAAATGTAAAGATAGAGAACACTTCAAAAACTCAAGATACGGAAGCCTTACCATGGGCCCTGCCCAGTAACAGCTCAGGTGCAAGGTAGTCTGGGGTTCCAAGAATTCGTCCATCATCCACTGGGGCTGCCCCTCGCCTCACACTCTTTGGAGTTCGGTATGGAGTTCCTGATTTGATCTGATTTGGGGTATGCTAATTTAAAAAGAGTTTAATAGACAATAAATATCTCCATTCCTTTTACAGCGAACAGAATTACTAAAACAAAAGCAAAGCTAGGCTGTTGGGCATAAGAGATATACTCAAATTCTTGATCAGTTTTGAACAGTCCTGAAAGCTGGTGAAATTCAATAGTTTAGATAACACCAATTATTTCAGTAAGATCAGGATATGCAAGACAGAATGAAAACATCCACAAGAAAAAAAATTTTTTAATATATATTTATTTTTGAGAGAGACAGAGAGACAGTGTGAGCAGGGAAGGGGCACAGAGAGAGGGAGACACAGAATCCAAAACAGGCTCCAGGATCTGAGCTGTCAGCACAGAGCCTGATGCGGGGCTCAAACTTACAAGCCATGAGATCATGACCTGAGCTGAAGTCGGACGCCCAAATGACTGAGCCACCCAGGGGCTCCAAGAAAAATTTCTTGATAGCATGGATTAATACAAACTTAAGAACAGTCACTGAGGGACAGTGCAACAAATAGGTCATGATCTCACGGTTTGTGGATTTGAGCCCCGTGTCGGGTTCTGTGCTGACAGTTTGGAGGCTGACAGCCTACTTCTGGTTCTGTGAGTCGTCTTCTCTCTCTGCCCCTCCCCTGCTCACACACTCTCTCTCTGTCTCAAAAGTAAAGCAAAAATTAAAAAAGAAAAAAAGATATTGTTATCTCACAAGGACTCTGTGAGACCAGCGGGACAGGTTATCAGCATATTCTACAGACAGATAAACACGCTCTGAGGGAAAGGGATTGCTAAGTCACTAAGTTCTGAATAGGCAACCTGAGTCTTGTGACCCTAATTCAGGGTTTGCACTTTCTATTTTATGATCTCTCTCCAAAGGAAGAAAAAAAAAATGAAACTTTGGGTTTAAGATAAAAGTTTAGAAAACACAAACAACATAAGATTGGTAATACATATTTTCAACTTGTTTCTATAAAGAAAAGAGATCGTCTATGAAGATCCTTAGAAGGCAGCAAGGTAGAGTGGACTCTATATTGTACCTCAGAGTTGCTGTCATCAGGTGAAAATATGTGACTGTAAATATGTAAACATGTGATTGGAAATATGTGAAAGTCTAGAGAGCAGATGGAGGAGCTATATTCAAGAATAAAATTACTACCAGCTTTACCTTTATGCATCAAAACCTCCAACAATCAATCCATAGATTCCCAATAAGCAGAACAGAATTCTATGGTAAATCTCATACAATCCAGGTGAGAGGCAAGTATCTGGCTTTAATAGTTTGTTATAAAGTCTAAACACAAAGTGTTAAAAAGTTATAACATACCTGATATGGCATATAGGATGTTCCTTTTTGAGTAGGGGTTATAGCCATGGGATATGAATCACTATAAACACAGGAAATATCCATTGCGTCTAAAGAGGTAATGCTCATTTTGGATGGTTCTGAGTTACTGGATGCATTAATAGGACTGTTAAAACTTCGAAAAGCTACAGCATTTCTTTTAGATACGGTTAATGTTTTCAACACTTCCGAAGATGGAGCTAACATTTTTTGGCTACTGCCTTGGACAGCAGGATTCTCATCACTTTTTGGCAAGGTACTTTCTTGCCAGCTGGGTGATACCGTAAGTAGACCTTCAATGTTTGATTCTTCAAAAGAGGATTCTTTGATGCTTTTATCTGGATCTAAGGACTGCCTTTCTAAAGAACTTTCCATTATAGAAATTCCTGGAAAAGATGAATCGGAGTCCATACAAATACTTTTAGAAGCTCTCTCATCATCAGAACATAGAAAACTAGAATTTAAGTGCTCCTTCTTACTATTCTTGTCACAATCTTCATCTAGTTCACACATAAGGTTTTTTGCTATCATTGGGATAGGTGATTTTTCTGGTGTTTGTTGTTTATCAATGAAAGAATTGACCAGGTTCTCCTTATTAGCACAGTCATTTTGCTGACCTCTACGTACTGATAGCTTAAGGTCTTGGACTTCAGTTGTTAAGCCTGTCCTTTGATTTATACAACCGTCACTCATTTCATTACTCCCCTTAAGCTCTATACAATTTTTTTTATTCTGTATAATATTCTGACAAGGACTAGAGTCAACTAACTCAAAATTTCTTTTAAAACCTCTCTTCCCAAGGTGCTCTTCAGTCATATCACCAGAATCCACAGCCCATGGATCTGACTGATGAAAAGCAGGCTGTGTTTTGTCAGTGGCCATGTTAATGTTATTTATATCCAGTTCTCTTGCTTCCCAAGAAACTTCCCCAGGGAAGCATTTTTTAGCAGGGTTTACACAAGAGTTTCCAGTCGCAGGGATGGTACCACTGTTATGAATGGGAGAAAGGGCTAACTCAAGATCCTTTTTATTGAAACCTTTGGTCTCGATGGCATTGGTAGATTTTGTACACAAAGGCTTTTCTATTATATTCCAACTCATCATTGTAGAGCCCAGTGCATCATCACTTTCCTGAGAGGGAGGAAAAAAACACCGTTTTAGTTGTATAAAACTGAGATTCTTGAACCTTTCAAACCTGTTGACTTAGGTGGAATAAATGACCCCATAAACTATTATGCTACCTATTCCCACTTTCCAATGGAACCAAAAAACAATGATAAAAGAAAATTAGAAAACAATATAAACAATTATAGCATGTATTTATATATATTTTGAGTAAAACACTAGTCTAAAATTCAAATTAACTACAGTGTGTATTATAATTTAATATGTATTTGTATATCATTTTGGTCTTCTGTAACACATATTTGATACAAATTATTTAAGTAGGACAAATTAATAGGCAACATTTTCAGGCAAAATTAAGGGAAATTTGAGGCAAAACTGAGGGTAAGATTACATTATGTATATATCTGCTTGGCAACAGCGGTATAGATGATTCTGTTTTGAATTATAAAATGCACAGGACTTAAGACATAGTTAATGGAAAATCATAGGCAAAGATTTTGTTAATGTAAACATATATCACTTTGTACAAGTATAATAAAGCCAAGCTGACAAAGATGAAGCTAAACTAATAATTTCTAATTAAAACCCCAAAATAACAGGAATTAGAATTCACTGTCAACAAGATGAAATGATCTTGCATTAATAACAAAATACTTTTCGTAAAATCTGTTTGAATTCCAACTATCTGCAAGTGCTCTTGTATGATCAGAGCTTTGTACAAAATATTATAAACTGGTACATGGTATTCAGGAGTTTTACAAGATTACTCAATTACAGTGTTATCTTTAGTAAAAAGTACTGCCTGCTTTTGATATGTGAAAATCAAACTTTAGTAACTTACTTAGTAATAATGAGTGCATGATCATGAACAAAACTAACAAAAATCCCTAAATTACAACTCATAGATCTGCAAGATCATCCAAAGATTAGCACAGGGTTTATCAGGATTCCCTTGTGGTCCATGGTCACTCTTCTGTTTATAACTTTTTTTTTTTTTTTTTTTTTTTTTTTGAGAGATCGATCAAGGCGGGTAGGGGCAGAGTAAGAAGCAGAAAGGGAATCCCAAGCATGCTCCATGCCCATTGCAGAGCCTGATGCAGGGATAGATCTCATGACTGGTGAGATCACAACCTAAGCCAAAATCAAGAGTCAGATGCTTAACCAACTGAGCCACTCAGATACCCCTCTCTGTTCATAACTTGAGAAAGACTGCTATAATCTAATCACTGCATTCCCCAAGTATGCAGAAGTGGGAGGAAGAAGGTAAACCTGTGTATAGTTTGAAATATTATACAATACACTTTCTTGAATAGGAAGAGGTGAATTAACAGTATTAGGAATGGAAATCTGTTTATCCTGTAGCATATATTACCTATAGAGCAGCCTATAAGAGGAGATTGAGAAAAATAATTTGACCTTACTTCTAGAATACAAATATCCAATAATGAAGAAAACTATATTACTGAGAATAAGGGACAAATACAATCTAAATTATTTACTCAAATTGAAGGTTTATTCTTTGTTTATTATCATTATTCTAATCTAGCATTATTTCATCTGTACTCTATGAAGGATACTTTATTATAATTTAAAACTTTAGGATCTCTCAGCTTTAATACTTATTGGCTTTAATGGCTTAAAAAAGGCAAGAACAGAAATATATACATGAAGTAAAATAATTTTAAGTGACTCCACTTAGCAAGCAATTTCCTTAGAATAAAAACTTTTTTTTTTTTTTGAGAGAGAGAGAGAGAGAGAGAGCACGAGCAGGGGAGAGGGGCAGAGGGAGAGAGAGAATTCTAAGCAGGTTCCACGCTCAGTATGGAGCTAGATATGGGGCTTGATCCCACGACCCTGGGATCATGATCTGAGCTGAAATCAAGAGTGAGATGCTCAGCAGACTGAGGCAACCAGGTGCCCCTAAAATAAATACTCTTTTTTTTTTTCAATACACGAAATTTATTGTCAAGTTGGTTTCCACACAACACCCAGTGCTCATCCCAAAAGGTGCCCTCCTCAGTACCCAAATAAATACTCTTAAAGGCACACCTGCATTACCTTTGTGGTCTAAAAGTTATTTCTGATCCAGAAGAGTTACCATTCCACTAAATGAGAAACTGGCAGAAAACAGTGTAGAAGGAAGTAATATAAGTTTTAAAATAAGACTTAAAAAAAAAAAGTGCAACAAGCTAGTCATGGTAGGGAATTAAAAAAGAAAAAGAAGCCCATCTAGATGCCTATGAGCCAAACATTTACTATCAATTGTCTACAAACTTGTTATATATTATTAATCATGAATAATTCCATACTTGAATGAGAAGTGAAATATTTAAAAATAATTTGACAGAATATACAGGAAAATGAAGACTACTTTGACTGCTGTTCATGTAACAGTTTCATTTCCTTACAGAATTTACATGAAAACGTGTAAGGCGTCTCTATCCTCAATGGGACGTACAAAACTGGCTTGGGTTCAGATAAATGGCACTCTCACCTGGCAATCCTTTTCCCATGTGGGACTGCTGTGGCACTCAGACTCCACACTGGACGCAAAGGTGTGAGACTGGCTGCTGGCACTTGACGTAGCCAGCCTTCTCCTGGATTGCAGGAGATTGGAAGTTAGGCACTTCACAGGCATCCCAGGATTGGCAGCAACTGTTTCAAGACCTATAGGGAAGAGAAAATATTGAATCTTATGTCACGGTTTTCTGAGTTCCTCACTGAACTTGAAACTTTGCAGAAAATTAGGCAGAGTATTAAGTACGGCACACCAGAACTCTTTTTTGTATAAACAAACCACAAGGATGGCTCAAGTGTTTTTGGCACACAAGTACCAATCAATGTTTAGGGGGAAAAAAAACCCTCAATATTCACAAGTGAAAATCAGGACAAAAGAATTCAGTTGTAATTAGGAGGAAATCCATTTTGAATATCCATTATCCAATTTGAAACTCTTCTCGATAAAGGAGCATTACTGATGTTCTATATCCAGGTATGATTTAAGATTGGAATGTGACTAAATTTACTCAGTTCAATTTGTATTTAATTAAATGAGGTTTATGTGCGTACAAGTATGAATTACACACATCCATAAGGGATTTTCTTTTAATACTACTGGGTACAACAAGTAACAGTGAACTAGCTGACAGCAAACCAGTACAAGAAAGCAGCATCCTCTACATGACACGTGCTCCTTATTTACATAATGATGCTAAATTTGTGGTTCCTTAATTTATAATGAGACATGATAAGCAATTATGCTTTTATTATATGTGCATACACAGATTTTCTGTGTATATAAAAAGATATATATTATATATACATGTGTATATACACACACACACACACACACACCTTTTCTCTTTCCCAAAGAGGGTGAACATGACAAGTAAATTCTTACAGTTTTTTTGATTTAACAAATCTTGGCACCTTAAAACTAGAAGTTGAATTTCAATGTCCATCTAAAACAACGGTATTTTTGGTACATAAACCCTCTCAATGAAACTCCTGAAACTCCTTGGACCCTGACCTTGATATTTGACTAAACTGCTCAGCTGCCTTTCCTCAGTAATGTGGGAATTTGTGTCTACCCCAATGCCAAGTGCATACTGTGTATTTGCTAATGAGTTCTTTCTGGATCACTGATATGATCAGACCATTCCTTTCTTTGGAACTCTTGATGACTCCCTGTTTCTACAGCTTAAATTCTAGGTCCCCTGTAATGATACTTGATCCTTCCCATCTATCTGCTAAGTTTCCTTTCCCATTGCACGTGCTTCTGCGTTCTCACATAGCGCATTTAATCCCCATTATCTGAAGATGGAATACTTCCAAGTGTCCGTGCCTTTGCTCATGCCTCTATCTGAAATGCCCTTTTCCAATATACTTGGAGCTATTGCTATATCTTTATTGAAAACCCATTCCTGATTTTTCCGGTTAGCGCTTAACACTTTCTGTGTTGCATCACAGTATCCTTCTTACGGATTTTATTTTATAGGATTGCTATTGTTATCCCTTTGTATCTATAATCAACCAAACTTACAAGTTCCTTTGAGGCAAGGAATTCTTTTACTCATCTTGATATCCACTCAGTGACCAGCACGGTGCCTTGCCCCGATCTAGTTCTGACTAGAGTAAGAAACGACTAAGGGAGAAGCAATTATTTTCACTTCAAAATAAGGCTATAGTAACATTGGCATATTCTGTATTTTAGTAGTTTTGCGCTTATCAAAGCTATAAATATATATTTTCAGCCATTTTGATTTCCACAGAAGTGATTTTGACAGAAAAAACAAGATTCCATGAATTTGGAAGAAAGGGTCAGTGGACAGAAAATTGTATTTGCAATCAGGACTTGGCTAACCCACTTACTAGTGTGTAATTAAACATTTCCAAACATTAGCTTTCTCATTTGTAAGTGAGATATCCTAGATATGTAAAGATTTGAGGACCAAATTCAAAATGAGGCAACATCCATGAAAACATGTATTCCCAAGATGAAGAACATGAGTGCAGAGAACTAAAACATCCAGTGTTGCTAAGTTATAGAAGGTAAAGTTAAGTGCAATAAAATGCCCCATTCTCTTCCTCTACTACCTTTGTTTTTTATTGTGTGCTAATGAAAAAATTTTATCTTTGCTTCAACTATTTTATTTCAAAATCTTTTGAAAATCATTTTATAAGGACACACAATATTACAGGTACTACATCTTGTTTATATAAGATTTCCAATGACCCAGTACAGTGAAATTTACCTGATAATCATTCTAATACTATGCTAATTGATGAATATCTCATTAGCTAGATAATTTATCCTGTTGACTTAAAGATCTGCAATAGGGGTGCCTGGCTGGCTCAGTCAGTAGAACATGTGACTCTTGATCTCAGTGTTAAGTTCCAGCCCTATGTTGGGTGTAGAGATTACTTAAAATCTTCTTTAAAAAAAAAAAAAAAAAATATATATATATATATATATATAAATATATATATATGTATATGTATATATATATATGACAATCTGTGTCAGAAATGGCATTAACATGAGGAAATATAGGAATGCCCCAGCCTGTTCAAGAATTTGCATTTCAAGCTCATATTGGAAATTAAAAAATTTAAAAACATGTTGTTCCTCAAAAGACACACTTAATGGAATAAACTACCTTTTCTTTTATACTCACATGAGTTTAGTAGTTTGCTACAATGAGGAGTAGTATCCTTGTGATCTACAGACATAGGACAAATTAGTCCTTGAGAAAGCTGTGATGTTTCAGATACATGGGTTGAAAGAATATTTGCAGACTCTTTGTTGTTTTCTGCAACTGGTGTGTACTATTAAAGAGAGAAAAAGAAAAACAAATGCTAAGATTTATCTCCACGAAAACACCACCTAAATACATAGACTGTTATACCACCTAAGTAGATAATGTGAAAGTAACTCACTATGCTTGATATTTAAATTTATTTTGATCAGGGGCACCTGGGTGGCTCAGTTGGTACAGCATCTGACTTCAGCTCAGGTCATGATCTCATAGCACATGAGTTCCAGCCCCACGTCTGTCTGTGTGCCAACAGCTCAGGGCCTGGAGCCTGCTTCGGATTCTGTGTCTCCCTCTCTGCCCCTCCCCCACTCATGCTCTGTCTCCCTCTCTCTCAGAAATCAATAATAAACATTAAAAAAATAAAAGAAATAAATTTATTTTGATCATTTATTAAAAAAAAAAGATTTAAAACTTTAAATGGGCATGTTATGTGAGTTTTTTCTAATTAAGTACTTACAAATCCCAAAGAGCTGATGAGAGATAACACCTGTCCTGGGGTTCTTGAATAATCTTGTCTGGGTTTAGCCATTGATGGCGTTGTAAGGATATCCATCATATTGATATCTATGTATGGAAAAAAAAGTATATGAAATTCTTTAAAAACTTCAATGTCACTGACTTACTAGTCAATAATCATCTCTTCTGAACTTTGTTGCCCTTTCCACATTAACGTTATCTATAAAATTAGCTTGAGTAAGATGAACATATCCAGTGAAGCCACCATGCTGTAAACATATACAACCAAGCAGACAGAGAAAGACTAATACTGTATGATCTCTCTTATATATGGAATCTTAAGAAAACAAAACAAAACCAAGCTCACAGATACAGATAACAGATTGGTGGATGCCACAGGCAGGGGCAGGGGGTAGAAGAAATGGATGAAGGGGGTCAAATACAAAATTTTAAGAGATAAATATTTATTAAAAAAAAAAAAAAAGTGGGGCACCTGGGTGGCTCAGTTGGTTAGGCAACTGACTTTTGATTTCAGCTCAGGTCATGATCTCACTATTTTTGAGATCGAGCCCTATGGTCAGGCTCCATGACACTGCAGAGCCTGCTTGGGATTCTCTCTCCTTCTCTCTGCCCCTCTCCCTGCTCACTTTCTTTCTCTCAAAAATATAACACTAAAAAAAAAAAAAAGCAAGTGCTTGAAATCATTATAATTTGATAGAACAGAGTCTTGTACTGAAATGAATAGAACACCCAAATTAGGAGTCATCAAGATGCCTGGGTGGCTCAGTCAGTTAAACATCCTACTTTGGCTCAGGTCTTGATCTCACAGCTTAGGGTGAGTTCAAGCCCTGCATTGGGCTCTCTGCTGTCAGCACAGAGCCTGCTTCAGATCCTCTGTCCCCCTCACTCTCTGCCCCTCCCTTCATTCTCATTCTCTCTCTCAAAAACAAACATAAAAAAAAAGGAGTACTCAGTCACTAAACAAGAGTATTATCTAACTGGCAACAGGCACTCTTCTATGAGACTTTTTTCTTTTTTTTGAGAGAGAGAGAGAGACAGAGAGAGAGAGAGAGAGAGAGAGAGAGAGAGAGAGAGAATCTTAAGCAGGCTCCATGCTTAGCATGGAGTCCGATGCGGGGGTTGATCCATGATGCTGGTATCATGACATGAGTTGAAATCAAGAGTCAGATGCCCAGCTGACTGAACCACCCAGGAGCCCCTGTGATATCAGACTTTTAAAGGTAAACTGAAAGTTTGAACCTAACAAATTTTATTGATTCTACACACTGATGAAGCAAGAAGGACTAACAGGTAACAACAAACATCTTGAAGAATATTTTATAAATTAAATGTTAAAAATGTTATGGCAGTGATTTATTGGATATAACTCCAAAAGCACAGGCAAAAAGCAAAAATAGACAAATGGGGCTATATCAAACTTAAGCACTTTCGCACATCAAAGGAAATAGTCAAAAGAATGAAAAGAACCTACAGAATGGGAGAAAACATCTTCAAACCAGTTATCTGATAAGGGGTTAATGTACAGAATATATAAAGAAGTATAACTCAACAACAATAAAAAAATTCAATACTTATCTAATTAAAAAGTGGATAAAGAACTTGGACAGACATTTCTCCAAAGAAGATATACAAATTGTCAACATGATTATGAAAAGAGGCTCAACATTAGTAATCAATGGAAAATGCAAATCAAAACTATAATGAAATATCACCTCATACCCATTAGGATGGTTAGTATCAAAAACAGAAAATAAGTAGTGTTGGCAAAGATGTGGAGAATTGGAACCCTTGTACATTGCTGGTAGGTATGATAAATAGATAAATAGTGCTGCCACTATGAAAAACAAATGGAGTTGCCACAAAAAATTAAAAATAGAATTACTGTGTGACACAGGAATTCCACTACTAGGTAAGGTCACAAAAGAATTGAGAGCAGGGGATCTACAATATTTACATCCTCATGTCCACTGCATTATTCACAATAGCCAGGAGGTAGAAGCAACCTAAATGTCTACTGACACATGAATGGATTTAAAAAAATAGCATATATATGTATAATGGAATGTTATTCAGTCTTTAAAAAGAAGGAAATTCTGCTACATGCTGCAACAAGTATGAACCTTGAGGACATTATGCTAAGTGATATGGTAGTCACCAAATGACAAATGCTCTGTAATTCTACTTATATGAGGCATCTAAAGTAATCAAACTCACAGATACAGAAAATAGAATTGTGGTTGCCAGGGCTGAGGGGACAGGAAAACGGGGTATAATGCTTCAGTTTTGTAAGATAAAAAATTTCTAGAGATCTGGTGCAGAGCAATGTGAACATGGTTAACACTACCCAACTGTACACTTCAAAATGGTTTTATATTATGTTTTTTACCACTATCAAAACAAAAAAACAAAAAAAAACCCCAAAAAACCACCACCAACAACAACCAAATTCAGAATCTGTATACTTAAAAGATGTTTGTTGTATTACTATTTATGCTAATACAAATGTAGGATTACTTGGGATCCATTTTATTTTACTTTATCTTTATAATTTTTATTTTTTATGTAAGCTCTACACTTAATGTGGGGATTGAACTCATGACACTGAGATCAAGAGTTCAATGCTTTACAAACTGAGCCAGCCAGGTGCCCTATGGGAGCCAAATTTTAAATAATTCATGAGATATGAAAAAAATAAAAAAATATTAAATGGCTATAGTACTTAACACAACATTTTTATAATTTGTGACTTTTCTCAATATCTTATCTGAAACCCAGGGAACTAGATTTGCCTCACAATTAAAAAATGTTTAGATTTTAGGTAATGTGATAGGGGTGCCTGGGTGGCTCTATCAGTTGAGTCTCTGACTCTTGGTTTTAGCTCAGGTCATGATCCCAGGGTTGTGGGTTTGAGCCCCACATTGGGCTCTGTGCTGAGTGTGGAGTCTGCTTAAGATCCCCCTTAAGATTCTTGCTGTCTCTCTCTCTCTCAAAAAATAAGAAGAAAAAAAAAAGGAAGAAGAAAATGGAAAAAAAAAAAGGTAATGTGATAAATTACAGTGGTTTTTTAAATTTTTTTTAATTGAAGTATGACACACAATGTTACATTAGTTTCAGGTGTACAGCATAGTGATTCAACAACTCTACACATTATGATATACTCACAAGTGTAGCTATCATCTGTCACCACACAGTGCTATTACGATACCACTGACTATATTCCTTATGCTATACTTTCCATCCCCATGACTTATTCATTCCGTAATTGGAAACATGTACCTTCCACCTCTCTTTCACCCATTTTGCCCTTTTGCCCCTCCCCACCAAGAAACCATCAGTTTGTTCTCTGTATTAATGGGTCTGACTCCACTGTTTTTGGTTTGGTTTGTGTTTTAGATTCTGTGTATGAGTGAATCTACTGGTCTTTCTGTTTGACTTATCTCACTTAGCATAACACCCTCTAGTTTCATCCATGTTGTCACAAAAGGTAAGACCTCGTTCTTTTTTATGGCTAAGTTAATACTCCATTGTGTGTGTGTGTGTCTGTGTGTGTGTGTGCACACGCCACATCTTCTTTATCCATTCATCTTTCGATGTACACGTGGGTTGCTTCCGTATCTTGGCTATTGTAAATACTGCTGAAATCAACATAAGGATGCACATTATCTTTTCAAATTAGTATTTTTGTTTCTTTGGGTAAATATCCAGTATACTGTATAGTTAGGAACATCCTTAGTGGCATCTCATCTAGCAGCCTGGTACTCAAATATTATTATTACTGTTATAAAGAGTATGAGTAGTTATGTGAAATTGGATTAATAAAAACTATAAATAGCCCACATCAGTTCAGGTCAAATTTTATTATCAGCTGAAAAACCTTTAGGTATTCAAAACTTTTTGAAATTTTACTCCTAGATAAAGAATTATAGATTTATATTTAATTTCAAATAATTATAATCTCCTGCTTTATAATTTATAAGCCCAATTTTCTAATGTTCATTTATTTCTACCTGCTACCAATTTAATAGATAATACCATATGCTACAAAGTCAATAAACTCTCAAGTATCCATACTTTTTTTTTTTAGACTTTTTAATTAATTAATTAATTTTTTGATTTACATCCAAGTTAGTTAACATATAGTGCAACAATGATTTCAGGAGTAGATTCCTTAATGCCCCTTACCCACTTAGCCCATCTCCCTGTCCACAACCCCTTCCAGCAACTCTGTTTGTTCTCTATATAAAAAGAGTCTCTTATGTTTTGTCCCCCTTCCTGTTTTTATACTCTTTTTGCTTCCCTTCGCTTATGTTCATTTAACACTTTTTCTAGTTTCTCTCTTTTAGAAACAATGCTGCTACAAAGTTATGTTCATATTATTTTGTTCTCTAGAACCATTTCCTCAGAACAAATTCCAAGACCAGACACCTGGGTAGCTGAGCATCTGACTCTTAATTTTGGCTCAGGTAATGATCTCAGAGTTGTGAGGTTGAGCCCTGCATTGGGCTCTGCGCCGACTGCGTGGAGCCTGCTTGGGATTCTCGGTCTCCCTCTCTCTCTGCCCTTCTCCTGCCCATGTGTACTCTCTCAAAATAAATAAACATTAAAAAAAAAAAAAAAGAATAAATTCCAAGACATAATCAGTCACTAGGTCAGAAAGAATGAAAGCTTCTGTTCCTTAAAACACATTGTTAGACATACGTTGGAAGGCACTGTGCTAATTACAATGTGTAACTGTGCTTTTACAGTCTCATTAATTCTGGATCTTCAGTTCACTCTCTCTCTCTCTCTTTTTTTTTTTTTTTTGCCTAGCTTAATAGTGTGAAATGATTCATTTGTTATTTTTTAAGTTAGCATTTCTTTCATTACTAGTAGTGAAATTAACATACTCCCATAAAAATGTGTGAGTTTGTGTGTGTGAATCTTGTGTGTAGTTTCTTTGCCCCTAGTTTATCAAGGTGGTCCTGTCCGTGTGAGTAAGTTCTGTAGGTATTACTTCATTCTAATCACTCAACTGATGTTTAATTGGTCAAACTAGTTTCAGTAGAGACAAAAAGTCAGAAGAACAGAAATGGTGAGTTCTTCTTTGAAGATCCAAAGATCTTTGAGGGCCCTTAAGGATTTAGGAATAATTATTATCATTTTTCATCTTTAATAGAAAGGAAATACCAATATACCTTTCTAGTCTTTTTTGAAACAAATAATCAAATTTTAGTCATTATAAGCTAACAAAACAGTGTAAGTTAATAACATGTAGTGCGTAAAATTTGTTGGATTTTTAAAAAGGTACTTACCTCCTATTTTTCTTACCTCTATTCAAAGTAACTTTGGAAAGGCCAAAATCTGTTAGCTTAATATGACCTTCATTAGAAATAAGCATATTGTCTGGTTTCAAATCCCTGCATATACAAAAGACAAATATCAGATAACTAAAAAAGAGCTAGTGTTGATGTTAGAATTAGCAGGGGAAAAAGCCAGAAAGTTACAGAGAAGATTCAAACCCCATATATTTTTTCTCTAAAATAAGGCACTTATTGCTGGCTTTGAAAATGTGGGAAACAACTCTCAAAAGTAAATGATCTTTTGTATATTTGAACCTATGAGAAAGTTAACTGATGTAATGCTTTATTAGCTTTGGCATTATTCATTAGATTTTTCCATTAAAACAAATAAACTTCATTAGATAAAATAAACTTCAGACCAAGTCAAAATCATATTTACCTCTCTCAAGGAGGGTAAGATTAAGCCTTAATAGAGGAGAGCCACTTAGAACATGACATTTTAGAACATGACCGTGCACAGAGCAAAACACTGTAAGTCAGCTTGAATTATAAAATATAGCACTTTTGTGTGACAATAAAGGAGTAGAAAAAAGATTCAATATTCTTCACAGCAAAATGGCATACTGATGCTCAAAGCAACATATTAAAAAAAACAAAGGGAGGGGAGATGAAAGAAGAGTTGATGGAGGTTCTAAACATACACAATATGTTTACCTGGGTTATCTACCAAACTTTAGATAACCCAGATACATAGGCAAATGATTATGCAAATATTTCAGACTCAAATATTTAATACATAATTTGATTACTTGTGCTTTTAAGTAATAGTTTGTACAACAGTCTCTACCTGTGGATGATTCCATGTCTGTGAAGATAGTCTAGAGCCAAGGCTACTTCAGAAATATATTTGACAGCCATCTCTTCATCAAAATAACCATATATATGTAAGAGAGACTTGACATCTCCACCAATAAGATATTCCATTACCTATCAAAAAGGAATATAAATATTATAAAATACAAACAAGATGATTAACTTTAAAAATGTTATTTGAGTGTTACAGTTATATATTTTTAGCATGGTTCTATAACAGACACATTTAAAAAAAATTTTTTTAACATTTTTATTCACTTTTAGAGAGACAGAGAAACACAGCATGAGCGGAAGGGGCAGAGAGAGAGAGGGAAACACAGAATCAGGCTCTGGGCTCTGAGGTGTCAGCGCAGAGCCTGACGTGGGGCTTGAACTCACACACCAAGAGACCATGACCTGAGCTGAAGTGGGCCGCTTAACCAACTGAGGCACCCAAGAGCCCCCAGACACATTTTCTTAAAATTTATTTTGAAAGAGAGGGGGGAGGTAGAGTGCAAGCAGGGGAAAAGCATAGAGAGGGAGAAAGAACCCCAAGCAGGCTCTGCACTGACAGATCCTCAGCCTCAGCCCCAGTGGGGCGCTTGAACTCATGAACCATGAGATCATGACCTGAGCCGAAATCAAGAGTCAGATGCTTAACTGACTGAGCCACTCAGGCACCCCAGCACAGACACATTTTCTTGGTATCACTCAGTATACATTAATACCAAGTTTGCTCATGTTGCCATATACTTTTTTTAATTTAAATGAAAATGTTTAATCTAAATAAAAATTCAGACTTATACAAAAGGTATAAGGACAGTCCCATATACTCTTTATCTAGATTTACCTATTGTGAGCATTTTGCCACATTTGCTTTCTTCCTCTTCTCATATATGAATATAAAATAAACCTTTGTTAATAATTAACAAACATGTTATTATTATGTTACATAATAAAATAATAGGATTATTAACATTATTGATACCAATATCTTTTTTTTTTTTTTTTTAACATTTATTCATCTTAGAGCATGAGCAGGGAAGGGGCAGAGCGAGGGAGACACAGAATCTGAAGCAGGGTCCAGGCTCTGAGCAGTCAGCACAGAGCCCAATGCGGGACTCGAACTCATTCATGAACTGTGAGATCATGACCTGAGCCTCAGATGCTCAACTGACTCAGCCACCCAGGCGCCCTGACACAAATATCTTAAATGCATGTATTTCTATTCAGACTAAAGAAATTAATTTAAAAATATGGTGATGTGCCTGGGTGGCTCAGTTAAGTGTCTGACTCTTGATTTCAGCTCAGGTCATGATCTCATGGTTTGTGAATTCAAGCCCCACATCAGGCTCTGCACTGGCAGCATGGAGCCTGCTTGGGATTCTTCCTCCCTCTCTCTCTGCACCTCCACTGCTCACACTCTCTGTCTCTCAAAATAAATAAATAAAGATTAAAACTTTTTTAAAAACATGGCAACATTAACAACTGATATTTATAGCTTTAAAGCTTTTGCTAAATAATTGGAGAATACAGTTGAAGAGGTCACGATACAAAATTCTTCATCATGTATCTAACAAGGATATTCTTACATAACTACAGCATAATAAAATTCAAGGAGCTTAACACTACTATAATGTATTATCTAATCTATAGTCCATATTCAAATCTCTCTGAGTATCTAAATAAACATCCCAGATAGCACTTCCCCTCATCCCCTTGCCCATGCATGGGATTTAGTTATCATGTCTCTTTAGTCTCCTTTAATCTGGGACAGTCCTGGGGCGCCTGGGTGGCTCAGTCGGTTAAGCGTCCAACTTCGGCTCAGGTCCTGATCTCGCGGTCCCTGAGTTCGAGCCCCGCGTCAGGCTCTGGGCTGATGGCTCAGAGCCTGGAGCCTGCTTCCGATTCTGTGTCTCCCTCTCTGCCCCTCCCCAGTTCATGCTCTCTGTCCCAAAAATAAATAAACGTTAAAAAAAAAAAATTAAATCTGGGACAGTCCTTTGCCTTTTTTGAGGGGGGGTAGTCTTTCCTGACATCTGATTATTTCCTCACGATTTAATTCAGGCTATGTATTTTTGGCAGGAATACTAAATAAGTCAACTAAATAAGATGTTGACTTTTTCCTAGAGACTCTCACCAGATGGGACACCTAATGTCAGCATGTTCCATTACTGGTGATGTTGACTTTGATCACTTAGTTAAGGTGGTAACTTCAGATTTCTCCATTGAAGAAGCACTTTTTTATCCCTTGCTCATTAATAAGTAATGGGGGAAATACTTTGAGAGTATGTAAATAACCTGTTTCCCAACAAATTTTCAAGCACTGATTTTAGCATCATGTGACTATAGGTGATTCTTGTCTGAATCCACTAATGCTATGTGGTTGCAATACTATTCCTTCCACATGCACTAGTCATTACTCTCAAAAATTTGTATCATTTTAAGGTATAAGATACTGCCTACTAAGAACTTAATAAAACAAAGTCCTTTCTTTCCCTTTTAGGCCAGTAATTTCCCTGGTAGAGACTAGTCAATGTTTGTTGGTGATATCAATCATTAAAACATTTACTAAGCACAAAATCTGTGTTATACACTGTGCTAGCACTGGGAATATAAGCATGAATAAAATGTCTCTGCCAGTGAAAGAGTTTAAAGTAGTTTACAGTAGGGGCGCCTGGGTGGCGCAGTCGGTTAAGCTTCCGACTTCAGCCAGGTCGCGATCTCGCGGTCCCGGAGTTCGAGCCCCGCGTCAGGCTCTGGGCTGATGGCTCAGAGCCTGGAGCCTGTTTCCGATTCTGTGTCTCTCTCTCTGCCCCTCCCCCATTCATGCTCTGTCTCTCTCTGTCCCCAAAATAAATAACCATTGAAAAAAAAAATTTAAAGTAGTTTACAGTAGTAGAAAAATAAGTAAATAGATCCTGTATTTGAGTTCATGAGAGTGTTTATTTTCTTACATTCTCATCGATTGTTATTGATCCTTTTTATCTTTGTTAATCTAAAAAAAAAATGGACTTGTTTAAACATTCACTTTATTTACTGTTAGGGAGATATAGGACCTTTACACAATTTTTGGTCTTTTATGTATCTTCTGTGAATCACTTCTGTGCCCATTTTTCTATTGGGTATTTAATTATTTCTTATTGATGTGTAAAACCTGTTACACAGTAGTAAAATTAGCCCTTTGTGTGTCTTTTTTTTTTTTAATCAATTCAAAATTTTATTTTTTTTTGATTTTTATTTTTACCTTTGTGTGTCTTTTGAACAATATTTTCTCCAAACTTGTTATTCGACTATGTAAATGGTATTTTGTATAAAAATGTTTTACTTTGTACTCAGTAAGACCTACACCAACTTATGATTATAAAAGTTTTCTTCTAGTACTTTTATGGATTCACTTTTTTAAGTAGAAATCTACAATACGAAAGGGGAACAAGTGACTCTAGCACTATGTCATGTTTCATAACTGTTCAGAAAATTATTTCAAGTAACTTCAAAAAACAGAATTTTATTTTTTATCATTATTATTTTTTACAACTGCAGGAAATTATAATTTTTTTATGTTTATTTTTATTTTTGAGAGACAGAGCACCAGCAGGGGTGGGGTAGAGAGACAGGGAGACACGGAATCTGAAGCAGGCTCCAGGCTCTGAGCTGTCAGCACAGGGCCCGATGCAGGGCTTGAACTCAGGACAGTGAGATCATGACCTGAGCTGAAGCTGGACGCTTAACCAACTGAGTCACCCAGGTGCCCCCAAAAACAAAATTAAAAAAAAGTTTATTGGGGTGCCTGGGTGGCTCAGTCAGTTAGGCTTCTGACTTTGGCTCAGGTCATGAATCACAGTTTGTGAGTTTGAGCTCCCAGTCGGGCTCTGTGCTGATAGGGCGGAGCCCAGAGCCTGCCTCAGATTCTGTGTCTTCCTCTCTCTCTGCCCCTCCCCTGCTCATGCTCTCTTTCAAAAAAAAAAAAATTTTTTTTTTAAGTTTATTTATGTATTTGAGAGAGAGACAGAGACAGAAAGAGGGGGTGGGTAGAGGGGCAGAGAGAGCGAGGAAAGAATCATAAGCCGGCTCTGCAATGTCAGTGCAGAGCCCAATGTGGGGCTCCATCTCACCAACCATGAGATCATGACCTGAGTCAAAATCAAGAGTCGGATGGACACCTAACCAACTGAGCCACCCCCAGAATTATGATAGTATATCCCAAGGGGAAAAAGAACTGCAAAAAAATCCTAAATTGAATCCAGTTGCTTTAGTGTTAGTAAAACAATATTGGTACTGTTGTTTGGAAAATATCAGATATACCTAATGTTGTAAGTTAAAGCAAATGAATAATTATGTTAATGTTGTTAGGAACCTGCACAGTCAGGGTAAAAGAATACATATTTTTTTCAAAATATTTTTACATGTTATATATTTTCCAAAGATGTTGAGTAAAAATTCTATAATTTTCCATTGAATTGGAAATTGAAGCATGAACTCATGATATATTTTTCTCTTTCTACAAAAATGTTTTAAAATACATAAGTCATGGGGATGAAAGTACAGCACAGGAAATATACTCAATGACATTGCAATTAAATTTGGTGACCAATGGTAACTAGACTTATTGTGAGGATCATTTTGTAATGTATAAAAAGATGGACTCGCTATGATTTACACCTGAAACTAATAGGATATTGTTTTTAATCTTTTAATTTTTCCTGATGCTCTGTAAGGTCTTACCACATACTGTTTCATAAGCAGTGTCTGATTAAACAGTCAGTCCCCTATTGTCTTTGTGAATGGAATACATCAGTGTTTCCTTCTTTTTCTGTAAAGAGCCAGATAGTAAGTATTTTAGGCTTTGTGAGCCATGTGTGGTTCTATGTGGCAACTACCTCACTCTTCTGTTGTTGCAAAAGAGCAGCCATAGATAATAAGTAAACAAAAGGATGTAGTTGTATTCCAATAAAATGTATTTATTCATCAAAATTCAAATTTCATATAATTTTCATATATCACAAAATATTATTCTTCCTTTGATTTTTTTCAACATTCTAAAAATGCAAAAACTATTCTCAGCTCACAGGCTGTATAGAAACAGTGGACCAGATTTGGCTCACCACAGACATAAAAGATGTAAAGTCAATTACTCTTTTTTTTTCTTTTTTAAATTTAATGCTTATTTTTGTGAGACAGAGAGAGACAGAGACAGACAGAGTGTGAGTGGTGGAAGGACAGACAGAGAGGGAGACACAGTATCCAAAGCAGGCTCCAGGCTCTGAGCTGTCAGCACAGAGCCCAATGTGGGGCTCGAACTGACAGACTAAGAGATCATGACCTGAGCTGAGGTCGGAGACCTAACTGACTGAGTCACCCAGGTGCCCCAAAAGTCAATTATTCTTACAGTATTTTTCACCTTCTTACTGATACTCTATATATTTTTTGACTCAGTGAATTATCCTATAAATTAGACCCATATCTCTGGCTTTCTCAGAGCAAAGGTGTCTCCAGAGGGGCTGTCTTTAATACTGATTTAGGGTGAATTCCAATACAAATTTATATCTTTTCTCCAAAATCCAACTTCACAGCTTCTCACAGAGAAGGTCATTACAACAGGAACTGCAATTCATGCTAAGGTATTCATTGGAGTGTTTTTTAGAACAGTAAAAAAACCCAAAGCAACTCATCAATAGGATATTTGTTATAAAAATTATGTAATTCCTAAATAAATCTATGGAATTCTGTGTAGCCATTAAAAAGGATGAGGTCTGGTGCACCTAGGGGGCTCAGTTGATTGAGCATTCAACTCTTAGTTTCAGCTAAGGTTATGATCTCACGGTCTGGTTGCGGGATTGAGCCCGCAGGTCCATGGAGCTGGCTTAAGATTCTCTATCACTTCTCGGCCTTTTGGCTAAGATCAAGTGAAGATTCTCTCTCTCTTTGTCCCTCCTCCACTTGGACGAGTGTACTTTCTTTCTCTCTCCCTCAAAAAAATAAATAAAACCTACTTAAAAAAAAAAAGGATGAGGTCACCAGTAAGTGGGAAAAAAAATAAGTAGAACAGTACTTACAACATGATCACATTTCATGTACTTATTTAAACTGTACAAAAAACATTTATTTATTTATGTTTATTTATTTTTGAGAGAGACAGTGCAAGTGGGGGAGGGGCAGACACACACACACACACACACACACACACACACACACACACACACAGAATCTGAAGCAGGCTCCAGGCTCTAAGCTGTCAGCACAGAGCCCAACACGGGGCTCGAACCCATGAATCGGGAGATCATGACCTGAGCCAAAGTTGGACGCTTAACCGACTGAGCCACCCAGGCACCCCTAAAAATCTTTTACCCATCCTGCATTAGTCCCAATGCAGAAAAGGTGCTCACCACTGTCCTAGAAAAACTTTTTACTTTCCAAAATTTTCTGGCCTTCCCATTAAATCTGTGTAACCACATTAAAAAAAAAAAATGAGAGAAAGAAAAAGTGTGAGCAGGCAGAAAGGGAAAGAATCCCAAGCAGGTTCTGTGCCCTCAGGGCAAAGGATATTTCCACCGTCTAGATTTTCTCTTACATTTATATATCTAACCATTAAGGATGGTTTACTGAGTGTGTAATACAAGGAATAAGACAAAAGCATGAGATCATGAACCATGAGATCACAACCTGAGGTGAAATCAAGAGTCAGATGCTTAACAGACTGAGCCACTGAGGCGTCCCTGTAACTACATTTAATGTCAGTCTAAATATACTCACAGATTTACTGAAAGACTAGAAATGGATTTAACCATCAGGTACCAAAAGAGTTTTAGATTTGACTATGTTTATAACCTTTCCTGGACATTCAGGTCTACAACTTGAAGTTGAATATCATGTTCTTCCACACGAGAGTTCTGTTCAGACTCAAACTTTTATAATTTTTTTTAAGTTTATTTATTTTGAGAGAGGGAATGTGTGTGTACTCACACACGTGCAAGCAGGGGAGGGGCAGAGAGAGAGGGAGAGACAGAATCCCAAGTAGGTTCCGTGCTGTCAGATCTCACAATCAGTGAGATCATGACCTGAGCCAAGATCTTAATCTTAACTGACTGAGCCACCCAGGCACCCTTCAAGTTTTTGACATAGAAAAAAGTTGAAGTGTGGCACAATTAAGTTCCACAGAGGGCTTCAGCATATCGAGGATAAAGGGTTTCCACTACTGAAGGCAATCAAATTATGAAAGAAATCAGCATTCCATTGGTAAACTATGAATCTGGCGTCTAAAATCTACATCCTGAGACCCATTCATTCATAGAAAACCATTTGTGCATACCAAACAGAAGCTATTGGAGTCACCAAACATTTAATCCATAGATCATCTCAGAAATCAAAAAAATCTCTAAAATATGTAGTCAAGATATCCTCACCAATTCCTCCCCCCTCAAATTCTTCCTTAGAAATGAAAAGCAAGCAATTGTCAAAGTCCACACACCCAATATCCACCACCTCCCCAAATCTTTATTACATACCAAACTTTGTATAGTATTCCCATTATGTGTCTTTTACTTGCCAAATATTTTTAGCACCATGTGCCAGACACTGTTCTACATGCTTTATATTAACCTATTAAAATTTCACCATAACCTCTGACGTAAGTACTATTATTATCTCCATTTTGCAGGTGAGGAAACTGAGGTGTGAAAGTTAATTTTATGTGTCATTTTGGCTAAGCCATGGTACTCAGAGATTTGCTGAAACATGAACCTAAATGTTGCTATGAAGGTGTGTTAGATGATATAAACATCTAGGTAGACTTTGAGTTAAGGCTGATGACCCTCCATATTCTCGGTGGGACCAATCCAGTCAGTTGAAGGCCTTAAAAGAAAAAAGGCTGTCCTCCATGCCTCCCACCTCTACCCTACCCACCCCAAGAAAAAGGAATTATGCTTCTACACTGCTTTTTGGATCTGAGTTGTAACACCAACTCTTCAGGTCTACAGCCTGCTGGCCTACCCAGCAGATTTCAAACTTGAAAGCCCCAACAATCACAAAGAACAATTCCTTAAATCCTCACCCTCTACACACACCACATACACCCTATTCTTTTTCTCTGGTGAACCCTGGTTCAAACAACAGGTAAGGGTACTTGGTCAAAGTCATAAAGCTAGAAAGTGCAAAAGTTGGAATTCAAACGCAAGTGCTCTAAACTCAGAGACTGTATTCTTCTTGAGTCACTGAATTCAGTGATTGCTAAATGAAGAAAAAAATGGAAAATTACTCACCAAGTAGACATTATTTGCTGACTGTAGTGAATAGTACAAATGGACAATGAAAGGACTTTTGCTTAGTGCTAGTGCGTCCCTCTCGGCTTGCACCTGATGTGTCATATTTTTGTTGATCATATCTGCTTTTTTGACAACCTATGGTAGACAACATGATAACACATTCATTTTATTTTTTATTACAAAGTGTTCTCAAGTTTCAGAGTTGCCTTTTGTGAAAACAACCAGATGAAAGAAAAAGATGAAGAGAAAACACAGATGTCATTTGTACTCCACATTGCCATCAGGAAACTGTCAGAAAAACAGCAAATATGGTGAAAACAAATCAAACCTTTTTTCAAGAGAACTGCTTATTTTGGCATCAAGTGGCAAAAGTATCACATCCTTTTTGAGAAGGAAAAAGAAGTAAACAAATGTTCCCTTAGTGCCCTGCATATTAGTAGAAAAAAAGTTCCATTCTACTGTTCTTTTAACAAAGTCAAAGGATAGTGATCTTCCTCCTAATAAGCCCCCATAATCAGGAACCTACGCACAGAGAATTAGCAGCTAGTAAATTTTTTTAACTTCTGATTCTTTGATGGATGGGAATTAGAAAGAGGAAGAACATAGGAAGTTTGTTTGCCTAGGAAAAAAAAATCTTAAGAATGGTTAGAACTACTGAAAGTTAATAGTCTCAAATGTTGTCTTACAGAAAATAACAAGTTTCAAGTTTCAAGGTAATTGGTGTGGAAGCAAAACTATGATATAATCTACATTAAAATTGGAGCACTAACCTGAATAGTCAGCAACACTGAGATCAATTCTCAGGATGATTAAAGGTCATATTTCTTCCAAAGATTCATTAGAATATTTAACAAAATTATTAATACACTATAAATTCCAGCCTTATAACCTTTCCATAAGAAAACAAGGAAATTGGCAAAGCCAGTCCATAACATGATTTCACCTATGACTCCACTAGATTGGAAGCTCTGTGAGGGCATGTTTGTTTTGTTTACCACTGTACCCTAGATCCTACACACAAAGGGGACACTCAACAAATATCGAAAACATGAATTGATGTTTTCATTTTAATAAGTGATAATGACTGATCAGCAAGTACAGCAGAAGGAAAAGCAACATATGAAGCAAGGAAGAATTAAATTCAATGCGGTGTGTCTGAGAGGTCAGGGAAGGTTTGAAGAGGGGCTAAGATGAACCTTAATACATAAATAACACAGGTGGAGATGAGCAGAGAAGGGTGGAAGAAAAGCACTTAGGGAGGAACCAGCAGCACAAATGTAAGTTCAGAAGCACAGCACTACACAGCATTCACGGACTAGTCAATTGTCTGGAGTGGCTAGAACATAGGATTTGTGGAAGTTACGGTTGATGTTTAGGGCCAGGACTTGGACCATGATTGCTTTTCTAAGGAGTTTGTTAGGTTGCATGTCACAGCCTAAGGAATGGATGAAAAAATAGCGATTCCAGTTAGGGGCCTATTCCTGGAAATGAAGGCCTGATGAATCTCAAAAACACTGTCAGGTAAAAAAACAAAACAAAACAAAAAACACACAAAAAACAAAACAGATGCAAAAGACCATGCATTGTATGATTCCATTTACATGCAATGTGGAGAAAGGGCAAGCCTGCAGAGACAGAAAATAGATTGGTGGTTACCTGGGACTAAGGGTGTTAAGGGGGAGGTACTGCAGATGGGCAGGAAGTCTTTTTGGGGTGATGGAAATGTTCTAAAATTGGATTGTGGTAATAGTTACCCAATTTTTAATTTACTAAAAACTGACTTGTACTTTAAAAAAGAAGGAAGGGAGACAGGGAGGGAGGAAGAAAAGACAAAAGAAAAAGAAAAAGTGAAGTCCTGTGCTTGGGCAGACTTGGGAACGTAATAGAATGGAAGAGATAATAAGAAGGAATACCAGACGGGGTGCCTGCGTGGCTCAGTCGGTTGAGCTTCTGACTCTTGGTTTTATCTCAAGTCACGCTCTCACATTCCGTGAGTCCGAGCCCCTCATCAGGCTCACACTGGCAGTACGAAGCCTTCTTGGGATTCTCTCTCTGTCCCTCCCCCGCACACTCTCTCTTGAAATGAATAAATAAACTTTAAAAATTTTTAAAAAAGAGAAGGAATGAGACAAAATTGACAGGACTAGTTGAGACATAGGTTATACAGATGGAGTAGAGGGAAATTAAAATGACTCACGTTTCTAGCCTGAATGACCGGGATGAAGGTGGTTTTATTAAGCGGAGAGAGGGAGTACAGAAAGTTCAGTGTTTAAGCAGTTAGGTGGAGAGGACTGTTCAAAGTCAGGAAAGTACAATTTCAAGGCACTTGGTAGATATTCACATAGCAACGTCCAACAGGAAGTTGAAACTGCATTAGCGGTAAAACTGCTGGTTTCTTTACCATGTTCATTCAGTGCTTAAATACGAGTAATCCGAAATTATGGGAGTGGGGAGTGAGGACCAAGAGTGGCCAGGAAAGCTTCAAATACATTGAAAGCTCTTGAATGCTTTTGGAATGATATGTACTGCTGCAAGGATAAAGGAGTGGTATGTTCTAACATGTTTCAGTTTAGTCTTTAAATAGCTGTTTCACATTTAATGTTTCAAACTTAATTCTGGTAAAGGTCAAGGCGATAAAAAGGACTCAGAAGTCCTGATGTCTCCTAAGCATTCTTGGTGTGAAAAGGGCGTGGCAGAGGCGAGCCACTCGGCCTGCCGGCGCTCAGGTCATACCAAGTAAGAAGTCATAGGGCTGTGGAGGCCCCTACCGCCTTGGAGCCTGCCCAGTTCAGGGGGCAGAAAAGAGGGCCGAAGGTCCGAACTCTCTCCCTCTCTTTACTCCCCGCCTCCTTACCTTCACCGCATACAACTTGCCGCCTTTCTGCCCGAGATACACCTTCCCGAAGGCGCCACGGCTAATAGGTTTCACTATGGTGAATTCCTCAATGGAAGGAGGTCTTGGCACCGGGATCCTATTCACGCACTCCACTGTCACTGCGTCTCCTCCACTCTCCTTCTCTCTCCCCGCAGTGCGCTCCATAGCAGGCCAGCCCAGAAGGAAGCCTGTAGCATCAGCTAAGGGCCCTTCCCAAGCCACAACTCCCGCCAACTAGGTTCAAAGTAAGGCCCCGCCCACGCAATGCGTCGGCAGTGACGTCACCGCGTTGCCGTGCTCGCGCCGAGCCCAGCGCAGCCCCGCCCCTGTCACCTCTTGCTCGTAAGCGCGGAAGTACCCAATGGAGCTGAGGGCTGGGACGCTGGGAAATTCTCCAGCCAACCACACACTCTTCGAGGGCGGTGACCGCGGCCCAATTACCTCATTTAGTAATAACTGGGGAGGCACTGACTGTCTTTTGCTTACAAGAAATCTCGGGATTGACTAGGTTTCTCCTGACCTCCAAACGAGGTTGATGGGACCCGCCCTCACCCCGCTTTTGCTTGGTTTCGTTTGTTTTTTACCCCTCGCGACCTCGCACCCCTGAGCGAAATGTAAGCCAGTTTGGTTTGGCTCCCCGAAATCATACAATGTGGAGAAACTGGATGAGCAGGAAGCAGGTGGCTGGCTGGCCCTGTCATCTGACAATGTTAACAGGATGTAACTTGCCTGACTGAAGCAGATGAGGACCAATAGGAACAATTTTTGATTTATTGTGGGGAAGATAAAAAGCACTAAACTGTAGCGAAAGAGTTTATCATAACTCAAGGCCCAGTCGGAAAAGGAGACTATGTTGGAAGATTTCGTAAGGAAGATGCAAAAAGATTTAACAGGGTCAATGCCATCCCCTCTTAAGGGGGAGATATATACATATATAAATATATATACATGTATACATGTATACGTGTGTGTGTGTGTGTATATCGGCGCCAGAGAGCTTGGGGATCCAGCACCTGTATTATTCCCGTGAACATCAAGCCTGGGGGCCAGGGTTGCTCAGCTACCGTAGTAGATACAAACGTCAGACCCAGAAAGGTGGAGCTCTAGCGCTGGCGTTCACCCGCGGGTGATGCAGCCCACCTGTCCCGGAAGTAGTGTTGCGTTGGAGGCTTGCCTTCCGGGGCAGATTGTATGTCGTTGCAGCAGCTGTAACAAGGGGAGGCCATTTTCTGTTTCTAGGAAGAGTGAGGGCTAGCGGAGAGGGAAAAAGAAAGGGAAGAAAGGGCTCAGCGCCTCCCCGCCGAGCCGTGGACAGAGGGGCACTTTCGGCAGGCGGGTGAGGTCGCTGAGGGCCCAGAGGAGATGTTTTCCCTCTCGAGTACGGTGCAGCCCCAGGTGAGTCTGGCATCCGGTCCTTTTTTTTCTCTCCTGCCCGCGGCTCTTTGCCGTTTGCGTTTTTGGAAGCGATTTCGCGTTTGGGATCGTAGGAGGGGGGCGATCAGCGCAAAGCAAGTCCTAGTCTTGAGAAGGGATCAGCGATCACGCTGAGAGTAAAAGGCTGACGTTGAAGCAGAGGCATGAGATGATGAGGACTTTGGTTTATCGAGTTGATAGCGTGGAATTTTTACTAGAGAATCCATTAGGCATTGTTCAGTGCCGGACATTCTGGGGTGGGGGGAGCAGAGTGAGGCTGGGGGAAACGCCTTTGCCTTAGACATGATGAAGGCAAGTAATGTTTCTTTCGATCTGATCACCTCTCCAGTGATTTTACTGTTCACAACCCTGATACCCAACTCTTTCTTTCCTTTTTAAATGGAATTTAACCCAAACATGTTATAATTATTTGAATACTACGAGTGCTTTCTTTCTTTTTTGGCCAGAAATGACTAATAAACACATATTTTAAAGCTATTGACTGCTTGCAGTTACTATTTTTATTCATATTCTCCCATTTTTTTTCATCAAGCAAAAGGGCAGAAAAGAGTCATTCCTAGGATTTTTAATTGTCTTCTTTTGGGAGTAACCACTTGTGACAGTGTCTTGTCCTTGTTTCATTTAAAAATCTTTTTTGATGGCAACATTCTGATAGTTTCTTGCTGGGGCGGGGGTGGGGTGACTTCTCAGTTTTGCTAATAGTTTTTGAACACATTCAGATTTAAAAATAATTTTTTAACACTCTTTAGTTTCAGCATATAATTACGTTCCTTTTGTAACCCCCACTCTTGGTTTTTTGTTTTTTGTTTTTGTTTTGCTAGTACTGGCTGGATAATCGAAAATGATTAGTTATTTATTGGACATCAGTAATGGGCCAGGTGGACAAAGCAAATGTGGAATCTTTATAGTGATATGAAGAAAAGTTGAATAGGAGTTAGTCAAGTGAAGAGTTAATAGAAGTGAACCAGTATCCCAGGTATATGCAAGGATATCTGGAGGTCCTGAGATTGGGAATAGTTTAGCTGATTGGAGGAACAAAAATAATGTCAGTGTGGCTACAATGTAGTGATTAAAGGGCATAATAACAGAATTAACGTTAGGGTGAAGCCTTGAGGCAGATCATACAGGAAATTATAAGGGACTTTGGATTTCATTTGAAGTGTAAGCATAGGATAACCTGATCAGAAGTGTTTTCAGTTAAGGATGCTATTGCAGTAATCCAGGAGAGGGATAATGTCCCACTAATGTGGTGGCAGTGGTTATGGAAAGAAGAGGATGAGTTTGTTTGTTTTGAACAAAGAGCAGAATTTAATGAGGGATGATGGAAAGAAGTGTTTCTGTTTTGGTCAGCTGGATGGGTGAAAATGTTATTTGCCGAGCTGTGTGATCAAACTCAAGGGGTTCACCACTTGAGATACATCAGATTGGACACAACCCGAGAAAATGTTGAAAACAAAGAACTTTATTACTTGTTACAAGTAAGGAAACAGATGACTCTCAAAGCCCTGTCTCTCTGTGGGGTTAGTACAGGAAGGTTTTATTCAGTGTATTAGGGGGCGGGGCAGGGAGCTCGCATAAGCACTTCAGTTACTCATTCCTAGCATGTCAACATGCTAGTGCATACGTTGTATTTTCAAAAAAAAAAAAAAAAATGGTGAGGGGCACCTGGGTGGCCCAGTTGGTTGAGCGTCTGGCTTCGGCTCAAGTCATGATCTCACGGTTTGTAAGTTCGAGCCCCGTGTCAGGCTCTGTGCTGATAGCTCAGAGCCTGGAGCCTGTTTCGGATTCTGTGTCTCCCGCTCTGCTCCTCCCCCGCTCGTGCTCTGTCTCTCTCTCTCAAAAATAAACATTAAAAAAGGGGCGCCTGGGTGGCACAGTCGGTTAAGCGTCTGACTTCAGCCAGGTCACGATCTCGCTGTCCGTGCGTTCGAGCCCTGCGTCAGGCTCTGGGCTGATGGCTCGGAGCCTGGAGCCTGTTTCTGATTCTGTGTCTCCCTCTCTCTCTGCCCCTCCCCCATTCATGGTCTGTCTCTCTCTGTCCCAAAAATAAATAAACGTTGAAAAAAAAAATTAAAAAAAAAATAAATAAACATTAAAAAAATTTTTTTTTTTTTAAAAGCCAGCTCATACTGGCTCACATAGGGTGGCTGTCAGGTGAGACACACCCAGCAAGGGGCTCTCACGTGAAACAGCTAGTCTCCTTGGCTGAAGTGTGGGTTCTACAAAACAAAACCTATTCCTTGCTTGCTTTTGTCCCTCCCCTTCCTCTCTTCTGCTGATAGCTTTCAGCTCTGGAGGGGTCCTACCAGTTGTTTGAAAAACAAGTCTGACTTGGCCTGTTGAATACAGTATTAAACCTTTTAAAGCTGAAGTTCAAGAAGTTTATATCAAGAAGATAGGAGAGTTTATCATCAGCTGGATGGAGAGTTAGTGGTACGTGATGTTGGTAGAGATGGTGAAGGCATTTTGTGTACTGCAGGCAGGCTTAATAGGGCTCATATATGTGTTTTATGCTCTTATGTGTTTTATGCTCTGAAGAAGGATAGTACACATATTTCTAATTCCTGGTTACTTAATCATTGAATACACTTGAATATAAACTGTGAAGCCAGGAAAGATATGGAAGGTGAACTTTTTCATTGAGATCAAACCATTTTTTAGCAATTTAAATCCTTTTTTGAATAAGAGATATAACTAATTAGAATGAAGCCTTTCAGGGGTGTCTGGGTGGCTCATTCCGTTGAGCATCAGACTTTTAATTTCGTTTCAGGTCATGATAGCAGGGTTTTGGGATTGAGTCCCGTGTCTGGCTCTGCACTGAGCGTGGGGCCTGCTTGGGATTGTCTCTCTCTCTCTCTCTCTCTCTCTCTCTCTCTCTCTTTCTCTCCCCCCCCCCCGCCTTCCTCCCTCCCCCTTCCTCCCCCTCTGCTCCTGTCCTCTGCTTACGCTTTCTTTCTCTAAAATAAAAATATAAAAAATTGATTCCTGTAGTTTTTTTTAAATGTTTATCTATTTTTGAGAGAGGCACAGAGCATGAGTGGGGGAGGGGCAGAGAGAGAGAGGGAGACGCAGACTCTGAAGCAGGCTCCAGGCTCTGAGCTGTCAGCTCAGACCTGGGGCTCAAACCCAAACCAGTGAACCATGAGATCGTGACCTGAGCTGAAGTTGTATGTTTAACCGACTGAGCCACCTAGGCGCCCCATGATTCCTGTAGCTTTAAAAGAACTTATTGTTTCTACCCTGAAAAGGATACATGCTCATTGCCAAAAATGCCAAAAAGAAAAATACAAATAAGAAAATGAAAAACCTTCATAATCTCATTGTGCAAAGACATATTTTAGAATACATTCTTTCGTACTTTTTATCTCTACACAAATACGTGTGTATGCATGCTTTTTAAAAAGTATGTTGTAGTTTTTTAATTTTTTAACTTTTTTTACCTTAGAGAGAGTGTGTGAGCGAGAAACGGGCTGAGAGAGAGAGAGAGAGAGAGAGAGAGAGAGAGAGAGAATCTTAAGCAGGTTCCACGCTCAGTACAGAGCCTGACACAGGGCTGAGTGGCATGACCCTGGGATCATGACCTGAGCCAAGATCAAGAGTTGGATGCTCAACCGACTGAGCCACCGAGGCATCCCAAGATGTAGTTTTACATTTAACAGTTTTTTTCATTTAACATATTATTAATTCATTTCTGTATCAGTAACTATGGGATAAAGAGTCTAACAAGAATCTAGAGTCAAATTATCTTGGTTAGAGTATTTGCTCATATACTTGCTGAGTGACTTAAACATGCCATTGAACCTATCTAAATTCTGGATGTCTTTATCAGTTAAATAGGACGTATAATAATAGTGTTTATATCTGTTAAAGGATTAAATGAGATTGAAGATACTGAGGGTTTTGTTCAATACTATCACAGTAAAGGGAGTACCACAATAACACAAGTCAAATGAATTTTTGGGTTTCCCAGTGCATGTAAAAGTTATTTTTTTTTTAATTTAAATTTTTTAAAATTTACATCCAAATTAGTTAGCATATAGTGCAACAGTGATTTCAGGAATAGATTCTTTAGTGCCCCTTACCCATTTAGCCCATCCCCCCCCCCCACACACACTCCCTCCAATAACCCTCTCTTTGTTCTCCATATTTATGAGTTTCTTATGTTTTGTCCCCCTCCCTGTTTTTATATTATTTTTGTCTCCCTTCCCTTATGTTCATCTGTTTTGTCTCTTGAAATCCTCATGTGAGTGAAGTCATATGATATTTGTCTTTCTCAGACTAATTTCACTTAGCATAATACCTTCCAGTTCCATCCATGTAGTTGCAAATGGCAAGATTTCATAAAAACTATGTTTACACTACAACCTATTAGTTGTGCAATAATAGTATTATGTCTAAAAGCAGTGTAATACCTTAATTAAAAATACTTTATTGTTAAAAAATGCTAACCATCATCTGTGCTTTGGATGAGTCATAATCTTTTTGCTGGCTGGAGGGTCTTGCTTCACTGTTGATTGCTGCTGACTAATCACAGTAGTGGCTGCTGAAGGTGGAGATGGCTGTGGCAAATCTTAAAATGAGACACAAGTAATGTTTGCTATATCGATGGACTCTTTCATGAATGATTTTTCTGTAACATGATACTATTTGATAGCATTTGACCCACTTAGAACGTCTTTCAATATTGGACTGAATCCTCTCAAACCCTGCTGCTGCTTTATCAGCTGAGTGTATCTTCATAGCATCTTCACCAGGTGAAGATTTCCATCTCAAGAAACCACTTTCTTTGGTCATGCATAAGAAGCAGCTCATTTATGTCAGTTTGATCGTGAGATTGCAGCCCTTCACTGCCATCTTCAGGGTCCACTTCTAGTTCTCTTGTTATTTCCACCACATCTACACTTCCTCCGGTGAAGTCTTAAACCCCTCAAAGTCAGCCATGAAGCTTGGAATCAGTTTCTTCCAAACTCCGGTTAATGTTGATATTTTGACCTCTTCCTATGAAAATGTTCTGAGTGGCATCTAAAATGGTGAAGGTTTTCAGTTTACTTTGCCCAGGTCTGTAAGAGGAGTTGTGATCTATAAGCTATATAGTCTTCACAAAATGCATTTCTTAAATAATAAGACTTGAAAGTCCCAAATTGTTCCTGACCCATGGGCCACAGAATGGATGTTGTATTAGCAGACATGAAAGCAGCATTAATCTAAATGGTATACTTCCAGCAGAGCTCTTAGGTCACCAAGTACATTACCTGAGCAGTAATATTTTTAAAGGAATCATGTTTTGTGAACAGTAGGTCTCTTAACAGGGGACTTAGAGTATTCAGTAAACCCTACTGTAAATAGATGTACTGTCAAACAGGCTTCCTTCCATTCATAGAGCCCAGGCAGCATGAGTTTAGCACTATTCTTAAGGGCCTAGGATTTTCAGAATGGTAAGTAAGCACAGGCTTCAACTTAAAGTCCGCTACATTAGTTCCTAACAGGAGAGTCAGCCTGTCCTTCAAAGCTTTGAACCCAGGTGTTGACTTCCCCCCAGCTGTGAAAGTCCTAAATGGCATCTTAGAATAGAAGGCTGTTTCCTGTACGTTTAAGATCTATTTAGTGTAGCCACCTTCATTAGGTATCTGTCTTATTTAGATTTTCTGTAGCTTTTACTCAGTGTTTGCTGCTTCACTCTGCACTTTCGTGTTAACAAAAATGGCTTCTTAAACCTTATGAACCAACCTCTGCTAGGTTCAGACTTTTCTTCTGCAGCTTCCTCACCTGTTTCAGCCTTCATACAAATAAGTACATTTAGGGCCTTACTCTGGATTAGGCTTTGGCTGAAGGGGGAGTGTTGTGGTTGGTTTGATTTTGTATCTAGACCACTGAAACTTTCAGCAATGGGCTGTTTGGCTTTTTTATCATTTGTGTGTTCACTTGAATAGCACTCAACTTTATTTTGCTTGCACAACTTGGCAAACTGATGCAAAAGGCTTATCTTTTAGGCTATCTTGGCTTTCAACATGCTTTCCTTACCAAGCTTAATCATGTCTAGATTTTGATTGAAAGTGAAAGATATGTGACTTTCCTTTCACTTGAACACTAAGATGCCATTATAGGGTTATTAATTGTCCTAATTTCAATATTGTTGTGTCTCAGGGAATGGGGAAGCCCAAGGAGAGAGAAATGGGAAGGTCCCATTGGTGGAGTAATCAGAACACACACAACAGTTATTGATTAAGCTCAGTGTCTTATATGGGTAGGATTTGTGATATCCCAAAACCGTTATGGCATTAACATCAAAGATTACTAATCATGGATCACCATAACAAATATAATGAAAAAGTTTTAAGTATTGTGAGAATTACCAAAATGTGACACAGACATGAAATGAGCAAATGCTGTTGGAAAAATGGCACCAAAAGACTTCCTTGATGCAGTGCTGTCACAAACCTTAATTTATAAAAAATAGTGTTTGCGAAGTATGTTAAGTTAAAGTACAATAAAATGAGATATGCCTATATGGCATATGACACCAGCTGGGTGTCCAACAATTCAATTCTGAAACTACTTACCCAGTGTTAGTGCAGACCCCCAAAGTTAAAGGCTCAGCCCCACAAGACTGGTCCCATTTCAGATACCAGTCACAAGTCCCAGGCCATTCATACTTCTGATCTCCCACCTATAAATCAGGGTTTCCCACAACCCCCTCCTCAGGTTTGATAATCTGCTAAAATAGCTCACAGAACTAAGAAACATACTTCACATTTACTGGTCCATTATGAAAGAGAAATGAACAGCCAGTTGATTAAGTACACAAGGGTACAGCCAGAAGGGTCCCAAGCAAAAGATGTGGAGTGGATTACTCTTCTTCAGGGTGAATCTCTGCACTCCATCTCACTGTTCAAGAGCTTTTATAGAGATCAATCCCCAGCCCTCCCCTCCCAGAAGCTAGGGGGGTGGGGCTAAGAGTTCCCACCTTCTACTAATTACTAGGTCTTTCAAGTGGCCAGCCCAGCCCTGAGGCTATTTAAAGACCCTAGCCTAGGGGCACCTGGGTGGCGCAGTCGGTTAAGCGGTTAAGCGTCCGACTTCAGCCAGGTCATGATCTCGCGGTCCGTGAGTTCGAGCCCCGCGTCAGGCTCTGGGCTGATGGCTCAGAGCCTGGAGCCTGTTTCCGATTCTGTGTCTCCCTCTATCTCTGCCCCTCCCCCGTTCATGCTCTGTCTCTCTCTCTCCCAAAAATAAATAAAAACGTTGAAAAAAAAAAAAAAAGACCCTAGCCTAAATCACCTCATTAGCATGAATCCAGGAGTGATCCAAAGGGTTACCTTATGAATAGTAAGACACTATACCACACAGGAAATTCCAAGGGTTTTAGGAGCTCCTGGCCAAGAAATGGGAACAAAGACCACTGCGAACTAAAATGTAAGTTCAAAGTGGCAAGCGATTTTTTCCTCTATTTTATTCTTTGACTTTTCTCTATTTTACTTTATTTATATAATTATTTAATGTAAAATTGTAAACAGAAGGAAGTAGGGGTCCCTGGAAAAAGACAGACAAAGCTTTCTTTACGTAAGGCTTCCTGGCCATCTTGTGAAAGAATTTAAGAACAGCCACTATCAGGCCAGGAGATAGCCTAATCATATCAGGGACGATAAGTCAGTGGCAAAACTCCCAGTGTTAGTTCAAAAGTGAGGACTGACCCGACTTATTTTTGAAGGATCTCAACTCCTTTGAGCACTCGGATACTGGACCAACTGGAGCGAGAGAATTGATGATGCTGACCCCTTGCTGGCCCTTGTAACTCTGACCTGGACTCAGTCACCTCAAGATGACTACTGCCCCAGTTCCATGATGTATTCCCCACTGCACAAGCCTTGTCATGAATATGTATGAAACCCCAGCATAAAACTGCCCCGATTTTGTTATTCAGGGAGACACTGCTTTGGGAAAGATCCCTGGTGTGCTCCTTTACTTGTTCCAAGTAAAACCTTTCCTTTTCCTATTCTTTGGCATGGCTGTGTATTTTGGCTTGACATTACCAAGAGGCAAACCCAGTTCTGGGTAACAAAATGTTTACACAATACTTAGTATACATACTTTATATTTTTTCTCTATTTTATTCATATTGTATCCCAGTGCAACAATAATGCACACAGATGCCAAATAAAGATCTCTTGAGTGAATGAATAAATTAAATGGGCTCTTACCATATTGTCAGAATTGGTTGGAGAGAAACAGAGGAATAACATACAGATAAGTAAGTAGATTGTGTGTAAAGTGTGTTAGATACTAAAAGTGTCAAGAAGAGAAAATGGAGCAGTGAAAGAGAATAAGGAATATTTTTGAGGGCAGGGTTCTTGAAATTTTAAGTAGGTTGGCTATGGAAAAGACTCAAGAAAAGATGACTTTTGGGTTAAGAACTGAAGGAAGTCAGAGAGCAAGGTAGACAGAATAAAAGCAATGCAAAGTCCTTGAAGTGAGGGCTTTGCTAGGTGTGTTCCAGAAACAGCAAGGAGGCCAGTATGTCTCGAGTAGAGAAGACGAAGGAGAACATTGTGATAGATAAATTTGGAGAGGTAATAAAGAACCACAGAGGCTTTCTACATCCTAGTGCTTAGGACTTCTACTTGTATTGTAAGTGAGAAGAGAAGCCATTGGAGGGTTTGAGCAGAGGAGTGATGAGATCTAACTTTGTTTTTAATAGAGCAGATTCAGGGAGAGTAGGAGGGCTATTGCAAAATCCACATATAGATGATGGTGACTTAGAACAGGATGAGAATGGGATGGTGCAGTGAGGAAGTTAAGAATAAAATTCTGCTATAGGTTTACTTTTTTCTAAGTCTGAAACATTTCATTTTATGGTGGTGTCATTTATTTAGCCCATTCCCTTAATGCTGGACAATTCTACCTTTCCACTGCTTTTTAAACATTTTGATGAAAATTGTCATCTGTGCACAAACAAGCACTTTTCACATTATTTCCTTAGAATAAATTATTAGAAATTAGATTGATGGGAAATTATATGTGTTTGTTTTTTAAATATTTTTGATTCATATAGCCAGAATGCTGTCTTGGAAGAATTACCAGTTTTCTCTCCACCAGCAATAATCTGAGTATTTACATCTTTTAATATATTGTTTTGATCTACAGTGTATGTTTAACTTTTTACAAATCCCAGATCCTGACAATAAGGAGAATTTTTCTTGTTTAATTTTAAGAAGCACACTACTCAATTTCAACTTTTATCTTCTCTTAGGTTACAGTTCCTCTGAGTCATCTCATCAATGCCTTCCATTCACCAAAAAACACACCTATTTCTGTCAGTGCATCAGCTTCACAAAACCAGCATCGAGATGTAGTTCCTGAGCATGAGTCTCCTGGCAATGAGGTAATAGTTTTTACCCTGATTGTATGAGAAACAGCTTTTTTGATTTAGTATGTTGTAAACATGCCTGAAATGTCTACGTTTAGGCATTTGTAACAAGGTGATTTCTGTCTTCAGCTTAATCTCCTGTATGAATAAAGATGTCTAATTCTGGTTTTATTGTACATATGGAAAAGTTATGTTGTCCTATTCTTTACAATTTAATTTATTAAAAATTTCATGTGGCAGGGGTACCTACCTTGCTTAGTTGGAAGAGCATGTGATTCTTAATCTTACGGTTGTAAGTTCGAGTCCCACGTTGGACATGGAGCCTACTTTTAAGAAAAACAAAATCATGGGGCACCTGGGTGGCTCTGTCAGTTAAGGGTCCAACTTCATCTCAGGTCATGATCTCGGGGTTCGTGGGTTTGGGCCCCACATTGGACTCTGTGCTGACAGCTGAGCCTGGAGCCTGCTTTGAAATCTCTGTCTCTCTCTGTCTCTCTCTCTCTCTTTCTCTCTCTCTCTCTGTCTTTCAAAAATAAAATAAAACATTAAAAAAAAATTCATGTGGAAGTGTATTTAGTATTCACTTCCTAGATTGCTAATTGTGTGATACCATTTAGATATTTTGTGTTGCTCCAGCAGTAGTAGTGAACCCACAATTAACTGACCGTAATTGCCTCCCAAGTCTCAACGAAGGTAGAATAGTAAGAAGTTACCATCTGCTGCCTTAGAGGAGATTTCAGTGTAATTGAACGGTTAGAATACAGGGACCTGAAAGTGAAATGTATAAGCTATGAAACTACTTTCAGTGTTCAGAGAATTATAAAATCAGTGTTTCCTAGGATACAGGGAATTCCCAGCCTAGAAACCTTTGTGTTCACAAGGTTTATTAATAGGGTAGGTGCGTGTAGTTCTGAATACATTTTTCACAGAAAACATTATACTCTGTAGTTAAATTTCCTAAAAACCTTTTTAATGCGTAAATAACTTATGTTCTTAGTCCTGATATCAGAGGCTTTGGCAAAGGACAGATAAAATGTTCACTCTTGGAAGGGGTGGGGGGGGGGGTGGGAATCAGTCTTAAGATAAAATTTTAATTAGATGAAAAAATTTGTCTTCATCTTTATGCTTTCCTTTTATAATATTTACCTAATTCCTATTGCTTCTTCTAGGGAGTCCATTGTCTTTTCTACTGTGGTGATCCCCTTCTCCTAAATTACAGTCCCAGAGAGACTGCCTGATGAAAATACCACATGTATCAAAATTGCTGCATATAGCAATATTATGTTCATTTTAGAAATTTTGGAAAATACTGTGTAGGTAGAAGAAATAAAATTCACCTATGATCCTGTTCCCCAGAGATAATGCTGTTAACATTTTGTATTTATATCTCATGTCTCTTTTGTACTTTTTTATTTTATAATTGGGTCATACTGCATATGCTGATTTAGATACTGCTTTGTTAATTTAATAGTCATTATGAACTTGTTATGCCATACATTTTTTGTATTTTTAAATGACTTCAGAACGTTCATTGTATGATATCCCATTATTGGATATTGTTCCCAATTTTTTGTTGCTATAAACATTACAACTTTTACTGTTTGTGTTGCTAAATCTTTGACTATTTCATTAAGTGAAATTGCTAGGTCAGGGGCTTAAAAAGTAGCTAAATTCTGGAAGCCAATGTTGAGGTTATGAGTAATGGTCTCAGATATAGAATTGGCTTCTTAATCTCTGATACGCCCTCATTAATCCTATTGTTCATCTTTAGTGAACTTTATTACTGTACAGAACCCGTTTTCTTTCTCCTTAAGCATCCTACCATCTCTAATTTCATCTCTACCTTTGCTGTGCAGTTGGCTTTGCTTTCATCAAGTCTTGCTCATCCAAATATACACTCTACAATGCAGGTATTAGAACCTTCCTTTCAACTTCCTTCAAGATACTGACTTATTTTCCCTTTGCTTTCAGACTTCTTGAAATAGCAGTCTGAACATGTAACTACTTGCTAAACTTCTATTCACACTGTATCTCATCATAGTTTGGCTACTACTTGTACCATTTTACAGACTTTGCTAAAGTCAGTTGATTTCCTTTGTGCTAAATGTAGGCTTCTAAAAAAAAATCTGTATCTTATTCAACTTTTCCTGAGCATTTGATCTTACTGAACATTTACTGCTTTCAAAATACTCCTGGGGCGCCTGGGTCGCTCAGTCAGTTAAGTCTCCCGACTATTGATTTCCACTCAGGTCATGATCTCAAGATTCATGAGATTGAGTCACGCAGAGGCTGCTTGGGATTCTCCTTCCCTCAGAGATTCGAAATACTCCCTTGAATTGAGTGATGTTGCATTGATGATGGTGTTTTCTCTTTCTGTTTTGCTGACTTGTCTTTTTGCCAGCCCCTTAAATATTTGGCATGCATTTATCCTTGATCTAATTTTTGTTATGCACGTTCTTCTAAGTTATGTTACCCATTTTCATATCTTCACCTAACATCTAGATCTATATACTTATATATATGCTGATGACTCCCAAATATATCTCCAACCCCAAATTCTCTTTAAATCTTTGAAGTAATTTATTTAGTGCTTTGTTAAAATAACCCCCTTCCCCCCCCCCCCCCCCCGGAGAATTTCAGGGATCTCAAAATTAAGATGTCCAGAACTCAGCTACTCTCAAATTCTAGTATATTTGAGATTACAGTGGATGTAGCGCCTTTTTGTCAGGGATTCCAACCAGGAAAGAGAAACCACATAGTCAATTGAGCAGTAAAAGTTTAATGTGAAAAATTAGTGTAATTTTGTAGTTTAATATTTTTAAAACCCTATTTTTATATGGGATGGGAGTAACTAGGGGTTGGCTAATAATAAGTAAACTCTAAAATATACAGGACAAGCAGATTTAAGGTGTGGCTAATACTCCTAGGACTGAGATAGAGCATCATGGGAAGAGTTCTCCACCCACAGGCTGCTGTCCTGACCTTGTTGGAAGAGGGCATGGCCTTGGCTCACTGAATGGCAGAGAAGTCACTGGTGTCATGCTAGCTGCATTTGATGGAAGTTGCCATCTAAGCAGGGAAAGCTGTTCATGGGGATGTCTCTTACTGAAAAAGCTGCAAGGTACTGTACTGCTGGCCACTGATACTGTAGGAGCCAAGTTTTGGAGAAGCTATACAAGTGGCCGCCAGATGCTAGAGAAACAATGGGTGTTACAGACAGGAGCCTGCTGAATGAGCACACCGGAACCAGGGACAAAAACACTCCTACAGTGTCTCCAGTGGTCTCTACTGACAAAGCTTCACATTGTCCCAGATGGCAAAGAAAAAATATTTAAAGAGCCCAGATCATTGTTCATGGAGCCGAAAAAGGATGAAGAGGAGTTAGGAGACAGTAAAATGATAACTAGCACATCCATCCAGAACCCTTCTCCCTCTCAATCATTATACTTCATTGGTTTCTCCAAGTATCTATTATTTATGATTGTTATTTCCATCTTTAGTTAGAGCTTGGTTCAGGCGCATACCATTTTTCTCTTGTTCCATCAGCCTTTCTTCAATTCTTTTCTCCATCAGCCTTTTCTTACCCAGTTTATTATCTTTATCTTCTATTTTCTTGGTATAAAACAAAACTAATCATATTAGCTATAGAATTAAATTCAGACAAGGCTCTTTACAACCTGACCATAACCTGCCTGTCTTCCTTCCTTCCTTCCTCTCTTTCTTTCTCTTTCTCTTTTTCTTTTTTCTTTTTTTTTTTCTTAAAAAGATTTTAAGTACAACCCTGAGATCAACAGTTACATGCTCCACCAACTGAGCCAGCCAGGTGCCCCATAGCCCATCTTTCTAATTCATTCTTCCATCACTGATCTTTGGACTACACCTCACACATCCAGGCCCTTTTATGGTAGTTTGTTTGCCCTTTACCCCAAGACTCACCATCATTTTGCAAATTAGGTGTTAACCTCAGTGAGGCTTATCTGACTTAGGAAATTGGTTACTCTGTTTTCTTACTACTTTTTGTTTTAAAAAAATCTCTGTAAAGCAGTTACTATGTTGCATGATAATTGCTATGTTTATATGCATCTTATTTCTCTTTACATTCCAGGGACCTGACAGCCAATAAGTAAGGGAAATAATTTTAAGTTAAGAATCTCCACTTCCCTTTTGAAGTCTTTGTATTGTAAATAGACTTTTTGGCTTCCCGTTTTTTTTAAAAGGTGACTTTTGAAAAGTAGCTTTTGAGTATTGTAGTCCTTTTGTTTTCATTGTAATAATATCCTTTATGTTGTATAGCTTTTAGTAGTTTAAAGAGCACTTTTTTTTTAAGTTAATTTTTGAGAGAGCAAGCGTGGGCATGTGAGCAGGGAAGGGGCAGAGAGAGAATTGCAAGCAGGCTCCATGCTGTCAGTGCAAAGCCTGATGCAGGGCTCGATCTCACGAACTATGAGATCATGACCTGAGCTGAAATCAAGAATTGGATGCTTAACAGATGGAGAACAGACACATAAGAAAATGCTCAACATCACTCATCATCAGGGAAATACAAATCAAAACCACAATGAGATACCACCTTACACCTGTCAGAATGGCTAACATTAACAACTCAGGCAACAACAGATGTTGGCAAGGGTGTGGAGGAAAAGGATCTCTTTTGCCCTGCTGGTGGGAATGCAAACTGTTGCATCCACTCTGGAAAACAGTATGGAGGTTCCTCAAAAAATTAAAAATAGAACTACTCTACGACCCAGAAATTGCACTACTAGGTATTTAACCAAGAGATACAGGTGTGCTGTTTCAAAGGGGCACACACACCCTAATGTTTATAGCTGTGCTGTTGACAATAGCCAAACTATGGAAAGAGCTCAAATGTTCATTTACGGATGAATGGATAAAGAAGATGAAGAAGATGTGATATGTGTGTGTGTGTGTGTGTGTGTGTGTGTGTGTGTGTGTGTCTACACACACACACACACACACACACACACACACACACACTGGAGTATTGGCAATCAAAAAGAATGAAATCTTGTCATTTGCAACTATGTGGATAGAACTGGAGGGTTATTATGCTAAGCAAAATTAGAGACAAATATATGACTTCACCCATATGAGGAATTTAAGATACTAAAGAGATGAACATAAGGGAAGGGAAGCAAAAAGAATATAAAAACAGGGAGGGGGACAAAACCTAAGAGACTCAAATATAGAGAGCAAACAGAGGGTTGCTGGCTGGCTTGTGGGAGGGGGGATGAGCTAAATGGGTAAGGGGCACTAAGGAATCTACTCCTGAAATCATTGTTGCCCTGTATGCTAACTAACTTGGATGTAAATTAAACAATTAAAAAAAAAAAAGAGTTGGATGCTGAACTGGCTGAGCCACCCAGGGGCCCCAGTAGTTTAAAGAGCACATTTAAATATTTTCCTTCATCATGCCTTTGACTATCTTCCTATGTAAGGATATGTCAGATGACCAAGGCATGATCTTTTCTGTTCATCCATACCATCTTGTGAAGTAGGCATATTTCATCGTCATTTTACTAATGAGGGAATGGATTCTAAGAATATGAATGACTTGTCAGGGCGCCTGGGTGGCTCAGTTGGTTAAGCATCCAACCTTGGCTCAGGTCATGATCTCTCAGTTCGTGAGTTCAAGCCCCGACTTGGGCTCTGTGACAGCTCAGAGTCTGAAGCCTGCTTCAGATTCTGTGTCTTCCTCTCTCTTGGCTGCTCTCCCACTCGTGCGCTGTATGTCTCTCTCTCAAAAATAAACATGAAAAAAAATTAAAAAGGAATATGAATGACTTGTCACACAGCTAGTAAGTGACAAACCCCTGGACATCAATCCAGAGCTATATAATCCATCGATCTAACTTTATTTTTTGTGCATGCAACTTTATGTATCTAACTTTACTTCGGTCATCAGAAGCTGATACTTGGGCTATTTATTTTTGCTTTCCTTGCTTGAACTTTCAGGTGTCTGAGGCTTGTCATTGTTACTTGTCTTTAATGTCTGCTTGACAGTTTCCATGGACAAGAAAATAACTCCTATCCAATCTGTAGTTAGTTTAGAACTGTTGTAATGTGACTTTATTTTCTTGCCTGGTTTTCATACATTTTTCACTTTGTTCATTGTCCCTCCTTATTAGAAGTTAGATATGGGTAACTATAGAACTTCTCAGTTCGAAGAAGGATCTCGGCAATGAGGCCAGAGGAGTAAGAAGTCCTCTGGTAACGGCATACTGTTTTTTTTGTTTGTTTTTTTTTTTTTAAATCAAATGGGCTTTTGATTATTAGAGACTGGAGGAGGCTTTAAATGTCCATAACTTCACAATACTATTGGAAATGTGATTTTTTTTTTTTAATTTTGTTTTTTTCAACGTTTATTTGTTTTTGGGACAGAGAGAGACAGAGCATGAACGGGGGAGGGGCAGAGAGAGAGGGAGACACAGAATCGGAAACAGGCTCCAGGCTCTGAGCCATCAGCCCAGAGCCTGACGTGGGGCTCGAACTCACGGACCGCGAGATCGTGACCTGGCTGAAGTCGGACGCTTAACCGACTGCGCCACCCAGGCGCCCCGAAATGTGATATTTTTAACCTTTGTCAAACTTCATGTGACTGACCTCCATAAAGCTAGAACTATAAAAATATTTGTACCAATTTAGTTTTTAAATATGAGAAAAGAGGAATCAATATATTTGTTACATTTAAAAAATTCATATTATTTCAACTGATAAGAACTCTTTGGTTAAATATCTTGATGATAATGCAGTCTTGGTGACTCAATCCTTTACAGCCTGTACTTAATTTAAGAGACCTTGGATTATCTGAATTAAAAATTGGACAGATTGATCAACTGGTAGACAATCTACTTCCCGGATTTTGTAAAGGCAAGAGCGTTTCTTCCCATTGGCATACATCTCATGTCTCTGCACAGTCCTTCTTTGAAAATAAATATGGTAAGTTAGTCTGTTTTTTGTTCCAATTTAAGTAAGTGGTCGTAGTTATTAATTAACAGGTAGCATTTATTCATTTTTAAAGTTGTTTATTTATTTATTTTGAGAGAGTCAGAGTGTGAACAGGGGAGGGGCGGGGGAGAGAATACCAAGCAGACTCCACGCTGTTAGTGCAGAGTCCTATGCAGGGCTCCAACCCACGAAACCATGAGATCATGACCTGAGCAGAAACCGAGAGTAGGACACTTAACTGACTAAGCCACCCAAGCGCCCAACAGATAGCATTTGTTAATGTTTACTGTGTGTCAAGTTCTTTCTTGAGTTCATTTGTTTGTTCTTTCTTTTATAACTTTTCATACTGGAATAATTTTAGATTTACAGAAAATCTGCAAAACAGTACTGAGTTTCTATATATCCTTCAACTGCCTTCCCCTAATGTTAACTGCTTACTTAACCATGGTGCATTTGTCAAAACTGAGAAATGAACATTGGTACGGTACTTTTAACTATAGACTGTATTTAGACTTTACCAAATAAAGTTTAATTTTACTAAATTACTGGTTTTTCCATTAGGGTTCTTTATTTGTCCCAAGATGTAATATAGCATACAAAACAGATTTTAGAATAGTGGAGTATTGTTTTAATTTTAGGTGACAAACCTTTACTGGATTCCAGGCACTATACTAATTTCTGAGAATACATTGAAGAAATAGTCCTGGTCCCTTTGTTTTATAGAATGTCTGTATATTTTCTTATTTAAATCTTGTAACAATCTGTTATTATAATGAGTGGGTAGTTCGTTAAAAGGATTTCCACTTGATAAATTTCTTTTTGGTTGATACTTGAACAGTGAACGTTAGACCTTATCAAAATACTTGTTTTAGGGCCATCTGGATGGCTCAGTTGGTTAAGCATCTGACTCTTGACTTCAGCTCAGGTCATGATCTCAGTGTTCATGAGATTGAGCCCCATGTCAGGCTCTGTGCTGACAATGTGGAGCCTACTTGGTATTCATATTCTCCTTCTCTCTCCCTCTCCCTCTCTCCCTCTCTCTCTCTCTCTCTCCCTCTCCCTCTCTCCCTCCCCACCCGCCCCTCTCTGCCCATCCCTGCTCTGTTCCCTCTTTCTATCAAAATAAATTTTAAAAACTTGAAAAAAATACTTGTTTGGTATTTTAAAAACTTGAAAAAAAATACTTGTTTTGTATTGATGAAAGAACATATTTTTAAAAATCAGTACAAATTATAACACAAAAGTGCAGGTTTAAATAGTTTTGTGATAAAGGATTGATTTGAAGCTGTACATTGTATACACTTAATTCATTTACTAATTTTTCATTGTTTTGCCTTTATTTCATATAAGAGTTGTGAGAAAAAGGTGAAGTTTTGGAGCCTGGGGCTTGGACTAACAATCTATCCTACCTCCTTCCTGAGAGAAGTCTTGAAGCTTAGTGGTTAAGAGTGAGGAGTAGACCAGGATCAAACTCAGTCCTGAGACTGAGGAGCTGTGGTATTTCCCTTATTCCTCTAAACTGCTGTTTTCTCATGTGAAGCCTGGGGGAAAACTCCTTATCTCACTGTGTAGGATCAAATGAAATAATGAAAGTAGTTTACTTAGCCCAAACTACTTTATTCCTTGGCCCATAGTAAGTGTCCAGTAGAGTTAAATTTTTGTTACTATCATTGATGTATAGTAGTAGTATTATTACTATAGCTCTTTTGGCCTGTGTATTTACATTTCCTTTTAAAGTTGTGCCTCTTCCTGCCAGCTGTTTCTTGGCTTAAGCAGACAGACATATTAAGAAGGAGTTTGTTGATGTGACTATACGATTCCTAGAAAAATCCCTGAACTCTTAATTGGGATATTGGGATAGATAAGAATCTGTTTCAATCGATGCTGTTTACTTTTTCCCTAGGCTCATGGATGTTAAGTAGGATGGGGCCCATTAGTCAACAGTAGGAGTTCCAAGGATCGCCAGAGTTTATGGCTTCCAGCTGTGGAAGGAACTGTCTTTGTACCCAGTGACCTGAAGCTTTGAGAGAGAAAGATTACCGTGCTTCTGGTTTACAGTGTTTACTCATCACATTATTCATCTGAGTGTTGGAAATTGTCTCTAGGAAATAGCAGTTCTTTTCTCTACGTGCTTTTGACTAACAGTAACTTTAGCTAAACATACATACCTTTTCCCTTTTGGTTTGAATTTAATTTTATTGGCAGCCAGGGTCATCTATCAGATAAAAAAGATAATCTAAGGGACAAATGATAGACAGGATAGTGATGAAGAACTGTAATTAGATTAGTAGTGCTCTTAGAAACTCATACAAGCAGAGCCATATGAACAAATAAAAGGCTAAACTCATATTTTTATATTTCTAATATTTGGTAAAATTACTATAGTTCATGACTTCTTTTAGCTTGGTAACTAGAAAATTTGCTTTTTTCAATTTTCCTCCAGGTTACTTAGATATGTTTAGTACTTTACGTTCCTCTTGCCTGTATAGACAACATTCAAGAACTCTTAAAAGTATTTGTTCAGATCTTCAGTACTGGCCAGGTATGAAGCACCCGTATTTATTTTGAAAAACAGTAGATTTATTCAGTGGATTCTGATTTGTCTTTCTTAATCATATTAATGTTTATAAGCATTCATTTGTAGCTCACAATAAACTGATAGAATATTTGGAATCAGTTAATTTGGGTATGTCCAGTATTTTTAATCTGGAAAATACATAATGGCTGAATTTTTAATGTGAGTAATAAGTGCCACAATAAATCAACCTCTAGGGAACTTATCTACAGCTTTAAAATAATTAATAAGCACATTTGTTTACTTCCATATTTTTAAAATTTCATTTTCAAAATTGTTTCAATCCATTACAATGACAAAAAACAAATTTAATGAGGAAAAAGTCAGGGCAGCAGCAGAGGGGTTTTGTCCGTGGACCAGAAATTTGAGGACTTTCCATAGGGTATAAATTAGATGACCTCACATTGATAGCAAAATCAAATATGCATGTATTTATATTGATTTAATACCAGACACTAGTGATTAAGTGTCAGGTGACAGTGATAATTATAAATGAAAACAACATATGTTACCTACCTTCATGGAACTTAGAATAGAGTGACACGAAATAGGTGTGTGCTGTTATTTCTGGTAGAACTTAGGAAAAACCCCAATTTCCAAGTCAGTAATTGTGGGCTCTGGGATGATTCATAAACAGTTGAATCGAAAGATTCCCCAAAATGGGCCAGTCCCAGAAAGGGCTTGCAACTTTTAGGCTATAATTGGCAAAAGACACTTTTGTAATAAAGTGTGTGTGTGTGTGTGTGTGTGTGTGTGTGTGTGTGTAGAGAAGTCTGTCTCTGAAGATTGTGTTTGAGCATTGATGCCAAGGAGAGAAATAATGGACTTGAGTCATGCACTAAGGGTATCCTGCTCATTCATTAAAAGTCCATGTTTCATAGTATAAAGGCATCTACCACCTTGGTAGTTTTAAGGAAACCTCTATCTACAATCAGTACCAATTACTGTATTCCCTTTACAATTACAAATGGATCAGCAAAAATCTCCACATGTTTGAGGAAAACTTATAGCATGAAAGAGATACCAAGTAGGGCACAGAGACCAGTAATCCTCTGAAGAAATGGTTAATGCAAAAGACAGAAGAATACTTAAGAAGAATGATACATTTTAAATATTCATGGAAGACTTCTAAAAACTGAGCATGTATTAAAGTATGAAAAAATATCTTAATAAATTTTCAAAAAGTTAGTAACTCACAGGTCAGGTTCTCTGATCATATGATAAAATGGAAATCATATAACAGGATACCTTAAAAGTTCCTAAAACAAAATTTCCTAACTATGGAAATTTAAAAATACTTTTCTAAATGTCTTGTGGCTAAAGGGAAAGAAAAACAAATTATAGACAATTAGTAATGAACCACAAGGAAAATCAACATATCAAAATCTTTGAGTTGAAGACCTATTGATGCTGAGTGCATCATATAATTTATTAGGAAATAAGAAAGATGGAAACTAAATTGATGAAACAGTCATTCTGAGAATTTCTTTAAACGAATGTGAGAAATTGAAAAGTATAAAACATGAAATGAATACAACATCCAGGGGGTTTTAATTAAATGAAGAACAAATTTAATTTGAGAAAAAAAAAAGAATGGTCTGATTAAAAACAATGAGAAAATAATGTTAGAAGTGAAAAGTGGTTACAGCCACAGATAATGAAGATTTTAAACTTTTAAGAGTGTGTATAAATAAAAATATGTTGAAAAAATATCCAAGTCTAAATTAGTATTGACCCAAGAAAAAAGATAAGACAATAACTATAAAATTTGAAAGAGTATTTTTCAAATATAATCCCACTGCCCCAGAGGAGGTAGGCTCAGATGGTTTTATGGTTGTGTTCTGTTTTCCAGGATCAGCAGTTTCCTATTCTTTATAACTTTCTTAATAAAGAAAAAGGTAGAATAGGCTTCCCTGTTTATTCCACAAGATCGCAGATACTAAAATGTTAGCATAAAAAAGAATCCAATAGATCGATTTCACTTAATAATGTAAATACAGAAATCCTAAATAAAATCTGAAAAAGCAAGTACAGAAATTGCTATCAATATGATTGAGGAATACAAAAGTGATTCAATATTAGGAAGTGTGTTAATTTATCATGCTAATTGATTAGAGAAGAAAAACTATTATTTTAGTGTATGAAAAAGACATGTAATATATTTTAATTGTTACACTTCTAGAATGTTGTAGAAAGCTAGAATAGAAAGTAAGTTTAAGGAAAGGGCAAAATTTTGATTGTTTTTGCTTACCAGGTAAGATGCTTGCTTACTAGGCAACTTAAGAAAATCACCTGAAAAGCTACTCTGGTATCATATGAGATAAATGTCTCAAAATCAATATCTTATATTCTAGCAGTAGGTTTTATTTATAGTTTTCTTCAAACCCAGCAAATCTTTTATCCTGACAAGAAATATTCAACATAATGTACACATACATATGTATATATGTTGCCTGTGAAACTTTACTGAAGGAATCAAAGAGCTGAGTAAAATAAAATGAAAGAATGCCACAATCCTCTTTGAAAGGATTTTGTACTGTGACAGTTTTAATGTATGCCCAAATTTATTAACTCAGTGCAACCCCAATCAAAACCCTAAACACTTGCTATGAAAACCGAGAAGTTGATTTTAAACTTGGGCTTAGTAAAATGGGGTGCCTGGCTGGCTCAGTCAGTAGAACATCCAACTCTTGATCTTGGGGTTATGAGTTCAAGAGATCACTTATAAATAAATAAAATAAACAAACGTGGGCCTAAACAAAAGGGGAATCGGATCCCCCCCTGCTTTTTTTTAAAATAAGTTCCAAATAGGCAAAGGTCTGAACAAAAGAATTAAAAGTCAGTAGATTCCTTTTAAAATCATAGTTCGGGGATGAGGCTCTCTAATCAAAACACAGTAACACAGTGCAGAAAACAAAAAATTAAAAGATAAGGCTACATTAACTTTATAAAGTGTTACATCAAAAGACAAAGACATTAAAATGAATATTTCAAATATACATGACCTCAAGTTACTAAATATAACATGCATTCTTTTACAAATGAAAATGGGAAGGGTCATGAGTGATCAATTTGCTAAAGAAATAAAATATTCAATGAAAGAAAAAAATTGTTTCTAAGTTTCCCCCCATAATCTTAAATGCAGATTAAAACAAGACCCTACTTTTTGCTTATCACACTTGTACAAATTAAAAACATTTATATTAACTTGGGTTGCACAGGATGTGGAGAAAAGGATACTCCTATTCATTGGTGGGTATATAAATCCATAACAGCCTTCTAGAGAGCAATTTCTTAGTGTTAAATAATTCACACCTCACAGCTTCACATTAAGAATTTAGCCTACATTTGCTGAAAGATGATATGTACAAGAATTATAACTGCACCATTTTTAGCAATAAGAAAACAGGAAACAACTGTCCATAGTAGAAAAGTAGTAGAATATTCAAATTGCTATACACTGAAAATTAGAAGAATGTTAACAGCCATTAAATTGAATGCGTTGTCTGACCTGTTCTGAAAAATGTCCATGATGTAGTGTTAAGTGAAAGAAGACAAAAAATTATACACTATTTTTTATAGAAAGAGCATGTGTTAAAATACATACAAGCGTAGTCATGAAATTGTTGAGTGGTTACTTCTGGGAACTGGGATTGGGGTTTGAGGAATTAGACACTGACTTGTATTTGATACTCATCAGTGGGTTGTTTTGTTTTTTTTTAACATTTTAGAACTCTCAAGAAATTGTAAACTTAACTTACAGATTAAACCCATTTTGATGACCTTAATTACTAGTATAGTGAAGCGTCAGGCAAAGAACTATGTTAAAAAATGAGATAGTAAACTAGGATATACAGGTTTGGTGTTAGTTTCAAATCTTAGGCATTTTCCTTATTAAAATTTACAATGAGATACTATTTAAAAATTTAAATGTGATACTATTCTGTTCAGTTTTCATACAGTCTCGGGGTTTTAAAACTTTGAAATCAAGAACACGGCGTCTACAGTCCACCTCTGAAAGATTGGCAGAAACACAGCATATAGCGCCATCATTTGTAAAGGTAATTAGAACTCTTTTTTGTTGTTTGAAAAAGCAATACATTTCAAATTACTAAAATGAGAACCTTCATTATCTGATTTCTTTTATTGGCCAACTGATTTTCTAAAGGATTAATAACCTGTGTTAAGTCATTATACCTACATCTTTTCTCAGTGCCAGTCATGTCTCTCCATTGGCCTGTTAGACATCTCCCTTTGTCCTTTTTCCTACCAACCTACACCTGCTTGTGTGTTCTCTGTGTTCATGAATAGCATCCACCCAAGCTAGAAACTTGATGATCAACTTTGATTTATTCATCTCTCTCCTCTCACGCCCATTAATCACTAAAGTCCTATTGATCCAGCCTCTTAAATACTTCTTAGGTCTGTTTCTTTTCATCCCCAATTCCACTGCATAGATAGACTTTAACAATTTTTGCCCAAGTGACTCAAATATACACGTATTTAATCTCCTTGTCTTTAGTTTTGCTACCTTCAGTTTAGACTCCAGACTGCCACCCTCCCACCAATCTGTCTAAAATATATTAATATAATAATTGTATTCCTCTGCTTTATTGTCAGATTCATGCCATAGTACACAGGGCATTTCATCTTTTGGCCCCTGCCTACTATTTTTCTGTTCTCATCTTTCATTATGGCATCCCCTCTGAACCTCTATCCGGCTCCTCTTGTGCATTTTTAAGTCCTGTTACACAAGGTTGCATGTAGTTCTTGAGCACTGAAGGCTGTTATTTAATGACTCTGTCAACTTGTTTATGCTTTGTGTTGCCTGTGGTTTAGAAATCCTGTTGTCGGGGTGCTGGGTGGCTTAGTTGGTCATGCACCCAACTTTGGCTTGGGTCATGATCTCTTGATTCGTGAGCTTGAGCCCTGCATCGGGCTCATTGCCCTCAGGGCAGAGCCCACTTCAGATCCTCTGTTCCTCTTTCTCTGTACTCCCCACCCCCAGTTTCTCAAAAGTAAAAATAAAATGTTAAAAATTTAGAAGTCCTGTTCTCTGTAATGCCTTTCCTGACTTCCTGAGGTAGCATTTATTTTACCAGACCTAGAACTTCTAACATAATAACAGAATGATTTCAAAAATTGATTATTTGTGTATCTCTCCCCACTAGTCTGAGAACATTCAGATCATTCGTTATTTATCTTTACATTTTCAGAACTTCTATAAGGCCAAGTATATAAAAGATGCTCAGTAAACATTTAATAAATTGATGAGGTTTTTCCTCTACTAGAGATAAAGGAGTGTGAACATCAAACCATTAGAACCCTAAGTCCACCTGTGACCTATTTGTTGTTTTCACTATAGTGTCCTTTTTTGTTTGTTTGTTTGTTTGTTTGTTTTTGGGAGTGAAGAGAGTGTGAGCAGGGGCAGAGAGAAAAGGAGACACAGAATCCGAAGCAGGCTCCAGGCTCCAAGCTGTCAGCACTGAGCCTGACGCTGGGTTTGAACCCACAAACTGTGAGATCATGACCTGAGCCGAAGTTGAACGTTTGACTGAGCCACCCAGGTGCCCCTCAGTATAGTGTTCTTACAGAGAGTTTCTTGACCTGAATTGATTGATGCAAGTGTAAGGTCCAAAGTTAGTTTTCTAGCCATTGATGAAGTAATTTATTGTTGAGTATTACTGTAATTCTTCACACAGACAGTAAAAATTAGAATTTCTAGACTCTTTGAATGAATATTTTTGTGAGTTGTGATTATATTTTGGGAGTGTGTTATCTATATAGTCAATCAATACTGATGTGTTGTTTGTGTATTTAGGGGTTCCTTTTGCGGGACAGAGGATCAGATGTTGAAAGTTTGGACAAACTCATGAAGACCAAAAATATACCCGAAGCTCACCAAGATGCGTTTAAAACTGGTTTTGCAGAGGGTTTTCTGAAAGCGCAAGCACTAACACAAAAAACCAATGGTAAGTTGATTTGACCCCATTCATATTTGGGTAGATACCTAAAAGGAAGTCATAGTCCTGTATTTAAGTGATTATAAATCTTTTTTCTAACAATTACCACTTTTTCACTGCTTATATTCTGTTATATTTGTAATGTAAGCTGTGTCAAAATGGAAATATCTGTGGACTCTTTGCCTTGTTTTGAGAACCTATGTCAAGGACAGAAGCCTGAGTGGCTTCGTGAGGTTTTGCTGACAGGGTGCTGAAAGGAAATCATGGCAGTTACACAAAAGCATGCCACGTTCCAAAACCTTATGTAATGAAATATGGTTTCCATCAGTAACCTAATATTTGCCTTTTGTCAAGCTGTCCTTTCTCATTGATGTCATTTAAGGCTTTTTTTTTTTCTCCTTGCAGATTCTCTAAGACGAACTCGTCTGATTCTCTTCGTTCTGTTGCTGTTTGGCATTTATGGACTCTTAAAAAACCCATTTTTATCTGGTAATGGCTCTTTGAATTTTTCTGACTTTTTTTTAATCTTTTAAATACTTGAATTTTTTTTTTTTTTTTTTTTTTTTTGTAGTTAATATGCCTAAGACTTAGGAGTGAGAAAACATGTATAGTTCTAGTGTCTAGGCCCCTCGTTCCTACGAGTCAACACTTCACAGATTGGGTCAATTTGAGATTGTTTCTTTTGTGTTGAAGTAGAAAAGTTTTAATCTGTTATGATTATATGCCATTTGCATTGTCAGAGGGCCTACCATATTTACATTGCTTTGTGGATTACAGGAAAAGTTCCTTCAGACACTATACAAATTTCAACTTTGACTTGTTTTGGGAAAAGAATATTTTGTTAAAATTTTAAGGTTTATGTTATATCAAAAATGTTAGATTAACTCCTATTAGTGGTTAGTTTTCCGCATTTTTAGAAAATTATACCTGTCCAATTATAAAATTTAAAAAACATGTATTAGAATTTTATAATCACAATACAAATGAAATAGTTCTTTATTTCAAAGACACAATAAATTTATGAAAAATTACATATTATTAAGCATCAGTTTAAATGAGTCCCAGATTTTCTGGGGTTGCCAAGTCTAAAATGAAATGTCAGTTGTAAGTGGTTCTGCTTGCTTTTTCAACTATTCAGTTTTTACCCTGTGTTCTCTGTGTTCTTTATGTTTGATTACCTTGAGAGAAAAAAACTGATGTACAGTTAAGAATATTAGTTGACCTGGATCAGGAATTCATCCCAGGACTTGCATGTAACCCCAGATATTTTAAGTTTTTTGTGGCATCAAACCTGAGATGAGATTTTAACATCCAGGAATATTCTTTTTATATCTAGAGTCACCTTCTCTTATCTCCTTATTTTCAAAACAGAACCATTACAGGGACACTAGGTGATAACGGAAGAGTAGGAAAAGGTCTGATTATTCCTTTATGTTTCTTAATTTCTTTTTTTTCCCTTAATTTCTTATGTTAAGTAAAACATATATTAAAATATGAAGTGCATTGCCGTTGAGTAATTAATTTCTTACAAGGTTCAAGTGGGTTCAACTACAAATTTATTTGCCTTATTTATTAAGTCTATCTATAGAGATTCTTTTTTTAAAAAACTGTATTTACTTAGAGAGCATGCATGCACGGGCGTGCGGATGTGGGGGAGAGGCAGAGAGAGTGAAAGAGAATCCCAAGCAGGCCCTGTGCTGTCAGCACAGAGCCAGACCCAGTGCTCGAACCAGTGAACCTTGAGATTATGACCTAAGTTGAAACCAGGAGTTGGATGCTGAAGTGACTGGGCCACCCAGACACCCCATAGATTTTTTATTTCAATGTTTATGTTTTAATTTTAGAGAGAGAGAGAGAGTGTGTGTGAGTGAGTGGGGGAGGGGCAGAGAGAGAGGGAGAGACAATCGGAAGCAGGCTCCTCAGTGTCATCACAGAGCCCAACGTGGGGCTTGAACTCAGAAACTGTGAGATCATGGTCTGAGGCAAAGTCAGACGCTTAACCAGCTGAGCCACCCAGGCGCCCCGGACCCCACAGATTCTTAAATAAACAATTTAGTGGCTAAAACTATTAGTGTCCATTCTAGAATTTCTATATTACATTTACTCTCTCGACTCGTATATTATTGATATGTTAAGTGTTTTCTCGTTAACTGTATTTTTACCTACTGACTTTTTTGCATCTGAATTTCTGTCTTTAAAAAATTTTTTTTTTAATGTTTATTTATTTTTGAGACAGAGAGAGACAGAGCATGAACAGGGGAGGGTCAGAGACAGGGAGACACAGAATCTGAAACAGGCTGCAGGCTCTGAGCTGTCAGCACAAAGCCCGACACGGGGCTCGAACTCACGGACCACGAGATCACAACCTGAGCCGAAGTCGGACGCTTAACTGACTGAGCCACCCAGGCGCCCCTAAATTTCTGTTTGTTTTTTTTTTAATTTTTTTTTTCAACGTTTATTTATTTTTGGGACAGAGAGAGACAGAGCATGAACGGGGGAGGGGCAGAGAGAGAGAGAGACACAGAATCGGAAACAGGCTCCAGGCTCTGAGCCATCAGCCCAGAGCCCGACGCGGGGCTCGAACTCACGGACTGCGAGATCGTGACCTGGCTGAAGTCGGACGCTTAACCGACTGCGCCACCCAGGCGCCCCTAAATTTCTGTCTTAAAGACAACATTTTCATCTTCTTCTGAGGAAATTAGAAATTACTTTTTACTCATTTATATATTTAGTATGAAAGCTTAACCAAGGGGGAGAGATTTAAGAAAGCTTTGTAATAAATAGTTCCTATAGTTGATCTTACGTATTTTACTGTTCTTCCAAACTTTCACTGTTTTTTAAAAATTATTAGTAGTATTTTTAAAGTTTATTTCAAGAGAGAGAGAGAATCAGCAGAGAAGGGTTGGGGGAGGGTTGGACAGAGGATCCGAAGCTCTGCACTGACACCAGAGAGCCTGAAGTAGGGCTCAAACCCATGAACTGTGAGATCATGACCTGGGCAAAAGTCCGACGCTTAACTGACTGAGCCGCCCAGGCACGCCTCACTGTGTTTCTTATACTTGATGATGTCATTAATGATCTATCATCCGAGGGCAAGTAACAGTTGCCAGAGGAAGGAGGCTACATCAAGAGTGAAATAATCTCTTTTAAGGTTCGCCCTTCTTAAAAAAAATGCTAGTGCCAGTTTTTAATGCTAGGTTTAAGGCAGTGTATTCATGGTGTACATCTCTGACCAGTTGTAGCAGGATAATTTAATGTTAAAAATGCAAGCTCTTGGGCCTTTTACTGAATCTGCAAATCAGAAGTTCTGGGCCATGGTCTGGGAACTTGCATTAACACTTTTCTCAAGTGACTTTTATGCACAGTGGAGTTTGAAAATGATTGGTTTAAATCTCTGTTATGAGATATTATAGGAGAAGAGGGAAATACTATTTCATTTTAATTAGAAGGTACAAAGATAGTTTAATGAGGGTCCTTGATTCCTTGAACACGGCCTAGAAATCCAGTAGACCTAGTTTCTGTACTTCACTGTGAATTAATGAATGTGAATTTAGATGTAATTTTTCTGGGCTTTCTTAAATCTGAAAAACAAGGTGGTTAGAATTTTATAAATCTATCAGAGATATAATCATTTCTTTTCTTCTCTTTAGTCCGCTTCCGGACAACAACAGGGCTTGATTCTGCAGTAGATCCTGTCCAGATGAAAAATGTCACCTTTGAACACGTTAAAGGAGTAAGTTAAGAAGTTTACTTTGCTTTCTTCGAATATTATCTAATTATGTAGGGCCAATATTTGAGTTTAAAGGTGTAAAATAGAAAATACATATATATTGGTCTCTGCCTCCAGTTCCAAGCACTAAAACTGTTGCAATTTCCGACATGACAAGAGTACTAGGTGCATTTTGGGTTCTACAGTTTGGTCTTTGACCCTGATTTCTGACACAGGGCTTCTCACTCCCTAGGAATTTCTTGGGTGATAGCACTGTTTCTTTGTACTGAGGCAACTCTGGGTGGGCTCCTGGGTGGGGACTGGCTATTAGAAAAGACCAAGCCATGATTAGAACTTAGATATTGGGATAAAAGAAATAAAACAGATCTTTCCCTTTATGGATTTTAATTCTAACAGAAATTGGACAATGATATGGCATATAAGGAAATTATAATAGAGTATGTTCAAAAGTGAAGTGTTATGGGAAAATATAGAGCAGGGTAAAGGAGATCGGGAGTTCTGAGAGAAAAGTCACAATTTTATTTATTTTTTTATTTATTTTTTAATTTTTTTTTTTTTCAACGTTTTTTATTTATTTTTGGGACAGAGAGAGACAGAGCATGAACGGGGGAGGGGCAGAGAGAGAGGGAGACACAGAATTGGAAGCAGGCTCCAGGCTCTGAGCCATCAGCCCAGAGCCCGACGCGGGGCTCGAACTCACGGACTGCGAGATCGTGACCTGGCTGAAGTCGGACGCTTAACCGACTGCGCCACCCAGGCGCCCCGAAAAGTCACAATTTTAAATGGTGATATTCAGTGTATGATTGAGAAGTTGACACTTGAGTGAACATTTAAGGAAGATAAAGTAAACCATGGATTTTTTTTTTTTTTTTTTGAAGATATTAAGTAATCTTTACACCCAACGTGGGGCTTGAACTAAGAACCCTGAGATTAGGAGTCTCATCCTCAGGGGCTCCTGAGTGGCTCAGTTGGTTGAGCATCTGACTCTTGAGTTTGGCTCAGGTCATGATGTCACAGGCTCATGGGATTGAGTCCTGTGTCAGGCTCCGTACTGAGCGTGGAGCCTGCTTATGATTCTCTCCCTCTGCCCGTCTTGTGTTCTCTCTCTGTTTCCAAAATAAAATAAAAATAAAAATACAACATAAATTCATTAAGCCCCTCCAGTGATATTTGGAATATTCTTTGTTAACAACAGCAACGAAAAAGAGTCGCATGCTCTACCAACTGAGCCACCCAGGTGCCCCTAAACCATGCATATATTTGGGCAAAGAATGTTTCTAGCCAGAGGAACATAGAGAGCAAGGACCCTGAAGAGCTAATGTGCGTGGCTTGGTTGTTGACCAATGAAAAAGCCACTTGTAATATGCAATAGAATAAGAGCTCTTCCCCTTTCCATACTCTGTTCCCCATTTAAGCATAAATATTTTTCACCTACTCAAATATTAGGGAACAAAATATCAGAAGTCACTATGCTGCCTTTATACCAAGTAGTCCTTCCCTTCCCTTTGCAATTTAAACAGCTGTGAACTCTGCTGGAATTGTGGAAAGGGAATAATTGAGGAGGAGGCTGGGGCAGTGAGTATTTGAAAACTTGACTCCTTAGCGCAGAGGGCCCTTCTCATTTTGTTTAAGGTGTGCAGAGAGCTGAGAGCCTGCATCACATTGAACCTGTGTTGAGGTTATGGTCAGCAAGGCATTTATTTAGTATATGAATAACTTTGAATATTTAAAAATTTTATTTTAATAAAGAACCAAATCTCTTTTTATACATACTTCGTTACTTAATATACCACACTTCTTTTGGAATGAGTCCATTTCTGATTACAAAGCTAAAGAAGACATGCTGATAGTATTAGAAATGGAACATCACAAGGGGCTCCTGAGAGGCTCAGTCCGTTGAGCATCCAACTGTTATGTCAGCTGAGGTCATGATCTCACGGGTTCCTGGGCTCAAGCCCCACACTGGGCTCTGTGCTGACAGTGTGAAGCCTTCTTGAGACACTCTCTCTCTCTCTCTCTCTCTCTCTCTCTCTCTCTCTCTGCCTCTCCCCCTGCTCTTATGCTCACACTTTCTCCCAAAATAAATAACATTAAAAAAAAAATGGGGACATCACAGAGTTTTCAGATTGTCACAGAGTTTTCCGTGGTAATATTAACAAATACTGTAATTATTGCTATAATGTTACATTGCTGTCATTGCTATCAAATCTAAATTTATATGTAGATACACATAAATGTTTAAAGATATCTATAAATGTTATATATATATTATATATTATTGCTATTGTTATATATTGCATATATGTTATATGTTATTGCTATAATGTTACATTGCTGTTATTGCTATCAAATCTAAATTTATATGTAGATACATATAACTGTTTATAGATATCTATAAATGTTATATATATATATTTTTTATATATATATATATATATGTTATAATTTATACCATTTACCGTAATAGGTATACCATTAGGTGGTACCTGTGGTCAGTTTTTCAAAGTCTTTTTGTTTTGTTTTTTACATTGATTTACGTATTTATTTCGAGAGAGAGAAAGAGAGGGTGAGTGTGCGAGCTGGGGAGGAGCAGAGAGAGAGAGAGTCCCTAGCAGGCTCCACACTGCCAGCACATTGCCCAAGATGAGGGTCTCAAACCCACGAACCATGAGATCATGACCTGAGCTGAAACAAGAGTTGGACGCTTAACTGACTGAGCCACCTAGGTGCCCCAGTTTTACCAAGTCTTAAAGAGCTAGTATAGGAATATCATTTCCTTGCTTAAATTTGTTTGTGTAGGAATAATATTATGTATAGCTGCCATAAAAATACTAATAACAGCTTTTATAACTTCATTCATTGTCTTGATCCCCCTAAACTCTATTTTCCTATATAGATTTTATATAACTCAGTTGAGAATTCTCTTGCCACAGAGTCTGGGGAGAGAAATTTTAATTTGAGTAGTAGGTGACATCTAATCTGTTTTCTTTTTTCCTACAATTCAAAGTTATCCATTACCTTGACCAAATGTATTTTGGTCTTGTTTTAGTATATGAATAACTTTGAATATTTAAAAATTTTATTTTAATAAAGAACCAAATCTCTTTTTAACGTTTATTTATTTTTGGGACAGAGAGAGACTGAGCATGAACAGGGGAGGGGCAGAGAGAGAGGAAGACACAGAATCGGAAACAGGCTCCAGGCTCTGAGCCATCAGCCCAGAGCCTGACGCAGGGCTCGAACTCACGGACCGCGAGATCGTGACCTGGCTGAAGTCGGACGCTTAACCGACTGTGCCACCCAGGCGCCCCCCAAATCTCTTTTTAAACATAAATTTTATTGAAGCTTAGCATTCACACAGACCTACACAAATCATAAATCTGTACCTTAATAAATTCCCATACAGTGAACTCATAATTATCAGCACCCAGCTCAAAAAATAGAATATTAGCAGAAAGTTCCTAGTGTTCCTTTCTTACCACTCCAAGGATAATCATTGCTCTGTTTAATAACATATATTAGTTCCCCCTGGTTTTGAATTTCATATGAACATGTATAATACGTGTAGTGTATATGGCTTTTTTCACCCACCATGATGTTTATGAGATCCATCCATGTTTTTAAATGGAGTTGTAGTTCATTTCATCCCCATTGCATAGTATCCTGTGAATATCACAGTACTGTTTATTTACTCAACATTAGGTGGACATTGAGTTGTGTCTAGTTTTCACCTAAATAGTGCCATTGTGAATATTCTCTTCATGTTTCTTGGTGAGCATATATAACACACGTTTCCTGGGCTTAGGAGTGGACAGAGCTTTGCTTTTAACTGTTAACTTTATAAACAGTATATTTTCATAATTTAATTGAAATAACTTTTAAAGACCATTTATAGCCTAAAAAAAAAAAAAAAACACCTCTTTGCTCTTTATTTCTTCCTAGAAACAGTCCTAGGAAAGTATGTAGAAACCTAAGATAATCACGAGTTTAATTCTAGATTTTCATAATGTCCTTTGGCCCAGAGATATTTCATGTTTTAGTACACTTTTTTTCAGGTAGTTTCTTTTTTATTTTATTTATTTATTTTTTTTATTGTTCCTTTGCTGGTTTTTTTTTTTAATATATGAAATTTTTTGTCAAATTGGTTTCCATACAACACCCAGTGCTCATCCCAAAAGGTGCCCTCCTCAATGCCCATCACCCATCCTCCCCTCCCTCCCACCACCCATCAACCCTCAGTTTGTTCTCAGTTCGTAAGAGTCTCTTATGCTTTGGCTCCCTCCCACTCTAACCTCTCTCTCTCTTTTTTTTTTCTTCCCCTCCCCCATGGGTTTCTGTCAAGTTTTTCAGGATCCACATAAGAGTGAAAACATATGGTATCTGTCTTTCTCTGTATGGCTTATTTCACTTGGCATCACACTTTCCAGTTCCATCCACGTTGCTACAAAGGGCCATATTTCATTCTTTCTCATTGCCACGTAGTACTCCATTGGGTATATAAACCACAATTTCTCCATTCATCAGTTTGATGGACATTTAGGCTTTTTCCACAATTTGGCTATTGTTGAGAGTGCTGCTATAAACATTGGGGTACAAATGCCCCTATGCATCAGTACTCCTGTATCCCTTGGGTAAATTCCTAGCAGTGCTACTACTGGCTCATAGGGTAGGTCTATTTTTAATTTTTTGAGGAACCTCCACACTGTTTTCCAGAGTGGCTGCACCAGTTTGCATTCCCACCAACAGTGCAAGAGGGTTCTTGTTTCTCCACATCCTCCCCAGCATCTATAGTCTCCTGATTTGTTCATTTTGGCCACTCTGACTGGCATGAGGTGATATCTGAGTGTGGTTTTGATTTGTATTTCCCTGAAGAGGAGCGATGTTGAGCATCTTTTCATATGTCTGTTGGCCAGGTAGTTTCTTTTAAACCCTAATGTACTTGAGTTTTTTCTTCTCATTGAGAGCTATTATTTAAAGTTGTCTAACATAGGGTTGCAAATTGGCTGCGAATATATTATTTGGACAGTGTAATTTAAAATAAATATGGGGGGGTGGCACCTGGGTGGCTCAGTCAGTTAAGTGTCTGACTTTGGCTCAGATCATGATCTCATGATTCGTGAGTTCCGGCCCCATGTTGAGCTCTGTGCTCATGGCTCAGAGCCTGGAGCCTGCTTCAGATTCTGTCTCCCTCTCTCACTGCCCTTCCCCTGCTTGTACTCTGTGTCTGTCTCTCTCAAAAATAAACAAACATTAAAAAATAAAATATAATAAATATAGGGGCGCCTGGGTGGCTCATTTGGTTAAGCATCCAACTTTTGATTTTGGGTCAGGTCATGACCTCACAATTCGTGAGATCGAGCCATCCCCCGGGTTCTTGTGCTGACAGTGTGGAGTCTGCTTGGGATTCTCTCTCTCCCTCTTGCTCTGCCCTTCTCCCCCTTGCACTTTCTTTCTCAAAATAAATAAACATTAAAAAATTTATAAAAATTAAAAAAATAAAATAAAATACCTAAAAGAGTACATACACAATTGCATTTTTTTTAATTGTCTTTTGTGGGTTTTTTTCATTTGTTTTTGTTTTTTTAAGAGAGAGAGGTTGCACAGGCGGTGTGGAGTACAGAGGAGAGGGAGAGAGAGAGAATCTCAGGCAGGCTCCAAGCTCCGGGTGGAGCCCTGATATAGGGGCTCGACTTCATAACCCTGAGATCCTGACCTGAGCCAAAATCAATGACTTGTACGCTTAACTGGTTGAGCCACCCTGCTGCCCCACAAATACATTTTTTCATGTAAATGGATATTTAATATCTTTAATGATGTCTTTTTTATTTTTCCTTGAAAAATTAAAGTCTGGAGCATGAGTTCTGTACTCCTTTGTAGAACCAAGTTGTGATTATTTGCCCTCTGTAAGGGTCTGTTGCTTTCCAGACCCTTTTTCAGTACACTGGTTTTTCAGTATATTGCCACCACTGTTGTTTTCATTTGGTCTTCTGTGCTCATCTTTAATATTATTCTGGCTCATAGGTATTTGCATTTGTTAACTCATAGTTGTATGCTACCTGATTTCTGATAGGCAGCTTCCTTATATCAGTTTTTTTAAAGTTGAGCTAATGTTCTACTTGACATATTTGTTGACCAGATTGGGCTTTATGCCTGCTAGGAATCTCAATTCTTACATAATTTTTTATATTTTGAGGATGAAATACTCTAAATTTTTTTGGCCACAACCATTTACAAAACAATATCCGTATACTATAGCTTAATTTTAGTCACTGTCCTTTGGCATTTGTTGGGAACTAAATCATTTATAATCTAGTAGTAACTCCTTATAATGAAAATAATCTCATAATGAATCCTAAATCATTGTTCTAACTTAAACACAGGCTTCCTTGTCATTGATGTACATTAAGTTACATAGTTTGCCCTGGAAGCTTGTAATCAGTTCCAAAGTTCTGGATTTGAAACTTGCTAGGGGAACCTTTCTATTTACAACAAATGCCACTGACACATTTAACTAGAATTTTGAATATAAGTGCTTGTTAACTGGAGGGAGCACTATTTCTTGAAAAGGTAGGAAGTTGAGAATGCTTTTGTTGGGATATGTAAAGAAATGCATAATGGGGGGTGCCTGGGTGGCTCCGTTGGGTAAGCATCTGACTCTTGACTTTGGCTCAGGGCATGATCTATCCGTTCTTGGCATTGAGCCCTACGTTGGGCTCTGTGCTGACAGTGCTGAGCCTGCTTGGGATTCTCTCTCTCCTCTCTGCCCTTTCCCGCTCACACATATGCTGTCTCTCAGATAAACAAACTTACAAAGGAGACTGCATAATTGGCAAAAAGAGTCAGGTGAAAACCCCTTTGTGTTTGCATTTATAAGGGGGCCTTCTTGTGTGCTTCTTTCCCTGAAACAAAGAGAAAGCCAAGTTAACTTCCAGTTACATTTACTACTTTCAAAGAGGCAGCCTTGATAATCCATTATTTAGAATTGTTTGGTAAATTGTGTCACTTTAGGTGGAAGAAGCTAAACAAGAATTACAGGAGGTTGTTGAATTCTTGAAAAATCCACAAAAATTTACTGTGCTTGGAGGTAAACTTCCAAAAGGTAAGATATCTTCCCTTTACCATGACTTGACATCAAAAATATTGTCATCCATTGCTAATTTAATTTTTATCAGATTTAAATGCCTAAAGTTTAATTCTTAATTGCTGTTTTAGAAATAAGTCTTCATTCTAAACATAACATTGTATAACCTTTTTTGGGAGGAAGGGGATTTTGAGTTTTGTTATAATTTCAAACTTTAAGTTGTAAGAACAGTACAGAGAACTCCCTATACTCTTAACCAGACTCAACAGTTTTTTTTAGCACTTTGTCCCATTTGCTCATTCACTTTCTTCACTTAAATGTATTTTTTTAATTGAGAGTAAGTTATAGATATCACGCTCCTTTAACCCCAGATACCTATTACATATTTCTTTAAAATAAGGATATTCTATTATATAACTCCAATATAGTTCTTAAAATCAGGAAATTTAACCTGGTTCCAAAACTATTATGAAATTCACAGTTATATTCAAATTTCAGCATTTCTCTTACTAATATCCTTCGTAGTAAGGTCCTCCCATCATCACCTTCACCGACCCAAGTTAGGACCTGATCCAGGTTTACACATAACATTTAGATTTTTCTTTAATCTGAAAAAATTCTTCAGCCTTTTATTGTAGGAGTGGGTATGGATCTTTTATGACCTTACAAATAGTACACACTACTTTGTAGAATGTTCCTCTCTGATGTTTTCCCACAGTTAATATGATTTAATGACTGTTGTGATTTTTTTTCTTTTTTTTCTTTTTTTTTTAAATTTTTTTTTCAACATTTATTTATTTTTGGGACAGAGAGAGACAGAGCATGAACGGGGGAGGGGCAGAGAGAGAGGGAGACACAGAATCGGAAACAAGCTCCAGGTTCTGAGCCATCAGCCCAGAGCCCGACGCGGGGCTCGAACTCACGGACCGTGAGATCGTGACCTGGCTGAAGTCGGACGCTTAACCGACTGCGCCACCCAGGCGCCCCTTTTGTGATTTTTAATAAGAAATACATATTTAGTCTTAATCCCATTTCTTACAATTTCCTAGTGTTAAGAGCAACACCGTGAGGTGACTTTTAGAACCCACCTAAGGTTAGGAGCTGGTTGCCAATAGAATCAACCATGTGATTACACAGCTGAAACCTCACTCTCACCCTCCTGACTGCTTGGGAGGGGAGAGTGGCTGGAGGTTGAATCAGTCATGCATGTCTAATGAGGCCTCCATAAAAACCCAAAAGGATAGGGTTCAGAGAGCTTCCAGGTTGGTAAATGTGGAGATGTGGGAAGAGTGGCATATCTAGAGAGGGCATAGAAGCTCAACAATCCCTTTCCTTTTCCTTGCCCTATGCATATGCATCTCTTCCATCTGACTGACTGTTCCTGAGTTGTATCCTTTTATAAGAAACCAGTAATCTAGTAAGTACAGTGTTGTTTCTCTGAGTTCTGTGAGCCATCTTAGCAAATTAATCAAATCCAAGGAAGAGATCATTGGAACCTCCTATCTAGAGCCTGTTGATCAGAAGCCTAGGTAACAACCTGGTCTTGCAGTTGATATAGGAAGGGATAGAGGTAGAGGCAGTCTTTTGGGACCAAGGCCTTAACTTGCAGTATTTGAGCTATGTCCAGGTAGTTCGTGTCAGAATAGAGTTGAATTGTAGGACACCCAGGTGGTGTTGGAGAATTGCTTGTTTGTGTGAGGGAAAAACCGTAGGCTAAAATTGGGTACAAAATTGTAATGACTTAATGGTGTCCTTATATTATACAGTTGTACTATAATCATTTATATTGAACTTTTAAATGGTTCTGGTGTTTTGCTGTTAAAATGAGCACATTGGGGGCTGGGCAAAGTCGGTGAAGGGGAAGGGAGAGAGCTTCCAGTTGTAGAATAAATAAGTCAGAGGAATAAAAGGTCCAGCATAGGAAATATAGTCAACGATACTGTAATAATAGTATTGCATGGTGACAGAAGGTAACTACACTTGTGGTGAGCATAGCATAATGTGTAAACTTATCAAATCACCATGTTGTATACCTGAAACGAATGTAACTGTGTGTCAGCTCTACTCACATAAAAATTTTTAATTATGATAATAAAATCAGTGCTGTGGTGATCATCTTAAGGTCTCAAGGCTTTGCCCACATGCTTAATTAACTCCTTAGAATACATTGGAGATTTACTCATGTGTTATTTATTCATTATGCTAGATTCCAATTCTAGAAATGGAATTGGTGAATTAAAGGAGACACTGCTATTTACATTTGGTTTTGTGCTACACACTGTCTCTACTGAGAATGTTCAGAAGTTTCTAAAACTGTTTCCATGAGTCTGCTAATTTAGGATTCATTTATTAAGTCAATATTATAACGTCATAAAGAGCATGTTTAAAACCATAAAATAGTCACACTTATACAATATCAAAGGATATTGTATGAAATTGTGGGAAAATTCTCAGGTACCAAAATATATTCTATAAGAAATTGATACAGTGAGGAGTTAAACCAGTTAGGAATAACATGGCAACACAAGGGGACAGTCTGAAGGGTATTTTTCAGCTTTCCTTTAAAAGGGTGTTTTATGGGATGCCTGGGTGGCTCAGTCGGTTGAGCGTCCGACTTCGGCTCAGGTCATGATATCGCGGTCTGTGGGTTCGAGCCCTGCGTCGGGCTCTGAGCTGACAGCCCAGAGCCTGGAGCCTACTTTGCATTCTGTGTCTCCCTCTTTCTCTGCCCCTCCCCTGCTCATTTCTGTCTCTCTCTGTCAAAAATAAATAAACATTAAAAAAAAATTTTTTTTAAGAGTGTTTTATGTTAAAATATAGCATTAATATAATTTTGTTGCCTGTTTAAATATATTCTGAAAAGTGAAAAGTTGTGGAAACTAAAGAATTCTGTTATTTCAACTTAGAAGAACTTACTGCTGTTATGAACATTTTCAAACATATGAAAAAGTTACAAAGCTGTAGAGATGAACTACTTTACATCTAAAGCCTTTGGTATGCATCACCTAAGACCAAGCACATTATCCTAAATAAAGAGAGTAATTTATCCTACCAAATGAAACTAAATACTATTTCCTTGATATCTGGTACTCCAGGTTTTTTTGAAATTTTCCTCAAATGTCTCTAGAATTTCTTAAGTATGTTTTTTACGGAAGATCATCAAGTCAAGGGTTCATGTATTACGTTTCGTTGCTTAATCTCTTAATCTGTTTTGATGTGACTTTTGTTTAGTGATAAATAAGTTTATATTCCTTTCTCTCAAGATTCTGACTTGTTGAGGACCGATAGACAAGCAGTATTTAAATGATAGAGGGAAATTAGTTTTGGAGAAGATCCTGAAGTTGAATCATTATTTAAAGACCTGTTTTGCTTTGTTTCAAAATACTGGTCATGTGTCTTCAACCTCCAAACTATATACATTAATTATTAACTATTTGTTTTATAGGTTCAAATCAGGGTTTTGGTTTTGGTTTTGTTTTTTTTAATTTGAATCATTCTCACTTATTTTTTCTTTTAGGAATTCTTTTAGTTGGACCCCCAGGGACAGGAAAGACACTTCTTGCTCGAGCTGTGGCTGGAGAAGCTGATGTTCCTTTTTATTATGCTTCTGGATCAGAATTTGATGAGATGTTTGTGGGTGTGGGAGCCAGCCGTATAAGAAATCTATTTAGTACGTTTTAACGTATCTTTCATATGATACCAAATTTTCTTACTTTTAGGGGAAGAGGGCTTCTTAACCCTTTCTTGGCTGTGTGATTATGATTGATAGCTGACCTAGCCATTGTGGGGGTCAGGTTTTAGGTACTTTAATGTGTGAGCTAAAACAGAACTGTACTTTTCCTCCAAAGAAAAGAGCCAGGAGAGGTGTTTGACGAGGTTGGGGGCTGTTGTAAAGCTGGGTTTTTTGTTGTTGTCCTATTCATTTTATTTGTTAATCTGATAGTATGTAATTAAAGAATAATTAGCCTCAAATCTGATTGTATATGGTTTGTGCAGTTGGAAGAGTGAATACTCAGTTGTTTGTGTTGTATATTATTGTATATGGTACAGTTTTTTTGAGGCTACTGTTCTTAAATCAGTTTTGAAAGAAAGAAAGAGACCTCCTTTTGTGTTGTGTCTCCCAAATGAATGTCTTTTGTTGGCTTTTGACAACCTTACAGGTTTTTCATTTTTATATGACTTTGTTCAAAAAGTATTGATTTCATTAAACTTATTGGAATCTCTTTTGTTTTCCTAGGGGAAGCAAAAGCAAATGCTCCCTGTGTTATATTTATTGATGAATTAGATTCTGTTGGTGGGAAGCGAATCGAGTCGCCAATGCATCCATATTCAAGGCAGACTATAAATCAACTTCTTGCTGAAATGGATGGGTAATTGAATCTTCCTCTGTCTTTGGAATATGGTGATATATTTGATAACTTTCGAGAAATTGGAAAAAATATAGACAATACAGTAGTCCCTAGTGCAAGAAGGCCAGACAAGCTTCATTCTCTGTATTGTGTTGTGTCCATAACTAATTGATGTATCAACTGTTCTTAATTGATGACCTCTACACCTTTTTCATTAATTGTAGTGTGACAGGACAGTTCTGACAATAGTAGTCTCTTTGGAGATGTAAAGGGATTGTAGACTGGTTTCTACACAATTTGTGACTAGCTTCTAATGTTGTAGATTAAAAGTTTGTGTCAATTTTTATAATCTAAAAAGCAAGAGGTGGGGTTGCTTTGAAAGAAGTAAAAACGTCTTAAAACCGTATAAGGCAGTTTGGAACCAAATAGGAAGTCTAGGAGCAAATCATTTGAATTGGTAAACTTGAGAATAATTTTTCACAAATAAGTCAGGTATACAAATAAGCCTTTGTGAAGATCTGTAATCGTAGGTGACTTTGTGATTTATTGTTAGCAATTTTATTGAAGTATTCTGGCCCAATAACATTTGTTTTTTTCAAAAAATAATAGAGATGTCTTATCACCTGGGTATAAACAAGATCACTCCCTTTTCTTTGCTGTTACTAAAATTAATGATAAACAGTTTTGTGTAGAGCATTTCTATATGTGTACTCTTTTAATTTTCAGTGAAAAGGTACTTTTGTTTCTTTTTTGATAGTTTTAAGCCCAATGAAGGAGTTATCATCATAGGAGCCACAAATTTCCCAGAGGCATTAGATAAGTAAGTGTGAAAAGACTTCTTTGGTAACTAATGATCATACTAGAACATGGATGAACTTTAAAAGAGAGGGAAGCCCATCTCAAAACATCACATATGGTTTCATTTGTATGAAATGTCTCAAACAAATCCATAGCAACAGAAAGGAAATTAGTGGTTGCCAGAGTGTGGGAAGAATGGGGAGTGACTGTTGGTGACTGTGGGGTTTCTTTTGGGGTAGGGGAATAAAAATATTTATTATTTACTAATTTATTATTTAATAACTCAAATGAGAGTGTTGATAGCTGCACAACTCTGAATATATGAACCATGGGATTATCTACTTTAAATTCTGTGATATGCTAATTATATCTCAGTAGAGCTGTTTAAAGAATCTTTTGACAAACTTTATGTCACAAAATTTTAGGCTGGTGCAGAAAATTGTAAAATGAAACTTACAGTTTTAAATTTTTATTGTACTTATCATAGAAGTTACTCTTGTTTTCTTTCTTAATATGTTGATTTTTGAGAGAGAGAGAGTGAGTGAGTGCAGGGGAGGGGCAGAGAGAGAGAGGGAGAGAGAGAATTCCAAGCAGGCTCACCACTGTCAGCTCAGAGCCCAACGTGGGGCTTGAACTCAAGAACAGTGAGGTCATTACTTGAGCTGAAATCAATAGTAGGATGCTCAGTGGACTGAGCCACCCAGGTGCCCCTGAGTTACTCATATTTTTCTTAAGTTTACTGATTTTTGAGAAGCAGAGGTGGGGGGAGAATTGGCAGAGGGGCAGAGAGAGAAAGGGAGACACACAATCTAAAGCAGGCTCCAGGCTCGAAACTGTCAGTGCAGAGCCCAACACGGGCCTCAAACCCATAAACCAGGAGATCATGACCTGATTCCTTGGTTGACTGACTTGCATGTTTTTGTTTGAGGGTTGTGTGCTATCTATCTGTATCAAACTTTGTTCTGCCTTCTGGTTATTGAAACTGTTTGGGAGGCATGTTTTTAAATTTTTTTTATGTTTTATTTATTTTTAAATTTTTTTTTTTGTTTATTTAGTTTTGAGAGAGAGAGAAATAGAGTACAAGTGGGGAAAGGACAGAGAGATACACACACACACAGAATCTGAAGCAGGCTCCAGGCTCTGAGCTGTCAGCACAGAGCCTGACCTGGGGCCCGAACCTGAGAACTGGGAGATCACAACTTGAGCCGCAGTTGGATGCTCAATTGACTGAGCTGCCCAGGCACCCCTAATGTTTTATTTATTTATGTATGTATGTATGTATGTATGTACTTACTTACTTACTTATTTGTTTATTTATTTAGTTAAAAAATTTTTAATGTTTATTTGAGAGAGAGAAGGAGGGGGGGGGGAGGGGCAGAGAGAGAGGGAGACACAGAATCTGAAGCAGGCTCCAGGCTCTGAGCTGTCAGTACAGAGCCTGACGTGGGACCCGAACCCACAAACTGGGAGATCATGGCTTGAACCAAAGTTGAACACTCAACTGACTGAGCTGCACAAGCGCCCCTAATATTTTATTTATTTGTTTGTTTATTAAAATTTTTTTTAATGTTTATTTTAGTGAGAGGGAGAGAGATACACAGAGTGTGAGTGGAGGAGGGGCAGAGAGAGAGGGAGACACAGAATCTGAAGCAGGCTCCAGGTTCTAACCTGTCAGCATAGCTTCCAACGGAGTGCTCAAACTCGTGAACCGCAAGATCATGACCTGAGCCAAAGTCAGACGCTTAACCGACTGAGCCACCCGGGTGTCCCTTGATCCGTGTTTTAAAAGGAGTTGTATGCATATTTATGCTCAAAACTCCAATCTAAGGTGAAATAGGTGATGGGGATTAAGGAGTACATTTGTCGTGATGAACACTGGGTAATATGGAATTGTCCAATCACTATACTGTACAGCTGAAACTAATATAACACTGCATATTAAGTATGGTGGAATTAAAATGAAAACCCTCAAATCTCCAGTCTAACTTCAGTTGCCATTATCTTTCCATCTTGTCTTTAGAGTGTCAGTCATATTTAATTGGACCTTCATCATAGTCAGATTATTAATTTATATTTTCTTTTTATATTCTCCTTTTAGTGCCTTAATACGTCCTGGTCGTTTTGACATGCAAGTTACAGTTCCAAGACCAGATGTAAAAGGTCGAACAGAAATTTTGAAATGGTATCTCAATAAAATAAAGTTTGATCAGTGTAAGTCTAATTCCATTAACACCAACTTTATTATTAATAATCTCTATAAAAAATGGTAATATTTCATTCCACCCTGTTTGTGGTCCTTACTTGATAGATCTCTCCAAAGACCAGTTTGTTTTACATGTCCTTTTTCCTCTCCATTTATATGTCCTTTTTAAAGTTTATTTATTAATTGTATATACAAGAGATTCTATCATTTGAATCCTGATTCTAAAGGAAGTTTTCTTCCAAGTGTTCAGATACGTAATACTTGAAGATAAATGTATGTATAAATGCTTTGGGGATGAATGTAAAATATGAAATACTAGGAAGCATATATAATCACTTTGGGGCTAAAAGAGGCAAACTGTAAAACAAAACACATGAAAATATTATGGACTCAAATAATAAACACAGCTGTCACGCTGTACTATTTTCAAAGATAGGTGAATAAATTTGTTAAACCAAATATGTTTCCTATAATGAGAGCTTTTATAAATGTACATATAATACTATATACATATAAAGTATTTAAAGATGAAATTCAGAAAATAAAAACAATATTTTATCTTTGAGTATACTTTATCAGTTTGTGATTAGGCTAGTAACAATTTAGGTCATAATTTGAAGGTTTATAAATCATGTCTGGCAACTCTGCATTTCTTTGTTTTTCACAAAGTTGTTTAAATTTAAGAACTTTTGTGATTTGTCCCGTTGGCAATATTAATAATATATTTAGTGGCAATTTGGGCTTTTTTCCTCTAGAATTTAATAAAGTGAATTTATTTGGTAGTTGCAGTGAGATAAATATTTTAAGTTCTAGTTGAGGATAGCTTTTTTCTTTTGGAATATGAGTTGTTTGTGAAGAGCTCTTTTGGAATTTCAATGTTGTCTTCTATTTTCATAGCTGTTGATCCAGAAATCATAGCTCGAGGTACTGTTGGCTTTTCTGGAGCAGAGTTGGAGAATCTTGTGAACCAGGCTGCATTAAAGGCAGCTGTTGATGGAAAAGAAATGGTTACCATGAAGGAGCTAGAGTTTTCCAAAGATAAAATTCTAATGGGTAGGTTTTCTCTGTCTCTCTCTCCCTCTCTCTTTTTCTTTTCCTGTCTTACCCTGTTCATTATGTTAGAGAATAAATTCTTCTTTTTGAGAAAAAGGTTATAAAAAAGAAAGGTACAGGAGCAAGAAAATATATACTCAAAAATAGCCATACAATTGGGCCTCTTAAGAACAAATACAGTTTATATGATTATACTGTTTGGGGACATGGGTGTCATGTGTTTTATCTGATAGTGCTGCTAAAAGAGTAACTTAACTGGGGCGCCTTCCTGGCTCAGTCAGTTAGGTGTCTAACTCCTGATTTTGGCTCCGGTCATGATCTCATGGTTTGTGAAATGAAACCCCGCGTTGGGCTCTGCCCTGAGAGCACAGAGCCTGCTTGGGATTCTCTCTCTCTGCCCCTACCCTGCTCACACAGACCTGATCTTTCTCTCTCTCAAAGTAAATAACCTTTAAATAAATACTAATTTTACTAATTTTCAGTATTTGATTTTAAATCTTGATTGAGTTCAAAACAGGTTAGTTAGGACATTCCTGTTAAAATTTACATTTATTTTCTAGAATTAAACTTCCCTTGTTGATAGTAAGGATTAAGATGATAGCTCTTACAATTTTGTTTGTCACTTGGAAAGTTGTTGTTTAAAATATTCATTAATTGTATTAAGTCATGTTACACTAAGAATTACTTAAAGGCAGATGGGTTTTAGTTGTCTAATTATACCTTCCTAATGGAGTGAATTAATTAAAATTTTATCCTTAGGGCCTGAACGTAGGAGTGTGGAAATTGATAACAAAAACAAAACCATCACAGCATATCATGAATCTGGTCATGCTATTATTGCATATTACACTAAAGATGCAATGCCAATAAACAAAGCTACAATCATGCCACGAGGCCCAACGCTTGGACACGTAAGTATCTTGTGGCGTTTGTTTATTTGTTTGCTTTCCTTTCACATAGCACTCTCCAAAAGCTGATGAAGGGAATTGTTGATGAAAATAATTTAAAAGAAAATTCAACTAATTCCCAAGTTTGTGGATCGCTTTCTTCTGAAACATTCTGACAACAAAGGAGTGACAGCAAAGGATCATTCTTTTTTTTTTTTTTTTATAAATTTTTTTTTTTTCAACGTTTATTTATTTTTGGGACAGAGAGAGACAGAGCATGAATGGGGGAGGGGCAGAAAGAGAGGGAGACACAGAGTCGGAAACAGGCTCCAGGCTCCGAGCCATCAGCCCAGAGCCCGACGCGGGGCTCGAACTCACGGACCGCGAGATCGTGACCTGGCTGAAGTCGGACGCTTAACCGACTGCGCCACCCAGGCGCCCCAAAGGATCATTCTCAAATATGTCTTTGTGCTCTTCCCTCCACAGAGAAACTGTGTTGGCGGTTCAAGAGTTTTTCTAAGGTTTTTCTCATTGAGTACACATTTCATTCTCATCTCTTTCTAATGATAGACATTTTAAGCACTTATGTGTACCCGGGGATAAGTTTGTCCTATTGCAGCGTTATGTGTCTATTACATATATAAAATGAATATTTGCTCTCTAATAATTTTTCTGATTTTTTGTACTGCCAGTTTTGTCATCAGTCACCCAATGACCGTTTCTACTGATTGTCTCAGAGCTGTCAGCATCATGATTTTAAGTACAATAGTGAGAGCCAAATGGTAATTCTGATTATTAATATGAATATTTCAAGCAGTATCTAAAGATTTTCTTTGTTTCCGATTGTCTAGGTGTCCCTGTTGCCTGAGAATGACAGATGGAATGAAACTAGAGCCCAGCTGCTTGCACAGATGGATGTTAGTATGGGTGGAAGAGTGGCTGAGGAGCTGATATTTGGAACTGACCATATTACAACAGGTTGGCTGTAACAAATGGCTTTAGTTCAAATTGTGCTCGCTGATTTAAAGATTTTTTTTAAAAATTGAGTTCTTTGTATATTTTTAAATTTAGGTGCTTCCAGTGATTTTGACAATGCAACTAAAATAGCAAAGCGGATGGTTACCAAATTTGGAATGAGTGAAAAGGTAATAGCCACTTAAAATTTTTTCTTTACTGTTTATTTATTTTTCAACGTTTATTTATTTTTGGGACAGAGAGAGACAGAGCATGAACGGGGGATGGGCAGAGAGAGAGGGAGACACAGAATCAGAAACAGGCTCCAGGCTCTGAGTCATCAGCCCAGAGCCTGACGTGGGGCTCGAACTCATGGACCGCGAGATCGTGACCTGGCTGAAGTCGGACGCTTAACCGACTGCGCCCCCCAGGCGCCCCACTGTTTATTTATTTTTGAGAGAGAGACAGAGTGTGAGCGGGGGAGGGTCAGAGAGAGAGAGGGTAGACACAGAATCTGAAGCAGCCTCCAGGGTCTGAGCTGTCAGCACAGATCCTGACACAGGGCTTGAACTCATGTACTGTGAGATCATGACCTGAGCCGAAGTCTGATGCTTAACTGACTGAGCCACCCAGGCAGCCCTATAATACTTCATTTTCTTCCTTCCTCATGGATCAAATGATAATTTGCCAAGTGCCTCTTTGTGAGAGAGGGTTCTCATTATAAATTGATAACATTTACTTTTCCCGTCTCAGCTTATTCTAAACTGAATGTCGTTGTCTGAGTGATAAAGTTTAGTATTCTCCTTCCATTCTAGCTACCTGGATAGTAGTAGGTAGTATTTCATGAGCTAAGCAGATGTTGAGATCTTCTATTTCTCTTCGTATGACATAAAACACCTACTTGCTCAGCTTTCTTACTTTACCGTTTTCGCATATTTCACTTTCCTACATTATCACTGTGGCTTCATGAAGCGCTGCTAATACACTGCATTGTGGATTTCTAGATTAGGAATAGCTGTGAAGGTTTTCTAACAGGGTACTCAGAATCATATGTATAATTTTAATTTTTTTCTCTTGCTCATACTTTTAATTTAGTCTTAAACTTTCAGAAGAATAAAGAAATTTCTTTGCCTTCAAGGTGTGTTTATATTGAATTTCTTCCTTTTCCCTATAATGTTTCCTTAAGTATAGGATAATCCTCTGTTACATTTATTAGTGGTTTAGGGTTTTTCTGTTCAATTTCTTTCTTCTTATTTGTTTTAGCTTGGAGTTATGACCTACAGTGATACAGGGAAACTGAGTCCAGAAACTCAATCTGCTATTGAACAAGAAATTAGAATCCTTCTAAGGGTAATAGTCATATTTTTCTATGCTTATGTATCTATCTAGTCATAAATAGTAAGGTACTTCCAAGGGATATTGGTTGTCCTCTATTCCTTAGAAATGTCACTATATATATATATATATATATATATATATATATGTATATATATATATATATATACACACACACATATATATGTATATATGTGTGTGTGTGTGTGTATATATGTACGTGTATATATATATAAAATAAAGATAAGTGCATCATTGCAACTATGATTTTAATATGTCATTTGGGATCCTCTGGTCATAGAGTGGAACTTTGTTTTATTCTGGCCATAGGCTAAGAATGGTTTATATCAATAATTATAAATATTCTACGTTAGCTGTGAAACCATAGTGCTGTGAGAATGGGGGATGTTATTTGAGTCTTTATTGGTGTATCATTCTGATGTATATTTTATTCAACAAATATCATTTGTTTTGTGTTAGCTGTGTGCCTGTGCTGAGAATGAAGAACAAAGGTCTTTGAAAACAAAAGTCTTTTTTATTTAAATGCCCAGTAGCTGTATAGTTGTATGTGCTGTTTACTGAGAAAACGCAGATGATGGCCTAAGGTGGGGGAAGTTTGTAGATCACAAGCTCAGTTTCATACATGTTGAACGTGAATGTCTTTTCACATTCAATGTCATTTCATTGTTCATGTGAAGATTTCAAGTTGGGCAGGATACATGGGTCTGGTGCTTAGTGTAGAGGTTGGATATGTGCATGCCATTTGGATATGCATGATGGCACGTTTTGGAATGGACAAGACTGAGTTAATGCCAGGTGTCTAGTGAATGAGAACTATAATAAGGGTAGGAGATAGCAAAACGAAGGATATTGGATAGTGCTATATAGTCAGATGGTGTAAACTTCAAAGGAATCTTGCTTTATGTAATGGTCTGGCAATGGTGAGGGGAACAAAGAACTCAGCTCTTTACCCTGAAATGTCTGGGATAAGAGTGAACTAATAACTGTCACTTGAGGGCTTAGAAGTCTCCCCAGGAGGGCCAGCGTTTATTTAAAAACAATTTTTTTTTTTAATATTTATTTTGAGAGAGAGAGACAGAGCATGAGCAGGGGAGGGGCAGAAGGAGACGGAGACAGAATCTGAAGCAGGATCTAGGCTCTGAGCTGTCAGCACAGAGCCTGATGTGGGGCTCAGGCTCACAAACTGCAAGATTATGACCTGAGCCAAAGTCAGGCGCTTAACCAACTGAGCCACCCAGCCACTTCTAGGATGGCCGGGTTTTGATTAACTCAAGAAGGTAGAAGAAATGCTTTAAGGAAGTTTAGTATATGAAAAGTTTATATAATGGAAAAGTTTAGAAGGTGTTTCAGAACAGGAAGTTCCTCTGCCTTCCCAGAAACTTCATTCTCTTTCTTTTATTATTTATGTTATTTTGACTAAATTATACTCTAGTATTCCTAGAGCATTGGAAATACTCCTTTTTTGCTCTAATACATTTGTGAAAACTTAAAAACCATAATAAAAGTTGGATTCTTTTTCTGAAATGGTAAGATTAGGAAGGCAAGAAGGTACTCTTTCCACTAAATGGCACACTTTTGTCGTTATTAATGGAAGTGATTACTAGTTTGTAACATTTTAGGTTCAAATAATATGAAACTTAAAAGTATAAAAACCTAATAGTTGTCTTACATGTTACCATGTAAGAGTTTCATTCCAGCAGAATTTTTAAAGTTACTACTAATTCATCCCTGATTATTAGTTATAATATTCCATGATAATTTGTACTACTTTATACTTTCCTTGATTTTGATTATTTCACTGGAACATAAAAGTTTTATTCAGAATGTCTGATGATGTCTATTTGTAATAATTGTGTTATGTTTCTTTGACCTACCTATGCTTTTTGGTGTTGGTCAATTGATGTTGTCACAGACTGACAGTGAGCTGTTACCAAGGAAAAGAACAGAAAAGTAGATCTTTTCTGGCCATTTCAATTGTACAAATGGGTGAAATCTCACAAGGTAAAAGGAACAAAACCTCCCTTTCCTTTTTACACATGTATATTGAATAGAGAAGTAGATTTCTTTGTTCACAGACCTTACTTTAAAAGTAAGTACAATGTGTACTTTTATATCTTTATGTAGCTCCTTGTCTAAGTAGTCCTCAGTTATCCATGTGATAGATTTTCAGGTTAAGAATAGAATGTTTGTTTCTTATTTATGGTTTTTGCTTATCCTTTCTGCCTCTTAGATACCTGCTTTTTCCATTTCAGGACTCATACGAACGAGCAAAACACATCTTGAAGACTCATGCAAAAGAGCATAAGAATCTAGCAGAAGCTTTACTAACCTATGAGACCCTGGATGCCAAAGAAATTCAAATTGTTCTTGAGGGAAAGAAATTGGAAGTGAGATGATAACTCTTAAAATGGATGCATTGCTGGTTTTACTGCAAGAATATATAAGTAGCATTTCAGTAGTCTCCTTTTGCAATGCTTTTCTCCCATTCTTGACTTAGTATCATCACTTAAGGGTCTGAAACTCTATGTTAGTCTTTTGTCACATTTAATCTAATTTTGGTTATTCTCATGATGACACCTATTGCAAATTATCAGCCCATAGCAAATATGTTAAAGAAAATAAAGAACTATTAGGATTGAAAACAGCTGGTTTGAGCAATGTCAGTCAGTTATTAAGTTGAAAATAAGTAATGATTTTATGGGTGGTTCCTTTACCAGATGTGAATTAAAATTGTGCCTTGGGCTCTTGGGAAGTATTTTGTACTTGGCAGAGTAAAATTGTTGAAGGATTGTCTTTGTGTTTAGCTGGTCCCACTTACCTTTGATAAAGAAATGATACCATTTGGCTGTTGGTGAACCATATTTCTATATAGGTCAGTGGAAACTTCATTAGGAAGCACTTAATTATGCTCCAGATTGTCCATATAGAAAATAGTTCTGTTTTTGTTTTTGTCTGTCAAAGAGTAGAGAATTGTAAACATCTAGCTATCATCAGAATTTAAATGATTATAATCTTTTAGAAATGCAGCTTGCATTTTCATTGTCTTTTTTTTAACATCATTATCACTCATACTAATGAAATTTATTTCAAAGCAGCAAGTATCTTGTTAAATAAAAAGTAACTCACTTCAAATTCTGAATAACTATATAATTGTGCTTGGTATTGAAAGAAAAATTAACCCCAAATCTCAGTACCTTCTAAGTGAACTTTGGATTACCCTGTGTTAGAAATGGAAAGTTGTGTTTGCTTTTCATTCAGATTTTGTGAATATGAACATGTTGTTACAGGATTTACAGATGACTTTATTTAACTCAATAGAAAAATTATTTTAGAGCTCATTGTATTGGTTTTACAACCAAATTATATTCTTGAAGTGATTTTATTAAAATTATCTACAGTTTTCTAATAACTTTTAAGCTGTATATGGTCTTCATTGAAGAAGTTCATAGAGGGAGTTTGCTATACAATATCCTTTTCTCTTTTTTTTAATGTAATTCTAAATTTTGATCTAATTTCAAATTTATAGAAATGTTACCAAAATAATAAAAGGAACTCCTATATACCCTTGGTCCAGATACACCATCCCATTTGTTAATTGCCCACCTCCCTTTCTCCCTTTCTTTTCTCCTTTCTTCTTCCCTCTCCCCCTCTCTGGTATATATGTATGTATGTACACGTGTCTTTGTGTGGATGCATGTTTTTATTTTTCTTGGATAGACTTCTAATATTGACATTGCTAGGTCATGTAGTAAATTTCTGTTTACCTTTTTGAGAACCTGATGAACTGCATCTACATCATTCTGTACATCTTCTACAGTACTTATAGTCTCTCTTTTTGATAAAGCCATTCTAGTGTGAATGAAATACTAGCTCATGGATCTAATTTACATTTATCTACACTAGTGATATTGAGCATCCTCTCCTTTTTTATTGGCCATTTGTATATTTTCTTTGGAGAAATGTCCATTCAGACCACCCCATTACTTTTGGGTTGTTTGTCTTATTACATGTTGTAAGAGATATATATTCTAAGTACAGTTCCCTTATCTTGCTTTTTTGATCCAGTCTGACAATCTCTGTTATTTGAATGGAGTGTTTAGTTCATTCAAATTTAGTATTGATATAAATTGTCTTTACATCTCCCGTTGTGCTTTTTGTTTCCTGTTTCTCATATCTGAAGAGATCCTTGTGTTCTTCCTTTTTTGAGTTACATATCACTGGTTGACCTAGGTATGACTGTGCGCATCTTATCAGTCTGCGTTAATTCTGGTAAAATGGAGGAACTTTATTTCAGTAGATCTCATTTTCTTCTCTGTGCCCTTATTTTCATATGTTATATCTGTGCATGTTACAGCAACTCAACAATACAGTGATGTAACTAGTGCTTTATATAATTTTATTTCTTCAGTCTTTGCTGAGAATGGTTTTTATTTTGCCTTTGTGTTTTGAGGGGGGATAGTTTTGCTGGCTATAGAATACGTGGTTGACATTTTTTTTTTATTCACTCGTTTTGAATATGTTATCCCACAGACTGCTGGCCTCTATTATTTTTTGTTAAGAAGTCGTATGTTAATTGTAATTCTGGTCTCCCTTTGTGATAGGTTTTTTTCTCTTGCTGATCTCAAGGTTTTGTTTTGTTTTGTTTTCTCTTTGTCTTTTACCAGTTTGACTATGATGATGTGTTTAGGTATGGATCTCCTTATGTTTTTCCTAGTTGGGATTTATTGAGCTTCACGTGTAGATTAATATTTTTCATCAAATTTAAGCAATTTTTGGCAATTATTTCTTCAAATACATGTATCTGTCCTTTTCTATCCATTCCTTCTGGGATTCTCCTGACATGTGTTGTTGGTACATTTAATGTTAATCTGGTCTCTGAGGCTTTGTTTTCTTCATTGTTTTTTCTCCCTGTCCTTTTGAGATTGAATGATTTCTGTTGATTCTTAAATTCACTCATTCTTCTGCCATCTCAAATCAATTGAATTTTCCATTTCAGGTACTATATTTTTCTGCTCTAAGTTTCCATTCAATTCTTTCATTTACTTTGTATCTTTTCATTGAGATTCTTCTTGCATTGCATCATTTTCATCATGGTTTTCATTAATTCTTTAAACATGGCTTCCGTTAGTTCTTTGAACATGTTCATAGAGCTGCTTTTAAATCTTTGCTAAATCTACCATCTGGAAATACTCAGGCAGTTTTATGTAATGCTTTTCTTCCTTAGTGAGGGTCATACTTTCTTGTTTCTTTGCTTTGTAATCTTGTTGAATTACAGATAATGTAGCAATTATGGATTCTGCTTTAGTAACAGTAACTTGCTTCCAGTTAATTTATGAAGTTCCTCTCTACTACAGTGTGCAGCCATTGATGTCTCTTGTTCATTTTTAAAATTTTTAAGATCTTGCTTCCTGAGGGTTGCTGCTGTGCCTGCCTAGCTTAGCATTTAGGCAAAGATTGGACAGAAGTTGTGTTCAAACCGCATCATTCAGGCTTTCCACTCTGCTGATGGATCTGTGTGGGCTTGCAAGTCCATTCAACATTTGGGTCATTTTCAAGACTGCTCTGGTTTTTGCTTTCTAACAGGCTTTTTGCTTCTCCTTTTTTGTGTATGTGCACGCCTTGGCAACCATGGATACGTGGGTGGTTTGAACCAGCTTCAGTTTCTACTCTGCATGCCTCTGGTAAATCTGGAGTATATGGAGTGCTTATCAACTCCAGATGGCTGTCTTACCTCCCAGAACTTCCAGTGAAATACCTTGCTACTCTTACCTTGTTTGCCCCAGACAGGACTGCACCCTCAGTCTAGATAACTCTGTGTGCTTAGCGTGGAGATCACCACTTTGACTCACTCTGCATCAGGTCAAGCAAGTCCCTTCTGACAGTGGCAGCAAGTTCTGACGTGGAAAGTGAGAGCACAGCACCACAGACTCACACAGCTCTTACCAAATTTCAGTGATTTTCATGAATAAACACTTCTTAGTTTATTACAGGTCTTTAGTTAGTTCCAGAGTGCTGTAATGGTTTTTATTCCACTTCATAGTTTGTTTTGTTTTGTTTTTTAAGTGGGAATGATTTGTCAACCTCCTCACCTCATCGTACTGAATCTCCCTCACTTATTTTGAATCATATTCCAACCAAAGCTGTTTAATAAGAATGGACTTAGGGAGGACTGGTAAACTTTGCAGAGCTATCCATTCAAAGCTACCAGAATGCCACCGTTTGACATGTAACCTCTATCTATTAAATTGAGTACTTTTGGTAATGGATACATGTTTTATTTTAGATATTTGTATTTGTTTATATTCATTTTAAAGTAAATACTGAGTTACTTCAATCCAGCTGGTTATATTTCTTACTGTAAGTATGCAGTATTTTAATAAAATATGTTGGTGGAATGTAGACTTGATCTTTGGACTGAAAAAATAACACCTAGTAGTGGTCATAAGAATTTGGAGAGTTGATACATTTGAACTGAGGATTTTATTTCTATGCAAATTTTCCTGCCCCTAGTTTTTCACAAGTGAATCCCAGTTCTTATAAGCAAGAATGTGGATCCCCCACCCCACTTAGACCACAGACTTCCTTTATAAAGTTCTATATAAATGCTATGTTGCTGTCAGTTGCATCATACAGTAATACAATGAGTAGGTAATCTGTTCTGAATTTGAGAATGCATTTAATAGGAAAGAAAACAGCTAATTTAAAGCTGCCAAAGGAGAAGGGTGAGAAGGTACTCATTTCTCATAAAACCTAATTGGGGGGGGGGGGGCGCCTAGGTGGCTCAGTTGGTTAAGCATCTGACTCTTGACTTTGACTCAGGTCATGATCTCACAGTTCGTGAGTTCGAGCTCCACATCGGGGTCTACTCTGGCAGTGCAGAGCCCGCTTGGGATTCTCTCTCTCTCTCTCTCTCTCTCTCTCTCTCTCTCCCCCTCTCTTTCTCTGTCCCTCTCTTGCTTACTCTCACTCTCTTTCTCAAAATAAGTAAATAAACTGAAAAATTAAAAAACAAACTAATTTGAAGGGCTTGATATGAGTCTCTTGCAGTTCTGGAAATATAAGTTTTTGACTTATACTCAGGAAAGCTGAGAGGGTGGATAAGGTGCTTTGCCTAATGAAGGGAGAAGAATCCTAATGTGTTGAGACCATCCCGCACTCTCAGCATTTGGTTTGACAAAAACTGCTTGAGTGCTTATGAAGGACCAGATATTTGTCAAGAATGAAGGAGAGAGAACCATTGTGGGGGATCCATTTACCATACAAAAGGGTTGCTTAGAGGTACAAAGAGGCCTCAGAAGAGGATAGTCCAAAGTGGATCTCTGGATTCCTTGAAAGCTAAGAAGAAAGAAAACCCACAAGAATGGATTGCATTAACTCAGGTCAGGGGAGTTGCAGGTGAAGACAGCTATGAGTACAGGAATGCCCCTGAGAGAAAGTCAACTTTAAAATAATTGCAGGGCGGGGGATGCCTGGGTGACTCAGTTGGTTAAGTGTCCAACTTTGGCTCAGGTCATGATCTCACAGCTTGCGAATTTGAGCTCCGTGTCTGGCTCTGTGCTGACAGCTCAGAGCCTGGAGCCTGGTTTGGATTCTGTGCCTCTCTCTCTCTCTCTCTGCCCTTCCCCTGCTCATGCTCTGTCTGTCTGTCTCTCTCTCTCTCTCTCTCCCTCCCTCTCTCTCTCTCTCTCTTCTGTGTCTCCCTCTCTCTCTCTCTCTGCCCTTCCCCTGCTCATGCGCGCTCTCTCTCTCTCTCTCTCTCTCTCTCTCTCTCTCTGTCAAAAATAAGTAAACATTAAAAAAAATTTTTTTAAATAATTGCTTGGGTGCCTGGCTGGCTTATCAGGTAGAATATGTGACTCCCTCTCTCTTTTTTTTAATGTTCATTTATTTTGAGAGGCAGAGAGTGTGTGCATATGTGTGAGTGAGGGAGGGGCAGAGAGAGCTGGAGAGAGAATCCCAAGCAGGGATTATCCGTGCTGTCAGCAGGGAGCCCTACTCAGGGTTCAATCCCATGGACCATGAAATCATGACCTAAGCAAAATGAAGAGTCAGACACTCAGTCAACTGAGCCACCCAGGTGCTCCTAGAGCATGTGACATTTGATTTCAGGGGTCATGAGTTCAGGCCCCACGTTGGATATGAGGTTACTAAAAACAAACAAACAAAACACACACACACCAAAACCGTAAAATAAACAAATGAATGAATGCACGCATGCCCAATCCAGCATGCTCAAAACCATTTTACGAAGTGTCAGCCAGATAACTCAACCACCCCTTACAGTTGACCCTGCAAGGTCAGACCATAGTTAACCAGCTGAGAGAGGAGGGATGGAATTAGGCAGGAAAGGAGAAAAGGACCATGCCAGCCTTCTACCCCTGCTGCAGGTGGTTAGCCTGTAGCCTGGCCTGGCTGATTAACTTTGACTTGCGGTGATTTTCTAATTTTACAGGGCTGGCTGGACATTCTGTTTCAGTGCTTTGTGAGTTAAAACAATTCTATGGACGTTCCATTACTTGAAAGATTTTTCAACTTGGATTGGGAGAAAAATACCTGAATATTTGCTAATGGGAGGTGATGTTGCCATCTGATTATATCCCATGAGTCCAAAATAGTGGTTACAGGGGCGCCTGGGTGGCGCAGTCGGTTAAGCGTCCGACTTCAGCCAGGTCACGATCTCGCAGTCCGTGAGTTTGAGCCCCGCGTCAGGCTCTGGGCTGATGGCTCAGAGCCTGGAGCCTGTTTCCGATTCTGTGTCTCCCTCTCTCTCTGCCCCTCCCCCGTTCATGCTCTGTCTCTCTCTGTCCCAAAAATAAATAAACGTTGAAAAAAAAAATTCAAAATAGTGGTTACATATAATAAGATTTCGGGGGCGCTTGCATGGCTCAGTCGGAAGAGTGTGTGACTCTTGATCTCAGGGTTGTGAGTTCCAAGTCCCACGTTAGGTATAGAAATTACTAAAAAAAATTTTAAAGATAAAAGATTTTTGTTTAAACGCTTTTTTTGTGGCTACAATTCCATTCATGTGATTTCTCAAAATCTGAAATAGTTCTATCACAATTGTGTGTAGAATATGTATGTGAATATGTCATTTTTAACTTTTTTAATGTTTTTGTTTATTTTTGAGACAGACAGAGACAGAGCATGAGCAGGGGAGGGGCAGAGAGAGGGAGACACAGAATGTGAAGCAGGCTCCAGGCTCTAAGCTGTCAGCACAGAGCCCGACGCGGGGCTCGAACTCACAGACTGTGAGATCATGACCTGAGCTGAAGTCGGACGCTTAACCGACTGAGCCACCCCGGCGCCCCCAGTCACCTTTAACTTTTTAAACAAAACTTGTATTATCTTGGTATTTTTATATGATTTTTCTATTGTACTTTTTATAGCTTACTATTTTTTTCCCTTAAAATTCCTAATTTAGAATTCCCCTAATTTGGTTGTTACTTCCCCCGATTTGTTACCAAAATTCTATCGTTTTGGGGTGCCTGGGTGGCTCAGTTGGTTGATGCCCGACTTTGGCTCAGGTCATGATCTCACACTTCATGAGTTCAAGCCCCACATTGGGAGCCTGCTTGAAATTCTCTCTCTCTCTCTCTCTCTCTCTCTCTCTCTCTCTCTCTCTCCCTCTCTTTCCGTCTCTTTCTCTGCCTCTTTCCCATGTGCTCAGTCGCTCTCAAAATAAATAAATAAACTTAAAAAATAAGTAAACCTTAAAAAATTAATACTGGGTTTATTTTGTTTATTTTTGAGAGAGAAAACATGAGTGAGTAGGGGAGAGGCACAGAGAGGACAGAGTATCTAAAGTGGGCTCTGCACTAACAGCAATGAGCCTCATGTGGGGCTTGAACTCACGAACTGTGAGATCATGACCTAAGCCAAAGTTGGACGTTCAACCGACTGAGACACCCAGGCGCCCCAAAATGAGTACTTTCAATATTGAAAGAGCTAATCCAAGGATTTACCAGAATTATTTACTTATTTTATTGCTAAATTAATAAGGCAAGGAAAGTCCTTTCTGATGACCACTTTTAGTTGGTCACAGCTCTTATTTCCCCCTTTACTCTGTTGCTAACATTCTATGATTATGTTAAAATTCAGGAATTACCTTGTGGTGTCCTTCTTTGCTCTCCCTTTCATACTGGTAAACTCTAAGGTTATTTCCTTGGTTCTCTTATCTTCTCTCCATATTCTTCTATCTGTATGCTGGTGATTTCATAGTCTTTCTTTCTCTCCAGCCCTTCTATTAAGGTTTATGTCCAGCTGTTTTCGCGGTTTCTCCAGGCATTACATGTGTACTTTGGCAACAAGCTGTTCTCTAATTGTTTCTCGGTTGACATCCTACCACCTGATGGTGAGTTCTAGGAAGCAATCTTGAACATGTTATCTCTAGGACTAATAGAAGTGCTTTTTAGGTAGTCAGCTAATAAGTTTTCGGTGAGTGAAAGAATAATAGGCACTCATAGGTTTATTATCCTGATTATCTCACCATTGGGCAGAGCACTGGAATAGATGGATTAAACTCTCCCTAGAAGGTTAAATAATGCTATAGAGACTATTAGGTGATTTTCATTTCTGAAAATATCCTAGTGAGTACAACAGTAAAGGAGATACCTTTTAAGTGACTGGAATGTATTATAGAGGAATATCTGATTTCTTCTTAGAAGATAAAGAATGCAAGGTAGGATTGTGTGCCAGGCTTATAAAGTGTCTGGCGCACAGAAGGACCCATCAAATGAAAAGATTAAGACCTCTAGCATGAAATTCTTTAAGGTGTTCTGGATTGGTTTCATAGAAGATGTGCTTTATCTTTGATCAACTGATTGCTACCATTCATGTTCTAAATTAAATGTCTTACATACATTTGTTACTATTAATGAAAGTCTCTTAAAATTCAACCTCAGGAGACAATTTTGTGAATTTTTCATATATCTATTTGTAGTGCTGGGAGATTCCAGACTTGATTTTAAAATTAGAGATGGACTGGGGCGCCTGGGTGGCGCAGTCGGTTAAGCGTCCGACTTCAGCCAGGTCACGATCTCGCGGTCCGTGAGTTTGAGCCCCGCGTCGGGCTCTGGGCTGATGGCTCAGAGCCTGGAGCCTGCTTCTGATTCTGTGTCTCCCTCTCTCTCTGCCCCTGCCCCGTTCATGCTCTGTCTCTCTCTGTCCCAAAAATAAATAAACGTTGAAAAAAAAAATTTTTTTTTTAAATTAGAGATGGACTTCATAGAGAATGGGGCAGATGGAGAGGCAGGTGGATCAAACTTTAAATATTTAAAATTAAATGTTTAAATTAAGTATTAAAATTAAAATTTAAAAGCCTTTAACTATTTAAAGACTTCCTGTAATCATTAATCAGATCCATGCCAAATTCTCTACTCCCCAAATTTGCACAAGTAAACGCCACAGTTTCCATTAATTATGTGTTAGGACCATGTAAAGTGGGTGACTGTGTTTTCCCTTAGGAAGAATGTATTCAAGCTGTGTTTTTTGGGGCTTCTGGGTGGCTCAGTCGGTTAAGCATCTGACTTAGGCTGTGGTCATGATCTCACAGTTCGTGGGTTTGAGCCCCGCGTCGGGCTTCGTGCTGACAGCTTAGAGCCTGGAGCCTGTTTCAGATTCTGTGTCTCCCTCTCTGCCCCTCCCCTGCTCGTGTTCTGTCTGTCTCTCTCAAAAATAAATAAACATTAAAAAAAAAAAACAAACCTGTGTCTTGTTTACTGCACACCTCTAATGGAGTTTCTAAGTTGAATTTTACCATTAGTAATCAGATGCAGTCTTTTATTGGAGTTAAAAATAATGAAATAGATTATTTGATGTTGCAAAAAAGTGAAAAATCTCTTTCCCATTTTCCAGATCTCTTGTTTCTCTTCTTATATTGTCTTGTGAACTTACCAAGTGGTCAGATCAAATCAGGATGTTTTTGTGAAAAGATGGGCATCTCCTGAGTAGGTCCTGGATTTAAATAGCAGTGGTTACAATTCAAAGAAAGAATATATCACCTGGACTCTGAAGGAAACAGATGTATAGTGCTAGTCTCTCTGTAGCTGCCATCTTACTATGTTTAAGTGGATACATTTCACTTAAATGTGCTTATCATTCACCTTTCATCTTTTCTGCAGAGCAGAAAGGATTTAAGGCCCTCCCCTTAAGTTTTGCTACTCTTCACAGTCCTGAAAGCATGTTAAAGACCAGCTGTTCTTAAGCCTGAGATGTTAGTTATGTCTGTGTAACTCCTAGAAATTATCAACCAGGTGATGACAAAGACAGAGTTGGAAGAAGATGGAAGAAAATGAGACAAAATATAAAGGCAACTGGAGAAGTTGGTTGCTAAAGGCTTTTCAGGAAGAACAAAAAGTCTTCTTTTTATGTTATTTTGAAATAATCTTGGTTATCTGCAAGAAGCTGTCACGGTTGTAAGTCAAAACTATGAAATGACAGTGATAAGAAATTTGTGACTGTAGCAAGGTGAAGCCTGGTATAAAATTTTCACGGATCGGGAGAGCACAGCACCCACCAGGTAGAATGGCAAGTTGCCAGTATTAGCTCTGCTATGACAATGGTTCAATTTTGAAAATTTTTAATTTCGGGGTTGGCTGAGTGGCTCAGTGGGTTAAGCATCTGACTTCAGCTCAGGTCATGATCTTGTGGTGAGTTCGAGCCCCACCTCAGGCTCTGTGCTGACAGCTCAGAGCCTGGGGCCTGCTTCAAATCCAAAGTCTCCCTGTCTCTCTCTGCCCCTCCCCCACTTGTGCTCTTGCTCTTTCTCTCTCAAAGATAAACATTAAAAAAATTAAAATTCTTAATTTTGATGAAAAATCATGTTTCATACTGTTATAGCAGAAAAAGACTTCAGAATTCATACAGATTCCATAGGGGAGAAGTGTAGGGAAAAAAAAAACAAGACCAAGCTGAAAATTTAAATTGTATTCCTAATCTGAGATTTTTTTTTTAAGATTTTTAAAGTTTATTTTATTTATTTATTTTGAGAGAAAGAGAGAGAGAGAGCACAGGGGAGCGGCGGAGAGAGAGGGAGAGAGGGAATTCCAAGCAGTCTCTGTGCTGTCAGCGCAGAGCCCAGCATGGGACTTGAACTCATAAACTATCAGATCGTGACCTAAACCGAAATCAAGAGTCAGACACTTAACAGACTGAAAACCAGGTGCCCCCCGCTAATCTGAGTTTCAATCTTTGAAAGTTACAAAGAAAAGATACGGGGGCACCTGGGTGGCTCAGTTGGTTGAGCATCTGACTTCAGCTCAGGTCATGATCTTGTGTTTTGTGAGTTCAAGCCCCACATTGGGCTCTGTGCTGTTAGCACAGAGCCTGTTTCGGATCCTCTGTCTCCCTTTGTCTCTGTCCCTCCCCTGCTTATGCTCTCTCAAAAAATAAATTAAAAAAAGAAGAAGAAGAGTTACAAATATCCCCTTCTGCCTAAGGAATCTCAATCACAGATGGTGTCTGCTCTGGATAGGTGGGGAATATGGCTAGAGGGGGTACAAAGATGGTGAAAAAATTCTCTAGTCATAAACTGCTTTCGTAAGCAGAAATTTTCCTAGAAGGGATTAAAGAGATGTGCGGTATGTTGCGTACACCCTGGGACAAAGACTTGGTCTTAGCACTGACAGCCCTGTGGCCCAAGAACCCCCCAGTCCTAAGCACACTGGAGAACCCACTTGAGTTCTGGAGGTCAGAGGTCTGAAAATCCCACTAAAGCCAAGCTGTTGGCAAGGCTGCATTCCTTTCTGAAGGTTCTAGAGAAGAATCCATGTTCTTGTCTTTTCCAACTTCTAGAGGATTCCTAGGCTCATAGCTCCCTTCCATCTTCAGAGCCAGTAATGGCCTGTCGAGTCTTTCTCACACCATTCTGACACTTCCATCTCCCTCTTCTTCATTTAAAGGACCCTTGTGATTACATTAGACCTGCCTGGATAATCCAGCGTAATCATTTTAGCAACTTATTAGTAAACTTAATTCCATCTGCAACCTTAATAGCCTTGCTTGCCATGGTATCAACATTCACAGGCTCCAATAATTAGGATGTGGACATCTTTGGCAACCATTACTCTACTGATAACCACACTCCCCTTTTTCCTTCATAGAGATTTCCCTAGTAAATCTCTTTCACATCTAGTCCTGCCTAAGCATCTGCTTATTTGAGGACTCCACAAACACAAGTGGTGCTGGGAGTGGTCTGAGGAAACAGGTTTTGAGACTGCCTTACAGCCAAAAACAACACCATTGTGAGTGGCACATGGGGCATGGGTATTCCCTAGCACAAAGCAGTTGTGACCTTGAAAAAAAATTCCAGGTACAGGAACTTTGAAAGATATGGACGGAACATATCTATAAAATGGTAGACCCACTTCTCTAAATATATATATACCAAGAGAAATGAAAACATGAATCCATACAAATGTTCACAGCTACGTTGTTCATAATAGCAAAAAAAGTGGAAACAGCTTAAATGTTCAAGTGAAAAATGGATAAACAAAATGTGGCATATCCATAAAATAGAATGTGATCTGGCCATAAAAGGAACTAAGTACTAATAAATGCTGCAACATGGATACAGTGGGTTGAAAGGTGTCCCTCCAAAAGATATGTCCATGTCCTCACTCCTGGAAGCTGTGAATGTGACCTTTGGAAAAAAGGTCTTTGTAGATGTACTTATGGATTTTGAGATAGATCATCCTGGATTATCTGGTTGGCTATAAATTCACTGACATATCCTTACAAAAGACACAGAGGAAAGACAGGGAAAACAGGAGAAAACCATGTGAAAACAGGTAGAGGTTACACTGATGCCCCACATCAGAAACTGGAAGAGGCAAGGAAGGATTCTATACTAGATGTTTTGGACAAAGTATGGCCTTGCAGACACCATGATTTCAGAATACTGGCTTCTAGAACTGTGAGAATAAATTTCAGTTCTTTTAAGCCACCAAGTTTGTGTTCTTTATGATAATTAGTTGCAGCAGCTCTAGGAAACTAATATAACGGATATAACTGAAAACATTTTGCTAAGTGAAAAAAGCCAGTCATAAAAGACAACATATCATTCATTTTTTAATTTTTATTTTCTTATACTTTTTTAAGACTTTTTTTTTTTGAGAAAGAGAGCAAGTAGGGCAGCGACAGAGCGGGGGTGGGGGGACAGAGGATCAGAAGTGGGCTCCATGCAGACAGCAGACAGCCCGATGAGGGGCTCAAACTCACAAACCATGAGAGCGTGACCCAAGCCAAAGTTGGACACTTCACTGACTGAACAATCCAGGCCCCTCTTTAATTCCATGTATATGAAATGTCCAAAAGAGGAAAATCTATCAAGACAAAAAATAGGTTAGTGGTTACCCAGGGTCAAAGGGTTGGAAAGAAATGGAGAGTAACTGCTAGTGGGTATAGGGTTCCTTTCTGGGGTAATGAAAATGTCAAAATTGATCGTGCTGATAGTCGCACAATTCTGTGAATTTCTAAACAATTGAATTGTCCACTTTAAACAGGCAAATTATATATGAATTGTATTTCAACAAAGCTGTTTTAAAAAGCTATCTGGGTACTGCAAAGTTGTATCTTTATCCTGGATTAGGATAATGAGAAAGTGGCAGAAGTTAACAAGCAGCAAAGGTTAAGTGCTACAGGACCTCTTTGGAAGTTCACACAGAGGCCCTAACCTGCAATGGAAGAGCAGAAACTGAAAGAATAAATTGAAGATCTGATAGAGTTGCAGAGTGCCAGGGATGTTTAAGTGCTCAGCCAAGGCAAGTATACTATCCCAAGTTCAGGGCCACTGAGAATATCTAGACACTAAGATAAGATAGGGACATCAGGTTGTATACCCGTGAGGATGTCAATTCTGCAGACCCCACTAAGTCCTCATGGGTGTAGCTCTGTAGGCCCAGCCTTGCCTCGTAAGTACTAGCACGTACCCCATGCTGGAAGACTTTGCAGAGGCTTCTCCCAGACAAGGCAATAGGTGTCCCCTCAGGAGCTGCACCCACATCCTCTCTTAGTTGCCAGGCTGATAATTTGGGTTAAATCCCACTATAACCAGGCGGGGGATGTGCTGGACTTCATAAAGGAAGAAGAGATTACCAAACAAGCTGTAAGAAGTAGTATGTACACGCACAAGCTAGGGTGAGTAGCCTTGGGACTGGATCTTAAGCGGCTTGATCAAGTGAGATGTTGTGTAAGAGCGGATAAGCAATAACTCATTGATGTGGGGGGCATTTGGAGGGAAACAGGACTTAACAAGCAAGAGCCTTAGGGGATAGAGGCAATTTGCTGTTAGGTTGTATATCAGAACTCAGGAGAAAGCAATAGCCAATGCTGAGTGAAGCAGAAATGCCTGAGCTACATAAAACTGTAACACCAACTGTCCTACAATTCAATTTAATACAGTAAGTAACTTACCAAAGTTAGATAGACCCCACAGGTTAAGGGTCTCAATCTCACATGACTACCCCCACTTCAGATACCAGCCACAGCCCCCAAATTCTCAGGCTACCTACACTTCTGTACAACTTGGGGATTCCCATGATCCTCTTTCAGGTTTGATATTTCACTAGAACGCTTCAGGAAAGTGCTATATGTATGATCACTGGTTTATTATAAACGATAGACATGAACAACCAGATGAAGAGGTACATAGGGCAGCAAGATCTGGGGAGGTCAGCACAAGGTTTCCATGCCCTCTTGAAGCATGCCACCCTCTCAGCACATTGATATCTTCACCAACCAGGAAGCTCCCTGAACCTCATTTCAGAGTTTTTGTGTGGGGTCTCATCCATCATGTGAGCATGATTGGTTAAATCATTGGCTGTGTGATTGAATTCAGTCTCCAGTCTCCCCTCCTTGGAGGTTGTGGGGGACAAAGGAGGCAGGGCTGAAAGTTCCAACCTTTTAATCATGTGATTGTTTCCTCTGGAGATGAATCCCCTTCCTAAAGCTCTCTAGGCCCTCTTCCTACAATGAGTCACCTCATTAGCATAAACTCAGTTGTGATTAACAGGGTTCATGAAAACAGACATTCCTATCTCTCAGGAAATTCTAAGGGTTTTAGGAGTTCTGTGCCAGGAACTGGGCACAAATACAAAGTACATTTTTCACACCACACCCTAACAGGTGACAGATGAAGGAAAAAGGAGACCAAGGGAAGTGTGCATGCTGGGCTGGATGTTTTATGCGAGGCCAGAAGACCCAACAGAGGACTACATTTCATGGGAGGGCCGAGAGAACACATCAGGACCAACACAAGCATAGCAAGGTTAAGTGGTTACAAGCAGAGATGGTTAAAAGAGCATTGTGTCCCTTGGAGAAAATTTGTCAGGTGAACAACAAGGGTGCTGCTTAAGATCTACAACCAGAAAAAGGCAAGAATAATGGAGTTGGGGGATGGGAGCAATTGCCCCAGTCAAAACTCATAATCCCTTGATAATTTCTAGATCTGGAGCCAACTGACTAAAGATGTGGAATGCCATGGAAAATGTATCTACAACATTTCCCCATCTTTCTCCAATGGATCTAATGCCATTTCTTGAATGGGGAAAATGGAATTCCTGTGTATTATTCAAGGACTTTTAGACATAGAGTCTGAGTTGACACTGATACCTGGAGCCCCAAAACATCATCATAGCTAACATTACAGTAGGAGTTTAGAGGACCAGGTAATAAGTGTAATGTCTGGCTCACAGGTGTGCACACTTAGCAGTGGTCATTTCCCAAGTCTCAGAGTGTATGATTGGAATTACACTTTCCTTTTCAGTACATTTTTAAAGTTTATTTATTTATTTTGAGAGAGAGAGAGAGCACAAACTAGGGAGGGACAGAGAGAGGGCGAGAGAGAGAATCCCAAGCAGGCTCCACACTCAGCATGGTGCCTGATGTGGGGCTAGATCTCACAAACCATGAGATCATGACCTGAGCTGAAATCAAGAGTCGGATGCTTCACCAACTGAGCCACCTAGGTGCCCCATGATTGGAATTAATAACATGGCAGTAGGAATAACCCCCACATTACATACTTGGCATAAGGGATAAGAGCTATCGTAGTATAAAAGTCCAAGCAGAAACTCCAAAACTGTCTCCCATCCCTCATTGAAGAGAGTAAACCAAAACCAATATTGTATCGGAGAGGAGAGATGCAGAGGGATAGTGCTACCACTCAGGATCTAAATCATGCAGGGATGGTGAACTCTATCATATTTCTGTTTGATTCACTCACTTGGCCCCTTCAGAAACTAGATGGATTGTAGTTGGAATCCATCTACAGTTGGAATCCATCCAATCTGTAGACGGATTGTAGATGGAAAATGTAGACTACTGTAAACTCACTCATATAGTAGCCCCAACCACAGTTGTTATTGTGGACCTCGTATTCCTTTCAGAACAGATTAGTAAGACCTCAGGTACATGGTATGTCACCACTGACTTGGCAAATGCATTCCTTTCAATTCCAGTTGTGAAAGTGGATCAGAAGCAGTTTGTACTGTATTTATATATGGACAAAGCATTCATTTTGTTTTGCCTCGGGATGATATTAATTCTCCCACTCTCTGTCATATATTCTGAAAAGATCTGGTCCGCTTGAACACCCCCAGAATATCTCATTGATGACATCATGCTAATTGGACATGATGGTGGCTGAAACGCTTTAGGCCTTGGTAAGACCACACGAATTGTCATCTCAGTGACGTTTTGGGGGAATCTAGTGGTCAGGGGCATGTGAAGATACTAGATCAGGAGTGAGAGACAAATTGCTGCATTTTGAATACCTTTTCACAAAGAAGAAAACACAGAAACTGGTAGGCCTCTTTGCGGTCTGGACGCAGCATAGTTTACACCACTGATTTCTCAATGAGTGTGGGGTGGGGGTGGGGTGGGAAAAGAATTCTGCTCCTCAGGGGATATTTGGCAATGTCTGGGGACATTTTTTTTTGACATGTCAAAATCTGTGCATATGTAATATATAGAATTCAATGAGTTAGGGGATAAGTATATACCTGTGAAACCATCACCATAGACCATAGACATACCCATAACCTCCCAAAGTTTCCTCCTCTTTCATTATTACTTTTTTTTTTGTAAGAACACTTAACACAAGATCTACCCTCTAAGCAAATTTTTAAGGATACAATGCCGTATTATTAGCTATAGACACTATGCTAATAATAGATTCATCTGGAGACATTTTCGATGGTCACAACTAAGGATGCTCCTGGCATCTAGTTGGCAGCCTTCGGGAATGCTGCTAACCATCCTACCATACACAAGAGAGACCCCCACCACAAAGAATTATCCAACCCAATATGTCCATAGTACCCTGGCCTACACTGAGTATTCCTTTAGTCCATATACCTTGGTGACACTGAAGAATGCAAGACTTAAGTTGGCCCAGAGCAGATGAGTTGTGCAGTAGGCACAGGCTGTGTGTTAAGAAGCCCCGCTGCTTTGGTCCTAGGATCCACTAGATACCATGGTATTAGTGGTAACAGTGGTGGGGGAAAGTTGTCCTTGGATCTTAGGGCAAGCCCCAGTAGGAGAATCACAGTGCAGGCCCGTGGCATCCTGATGTTGAATCTCCCATCAGAAGGCTGCCTGTAGAGCAGTCGTACGATAGACAGAAATGACTCGGTTTTAATCATTCATTCTATGCTCAGGCATTGGCTGGACACAGCCTAGCAGACACAAGGCCTTGGTGTGAGTATTATGGTGGTTATGAAAATGTAGCAGCTGGCTACAGTTTGAACTATAGTTCAACTGTGCTCTCCACGTTACAGCCTGTTGAAGACAAACCTGAACAGTGCAACCCTGTAGCTTTTATATTAGTCTGGGTCCAATAGAAGACAGGTATGGCATAGTATTTTAAACAGTGGAAGTTTAATGGGGCTCCTGGGTGGCTTAGTCAGTTAAGTGTCTGACTTTGGCTCAGGTCTTGATCTCATGGTTTGTGAGTTGGAGTCCTGCACTCACAGCGAGGAGCCTGCTTGGGATTCTCTTTCTCCCTCTCTCTGCCCCTCTTCCGCTCATGCACTCTCTGTTTCTCTCAAAATTAAAACACACACACACACACACACACACACACACACACACAACAAAAGTGGGAGTTTAATATAAAGAATTACAAAACTATGATGGGATAGTAATTAAAATACCAAAAGAGAGTTCTGAAGGGTATCCTAGGGCTGAAGGACAGTACCACAAAAGGACAAACTTGGGGGGTGTTCAAATTTATTGAAGAAGGTATGATTGCAACACAATGAATAGCAGAGAAGTTTGAGTCCTGTATGTCTGACTTCCTCTGTGCGTCCAATTACTAACCTCAACGCCTCTGTGTCCCGGTAGGTTGTTACTGTTTCCCTGGAGACTGAGAAGTGGACTTTGCCTATGTTCTGGTGTGCTGTGTTTTCCTTCTTGCTGTTCTTCTGCACCAACATCAGAAGGACTCTGCCCTTGCTATGCACTCCCAGAGCATGCGGTCCCAACCCCAGCCACTGATCCTTCTAACCTGGATACCATGCCCCTGGGAAAATGCTCTTGATACCCTACTCTCTTTGTGCACCCAGTCCTCAGCCTTAACTCTGCTATATCCCAAGGTGTTTGCTGCACCCTTCTGGACATGGATATGATACACTGGAGGCCGTGCACTGCTCTGCTGGTAGGTGGGCTCTTGGGCCCTGACACTCTCTATACATTCATCTGTCAGACTGGGCTCCCTGCACTCCTGGAGAACATTTCTTGCTTGCTTGATGACTAGCACGGACCAGCTTTGGCCTAGGCAACTCAGTGAACTGCAACCACACCTTCTTCAATGAGGTCTGAATCCCAACCTTGGGGTTTGGGTCACCCATTTGGGTAATCTTTCTTGGGTAGTCTTGCACCCAAGGGTATTTAGACACCTCTCACCTTTATAGTCAATCTACTGTTATAGTTAATAATTGTTTATATTAATTGTTTATTAATTGTTAATTAATAAGTGTTTGCCTGTTCAAATTACCAATAAGTAGTTTCTCTCCTGATTGGATCCTCACTGATACATTATCCCTTCCTTCTAGAATGTGCTCTACTGGCTAACCCCTATTCATTCTTTAAGTTTTAGCTTTTTTTTTTAAGTTTATTTATTTTGAAAGAGACATAGACAGAGAGATAACATGTTGGGGAGGGGCAGAAAGAGAGGTGGGGGACAGAGAATCCAAATCAGCCTCTGTGCTGATGGCACAGAGCCTGATGGGGAGCTGGAAGTCAAGAACCATGAGATCATGACCTGAGCCAAAGTTGGACACTTAACCGACTGAGCCACCCAGGTGCCCCTAAGTCTTAACTTTCATAGTACTTCTTCCTGTGCATCATTCCCCAGCTCACTATCGTCATCTTCACATAACTCTGTCGGCCCTTTGTACTCACCCTAAATGTGGCACTAAATATAACTCACCTCCCTCCCTGAACACAGGAATGCCATGTTTGTTATTTCTTCATTGATTTTCTCTCACAATGTTAGAATAAAGAAGGTTCTCAATACATCTTTCTGTTTTAACTTTATGGCCCCCTTGATGTGGTTCTCCCTGGTCAGGGATCTGCAGTGACACTGGCAGATCAGCCTCAATACACTTAAGTCCTCATATTGTAATCATGGTTTAATTACAATATAGTTTGTTTTCCTCCATAGATACAGTGGAATGCAAGGGAAGACACATCCAAAAGATTGAGTGAAGCAGCTGTGGAAAAGCATTTGATGAATTTCTTGGTAGCTTGTTCTTTCTTTCTTTCTTTCTTTCTTTCTTTCTTTCTTTCTTTTTGTTTTTTTTGTTTAAAGTTTATTTATTTATTCTGAGAGAGACACAGAGAGTGCATGAGTGGGGGAGGGGCAGAGAGACCCAGAGAATCCCAAGGAAGCTCTGCCCTGACAATACAAAGCCTGATGTGGGGCTCAATCTCATGAAACATGAGAAATTAAAGGTCGGATGCTCAACCAACTGAGCCACCCAGGGGCCCCTCATAGTGCATCTTCAAGGCTGACAAGAGTGGGACATAGCAGTGGGGAAACTTAAATGTGAGATAGGAAACCATGAAAACCCTAGAGGAGAAAACAGGCAACAACTTCTTTGACTTCAGCCACAGAAATTTCTTGCTTGACAGGTCTCCGAAGGCGAGGGAAATAAATGCAAAAATGAACTATTGGGACCTTATTATCAAGATAAAAATTTCTGCACTGCAAAGGAAACAATCAACAAAACTAAAAGGCAACCAACAGAATGGGAGAATATATTTTCAAATGACATATCAGATAAAGGGTTAGTATCCAGAATGTATAAAGAACTTACCAAACTCAACACCCGAAAAACAAATAATCCAGTGAAGAAATGAGAAGACATGAATAGACACCTTTCCAAAGAAGACATCCAGATGTCTTCCGGGCCAACAGGCCAACAGACACATGAAAAGATGCTCTTGCTAAGTCTTATTATTCTTTTTTCTTTTACATTTATTCATTTTTGAGAGACAGAGCACAAGAAGGGGAGGGGCAGAGAGAGAAGGAGACACAGAATCCGAAGCAGGCTCCAGGCTCCAAGCTGACAGCACAGAGCCCTACGCGGGGTTTGAACTCTCAAACCATGAGATCGTTACCTGAGCTGAAGTCAGACACTCAACCGACTGAGCCACCCAGGTGCCCTGCTCTTGCTAACTCTTAAAAGGAGATAACGGGTGCCTGGGTGGTTCAGTTAGTTGAGCGTCTGACTTTCGATTTCAGCTCAGGTCGTGATCTCACAGTTCATGAGTTGGGCCCCGCATTGGGTTCTGCATTGACAGCCGAGAGCCTGCCTGGGATTCTCTCTCTCCCTCTGTACCTCTCCTGCTCACACGCACATGTGCGCGTGCGCGCGCACGCGCGCACACACACACACACACACACACACACACACCGTCTCTCTCTCTCTCTCAAAACTAAACTAAACTAAAAAAAAAAAAAAACAAACAAACAAACCCAGAAATTAAAAAAAAACACACAAAAGGAAAAGACTTTCATGACTTCTCTTTCACTGGTCTTTCACCAATGAAGATACATTCTTGTTATCCACCTTCTCAGCAGGGACTCTAGAACTCTCCAGAGCTCTGTAGGTCATTCCAGCAGCAAATTCTGCTGAAGATGCAGACACTTGCTTTCTGAGTTGCTAATTACAACAAACTTTTTGTCAAATCATTCCACCAACAAACACAAAATGACATTCAACGTCCTCTGAAGAAGTACCTAAATTAATATCTATGCATTTGTCTTGCTATAAAATATGGACACCACATTTTCAAATTTTGCTCATGCGTTTTGTGCAAATGCACAAAACCACAGTGGTTTCTGTAACAAAACAGTTGTTTCTGTTAATTTTTATTTTGGATAATACTTTTTTTTTTTTTTTTTTTTTTTTTTTTAAGCAAGGTCTATGACCAATGTGGGGCTTGGACTCACAACTCCAAGATCAAGAGTTGCATGCTCTACTGAGCCAGCCAGGGGCTCCTACTTTGGTTAATTCTTGAAATCATTAACAAATGTAATAGGAGGCTGGTGAGTTTAGGGTAGCTGGTTTCGTATTAGCTGTTGTCAGAAGTTAAAATAGTAGTGTACTGATGCAAGAAGCAGACTAGTCAATGGAACACAACGTAAAACCCAGGAACAGGAAAAAAAAAAAGAAAACCCAATACCTGAAAATTTAATCTACGATCAAGTGGCATTTTCAACTAGGTGAGAAAAGATGTCTTATTTAGGTCAAGCAAATAAACATTAAAAAAAAAAAATCCTAAATGTTACACCATGCTCCCAAATAAATCTTGGATTCATTAAAGATTTAATTGGGAACTAACACCAACAAATAAAAGAAAATGTAAACGTAAGGTTGGGCCCAAGGGGGAGGATTCAGAGGCGTGCAGAAATGCGGTTTCATTTCATCTGGAGAACACGTTGTTTCCCCCTGCCTCATCAACTTGCACTTAATGTCACTAGCTGCCAGAGTCTCTGACCAAGAAAACTTTTGCTGGTGCTGCATCTGCTAAATTCTATGGAGACCGGCTAGGGCCCAGAGGGAAGAAGAATACGGAAGAAGAATAAACTGAGGGATAAAGAGATTTAGAGAGCTTTTTGAAGGGAAGTTTTCTGGGGGACGACGTCTTCAGTCAGCATCCCGAAGTTCAGCGTCACTCTAGCCTCAGTCGTATACACGGGCTGCTTTTCCACACCGCGATCCTAACTTTTGCAAATGCCCAGAAACGCTCAGCTAACTCCCACCTGAAGGCACCCAGCCCGGCTCTCAAGCAATCACTGAGATTTGAGAGGTTGGGGTCTCGCACATGCGCGTTGGGTACCCTTGACCGCTAGCGCTCTGTGCGCACGCGCAGTGATTCCATATGCCGAAGTGCGCAAGCGCACTTGTTTTAAGCGGCATTGCTTCCTGAAGGTTACCGTGAGGTGAGAGCTACACAGCCGCGGAGCGTCACTGCTGGGGTGTTGTGGCCAGGAGTGTTTGGCCTATCTGTAGCGCTAGTGTTGGGCTCAGGAAGTAGTGAAAAGCTGAGGGCGAGGTGAAGTCTCTGTGGAGCCCGTAGGCTTAGCAATGAAGAGGATATTTGGGTTCGGGAGTAAGAAGGGCGTGTCGCCCTTGGGCTCCGCTTCTGTTGGGCAGAAGAATAATAGGATTGACAACTTCCTGATGGGTTACCACGTCCGAGACAGAGATCTCGGAAAGATCCACAAGGCTGCCTACGTGGGCAACGTAGCGAAAGTGCAGCAGATTCTGTTCTTGGGGAAAAATGGCGTGGATGATAGAGACAAGATGAACAGGTAATAGGGACTTGGAGGCTGGCAGGGAGGAGGCGGGAAGGACCTGGGAGAAGCGCACACCTGGTCTACCTCTACCTGTGCATCGGAGCCCTGGGGGAGCTGGGTTTTCTTCCCTCCTGAGGTCCCGCTGCCCCTCGGTGGTGGGAACCCAACGTGGTCTAGCGCCCAGGCGGACAGTGTGAGCGGCAAAAACAAAATCTTCAGCTGCCTTGGCACGTAGTCGTAATTCCCGAATAGAGTACTTTACTCTCAAGTTTGACGTGATTTACCCAAATTTCAATAGTAATACACACGAAATTAAGTGTTGACAACATGTTGTTTTTAATGGACTCATTTTCATGCCATAATGTTATAGAAAAGTGCATAATGGGAGAAATAATTCCTGTAATCAACTTCTGGGCTAAAAATCCAGTATTCTTGGGATAAAATCCAGTATCCAGTTTATGTCTGTGTACACTTATGTACGTGTGCTATTTACTGAGGGACCTTGGAAGGACATTTTGAAGTGGAAGATGGCTTTGAATAGGACTCCTTTTTTTCAAAGTCTCTTCCTGTATTTGTCAGTTTTAGGTAAAGCAAATGAAAGCATCATGGTTTTAAGAATTTTGAGCTACACATGCTCTTCTTGTGATGTCATTAAGGAAATTTTTGGACTCACTGTCTTGTACATCTGAAACTGATATAACACTTTATGTTAACGAACTGGAATTAAAATAAGAACTTATTTTTTTATAATAGGAGGTAGATTTGCCCTTCCAGATATCAAAATGTACCTGAAATTTCCACAAATTATTCGTTTACGAACAGTTGAAAAGACAGATAAAGGAGTGGTCCAGAGTAGAAAATGACAAACGTTCAAATATATGTAAGACTTTAAAATTTGATGCTGGTGACATTTCATATTAGTAGGAAAAGGTGAATTATTCGTAAATAGTGGAGAAACAGCTGATTTGGAGAAAACTTGTTAGAATTTTATCTCTCTAAATAAGTTCCAGGTGGGATATAAATTAAAACATTTTAATATGCAAAATAAGAAAAGTAACAGAAAAAGCCCCACAAATGCCTATTTACCCATCCTAAGAATGACTTGAAAAGCAAGACTTTTGGGGGTGCCTGGGTGGCTCAGTCAGTTAAACCTATGACTCTTGATTTCGACTCAGGTCATAATCTCAGGTGTTCGTGGGTTCAAGCCCTGCGAGGGGCTCCCTGCTGTCAATGTGGAGCATGCTTGGGATTCTGTCTCACCTCTCTCTCTCTCTCTCTCTCTCTCTCTCTCTCTCTCTCTCTCTCTCTCCCTCTCTCTCCCTCTCTCCCTCTCTCTCTCTCTCTCTCTCTCTCTCTCTCTCTCTCTCTCAGGAAAAGGAAAAAAGAAATTGGGGGCCCCTGGGTGGCTGGTTAAGCAGTCCAACTTTGGCCCAGGTCATGATCCCGTGCTTCGTGGGTTCGAGCCCCGCTTCAGGCTCTGTGCTGACAGCTCAGATTCTGTGTCTCCCTCTCTCTCTCTGCCCCTCCCTTGCTTGCACACTGTCTTTCTGTCTCCCAAAAATAAATAAATATAAAAATTTTTTTTTTTAAATGAAGAATTCTGGAGATTGATTTAGCAACATAAAAAACTAAAAGCCTCTATCAGAAAATAATATTATTAAAATAAAAGACAATGCACTTGCAAATATTTACAACATATTTGTATCAGACAAAAAATGTATATCTTCGTTTTACAGGGAAGTCTTTGAAATCAAAACAAAAAAAATCTGTAATTTGAAATTGCATAAAGTACTTCTTTGCATATCTACACGAGACCAATGGACATAGGAAAATATAGCATCCCTGGTAAAAAAAGAAATTTAAGTTAAAAAGGGAATCAAGTACAGTTTTCCATCTACAACCTTTGTGAAAATAGAGTGATGGTGCTTATACTGCCGCTTAAAGTTTAAGTTGTTTTCAACTTTCCAGTAGACAATTTGGTGTAAGTACCACAAAAAAATATGTATTCCTTTTACCCATCAATTTTATTTCTACTAAAATATCTTTAGGAAATTACTAGAGATAAATGACATACATTTTGCTTTTCTCAGCACTATTTAAAATAGCAATGTATTAAGAACTCATAATGGCTTTTATAAGTATGGCATTATATCCATAAGATGGATATGTGATCATTGAAGGTGGCATAGGTAATAGATATACACAGAGATGCAGAGCTGTGCTTTAGTTGATCATTAAGTGAGAACAAAAATCAGTGTGATCATATGTACACACAAGCAGACTTTGGTTTTATATTAAGCCCAAAAATGCACAAAATATGATTAAATTTGTTATTTCTGAGCCTTTGAATTTACATGCATTTTTCTTTTCTTTTAAAGAAAATCTGTGCTTTCTACAGGAAAAGGTGTATAAAGTCCTATTAAAAGTTTATTATCAATAAAAAAAGTTTGTTATCGTTGAAGAAATCCTGGAGAAAAGCAAGAATATGAATCTTATATACATGAAAATAATTTCTCACTTTGTGCTAAAAATATTTTTGGATGTAAATTAAGAAAACCAAGTTAATTAAAATTTTTTTGAGGATTGGTATGTTCTGACAACTTTTGGCCTCTTCAGAAGTAAAGGGAATATTTTTATTTGCATTTGTAGATTTTATTATGCATACATTAAACATATACATATATTTTCTGTTATATGTAGCTTTATTACATATAATAGGTAAATGATTTATATTAATCATGAAAACAAAATATATTAGTTTTGTGCTTATGAACAAGATAAATAGCAAATATAAATGATTATTGCTGTTTCAGAAGTATTGTTTTACTTTATATACCTTTTCTTTAAAAATATTGAACTCTCCAACTGTATTTATCCACTTTCCATCCATTTATTTATCAACTAGAACCTGCATGTATATTATATAGCAGACATATTCTCAAGATCCTTTCATTCTCAAAGACTTCATTTTGCACAGTATGAGCAAGATGAGACATTTTATTTATTTGTTTTCTAAAGATTTTATTTTTTTAAGTTTATTGATGTTTTGAGAGGGGTGGGGTGGGAGGTGGGGGGATGGAGGGGCAGAGAGAGAATCCCAAGCAGGCCCCGTGCTGAAAGCAGGAACTTTTCAAATAGACTTTTCAAAGAGTCTCAGCACGGGGCTTGATCCAGTGAACATGAGATCGTGACTTGAGCCCAAATCAAGAGTTGCACACTTAACAGACTGAGCCACCCAGGTGCCCCAGATTTTATCTTGTTTACTTTATTTTTTAAGTGTTATTTATTGTTGAGGGTGAGAGCATGAGCAGGGGGAGGGGGAAGGGGAGAGGAGGGACAGAGCATCTAAAGCAGGTTCTGCACCAGTTTTTATTTTTAAGTAAAGTAATCTCTATACCCATCATGGGGCTCAAATTTACAACTCTGAGATCAAGGTTGTATGCTCTACTGACTGAGCCGGCAAGGCACCCCTAAGATGAGAAATTTTAAATTCACGTATTAGGATCTCAACTGAAGTTTTCCTCCTTCCTTTCAATGTTTCTGAAGATAGGAAATTGTAAAAGATAACCTTTACCGGCCCTTTTGAAATTTATGATAGTATTAAATACTAATATTGATCATTGGAAATACTTGATTTTCATAAATCTATAGACCTCAATATTTAATAAAATAAGCTGTTCCTTGTTCCTGGTCATTGGAATCCTGAGTTTCCTTTGGCTTAAACTTTCTTGAGAAGAAAAGTAAGAAGTACTTAAAAATGTTTTTCTTTTGTTAATTTAGTCCTCTTTTCCTATAATGCTTTTAAGAACTAACATTTATTTAAATGCCAATCATATGACTAGAACTGCAATAGACCTATTGTATATACCATCATTTCACATAATGGAAGGCAGCAAGATTCTACGATGTCCCACTATTTTATGTACCAATAAAAAAAATTTTTTTTAATGTTTATTTATTTTTGAGACAGAGAGAGACGGAGCATGAATGGGATAGGGTCAGAGAAAGAGGGAGACAAAGAATCTGAAACAGGCTCCAGTCTCTGAACTGTCAGCACAGAGCCCAACGTGGGGCTCAAACTCACGGACTGCGAGATCATGACCTGAGCTGAAGTCGGATGCTTAACCGACTGAGCCACCCAGGCACCCCCAATACAAAATTTTTTTAAAGTCTTTTCAGTTGTAGTTGTAAGACATTTTGAGTCATAAATTGCATTCCAATGTCAGAGATACTAAATGTGACAAAATGAGCATCTTATAATTATTGAAACAGTATTCTTGCTAATCCTTAAAACTTGTCTGCAAAGTAGGTATAATTGTATTAAGGTACCTAATTGAAGTATTGTCTATGTAAAGCAGTAGTAATAGTAAAAATTATAATCATCCAACAATTATTGAGATGTTATTTGTACTAGGAAGTGTTCTAAATACTTGCATAGATCCTCATTTAAGCATCACAACGAGGTCTTGTGAGATAACTACTATTTATTTCATTTCATTTTTTTTTATTACTATCATTTTTTTAGTAATCTCTACACCTACTGTGGGGCTTCAAACTCACGACCCTGAGATCAAGAGTTACATGCTCTTCAGACTGAGCTAGCCAGGTGACTCGAGACAACTACAATTTTTATCCCCTTTTGTTGAGGACATTGAGGATAAGTCTAAGCAATAACTAGTGCGTGACAGAGTTAAACTAGGATTCAAACCCAAGTGGAGCTGAATCCCGAGGTCATGCTCTCTCTCTTCAAACAGGCTGCTCTTTTATTAGTGTAATGAGTAATCACTACTAAATATTGTACTTTCTCCAGAGGAAAACTGAATCTTTGTTTTGGAGGCATAGGAATAACATGCTACTTAATGTTTACAATTTCCTGAATTAACTGCATGTTTTGAGAGAGTGCACTATCATTTCCTAAAAAGTCCTCTCATTTTTTTAGGACTGCTCTCCATTTGGCCTGTGCCAATGGCCATCCAGAAGTGGTGACCCTCCTAATAGAGAGGAAATGCCATCTTAACCTCTGTGATCATGAAAACAGGACAGCTCTCATGAAGGTATGTAGTAGCAGCTATGTCTGCCTGAGATGGATTTGATGTCATTACTTAGAATGAAAGTGAAGTTATTGCCTTGAAACAAAACGAATTGGTGAAACCTGTGGCATGCTTACTTTAAATTCCCAGAATTTACACTCTGTTTCTTGGCATATCACTGACAGGCCGTACAGTGCCAGGAAGAGAAATGTGTAAACATACTGTTGGAAAATGGTGCCGATCCAAATATTAGGGATTTGAGTGGCAACACTGCTCTCCACTATGCTGCCTTTGGTGATAATATATCCATAATAGAGAAGCTGCTGCTATACAATGCGAATACTGAAGCAATAAATAAGGTAAAGAACTAATTTATACAATATTTGAAATTTTATATATATACATGAATATTTTAGCCACAAAATGTTTTATTTCACACACACACACACACACACACACACACACACACTGAATTCTATACATCAGGCCCTGTCATCATGGAAATAACTCCAATGCCAAGTCAGGGAGGGCAAGAAAAAGGTAGTGCCCACAGAAAGGGCAAAGTTGTATCTCCCAGCCACCCTTCCACCCCAGAAAGAAAATCTTTCCATTAGTGCCTACAAGTGGATGGTAGTCTCAGAGCCCATAAAGGACTAAAGGTCTAGAGGGGAGTGAGGTGATGATGGAGGCTGGGTGCTATGCAGGGGCTTAGGCAAGGGGTGCTGCTGGGGATAGGTGGGAGGAGGAATGGAGACCCAGACCCAGCAGGGAGAGCTTGGATGTGTGCAAGCGGGAGGAGAAAGCAGCAGGTTGTAGGTGCTGGGCACTGCAGGCCCCGGTGCTCTGAAGATGAGGGCATTGGGGTCAGGTCATGTCTTGACATCCAGCAAAGGCATCTACTTTTGTTGGTAGCCACCCTGCCAGCCATGTACCATGTTGGGGTCTCCCACTTCAGAGAATAGCTCCTGCTCAACCTTGTGTAGCTCCTCAGCAGGGTCGTAGCTGTACATGGGGAGTGGATGATGGCCACGCTTGCTGGCCCACCTGCCTTTTCTTCGACATGCATTGCCTTTCACTGCTGAAGCCTCTAAAGGAACACCCTTGGTTGACATGGGTAGGGTCAGTTTTATGTATTTGGAAGTTCAAGTATTCCCTGAATGAAAATATTTGGAAATAACTTAATTATCTAAGATTTCCCTTTCTTTCTTTCTTTCTTTCTTTCTTTCTTTCTTTCTTTCTTTCTTTGTTTCTTTCTTCTTATTATTTTTTATTTATTTTTGAGAAAGAGAGAGACAGAGACAGAGCATGAGGGGGGGAGGGGCAGAGAGAGAGAGGGAGACACAGAATCTGAAGCAGGCTCCAGGCTCCCAGCTGTCTGCACAGAGCCCAATGCAGGGCTCGAACTCATGACCCATGAGATCAAGATCTGAGCTGAAGTTGGATACTCTACCAACTGAGCCACCTAGGCACCCTAAGATTTCACTTTAAATAAGCATACTTCTAAAGAAGCATTAGAGAATACAGTTTTGTTTTATGTATTTATGGCAAATATTTATGAAAGCAAATGTATTTAAGGTAAAACTTTGTTTTCAAATATTTTTCCCATCCAATTTTGTTTTTTTTAATTACTGAAAAATAACATAGAAAGCAAAATTTGCCTTAGGCTTTGTGTTAAAACTCAAACATGCATTTTACAATAAAAAATATTGCTGCTGACAAGTTCCTATTTGATAAAAAAGTGACTTATAAAAATGGGATTTATCTTTTATTGGCCAAGGCTTAAGAGGAAAAAGGGAAAGGAGGGAGCAGTCAGAAATATGTGGGCCAATTTGGAAATTTGGCAAGTGAGAGAAAATAACAAGAAGAGGCTGTTTGTTTTATTGTTTTTGTTTTTTTTTCCTCCAGTTTATATGTTTAGGCAAGGAGTCTTCAATTTTTGGGGGTAATAATTGTTACTTAGGATAAGAGTGAGTTATAAACCTGCCTAGAGACCAAGTGTAGGAGGGCTCAGAGGAAATCAGATTGGCAGTGTTTAAGTGCGCAAGGAGAGGAAAGAACAAATAATTAACTGTCATATAATCCTATTCTGGCAGAAACAGCCACTTAGATAAGAGTCTAAACTCTGCTGTGAAATCTAGAATATCTTGATGGGAAGTAAGAAGTTTATAAGTAATGAAATCAAGTTGTGTTTTGACTTTACATTTGGTCCCTGTTCTACCTCTGCTCAGGGAAATTAAATGCAGTTTTGATAAGCCACTCTTTTGGCTAAATCTTCAAATGATAGAGGGAGTTGGCCACATAGATGAGACTGATGTAATTGTCTGCTGCACCAGCTGTCAGCTAGAATTATGGTGGTGAATCCCAGTCCCCTGGGGAAGTTAAAAATTTTGTTACAAGGCTAAACTCTCCTCTTGAACATTTTGAGTAAATCTAGTAACATGTATACATAGACATGGATATTTAGAAAAATTTTTTTTTGAGATTGTGCTACAACTGTTGGTTAAGAACTATTGGGGCGTGTGGGTGGCTCAGTCGGTTAAGCGTCTGACTTGGTTCATGTCATCATATCATGGTTCACAAGTTTGAGCCCCGTGTTGGACTCTGTGCTGACAGATTAGACAGAGCCTGGAGCCTGCTTCAGATTCTGTGTCTCCCTCTCTTTCTGCCCCTCCCCTGCTCGTGCTCTGTCTCTTTCTCTCTCAAAAATAAGTGGACATTTAAAAAAGAAAAAAAAAAGCTAACTACTGAATGGAGGGGTACCTGGGTGGTTCAGTTGGTCAAGTGTCCGACTTCCACTCAGGTTGTGATCTCATGATTCATGGGTTTGAGCCCTGCATTGGGCCCTGCACTGATGGTGCAGAGATGCGTGAGATTCTCTCTTTCCCTGCCCCTCCCCCAGTTGCTCATGCTCTCTCTCTTCCTCAAAATAAATAATTTAATTAAAAAAAACCCCAAACAACTACTGAATGGAGAAGTATAGTATATAAATTGACAGATGTCAAAACCTAAGAAATCTCTGGAAGACCTGCAGTTTGATACATGCTACTTCCTTCAACTCTCTCCAAAAGCATTAGCCTTTCATCTTTCTCTACCTCTGTGAGAAGTTAAAGTGAATATTATTGGCTATAGCTGTTGACTTAAGGAGTAATTTTTCATCTAACCAACAGTTATTCACTGGCACCCATAGTGTTATGGGTAGTCTTTTAATAAGTAGAGTGTGACCCTTTAAGGATTTTATATCTTTTGTTACCTATTCATTATGTTACCAAATGGTTATTACAAGCAGAGTTTTCCTGATTGCAATAGGAGAAAATCTTGAATCTTCTTTATTCGTTGAAGCTATGTGACAGACTATCTTATGATGTCTGTTAAATTCATATTGCCCTGGCATAATCAAAATGATAGTTTTAAACATTGAAATGTAGTTAGTGACAGTACAGTTGGGAGTTGTTTTAATAATTTAGTTTCAGCATTCTTGTGAACTAATTCGTCTATTTTATTAACAATCTGGGAGAATTAAACACAAATAGATTGCAGTTTTAATAAGCATTGGAAAAATTCTTAAGATGGGTGTTACGAGCCTTTTTGTTGTAATTATTTTAGAGAGAGTGTGAATGGGGGAGAGGGGCAGAGGGGGAGAGAGAGAATGTTAAGCAGGGTCCACGCTGAGTGCCAAAGCCAATGTGGGGCTCAGTCTCACAACCCTGGGATCATGACCTGAGCTGAAGTCAAGCGTCAGATGCTCAACTGACTGAGCCACCCAGGTGCCCCTCTTATGAGTCTTAATAGCAATTTTTATTACATGTTGGGGCCTAAGTTTTTGGTAAAATGTGATACTGATACTTTAGGAAAGTTTTATGTACAAATATTTGCTTTATGCACAACCAAAATACAAGTGGGCTATTGACTAAATTTGGCCCCTGGATGTATTCAGTTTCCTCCATAGATTGAATCAACATTTAAAATTATGACACTCGTGCAGAAATCTGGATTTCAGACTTTTCTTATAGGATCATACCTGGTACTTTGAGCCCATACTACTGTTTGGTATGCTTTGCAGCGACTGCCCTTTTTATATGAGGTGTGTGTCTCTCCAGTTTGCTACTGTCCCTACTCAGGTTCTTCACTTACTCGAGTCACCTACTTTGCCTCCATAAGCATTGCATTTGCAATTACTGTTTTATGATATAAATATATATATATATATATATATATATACACACACACATATATACATATATATATATATATGTATTTTGAAGACTGTGCTAATCAGATCTCTTTTTGGACACAAAGAAACCTTGGTAATTTTTTAAAAGTTTATTAAGAGAAAGAGAGAGAGAATCCCTAGGAGGCACTGGGTTTGAACTCATGAATTGTGAGACCATGACCTGAGCCAAAATCAAGAGTCAGATTCTTAACTGACTGAGCTACCTAGGTGCCCCTTTTTTATGGTATATTTTGATAAAGATTTCAAGGATTTTAAGACCATCAATATTAATTTATAATATATATTTTGTATTTTATGTTAATGTCTTAGGAATAGGATTGAATTTTCCAAGTTAGACTTTCAAAGTTGTTTTTGTATTCTATTTATTTATTTATGAAGGAGAGAGAGCGCGTGCATGAGTGGGGGAGGGGCAGAGAGAAAGGCAGACAGAATCCTCCAGGCTGAGCTGTTAGCATAGAGCCCAGTGCAGGGCTTGAACTCACAAATCATGAGATCATGACCTGAACAAAAGTTGAACTCTTAACTGACTGAGCCCCCCAGGTGCCCCATAAGTTGGTTTCAAAAAAACACTTTTTCCTTATGTGTACTGTAAATAATCATATTCCTATTGGAATATTTGCAAAGCATATTAGATTAATCATGGTAATAGTTGAATAGATTATGCCTATTGCAGACAATATTATCTTTCTCCTCAGCATTGATCCCTAAAAATGCAAATAATGTAGTAGCTTTCATTGCTAAAAATGATCTGTAAAAACCAGTATTCGAATTTTTATTGATAAGCTATTATATTTCTATTTCTGATTTATATTTTGCCTAACAATAACTACAGCACAATAATAGGAACAATAACTACAGTATGCCATGATAAGTACTGTGATACAAACAAAAATCTTGGAACCAGTCAGGGTTTGAAGTGAGTTTGGGGGCATGACTGCATATAATCTGTTGAAGAAGGTGGAGGAGGGCTATTTTATTAAAAACATTTTTTTAAATGTTTGTTTCTTTTTGAGAAAGAGGGAGAGACAGAGTGCGAGCAAGGGAGGGAGGGCAGAGAGAAAGAGAGGCAGACAGAATCTGCAACAGGCTCCAGGCTGTGCACTGTCAGTATAGAGCACAATGCAGGGATCGAACTCACAAACCATGAGATCATGACCTGAGCCGCAGTTGGTCACTTAACCAACTGAGCCACCCAGGTGCCCCAGTGGAGGAGGGCTATTTTACAGAGAAGCAGCAACAGGTGAAAGCACAGGGGTGGGAAGGAAGAGGCCATTTTGTATTTACTTTTTGTATTATATGTTTAAGTTTAGAGGATCTTTTGTAAGTTTTAAAATTCGGTATGGAAATATGTAATTTTGTAAATTATAAATTGTTTTTGCTCTTTTACAGGATAACTTCACACCACTTCTAGTTGCTGTAAATGAAAACAAACAGCAAATAGTGGAATTTTTAATAGAAAAGGCAGCAAATATACATGCAGTTGATAAATTAAAAAGGTGCAGTAGTTTTCTTTTAAACCTTAGTATTGTTCTAGAGTGGTAATAATTATTCAAGTCAGGAAGATTAACTTAAGAAGAAAAAGATTAATTTATAATTATATAGTGAAAAATGTCAACACATCACCAGTTAGGCAGAAAGCAATTATTCTGACTGGGCAACATGAAGAACAGGGTATAGCAGAATTCATATTCCTTGATAATGTTGACTAATGTCATTTGCAGTGTTTATTTTTAAATAGGTTCCATGCTCGGCATGGAGTCCAACACTGGGCCTGAACTCATGACTCTGAGATTAAGACCCAAGCTGAGATCAAGAGTCTGATGCTTAACCCAGTTGCCCCTGCAATGTTTTTTTTTTTTTTTCCACATGATTTTGTGTTAACTAAAGGGATTTCATATTAATTTTATAAAGGGTGTACTCTCAGCTGTTAGTTTACTTTATGACACAATATTGGACTTCTTAATCTTTTTATGGTATTTTATAAACTTCTACTTCATAGAGGTGCCTGGGTGGCTCAATTGGTTATGCATCTGACTTTGGCTCAGGTGATCATCTTATGGTTCGTGGGTTCGAGCCCCACATCAGGCTCTGTGCTGACAGTGTAGAGCCTGCTTAGGATTCTCCATCTCTCTCTTTCTCTCTCTGCCCCTCGCCCACACTCTCGAGTGCACTCTCTCTCTTTCTCAAAATAAGTAATAAATAAACTAAAAAAAAAAGAACTTCTATTTCATATATATTTTTCCTTCAGAGATGTATATTGTGGTGCCTGGGTGGCTCAGTTGGTGAAGTCTGTGACTTTGGCTGAGGTCATGATCTCATGGTTCGTGGGTTTGAGCCCCGTGTTGGGCTCTGCTGACAGCTCAGAACCTGGAGCTGCTTTGGATTCTGTGTATCCCTGTCTCTCTCTGCCTCTCCCCTGCTTGTGCTCTGTCTCTCAAAAGCAAATAAATGTAAAAAAAAAAAAAAAAAAAAAAAAAAGACGCATGTTAAACATAAATAGGAGTTGTTTTATTTTTTGGATCACTCTTTGCTTTAAATTGCCTTTTTTTTTTTTTTTTTTTTTTTTTGAGGAATACTGTTGTCGTTAGATGGTCTCTAAGTGATGATTAATTACTATTACTGGATACTATAGGCTCATCAGTTTTTATCCTTTTTCATGTCCAGTATGTATTTTTTTATTTTATTTTTAATTGGTATGCATAGAAAGATGAAAGGTAGCTTTAACTGAATAGACTTTTCCTTTAATGAGGATAAGTTACAGGTGGGTGATAAAGAAGAAAGAGATGTACCTTAGATTCACACAAGACTAGGTTTATTCATAGCTTTCCTACTTGCTAGGTGTTGTGACCTTGGGAGCGTTACGTATCATCACTAAATATGTTTCCTGATATGAAAAGGAGGATAATAATACATCCTTCAAGGGTGGTTGTACGTAAATTATATTTTATATACATAGCATTTAATTTAGTGCCTACCGTATGCTTATCAGCATCGTTAACTATAATTATGCCTATTTTGTTAGCATTCACATTAAAATATTATCATTTTAAGCCTGCAGATAGTTTTTATACTTACTTGACCTCTAGATGGCTTTGAAGTGCACTGTGTCAGATTAAGGAAGACATGGGGAATTCTTTTTTAAAATCTTTACCTATTCAGATAAGTGACCTCCACATAGTTTCTTGTTTATCAAAGGACTTTAAATTAGCAACTCTATAATACATTACCCAAGTGGGACAAGAAGCTCCCTTTTGTCCCTTCATTTTAGTCTTGGAGATAATTTACAAAGATGAACACTTGAACATGTAAATGGTTGATTCTGAACAGACAGGCAAGATATTAACCTGATAAGTATATCGAAATTAGTTGTTTAAATAACTCTAAATTCCTAAGAGTGAAGTTATCTCTGTTATTTTAGAACAGCCCTCATGCTTGCTGTAAATTATGAATCAACAAATGTAGTCAGGCTTCTTCTTCAGCAAGGTATTGATCCCTTTCCTCAAGTTGTATATGCATGGACTGCAGCTGAATATGCTTATATTAAGGGTTTTAATCTGTGTTTGCATTAAAATGCTAGTTATTACTAAACTGAGGTTTAAGATAATTTAACTGTTAACTTCGTACGTAACAAATGGGATTTGGTCAAGCAGTTTTGGAATGGCAGTTGGTTAGTCCACATTAGCCAGAAATCAAGCAAAGGACTAGACTAGTTGGAAGTAGAAATGTGTGCAGGATTCTTTATCTCAGGACTTTTGAGACCTTTATCCTTAAGGATCCTAACCTTACCCCTTTTGTTTCAAGTATAACCCCTATGCATGGGGTACACATAATGTTACATCTCTGTGTTTTCTAACTAGTAACTTGGGTCTTGAAATGTTCAGTTGTGTGGAAAACCCTGTACTTTCCTTTGAGAGCTATCTCCTGTACTCTCTCCCTTGAATTTTCCAAGAACCAAAGGAGCACCCTAAGACCAAAGAGACAGTCCTCTTTCACAAGTCGTAGGGAGGGGAAAAAAGAACATCCTGATCATTCTACTGTTTCCTTTGATTCTGTTGCTGTGGCATTGCTGTTGAAACTGGTGCTGCAGTCTGGTCGTGATTGACCTTTGCTCCCAGGATTCCCTTGCTGATCCAGATTTTTCAGTCTTCGTGGTGATCCACACTTAGATTTCAAAGTTACAAAGTTTCTTTTGTTCACTGCACACGCAGCACATATGCTCAGCAGCTATCCCAAAGCACCAGCACCCTGTTCTGGCAGCTGGGCCTCCTGGCTTTAATCATATACCCCTTTCCCTACACACTCAAAAACCTTATGTGGAACCCATATCTTAGCCTAGACTTTCATTATGAGTTACCCTCTGAGGATCTTGTTTCTCTTTTTTTTGCCAGAAGATGTTAGTTGGGACCATTCTAAGCTGTCAGAGATGTTCAAATAATGCAGCAGGAAGAGATCGGGCTTCCCTTTCTCCTTTGTTAGTAGATCTGTACCCCTGCCTTTTTTTTTTTTTTAAAGATCTGTACCCCTGCCTTTTTTTTTTTTTTTTAAAAGCATGGAGCCTAACATGGGGCTCAAACTCATGACCCTGAGATCAAGACCCAAGTTGAGATCAAGAGCTGGATGCTCAACTGACTGAGTCCCTGCACCCCCTGTACCCCCACTTTAAATCCTGTGCAGCAGGTGCCCCTGTACCCCTGCTTTAAATCCTGTGGAGCATCTTTTGTGAGGTCATGGAAGGTCTCATATTGCCCTTCCCAGAGTAATGAGCATCAATCACCTTGCCTGAGAGGCCATGTTTTGGGTGTAATATCTTATTAAATCCTTTTATCAACCTTGTAAAATAAGGCAGTAAGATACTTGTTTTATAGAGGAAGATTTTGAGCCAAAGAGAAGTGGCTTATCCAAGAACAAATAGCTATTGGTTACAGAGCTAGGACTTCTGAGTCAAAACACTTTCCATAATGGCAAGCTAATTCTAATTATTATTATTATTTTTTTAAGGTTTATTTACTTTTGATAGAGAGGGACAGAGTGTGAGTTGGGGGTGCTTGCAGAGAGAGAAGGAGATACAGAATCCGAAGCAGGCTCCAGACTCTGAGCTATCAGCACAGAGCCCGATGCAGGGCTCAAACCCATAAACCGTGAGATCATAACCTGAGCTGAAGTTGGATGCTTAACCACCCAGGTGCCCCTGGCAAACTAATTCTAATTTACTAAGCTATAATGCCCTGAATTCATGACTCGTTCATCTTACTGTTTTTTCTTCTTTAAGTACATACTTAATGAAAAGTGTATAGAACATACAAATTTGAAGTATATGGGGTAATTCCAAGTTTTGGTAGTTGCTCTGATATTATTTGAAATACTCTAAGAATTTGATATATTTGGTAAATGTTTTTCATATCAGTATTACAATAGTAATATTATTTATCACCCTTTTTTATACATAGCAATTACGAAATAATTTGCAGACATAAAGAAGAAATCATGCTTAAAAATTCTTTGCAAAATAGCAATCCAGGTAAGACTTTACATAGTGAATTGCTCTTGGTCCTAACATAGGTAAAGTCAGAATTAGGAAGTTTTGATAATGAAAGAACAATGAAGAAAAAAACACCAGTGTGTAAATTGCATGTGTATTGTTTTCTTTCTTAATTTCTTTCTTTATAGTCTAATGTTCAGAATTATTTAAGAAGTTAACTATAGGTAATTGAAAATATGAGGCTGTATTATCTGAAAAGAAATTCATTATTTTAGTCATGACCCCTAAAATACCATATGATATCTTTGTGTAAATAAGAAAAACATATTTTTAAAAAATATTTATTTAATTTTGAGAGAGAAAGAGAGAGAGTGAGCAGGAGGGAGGCAGAGGGAGGTAGACAGAGGATCCAAAGCAGGTTCCACCACTGATAGCAGAGAGCCCGATGTGGGGCTTGAGCTCATGAGCTGCGAGATCATGACCTGAGCCAAGGTCAGATGCTTAACGAACTGAGTCACCCAGCTGCCCAAAGAGAAAAGATTTTTAAGTTAGTATCTTTTATGTCTCCTCCATAAACATATTGTAACAAATGGCACTTGCTATAAAAATGGATGTTTTATATAATGTTTACAAATGGATTATATTTAGTAAATATTATTACCTAGTGATTTGTCTCTTTAAAAAATGAACCATTCTTTAAAACTGGGAATTCTACAGTACTTTTCTGATACTGTAAACAAATGGCAAATAATAAGAACTGCAAAACTTAGCTAGTGTGCAACAATGCCAGTGAAATTGTTTTTTACAGATAGCTGCCAATAGTACAGAAGAAAAGCAATGCCTTGTTGAGAAGCATAGGTTATTTCACATTTTGTGTCATCAAGGTCTCACCATTATCAACTTCATTCCGCAAATCAAAACAATGAGAGGGGCGCTTGGGTGGCTGCGTCGGTTAAGTGTCCAACTCTTGATTTCAGCTCAGGTCGTCATTTCACAGTTGGTGAGTTGGAGTCCTGTGTCAGACTTCTCTGTTGGGCTCTTTGCTGACAGTTCAGAGCCTGCGTGGGATTTTCCCTTTCCTTCTCTCTCTGCCCCTCCCCTGTACATGCATGCTCTGTCTCTCTCAAACATTTAACAACAACAACAACAAATCCAGAGTGAGATATGTTGACTTCATTAGAACAATGTTTTTGTCAGTTTGTTGGATAATTGTCATGACGCTGTCATTTTATTATTATAAGATAGTCTGTTGCCATTATTCAAAAGATTATCTTAGTAAGTATTGAAATAGGGTAACTTGGGCTCAAGAAATATAATAAAATCACAAAAATGTTTCACAATACCAAAAATGCTACTGTTGCTCCCAGATGTGGCACCTAGTGCATTGTGTAATCTGAAAAGTATGAAGAAAGCTTTAACTTGGTAGACTGTTACCAAAGAACTTCTGTAGGTTAGTTTTGGAAGTTACAGGAAAGGCAAAGATAGAACAGACAGTGTTTTGATCATTAAGGTGGTCATAATAGAATAGAGCTGTCCCAGTGGTTTCTTAAACAGAAAAATTTCTGTGGTTTTTTAAAAATAGTTTTCAAAGAAAACATTTTTATTCATTTTCATTTGTCCAGTTAACAAATAACTATTAAGTGCCTTTTAGCTTCTAAGCTAAAACTTTTAAAAGTTCTCTGGTGGTAATCTTTTCAAAAGAACAATTTTTGAGTTGTAAGGTCTTTTATTTATGTGATTGGTACTTTCTGTGGCCAAATATGGAAAAATAACATATCAACTAAGGTCCTATCTAACTTTTTGTAAATGCAACACCTACCCAGGCAGGGTCAAGGGAAAATGATCTAGCCTGGTGAGTATACTTGCCCAGCAATTTTCCATAATTGTCAAAACCTAGGAGTCAAGTGTGAGGAAAAGTGTTGTTGTTCTTACCTGTTTCTTGTATTTGAGGTTTTCCTCAAGTCCTTGATGAACTCTTCTGGATGAATACTGAAACAAAAATCTGGCAGCAACAGCTGGAAGCCACTGTCAGGCCCTGTCTGGAATGGAATCATGATACAGCTGTATTTTTAATAGTTTTAAGTTTTGATCAGAAATAGTTTCCAGAGCAGCAGATTGGAGAAACTGACCTCGTGTCAATATGTTATTGCAGAAAACTAATATCATAACAAGGAGAAAATGTCAGGTGATGCGCTGAATCTACTAGTTCTCATTAGTTTGGGAATTCTAGTGATGTCAGTAAAAAAGTCAATACGGGATTATTTTTGCTTGTGTCTTTTTTGTTATGTTTGAATACCTGACTGTATTTTGTTAGTGCTGTCTCTCTTTATTTTCTTTTGATTTGCCGCCTTCTGATATCTCTCCTTTTAGTCTCCCTTTTTGAATTTCATCCCTAAAGAAAGCTCTAAGGAAAATTGTCTTGGAATCTACTACTATTAGAATACATTTCTACCATATGCATGTTTAACATGTATGTATATTTCCTTCTAAGGCAATGGGCTACCTAATCTAAAGTTTGTGTCATATTTTATGAGTTTCTTATGTGAAACTACTTTCTACCTGTACACACAGTGATAGTGATAGTGTCAGTGATGATGGGTCTGTCAAGATTGAAAGCATTTTCTGGATTGTCAGGTAGAAATTTTTATTGGGTACAGTTTTAATGTGAACTGCTTTAATATATTTTTCAGAAATTGGTAAGCTGTGACTTAACAAGAATATATGGCCAATTGGAATACCAAGTGTTTGTTTTTTTTTTTAAACAAAGCATCCATTGGTTTATTTATTTTTTGAGTCTATCAGTTTTTATTTATTTTATTTTATTTTATTTTATTTTATTTTACTTTTTTAATATATGAAATTTATTGTCAAATTTGTTTCCATACAACACCCAGTGCTCATCCCAAAAGATGCTCTCTTCAATACCCATCACCTACCCCCCCCCTCCCTCCCACCCCCCATCAACCCTCAGTTTGTTCTCAGTTTTTAAGAGTCTTTTATGCTTTGGCTCTCTCCCACTCTAACCTCTTTTTTTTTTTTTTCCTTCCCCTCCCCCATGGGTTTCTGTTAAGTTTCTCAGGATCCACATAAGAGTGAAACCATATGGTATCTGTCTTTCTCTGTATGACTTATTTCACTTAGCATAACACTCTCCAGTTCCATCCACATTGCTACAAAGGGCCATATTTCATTCTTTCTCATTGCCATGTAGTACTCCATTGTGTATATAAACCACAATTTCTTTATCCATTCATCAGTTGATGGACATTTCGGCTCTTTCCATAATTTTGCTATTGTTGAGAGTGCTGCTATAAACATTGGGGTACAAGTGCCCCTATGTATCAGTACTCCTGTGGAATGCCAAGTTTTGAACCAGTTATATATAAGCTAACTCACTTTGCCTTCCCCCAAATGGGTCCTATTGATCTTTAATTCTCAAATCTCCTCTTTTCAGGGTGGAGTGGTTAATTCATCTGACAATTTGGATGCAGTAATTTTGACTTTTTTTTTATTTTGGCAATAACTGCCTTTAATAGGTGAACTATATCTTTAATTTTCTAAGAAATCAAGGAAAAGAAACAAACTATAATCAGTATTATGTTTTCATACTCTGTCTGATAGTTATGTTTTTTCTAGAACAATCCCTGTTACTTCTTTGATTCCTAGCTGCCAGAAGAATGAACTAAGTCCTAGTTAGTTGGAGAAAATTAACTGATTTTTCATATTTGAGAGGAACTTTTATACGGTAGAACATAGTGGCAATCATCAGGATTCTCTTTTTTTTTTTTTTCCCTGAGTAAAATAGGATTGTGCTTGTTTCACACTTTCTGACATCATTATTTCATCTATTCCTTTTATACCTTTCTTCAAATGGATATATAGGAATGTAGGAATTTCAAGGCAAGTACCAAGAAAAAGAGATTCCAGGAAAAGTATTCTGTGAAATAACCTTCTGACTGTAACCATGTATAAGACATCAACCTAAATAATAAAAATTTCGTATATCGCAGTTGTGTTAGAGGCACCCCAACGACACCCAGATTTGATTATTCACTAGAAGAGCTCACAGAACTCAGCATATAGTTGTACCCATGCCTGTGGTTTGGTATGGGGACAGGCTAGAAAGGCAAATCAGCACAGAGAAAAGGTGCATGGGGTGAAGTCCAGAGGAGACCAAGTGTAGGCTTCCAGGAATCCTTTCTCTGTGGAGTTAGCAGGATGTGCTTAATTCCTCCAGCATCAAATTAGGACAGCACAAGTGAAATGTTGTCTGCCAGTAGGAGTCTTATGGATACTCAGTGCCTGAGGTTTTCCTCAAATGCTAATCACATAGGCATCTTCTCCTTAGTATGTACCAAAATTCCAGGTTTCCAGAAGGAAATCAAGTATACGGCCTTAAGATTGTACCACATTTAGGCACAGTGAGCCACTCTTAACCTGCTAGGGAATGGTGGGAACCCTCCTTAAATCCAAGATCCCAGGTAACAACCAAGGGCTAGTCATTCAAGTAGGATGTTCTGAGGGTAGCAATCTTTGGCCTCTTGGATGAAATCTTTTCTGCATAGGAATTATAGCCCTAACTTAATTTTTGGTGGTGTCTTAAAATTTTATTTTAATCGCAAGTAATATGATGGTATAACATGGTACTGGTTTCAATTTCATCATCCATATGAAGTAGGTATTTGTACAGAAATTACTAGGGCAATATTAGGTCATTATAATCTTTTTTTATGTGATTAAGCTTTCATTGTGATTCTTAGATATGATAAACATAATGATTTTTGATTTAAAATTAGAATAAAATCCTTAATTATATGGATAACCCAGGTTTGATTCATATAGTGCTGAATCCCTGTTTATAGTTATAAGATATTTGATCATATTCATCAATTATTTTCTTGCCTAAGTATACAGATAACTTTTGTATTTTTGTATTTTGCTTTATGTATTTTCATATACTTCAATTTGGGAGACAGTACCCATATTGTGTTACTTTGATCTCTATCTTAATTTTCAAGGTGACTGTATCATGCTTTAATATATGGTAAGAGTAGCTTCAATGGATACTTTTTTTTTTTTTTTTACATTTAATAAGCCTTATTTTTTACAGCAGTTTTAAGTTCACAGCAAAATATAATAGAAAGTACAGAGAGTCTCCATATACCATACCACACTCCCTTACACGCCTAGCCTCCCCTGTTGTCAACATCTTGCACGACGGTGGTACATTTTTAGTAGTATTTTTTTTCAGTTCCTTTGTTTAGTTTTGAGCGAGAGAGCATGCATGCATGTGAGCAGCCAAGGGGCAGAGAAAGAGGGGAGAAAGAATCCTGTGCTGTCAGCACAGAGCCTGATGCAGGACTTGATCCCATGAACTGTGAGATCATAACCTGAGCTCAGATCAAGAGTTGGATGCTTAACCAACTGAGCCACCCAGGCACCCTGACAACAGTGGTGCATTTTATATTGACACTAACTCATCATTTTCAGGCAAAGTCTCTAATTTGCATTAGTGTTCAGCCTTGGTGTTACACATTCTATGAGTTTTAACAAACGTATAATGATGTGAATCCACCTTTGTGGTATCGTGTGAAAGAGTTTCACTGCCTTAAAAGTCCTCTGTGCTGTGCCCCTTTATCCCTACATTCACCCCAACCCTTACCTCCATAGTCTTGCTCTTTCCAGAGTGTCATATAGTTAGAATCATACAATGGATATGTTTGAATGTTTAGAAAATTAAAATTCCCCGGTAATTGAATGTAGGCATTCAAGATATTCTTTGCCCTTTGTTTTGTTTTGTTGCTCATCAGTAGAGGATCTGATGACATATGCCTTACATGAAAAAAAGCATGATTTCTCTAGATGTGTGTCACCTAATGGGGAGGGTTGAGAAAAATGACATCATGAACCACTACATAGCACTAACATTGGGATCATCCTCCTCTGTGATATACGGTGGGTCTAGATAGACTCTCTAGCAATGGAAGGAGACAGTCTCAAGAGGTTAGAACTTTATAAAACTGGAATCCCGAGTCTTTACTTACCTTGCCATTGGAAATAAGGCCAGGGAGAGTCTGTTTGCTATGGTTTTGCCATGCTGCAAAGTGCAATAGCTATAGACCACACTTTGTGAGGGGATGTTTCATCCTAAAATTGAACAGTCTCTGCTGAAGAGCTGGGGAAGTTCTGCCATGTTACAGCAAAATAAAGATACTCTCTTTTAACTCCTCTAGTAGTGGAAGTCCAGAAAAATCATGCTAGTTTAAGTTTGACATTGTCAGCTTATGATAATCATTCTCCTAACGATACCATTTTCCTCCAGTGTCATAGGGTCAGTCAGGTATGGTCACTGTAAACATCAGTTCACTTGTAGGTATCAAATTCTGATAAAAACCGTTCTTACTTTTGGTCAGTATAGAAGAGAAAGTAAGATTTCTTAGTGCATTAAGCCTACCAGTCGTATAATTACCATTCAGTGTAGTGTGGTTTCCAGGTGTGGTCCCAAAGGAATACTTTTTAACAAATCATTAGCTGTACACTTTTAATTTCCTATATTTTTTCTAATGTTGATTTAAAATGTATTTTACTTTTTTCTTTAGTAGAAGATAAGAATTCTGAGGAAGACTCTTTAACCAGGTAGGATTTTTATGGATTTTTAAAAATGACATTTGTTGGGGCACCTGGGTGGCTCAGTCAGTTAAGTGTCTGACTCTTGATTTCAGCTCAGGTTTGTGAGTTCAAGCCTCATGTTGGGTTTTGTGCTGACAGCCTGGTTGGGTTATTCTCTCTCTCTCTCTCTCTCTCTCTCTCTGTATTCTCTCTCAAAATATAAATGAAATGAGATGAAAATTATGTGTTGCCTAAGGGAATGCAGAGAAAAAAGCATTTGTTGAGTGTTCTATCCTGGACTAGACACTGTATCATATGCTTAACATCTGTTAAATTATATAGTCATTGTATAGCTTTGCAAAGTAGCTGTGTTATTGTAGCCTACTTTTTATTACTTTGGCAGCTGTGGTTCAGGGAGGTTGATTACTCGGCCCGTGATTCCATTGTTAATGAGTAGCTGACCTGGGGGTTTGCCTGTCAGCCTGTGTAGCTTCCACATCCATTCTTGGGTTCCTCAGCACCACTGGGATTAAGATACAGATCCTAGTCAGATCAACTCAGAATGTCAAAATTAATGATGTATGAACTCTAATTTAGAGTGTTCTTAAAAACCAGGTGAGTCCAAGGATTTGCCCTAATATATTTGACCACTAGTGATAACTAGAAGTAATTAGTGCAATGGTAACTAGTCTCTTGTTTTTACCATCAGAGATTTTAGGGTGGATCTCAGCTGACCATTAGTGATAACTAGAAGTAATTAGTGCAATGGTAACTAGTCTCTTGTTTTTATCATCAGAGATTTTAGGGTGGATCTCAGCTATGGCCATGGTATCACAGCTTTTCCATAAGGAAGATCTAATCAGGCAGGTTCTTAGATGTAGTGATATCTCCTCTTCTTGAGATGAATTAGTTTTCTGTAAGTGAGGGATATCTAGGTGTAGACCATGTTACATTAATTAAAATCAACATCTATTTAGAGGATACTTCTTTTTTTTTTTTTCAATATATGAAATTTATTGTCAAATTTGTTTCCATACAACACCCAGTGCTCATCCCAAAAGGTGCCCTCCTCAATACCCATCCCCCACCCTCCCCTCCCTCCCACCCCCCATCAACCCTTAGTTTGTTCTCAGTTTTTAAGAGTCTCTTATGCTTTGGCTCTCTCCCACTCTAACCTCTTTTTTTTTTTCCTTCCCCTCGCCCATGGGTTTCTGTTAAGTTTCTCAGGATCCACATAAGAGTGAAAACATATGGTATCTGTCTTTCTCTGTATGGCTTATTTCACTTAGCATAACACTCTCCAGTTCCATCCACATTGCTACAAAGGGCCATATTTCATTCTTTCTCATTGCCATGTAGTACTCCATTGTGTATATAAACCACAATTTCTTTATCCATTCATCAGTTGATGGACATTTCGGCTCTTTCCATAATTTTGCTATTGTTGAGAGTGCTGCTATAAACATTGGGGTACAAGTGCCCCTATGCATCAGTACTCCTGTATCCCTTGGGTAAATTCCTAGCAGTGCTATTGCTGGGTCATAGGGTAGGTCTATTTTTAATTTTCTGAGAAACCTCCACACTGTTTTCCAGAGTGGCTGCACCAGTTTGCATTCCCACCAACAGTGCAAGAGGGTTCCTGTTTCTCCACATCCTCTCCAGCATCTATAGTCTCCTGATTTGTTCATTTTGTCCACTCTGACTGGCGTGAGGTGATACCTGAGTGTGGTTTTGATTTGTATTTCCCTGATAAGGAGCGACATTGAGCATCTTTTCATGTGCCTGTTGGCCATCCAGATGTCTTCTTCTTTTTTTTTTTTTTATTTTTTTTTTCAACGTTTATTTATTTATTTTTGGGACAGAGAGAGACAGAGCATGAACGGGGGAGGGGCAGAGTGAGAGGGAGACACAGAATCGGAAACAGGCTCCAGGCTCTGAGCCATCAGCCCAGAGCCCGATGCGGGGCTCGAACTCACGGACCGCGAGATCGTGACCTGGCTGAAGTCGGACGCTTAACCGACTGCGCCACCCAGGCGCCTCCCAGATGTCTTCTTTAGAGAAGTGTCTGTTCATGTTTTCTGCCCATTTCTTCACTGGGTTATTTGTTTTTCAGGTGTGGAGTTTGGTGAGCTCCTTATAGATTTTGGATACTAGCCCTTTGTCCGATATGTCATTTGCAAATATCTTGTCCCATTCCGTTGGTTGCCTTTTAGTTTTGTTGTTTCCTTTGCTGTGCAGAAGCTTTTTATCTTCATAAAGTCCCAGGAGTTCATTTTTGCTTTTAATTCCCTTGCCTTTGGGGATGTGTCGAGTAAGAGATTGCTACGGCTGAGGTCAGAGAAGTCTTTTCCTGCTTTCTCCTCTAGGGTTTTGATGGTTTCCTGTCTCACATTCAGGTCCTTTATCCATTTTGAGTTTATTTTTGTGAATGGTGTGAGAAAGTGGTCTAGTTTCAACCTTCTGCATGTTGCTGTCCAGTTCTCCTAGCACCATTTGTTAAAGAGACTGTCTTTTTTCCATTGGATGTTCTTTCCTGCTTTGTCAAAGATGAGTTGGCCATACGTTTGTGGGTCTAGTTCTGGGGTTTCTATTCTATTCCATTGGTCTGTGTGTCTGTTTTTGTGCCAATACCATGCTGTCTTGATGATGACAGCTTTGTAGTAGAGGCTAAAGTCTGGGATTGTGATGCCTCCTGCTTTGGTCTTCTTCTTCAAAATTACTTTGGATATTCGGGGCCTTTTGTGGTTCCATATGAATTTTAGGATTGCTTGTTCTAGTTTCGAGAAGAATGCTGGTGCAATTTTGATTGGGATTGCATTGAATGTGTAGATAGCTTTGGGTAGTATTGACATTTTGACAATATTTATTCTTCCAATCCATAAGCAGGGAATGTCTTTCCATTTCTTTAAATCTTCTTCAATTACCTTCATAAGTTTTCTATAGTTTTCAGCATACAGATCTTTTACATCTTTGGTTAGATTTATTCCTAGGTATTTTATGCTTCTTGGTGCAATTGTGAATAGGATCAGTTTCTTTATTTGTCTTTCTGTTGCTTCATTGTTAGTGTATAAGAATGCAACTGATTGATTTTGTATCCTGCAACTTTGCTGAATTCATGTATCAGTTGTAGCAGACTTTTGGTGGAGTCTATCGGATTTTCCATGTATAATATCATGTCATCTGCAAAAAGCGAAAGCTTGACTTCATCTTTGCCAATTTTGATGCCTTTGATTCCTTTTGTTGTCTGATTGCTGATGCTAGAGCTTCCAACACTATGTTAAACAACAGCGGTGAGAGTGGGCATCCCTGTTGTGTTCCTGATCTCAGGGATAAAGCTCTCAGTTTTTCCCCATTGAGGATGATGTTAGCTATGGGCTTTTCATAAATGGCTTTTATGATGTTTAAGTATGTTCCTTCTATCCCGACTTTCTCAAGGGCTTTTATTAAGAAAGGGTGCTGGATTTTGTCAAAGGCCTTTTCTGCATTGATTGACAGGATCATATAGTTCTTATCTTTTCTTTTGTTAATGTGATGTATCACGTTGATTGATTTGTGAATGTTGAACCAGCCCTGCATCCCAGGAATGAATCCCACTTGATCATGGTGAATAATTCTTTTTATATGCTGTTGAATTCGATTTGCTAGTATCTTATTGAGAATTTTTGCATCCATATTCATCAGGGATATTGGCCTGCAGTTCTCTTTTTTTATTGGATCTCTGTCTGGTTTAGGAATCAAAGTAATACTGGCTTCATAGAATGAGTCTGGAAGTTTTCCTTCCCTTTCTATTTCTTGGAATAGCTTGAGAAGGATAGGTATTATCTCTGCTTTAAACGTCTGGTAGAACTCCCCTGGGAAGCCATCTGGTCCTGGACTCTTATTTGTTGGGAGATTTTTGATAACCGATTCAATTTCTTCGCTGGTTATGGGTCTGTTCAAGTTTTCTATTTCCTCCTGATTTTTGGAAGAGTGTGGGTGTTTAGGAATTTGTCCATTTCTTCCAGGTTGTCCAATTTGTTGGCATATAATTTTTCATAGTATTCCCTGATAATTGTTTGTATCTCTGAGGGATTGGTTGTAATAATTCCATTTTCATTCATGATTTTATCTATTTGGGTCATCTCCCTTTTCTTTTTGAGAAGCCTGGCTAGAGGTTTGTCAATTTTGTTTATTTTTTCAAAAAACCAACTCTTGGTTTCGTTGATCTGCTCTACAGTTTTTTTAGATTCTATATTGTTTATTTCTGATCTGATCTTTCTTATTTCTCTTCTTCTGCTGGGTTTAGGCTGCCTTTGCTGTTCTGCTTCTAGTGCCTTTAGGTGTGCTGTTAGATTTTGTATTTGGGATTTTTCTTGTTTCTTGAGATAGGCCTGGATGGCAATGTATTTTCCTCTCAGGACTGCCTTCACTGCATCCCAGAGCGTTTGGATTGTTGTATTTTCATTTTCGTTTGTTTCCATATATTTTTTAATTTCTTCTCTAATTGCCTGGTTGACCCACTCATTCTTTAGTAGGGTGTTCTTTAACCTCCATGCTTTTGGAGGTTTTCCAGACTTTTTCCTGTGGTTAATTTCAAGCTTCATAGCATTGTGGTCTGAAAGTGTGCATGGTATAATTTCAATTCTTGTATACTTATGAAGGGCTGTTTTGTGACCCAGTATATGATCTATCTTGGAGAATGTTCCATGTGCACTCGAGAAGAAAGTATATTCTGTTGCTTTGGGATGCAGAGTTCTAAATATATCTGTCAAGTCCATCTGATCCAATGTGTCATTCAGGGCCCTTGTTTCTTTATTGACCGTGTGTCTAGATGATCTATCTATTTCTGTAAGTGGAGTGTTAAAGTCCCCTGCATTACCACATTCTTATCAATAAGGTTGCTTATGTTTATGAGTAATTGTTTTATATATTTGGGGGCTCTGGTATTCGGCGCATAGACATTTATAATTGTTAGCTCTTCCTGATGGATAGACCCTGTGATTATTATATAATGCCCTTCTTCATCTCTTGTTACAGCCTTTAATTTAAAGTCTAGTTTGTCTGATGTAAGTATGGCTACTCCAGCTTTCTTTTGGCTTCCAGTCGCATGATAAATAGTTCTCCATCCCCTCACTCTCAATCTAAAGGTGTCCTCAGGTCTAAAATGAGTCTCTTGTAGACAGCAAATAGATGGGTCTTGTTTTTTTATCCATTCTGATACCCTATGTCTTTTGGTTGGCACATTTAATCCATTTACATTCAGTGTTATTATAGAAAGATATGGGTTTAGAGTCATTGTGGTGTCTGTATGTTTTATGCTTATAGCAATGTCTCTGGTACTTTGTCTCACAGGATCCCCCTTAGGATCTCTTGTAGGGCTGGTTTAGTGGTGACAAATTCCTTCAGTTTTTGTTTATTTGGGAAGACCTTTATCTCTCCTTCTATTCTAAATGACAGACTTGCTGGATAAAGGATTCTTGGCTGCATATTTTTTCTGTTCAGCACATTGAAGATCTCGTGCCAATCCTTTCTGGCCTGCCAAGTTTCAAAAGAGAGATCAGTCACGAGTCTTATCGGTCTCCCTTTATATGTGAGGGCACGTTTATCCCTTGCTGCTTTCAGAATTTTCTCTTTATCCTTGTATTTTGCCAGTTTCACTATGATATGTCGTGCAGAAGATCGATTCAAGTTACGTCTGAAGGGAGTTCTCTGTGCCTCTTGGATTTCAATGCCTTTTTCCTTCCCCAGTTCAGGGAAGTTCTCAGCTATTATTTCTTCAAGTACACCTTCAGCACCTTTCCCTCTCTCTTCCTCCTCTGGGATACCAATTATGCATATCTTATTTCTTTTTAGTGTATCACTTAGTTCTCTAATTTTCCCTTCATACTCCTGGATTTTTTTATCTCTCTTTCTCTCAGCTTCCTCTTTTTCCATAACTTTATCTTCTAGTTCACGTATTCTCTCCTCTGCCTCTTCAATCTGAGCCGTGGTCGTTTCCATTTTATTTTGCATCTCGTTTAAAGCGTTTTCAGCTCCTCATGACTATTCCTTAGTCCCTTGATCTCTGTAGCAAGAGATTCTCTGCTGTCCTCTATACTGTTTTCAAGCCCAGTGATTAATTTTATGACTATTATTCTAAATTCACTTTCTGTTATATTATTTAAATCCTTTTTGATCAGTTCATTGGGTGTTGTTATTTCCTGGAGATTCTTTTGAGGGGAATTCTTCCGTTTGGTCATTTTGGATAGTCCCTGGAGTGGTGTGGGACTGCGGGGCACTTCCCCTGTGCTGTTTGAGTAACTTGTGTTGGTGGGTGGGGCCGCGGTCAGACCTGATGTCTGCCCCCAGCCCACCGCTGGGACCACAGTCAGACTGGTGTGTGCCTTCTCTTCCCCTGTCCTAGGGGCGGGATTCACTGTGGGGTGGCGTGGCCCATCTGGGCTACTTGCACACTGCCAGGCTTGTGGTGCTGGGGATCTGGCGTATTAGCTGGGGTGGGTAGGAAAGGTGCATGGGGGCAGGAGGAGCAGGCTTAGCAGGCTTCTCCTTAGGTGATCCACTTCAGGAGGGGCCCTGTGGCGGCAGGAGGGAGTCAGACCCACTCCCGGAGGGTTGGCTCCGCAGAAGCACAGCGTTGGGTGTTTGCGCGGATCAAGCAAGTTCCCTGGCAGGAACTGGTTCCCTTTGGGATTTTGGCTGGGGGATGGGCGAGGGAGATGGCACTGGTGAGCGTCTTTGTTCCCCAACAAACTGAGCTCTGTCTTCCGGGGGCTCAGCAACTCTCCCTCCCTTTGTCCTCCAGACTTCCTGCTTTCCGAGCAGTGCAGAGCTGTTAACTTACAACCTTCCAGTTGTTAAGTCCCGTTTGCTGTCGGAACACACTCCGTCCAGCCCCTCCGCTTTTGCAAGCCAGACTCGGGGGCTCTGCTTGGCCGGCAGGCTGCCCCTCCGCCCCGGCTCCCTCCCGCCAGTCCGTGCAGCGCGCACCGCCTCTCTCCCCTTCCTACCCTCTTCCATGGGCCTCTCGTCTGCGCCTGGTTCCGGAGATTCTGTTCTGCGAGTCTTCTGGTGGTTTTCTGGGTTAGTTAGGCAGGTGTAGGTGGAATCTAAGTGATCAGCAGGACGCGCGGTGAGCCCAGCGTCCTCCTACGCCACCATCTTCCACTGCATTGAGGATATTTCTATCTGATCTCTGTTTCCTAACTTCCCAGTCTGGTTTTCCCTTTGGGCTAGTACCCTTGACTAGTTCTAGGAAGCTTTTTCTTTTTTTGTAGACTTTTCCCCATGACTTTTCTGTACTATGTTTTTGCTTTTTTACTTTCTTCTCTGCTTTTCTTGGTATTTCTTTTTTTTCCATTATTTTTTCCACGTCTGCCAACTAAGGACTCTCCATTTTTCCAGAGGCCAAATCAAAAGCACATAGAATCTCAAGATTTAGGGAACCTCAGAGATTAATTCATAAAAATACCCTCTGGTATTTCAACCCATGTTTAACCTCCTTGCCAAATGCTTGTTTTACATGGAGAATTTGAAACTCAAAAGAGATTGAAGTGACCTATTTGGATATGATAAGTGACAGAAATGACATTGAAATTCAGGTTTGTTTCTTTCTTTCTTTCTTTCTTTCTTTCTTTCTTTCTTTCTTTCTTTCTTTCTTTCTTTCTTTCTTTCTTTCATCTTACAGGCAAATGTTTTAATAATAGAAAGCTGGGGAGTGGGCCTAATGAATACAATAAAGGAGGGTAAGAATCGAATTAGCAGAGGAGACCAGGTTTCAAGAAGAACAACACTGAGTTGGATAGGAATAAGAGTTTTAGATAAGATGTCAGAATATTAGGGTTTATGCCAAGTTAGATAAAGGTGAATGACAGGAATGAAGGTCCCAGGATTGTGGGAGTTGTTTAGAAAGGCATATTCAAATAGAGAGTTCAAGAGGGTCCTGAACAGGTTTCTGCTTTTGTGTGTATTGGTTTCATTGAAGGTATGAGCATACTTCAGATTTTCCGTTGAGAGATTAAAAATCATTTGAGCTGCTGGGAAGAGTCTGTTTACAGCAAATAAAAATATGATATCATCTACCTCCACCCCAACTTAGGGAGGATGGCTTAGATCCTTTCAAGGAATTAAGGGGGGGGGTGGAGATTCTGAACTATAGAGATGTATGGCCCAAGGCAAGCTGTCTCCTCACTCTGCCTCTTTTCCTAAGTCTGTGATGCCCTTCCCATGTACCTGTAGGGCTGGGCAGGGGTCGGACTGACTTGTCAAATCAGTAAGGGAGCTTCATCTGGATAGGTGATAACATGCCCATGTTGAGGTGACTGTGTGGATGACTGAGACTCCCAATTAGCTTGTTCTCCAGGAGCAGGACATGGCTCCTACCCTCGGTCATTTGAGCCCATCCTTGTTTTAGGAGTCTGTGCCTTCACAGGCTAAAGATTTAAAGGTTGGAGAATGCCACTGAACCGTGCTGAAGAGTGATGTAGGAGTGGGAGCTCATAGGGAAGAAAATATTCAGGCAGCGTATACAGAAATAGAGGCACAACTACCAGGACCATTTTTATAGCAGTCTCTCTCCTTGGGTATCTGAATGCCCCTGAAGGTTTCTAAGGTCTTGCTAGTTATATGGACTTAAATAAAGCAAGACCAGTGTAGGAAAAAAGTTGGACTTGATAATTTTTAATCTTTTAATCTCTGGTTAGTACTTCCACTAATAACATAGAAACTTGTTCTTTAACTTTGGTATATTTACTTAAACTGAGGTCTACTTGACACACAATGTAATAAGTGATTCAGCAACTCTGTATGTTACACTATGCTTGCCATAAGTGTAGCTCCCATCTGTTAATGTATAATGCTATTACAATACCAGTGACTATATTCCCTATGCTGTACCTTTGATGCTTGTGATTTACTCTTTCTATAACTGGAAACCTGAACTTCCCTCTCCCCTTCACCCATTTTGTCCATCTCCTAACCTCCCCTCCCTTTGGCAAGTCAATTTTCTGTATTTATGGGTCTGTTTCTGCTTTTTCTCTGTTCACTTGTTCCCTTTTTTAGATCCTACATATAAGTGAAATCATATAGGATTTCTGTCTAGGTATATCCATGATGTTGCAGATGGCAGGATCTCATTCTGTTTTATAGCTGCGTAATATTCCATTTGTGTGTGTGTGTGTGTGTGTGTGTGTGTGTGTGTGTGGGGTCTGTTCATGTATTGGTGGACACTTGGGTTGCTTCCATATCTTGTCTATTGTAAATAATGCTGCAATGAAGATAGGGGTGCATATATCTTTTCAAATAAGTATTTTCATTTTCCTTGGGTAAATAAATACCCAATAGTGGAATTACTGGATCATATGGTATTTCTATTTTTAATCTTGAGGAACCTCCATACTGGTTTTCACAGTGGCTGTCCCAATATACATCCCATCACCAGTGCACAAAGGTTCTTTTTTCTCCACACCCTTACCAACACTTGTTTTTTGCACTTTGAATTTTACCCATTCTGACATGTGTAAAGTGATAAGTCATTGTGGTAACTTTTATACATATAATTTTCAACCATTTCAGAGAATTCCTTCCCTGTCACACTTGGTTATAGAAACTCAGACTGGGCCTTTCCTGGATATTTCACAGGTTAGAAGAGGTGGAGGCAAAATAGATGAGTGAAAGCTTTTTTAAAACAGGGTCCAAATTTTGAACAACCTGTTTGAACAACCTGGAAACTATAAAACACTGATGAAAGAAATTGAAGATGATGGAAAGAAATAGAAAGACATCTGATGCTCATAGATTGGAAGAATACATATTTTTAAACTGTCTACACTACCCAAAGCAATCTAAAGATTTAATGCAATCCCTATCATTTTTCACAGAAGTAGACAAACAATCCTAAATGTTGTATAGAACCACAAAACAGCTTGAGTAGCCAAAGCAATATTGAAAAAGAAAAACTGGAGGTATCACAATCTCAGATTTCAAGTTTTATTCCAAAGCTGTAGTAATTAAAACAGTATGGTTGGTACTGGCATAAAAATAGTCACATAGCTTAATGGAATAGAACCAAAAACCCAGAAATAAATCTACAACTATATGGGCAGTTAATCTTCAACAAACAGGAAAGACTATCTAGTGGGGGAAAAGGCAGTCTCTTCAATAAATAGAGTTGGTAGAACTGGACAAGCCTCATGCCAAAGAATGAAACTGGGCCAATTTCTTTACCATACACAAAAATAAACTCAAAATGAATTAAAGACTTAATATGAGACCTGAAACCATAAAAATCCTTGAAGAGAGCACAGGCTGTCATTTCTCTGACTTTGGCTGTAGCAACATTTTTCTAGTTATGTCTCCTGAGCCAAGGGAAGAAAAGTAACAATAAACTATGGGGACTACATCTAAAGAAAAAAACTTTTGCACAGTGAAGGAAACAGTCAAAACTAAAAGGTACCCTATGGAATGGGACCTATCCAGTAATGGGTTAGTGACCTATCCAGTAATGACCTATTTGCAAATGACCTATCCAGTAATGAGTTAGTAATCAAAATGTATAAAGAATTCATGCAACTCAACATTCTTCCCCCCAAAAAAAGCCCAGTTTACAAATGAGCAGAAGACATAAAGAGACATTTTTCCAAAGACAACACACAGATGGTCAACAGACACATGAAGAGATGCTCCTCAAAACTACAAGGAGTTACCACCTCACACCTGTCCCAGTGGCTAAACTCCAAAACACAAGAAGCAAGTGTTTGCGAGGATGTGGAGACAAAGGAAACCTCTTGCACTGTTGGTGGAAATGCAAATGGCTGCAGCCCCTGTGGAAAACAGTATGGAGGTTCCTCCAAAAATTAAAAACAGAACTATCTTATGATCCAGTAATTGCACTACTGGACACTAACCAAAAGAATACAAAAACACGAATTCAGTGGGACACTCGTGCCCCTGTATTTATTGCAGCATTATTTACAATAGCCAGCGCAAGTGTCCATTGACAGATCAGTGAATAAAGAAGTTGTGTGTGTGTGTGTGTGTGTGTGTGTGTGTGTGTGCATGTGTGTTGGTGTATGTATATCTATATATATCTATACATATCTATGTATAGATATATACATATATATCTATATATGTATACCTATATGTATATAGGTTATATATAAGTTATATATATAACTTATAAGATATATGTTATATATCTTATATATATAATATATATTATACATATATATATACACCTTATATATATATATAAGGTATATATCTATACCTTATAGATCTTATATATCTATATATATAGATCTTATATCTTATATAGATCTTATATAGATCTTACATCTTATATCTCTATATATAGATCTTATATAAGTATATGTTACCACATATACATATATATGTATATCTATCTATCTATACATATATAGATATGTATAGATATATATATAGATATAGATATACATACACACGCACACAATGGAATATTACTCAACCACAAAACAATGAAATCTTGCCATTTGCAATGACCAGGATGGAGCTTGAGAGTAGTATGCTAAGCAAAATCAGAGAAATACAAATACCATATGATTTTACTCATGTAGAATTTATAAAACAACAAATGAGCAAAGGGAGAAAAAAAAGGGAGAGACAAACCAAGAAACAGGCTCTTAACTGCAGAGAACAAACAGATGGTTACCAGAGAGGAGGTGAGTGGTGGGAGGGGTGAAATAGGTGATGGGGATGAAGGAGTGCCCTTGTCATGATGAGCACGGGGTGAGTATGGAATTGGTGAATCACTATATTGTACAACTTAAACTAATATAACACTGAATGTTAATATTACTGGAATTAAAATAAAACTTAATGAAAAAACACGCCAAATTTTAATTATATCAAGAAACATCGTTTAATAAACAGTTGACCTTTCACTTCAGTTTTTAAAAATAAATGAACATGTTTTTGTTGTATATTTTTGTTCTGAAGGCTTTCTGACAAACCTGGTATTGATGATTCATGGCCTACATCAGATAGCGAAGACTTAGATTTTGGTACCAAGGTAAAGTACTCTCTTGTGAAACTGACTTCCCTGCTCTGAATTTAGTTTTCTCCATTATTTACTCTTAAAATTTAACAGTAGGCTTTTTGTCATCATTTTATGTTTGTAATGGAAAGTTAGCAAGAACAAACCACTTTACAGATATATGACATGTTGAATTTTTTGTTTTGTTTTGTTTTACTTTGGTAAATAGTAGAGGTGGAGGCTGATAAAAGAATGGGCCGGAAAATTTATAATGACCGTAAAATTATATTGGGAAAAGCTTTCCCATAATGGAGAAAATATGACATTTGGTTAAGGATAAGGATTCTTACTGTGATACTAACCTGACTGATAATACTCATGCCTAAATGAAATCTTATTGGATCCAATTATCTATTGTGGGTTTCCTACACCCCACACCTCCCTCTGGGCACTTTTTTTTTGGTGAGATACAGGATTTTCCTTTGTCTCTATCTTTTGTTCTACATTTAGACTAAAATAATATTAGAAAATGTAGAAATTTAGATGTTTAAGTTATTTCTCAACATTTGTCTTACAAAGGTGTTTCCCTGTATTTTTGAAATAACTCCATGAAGATTAAGTTAAAATTCTGCATCTACCTGAAGAATACATGTTTTGCTTAAAATAGTAGCTCTATGAGCAGAGGCTCTTCATAGCCAAGTTGTAAAATTTCTAATTTCAGAAATCTTTCATATTCCAGCTTTTAAAAATATCTAGTCCTAGTCCTTGTGTCAGATTCTAAAATTTAAAGTTTCAGACATTTGATATTTATTTAAATGTTCATTTTGAGGCCCCTAAATCATTATAAGCTGCTGGAGGTTAGGAGACATAATTGTGTATCTCCTGGAGCTCCTAGAATAAAGTCTTGCTTGGAAGAAGCAATTTAATATTTTTGAATGTTGAATAAATGAGCAGGGAAATGGAATTCCGTATAATGGAATTTGAAAAGTAACATAATATGCATAATATATAATAATTAAATATGTGAATTTAATAAATAAGGCTTCAATTTATATTCCATTTTAGTGTTTAATATTTATAAACTCAAATGAATTATATTGAGGAAATCAGGAGTTATATAAGAAAGAAGGTTACAGTATATTTTTTAGTATCTTCCAATTGTGAGCTTAGAATTTTAGATAAAAATTCCTCAGCTTTTTTTTTTTTTAACCCCATCTTTATCCCATTAGATACATCCTTTGAAGGTATACATTTCTTCCTAGAATTCTCATTCCCAATTCTTTCTCCATATTGAACATTTATGTGTTGGGCACCTTTCTTTTTCTGTTTTTTGTTTGTCTAGTAATAATTTATAGCTTTTAGGAAGTGATAGATGACCACTAATTGAACAATTTATTTTATAGTGAAAAAATTAAATTCTTTATTACAGTATTTATAACCAGATAACTGTAGAGTGATGAAAGTCAGTATTATTAGGGATATGCTATGAATAAAAGCCTCTGTTTTACATATATATTATATATATATAACTTAAAAAGTTTAAAAGAGACTATTGTTCATAGCATATTCGTAATCGTATTTATATACCTGTTGAAAAATATATGTGTTTTCCACTTACCTTATTTTGCTCACATTTTTCCTTTTTTTCCTTGTCTTAATCTCATTCTTGATTGATTGCTCATATTTTATTTTTTTTCCTTTTTTCCTCTTCTCCCCCATGCTTTTTTATGTATTTTTTATTTCTTTAAAGTTTATTTATTTTGGAGAGAGAGAAAGAGAGAGAGTGCAAGCAGGGTAGGGGCAGAGACAGAGGGAGACACAGAATCCAAAGCAGGCTCCAGGCTCGGAGCTGTCAACACAGAGCTCATTGTGGGGCTCAAACACACAAACCGTGAGATCATGACCTGAGCTAAAGCTGGATGCTTAACTGACTGAGCCACCTAGGTGTCTCTCCCACCCCCCTCCACCATGCTTTCTTTTAATGGTTTACCCCTACCCTAAATTTCTTTGCAGAAAACATTTCTTTAGTGTCTGTTCTTTTAGTACATCTCTTTCTGCCTCCATTGTCAACATATTTGGTTATGGCATCTATTGTCTGTGTGTGGTTTTCATCCATGACTCATTGCCCCACAAGGTTTATTATTCTTTTTTTCTCTTTATTGGGAGGAGCTGAACTAAATTTTGGGGTATTGTTTTTATGTTTTTGGAGAGAGAGAGAGAGAGAATGAGCACGTGCTAGTAGGGAGGTGCAGAAAGAGAGGGAGGTAGAGAATCCCAAGCAGGTTCCACGCTGTCAGCACAGAGCCTGACGTGTGGCTTGAAGCTAACGGTTGAGATCATGACCTGAGCTGAAATCAAAAGTTGGTCACTTTACTTACTGAGCCACCCAGGTGCCCCAGAAGGAGCTAAATTTAAACAGTCATTTTTATCTTTAGGGTTTTGACAAACAGAAGCAACTTAAACTGTTTGCAATTCCAACTTACCTACATAAGATACTACTAAAAAGTGAATTTTTATATTTTCTTTTACAAGAGATAATTCATGGAAATATAAATCATGCAAATATTTCAAAATGTAACACATTTAAATTTCTTAGTGTTAGTTTTTTAATATACTTTTAATTACCTAGGGATAAGTTTTTGTTTTAGGTTACTTTGAAAGTATTTGTATAATAATCAGAGGTAAGGAAAGTAACGTTTTGAGACTACCTATGAGATCTCTCGTAATCCTTATCACATGAGAAAATGTCGACTGGTTGTAGTAAATGGCATAACTGAGATTGAATCTACATTTGAATGATTCCAAAGCCTGTGTTCCTTGTGTAATGGTGCTCATTTGGTAATGGTGAATATTACCATTTTATCGAATTGGATTCTTGTAATCCTTAAAGCTATTAATTCTTTTCTAGAATGTCCCGAAACCAAGTGTAGCAAAGCTACTGCATTCTTCTGGGCAATTCATGAAAAACAGTAAGCTATTGGAAGACTTGTATTATTCACTAATTCTTGTCCATTCTTGTGTTATTCACTAATTTGAAGTTACAGATATTTTCATGTCCTCTTTTGTTTTCTACTAAGTGAGAGCAAAACGTGGCTCTGTGAAAGCAGAAGGTGGAACCTTATCTGAGGACAATGATCCTGATTCTGAAAATGAAGATGTGGGTGAAACTCTTTCCAAACCACCAACCAGAGATTATGGCGATTCTCTTCCTATTTTTCCATCAGCTAAATCTCTTCTAAAACCTTCTCTCAAGACGTTAGCTGTCCTTGGTCTTCCAAAGGTGAGTTGTTTTGTTTTATTCCTCCCCCCGCCCCATACCATCCTCTTGCTCCTTGTAATGATGAAAAGGATCTTAGGAAGAAATGGAAGTCCTCAAGATCATAATAGAAAACAGTGTAATGACAACAGAGAGGAAGGTACAGGATTGAGATTTATAAAGGTTGGTGGGAGTAAACAATTCTCAGGTATGCCTTTATGGAAGCAAAGAAGTAGAAGGCAGCTGGAAAGAACAGCTAGATGCATATGAAGATGAGGAGGGAGATGAAGGGGAAGAATTCATTTCAGAGGGGTGAGATGAATTTAAAGTATGAAGAGTTGAGAGAAAGTATAAAAACACACCAGCAATGGTGGGATTAAGGGGAGAAATTATTTTAAGTGCAAATTAAGAAAAAAAAAAAGCCAGGTAATAAAAAAAAATGCTTAGACTCTTCTGAATGACTTATAGCTGATTTTTGTGAAGAACTGGAAGAAATTTTTGCCCTTACATTTAAGTTTAATAAAGGTGATATCCTATATTTAGTTTAGCAAAACCTGTGTTTCTAAGGAATGCAAAGTGAAATCTGTTTTAGGCCATACCAGATTTATTGCGAATTTTCAGTTTTTGGCTATTGTCTTTCTTGGGGTTTCTAACTTAACTTACTGTGTGGTATAATCTTGGTATATTTTAGGTCTTTTTGAGTAGAAAGAGAGGAAATAAACGTTTATTCTTTTCATTAAATAAAATTTCTGGTTATGTAAATAAGGTTCTTTATCCATGAAATGAAAAACTAAATTTGAAGCTGCAACACTGAATTTGTTTTTTAGCTTATTTATTTATTTTGAGAGAGACAGCAAGCAGGGTAGGGGCAGGGAGAGAGGGGAGAGACAGAATCCCAAACAGGCTCTTCATTGTCAGCACAGAGCTCGACACATAACTCAGACTCACAAACTGTGAGATGTCGACCTGAGCCCAAATCAAGATGCTGAACTGCCTGAGCTACCCAGGTGCCACTTAAGCTGCAAACTCTTATTTGAGAGTTGCAAACTCTTTATTTGAGAGAGAGAGAGAGATAGAGAGAGAGAGAGACAGACAGAGAATCCTAAGTAGGCTTTGTGCTGCCAGTGTCAAGCCTAACACAGAGCTTGAATAACCTGAGCCAAAATCAAGTTGGACGCTTAACCAGCTGAGCCACCCAGGTGCCACTCTTTTTTTTAATAGTATCTGCATAGAATAGACACATACACACATACCAAATGAATGAACTCAAAATGTATAAATTTTTGTCTAATGTGAACTCTTTGTCATAATAGAATCATAAGGCAGGAAAGGTTGCCACGAGAGTATACAAAATTCTTTCGAGAAGATTTTTACTTACTCGAATATCTCCAACAATAGATATAATGCCCTTCTGAATCTGTTCATACAGTTTTTGCTTTAAAATCAAGTTTGTCTGATGTAAGTATGGCTACTCCATCTTTCTTTTGACTTCTAGTAGCATGATAGGTGGTTCTCCAAAGCTTCACTGTCTTTTCTTTAAAAAAAAAAAAATTTTTTTTTAAGTTTATTTATTTTTGACAGAGACAGAGTGCAAGCATGAGCTGGGGAGGGACAGAGAGAGAGAGAGGGAGACACAGAATCCAAAGCAGGCTCCAGGCTCCAGGCTCCAAGCTGTCAGCACAGTGCCTGATGCGGGGCTCGAACTCATGAACTCTGAGATCATGACCTGGGCCGAAGTCAAACGCTTAACCGACTGTGCAACCCAGCTGCCCCCCAAAGCTTCACTTTCAATCTGCAGGTGTCCTCAGGTCTAAAATCTGTCTCTTGTAGACTGTATATAGATGGATCTTGGGTTTTTTTTTATCCTTTCTGGTACCCTGTGTCTTTTGATTGGGGCATTTAGTCCATTTATATTTAGAGTGATTATTTTAAGATATGGAAGATATGGATTTAGTGTCATTGTGTTATCTGTAGGTTTCATGCTTGTGGTGAGGACTCTGGTCCTTTGTAGTCTGTGCTGCTTTCCACTCACAGAGTCCCCCTTAGGATCTCCTGCAGGGCTGGTTTAGTGGTCATGAGCCCCATTAGGTTTTGTCTGTCTGGGAAAGCCTTTCTCTCTCTTTCTATTCTAAATGACAGCCTTGCTGGGGAAAGGATTCTTAGCTGCATATGTTCCCATTCAGCGTATTGACTGTTTCCTACCCCTCCCTTCTGCCCTGCCAAGTTTCACTGGACAGGTCTGCTGCTACCCTTATGTGTCTTCCCTTGTAGATTAAGATCCGTTGGTCCCTAGCTGCTTTCAGAATTCTCTCTTTATCTTTGCATTTTTCCAGTTTCGCTATGACATGTCATGGTGTTGACCTAGTTTTGTTGATTTTGAAGGGAATTCTCTGTGCTGCCAGGACTTGGATGCCTGTTTCCTTCCCCAGATGGGGGAAGTTCTCAGCTATAACTTGTTCAAATAAACCTTCTGCCCCTTTCTCTCACTCTTCTTCTTCTGGGACTCCTATGATGTAGATATTATTTCATCTCACTGAATCACTTAGGTCTCTAATACCTGCTTCATGGTCTAGTAATTTCCTTTCTTTCCCTTCTCTGCTTCATCTTTGTCCATAATTGTATCTTCTATTTCACCTATTCTCTCTTCTGCTTCTCCCATCCTTGCTGTCACTGCATCTAGTTTATTTTGTATCTTGTTTACAGCATTTCTTTTTTTAATTTTTATTTTGTTAATTTTTTAAAAATGTTTTTATTTATTTTTGAAGGAGAGAGAGAGACAGAACATGAGCGGGGGAGGAGCAGAAAGAGGGAGACACAGAATCCGAAGCGGGCTCCAGGCTCTGAGCTGTCAGCACAGAGCCCGATGCGGGGCTTGAACTCACCAACAGTGAGATCATGACCTGAGCCAAAGTCGGATGCTCAACCGACTGAGCCACCCAGGTGCCCCTTGTTTACAGCTTTCTTAATTCATCGTGACTATTCTTTAGGTCCTTGATCTCTGAAGCAGTAGATTCTCTGCTGTCTTCTGTGCTTTTTTTCAAGCCCAGCTATTAGTCTTATGGCTGTTATTCCAAATACTTGATCAGATATATTGTTTATATTTCTTTTGAGCTATTCTCTGGCTCTCCTTTCTTCCTGGATTTTTTTTTGAGGAGAATTCTTCTGTTTTGTCATTTTGGCTAGTTTCCTTCCCTTTATGTGTTTTAATAACTTGTTATGTGTTCCGCACCTGCAAGTACTACTGTATTAAAAAATGGTCATGCACTGTCCAGGGCCTGGCACTTGAAGAAGTGTTTTTGGAGTGTGTTGTGTGCACTCTTTTGTTGTGTCTTTGCCTGCTTTTCTCCCTACTTGGAGTAGTGGTTTGGACCTTCCACCAGGTGTGTTTTGATTTGTTTGTTGAAGTAACCCTGGAAAAAAGGAGAAGGGGGTGTTGAAGAAACCTTATCCCAAACAAAGAGAGGTATGACAGGGGTGGCAAAAAAGACCAGGCAGAGAATCAAAGAAACTATAGGGCTTAATCCAGAAAGAGAGAGAATACAGAAAATAAAGAAGGAGATACAGAAAAGGTGTGAAAGGAATAGAGTAAAATGCCCGCTTTTAAACAAACAAATAACCAAAACAGAGGAAAAAAGAAAAAATATATATAGTAAGATTTGACGTAAAGTCAAATCAGAGGCTATGAGGCTGATTCCAAAGGGAGGAGAGGAAAGAGTAGAGGAGAAAGAAAAGGGAAAAGAGAAGGAAAGAAACTGAAAGAAAAGAGGGGTGCTTGGGTGGCTCATGTGGTTACATGTCCGACTCTTGATTTTGGCTCAGGTCATGATCTCACTGTTCGCGGGTTCGAGCCTCGCATCAGGCTCTGCACTGACAGCATGGATCCTGCTTGGAATTCTCTCTCTCTCCCTTTCTCGGCACCTCTCCTGCTTGTTCACTCACTCTCCTCTCAAAATAAGGAAATAAATATTAAATAAAAAGAAAGAAAAGAAAAAAAGTAATTAAAGTAAAAAAACAAACAAACTAACATACACAACCACAGGACAGTTGTCTACTAGTGCCCGGTCTACTAGTGCCCGGTCTACTAGTGTCTGGTTCCGTCAGTGTCAGTCTCACTACCTTAGAGAAGCAGTTACCAGGCCCAGAGGGGCGGGGTTTGGTGTAATGGGTCTGCCTCCATTGGGGCTCGTGTCCGTTCCCTGAAACCCCACCATGTTGGTGGGGAGAAAAATGGCGACATTCTAATCTCTCCTCCCCACACGAGGTGCCTCAAACCTCACTCTTTAGGCTGTCCTCACAGAATAGCCTGGGGGGGCCGGCTTGCCTTGCTCCACAGTCTCCTATGCTTCCTGAGCACTCCGCTGGGATTCAAAACCTTAGAGGATCCCTGTTCCCCCAGACCTGGTTCTGGGGTAACGCCAGTCTGTTCAGGGGACAAAGGGCCTCTGGCTTGTGCCTGCAGGGTCTTTTTCCCTTGGTTGGGGGGTAATATACCCTCTTTCCACTGTACTCAAGGGAGGGGACTGTTCTCTACCAGTGTAGCCCTGAGATTGCTACCAAGCCTAGGGGTGGCTCCCTCCTCACCAGGCGTGGGAGGTGGCAGCTCTGGTCTAGAGAAAGTCTGGCAACCTTGAAAATTCTGATTTTTAGCTTCTAAGGCAGTTTTGCAAAGTAGAAATTGACTCTCTGGACCTCTCCTTGGTCCGTGGTCCGGAGAGGTTTTCTCTTATCCAAATACAATCCCACACTTCCCACAGCCTCTCCTTCTCTTCCGTTCGTTTTTCCACCGAAGGGCTTCCCCCACTCCATGCCTGTGTTGCCCATTTTATTTCTCCTAATTCGCATACACACACTTCTGTCCCACCAAGCTGTCTCTTTGCACCTGTGGAGATTTTTCTGTCACTGTGCAGCCTGTATTCCTGGTATTCCAAGTGCTCTGACCTCAATACTGCTGTGTTTGAGGGACAAGGGAAATTCTGATCCCCTTCCTCTGCCATCTTAACTCCTCCCTCCTCCTTTTATTTTCCTTTTCACAATTTCAGAGTTCTGTGTAGGTTTACATTATTATATCAGTTTAATATGTTTTATAGATATTTATTATGGGCTTTTCTTCCTCGAAATTTATTGATCTGAATTTTGTCTTTTTTTTTTTTTTTAAGTTTATTCATTTATTATTTGGAGAGAGAGAGAGAGAGCACAAGTGGGGAGTAGCAGAGAGACAGGGAGAGAGAGATAATCCCAAGCAGGCCCTGCACTGTCAGTGCAGAACCAGATGGGGGGCTTGAACCCATGAACTGCGAGATCATGACCTGAGCTAAAATCAAGAGTCAGGTGTTAACTGACTGAGGCATTCAAGCGGCCCTAAAATTTTCTTCGGAAGTCCCCTGGGTACTTCAAATTTAATATGTCCTAGTTTAAAGACATTGTTTTTGACCCTTCCCCTTTCCTCTTTCCTGACTCTTTGTAATCTGCTCTGTCATTTGTTTTCCCTAGCCTAATAAATAGCAGCCCTGAAACAGGAAGAGTCCTGGACTCCGAACTTCCCTGAAACGACCACATCCAGTCACTCACCACATTCGATATTTTGTACCTGCTTACCATTTTTCATGTTATTCCTATAATTCACTCTCTCACCTATAATTTTGCAATACTCTTCTGGTTTTGCTTCCTTTATGTTCATCCTACATTGCTGTCAGAGTGACTTTTCTAAAATATATTTGTGACAATGTAATTCCTCTGCTTATTTAATGGATCCCCATTACCTGTAGGAGGAAACTCATGTTCTAGCATAACACTTGCTCTTTTTATTTTTTGGTTTCGTCCTGATGTTCCAGTAATATCTATCTATCCCCTTCCCAATAACTCTGTTCCAGTTTTGCCATATTCCATAGGTGTTGTCACTTACTATATTATTTCATACTTGATCCTTTTGCTCATTCTAGAATGCCCTTCACACCCTCCCTGTGCACTTGTCTGTCTTTTAAGATATACCCTTATCTTCCCAGAGTTTGCTGAGCTTCCCAAATGTGTTTTCTCCTTTGTGCGTTCACTGTGCGTTATTCACTTCACTCGTAGAACTAGTGGATATTTTTCTGTCCTTACCTGTTTTCATGCATCTCTACCACTACTAGCCTATAGAACAGACTCTGTCTTTTATTTATATTTCCAGCTCCTCCCCGGATAGTGCCTATGACTTGACAGATACAGTATGTGTTTGTCTTTCTGAGTGGGTGAGTGTTTGACCAAATGAATTAATGTGATGTTTTTCTGAAGCTGGGTTTTTGTTTTGTGTTGTTTTTATAGGAAGGAACAGCAAAGTCAGCAGTGGAAGCAAAGGAAGATGGTATTGGTATTATTGAAAATGTGCCACCAGAGCAAACAGTTAATGACAGTTTGACTTCTGGTGGAGTGCATAAAAATTACAGAAGTGGTAAGCTAGTGAATCTCTGTGAGTTGTTTTTCTATGGTTAAATGCTATGAAAAAATCTGAAAGTATGTAGATCCAAATATATTATTCATTTTTCGTTAAGCTATTTTTCTGTTGCTATCTTTATGTGTCTGTTGCTTTCTTTATAAGTATCCCAAGTACTACCACCTTTTTCTTCCTGAAAATCTTCAACTCCCTGAACATGCTTTCTGCTATTGCTTTTATTTTATTGAAATATTCATGAATGGAGATAGACTATGTGTTTAAAATTCATAGTAACACACGTTTTCATTAATTTATCTGTATTTTATAGATATGATGTCAGCATTAGGATTAGGAGAAGAGGAAGATGTAGAATCACCTTCTGATCCTGAGGTACTGTCTTCTTATTATTTTTAAATATAAGCATTGAGTGATGTTAAAACATCAAAGAGATGCTTTGACTTTATTCTCTCATCTCTGCATTTGCCCATAGAAACCATTTCCTTATATTTTTACCTATAATTGATAAAATAATTGTGTTAATTATGACAATACAGTATAATACAGTTCTCTTGCAAACTTAATGAAAGTTGCTTAGTATTAGTACAGAAAACTAAGGCTTAGAGGGAATTAGTTTGGGTTTTGAAGTTAAGTTATCTAAACTAAAGAATTACTAAAGAAATACTCAACCTATGGCCAAATGTATGATTCTGTGGTGTATATGGATGTGTCAAACTCCTAATGACATCCAGAAAGAGTTTGGATTATGGTGTTTTACAACTTGAACCTTCAAAAGATAATGCCTGGGACTTGAAAATATTGTATTTGATTGCCAAGTAGATCTACAAGGAGCATTGGGATTATGATAACCACAGTTTGGTTTGGTGGTGCTTTAATAATAAAACCCTTTTCGGATAGTTAAAATAACATCGTGGCACACGTATAGTAATATAAGTAAAGTAATGATGACCTATTCTAAGGTGATAACTAAGGATAGAGGTTAAAAGGGCCTGATCTTTTAGACACAGGCAGCTGCTGCATAATGCTGCAAGCACTGTATTTGAAGTCAAAAAACATGCTGTCATCTTGGTTCCATCACTTCCTAGCTGTGGGATCTTGGAAAAACTTGTTTAACTTGTTTGAATGTCAATGACCTCGTTCCTAAAGATGGTACTAATACTCGCCTCTTGGTTTTGTGTAATGAACAGATGTGATAACGCTTTGAAAACTGTAAAGGGGGCTATAGAAATAGAAGACAAAATGATCACAGTGGTATTTAGTGACTTACTAAATATTGAGGATACTTTTTTTTTTTGAATCTTTGTTTATTTTTGAGAGGGGGGGTGAGGGGAAAGAAGATCCGATGCAGGCTCTGCACTGAAGAACAGGGAGCCCAGTGCAAGACTTGAACTCATGAACTGTGAGATCATGACCTGAGCCAAAGTTGGGCGCCTAATTGACAAAGCCACCCAGGCTCTCCAAGAATACTTTTTTTATGTGAAGATGTCTGAAGGCCAATAAAATGGCAGTAGTGTCCAGAAGAGAATGGGAAATTTAGAATTGGTTTTTGATTTTCTAATTTGGGCTATGTTAAGTTTCAGTAATCTATTAGTAGAGACATCATATGTGTATACAGTTGACCCTTGAACAAGATGGGCTTGAACTGTAGGAGTCCACTTACATACAGATTTTTTTTCTATAAATACAGTACCATCCTGTAAATGTATTTTCTCTTCCTTATGATTTTCTTTTTCTTTTTTTATTATTCATTTTGAGAGACAGAGGACAGAGCATGCGAGTAGAGGAAGAGGGATAGAGAATCTTAAGCAGGCTCCACACTGCCAGCACAGAGCCTTACATTGGGGTTGAACCCACGACCTGTAACATCATGACCTGAGCCAAAGTCAAGAGCCTGACCCTTAACCAACAGCACCAGCCAGCACCGCTTCCTTACGATTTTCTTAATAACCTTTTCTTTAGTTTATAGTGTAAGAATACAGTATTTAATACATATAACATAGAAAACATGTGTTAATCGACTGTTTATATTACTGGTAAGGTCAGCATTTCGTTATAGTAACTCTGACCTTCCATGCTCAATTTACAGAGTTAATGGCCGAATGAGGATTAACAGGTAGATTAGAGGGCTTCTGCTTTAATATTCTGGTTTTTAATATATACTTTTCGATTTTTAAGTCTAATTGCTTTTGCTTTTATTTATTTTTAAAAAGTTTTTAACGTTTATTCATTTTTGAGTGACAGAGAGAGACACATTGTGAGTGGGGGAGGGGCAGAGAGAGAGGGAGACACAGAATCGGAAGCAGGATCCAGGCTCTGAGCTGTCAGCACAGAGCCCGACACGAGGCTTGAACTCACGAACCGTGAGATCATGATCTGAGCCGAAGTTGGACACTCAACTGACTGAGCCACCCAGGTGCCTCGTCTAATTGCTTTTAAAGTAGGAAATTCAGTAGATTAGTAGCTACGTTTTTGATATTTGTGGATTTTCGAGTGCATGGCCATCAGAGCCCTTAACCCTTGGTTTGTTCAAGGGTCAACAGTATAGCGATTTGGTACTTTTGAGATCTTCTCAATGAGATTATTGCAAATGTTTTGACCTTAATAAATTTGTCCTTATATACTGACTGCATACCAAGCAGTTAGATACTGAGTGTACAAGTTGAGGGGTTAGGTTGTAGTGGTCGGAGCAGAAAAGTAAGTAAACAGCAATCCATTATAAGTCAGTATAAATGCTTCCTAGAAAGAAAATGGAGAATGTTAGGTTAGAGAATATTGGGGGAGTTTGTAGTGAGGATGAGAATGAGAGTGGGAGTAGGAATTTTGGTAGTCAGAAAAGATCTGAGTGTGGCAAAAGCTGCCAAGTGAAAGATGAGAAGGACCAGTCATGTGAAGATCTTGGCGAGGGACATTCTGGACAGAGAGAACCACGGATCATCATTTTACTCTAATGTCTTAGAGTGACCAAGAAGTAGGAAGACCCACTCCATCATCATAATCATTGTTGTGTGTAGAAAAGAAAATGTGCATACTGAGATAAGTGCTTGGCACATTTTAGGTGATTAATAAATGTTCTTATACTTGCCTTTTAAAAGCTTACAACACTTTTTGAAGAGTTTCATACCCATATCTAAAATTTTTTTACTATTAACCATAATTTGAAGAAAAGTTTTTCTTACTACTTTGCCATTCGATCCAACCCTTCTTTCATCAATAAAAATTTCAAGCCTTTGTTTACCTAAATGAAGCAGCAGCTACAACAGTGTTTTGTTTATACTCAACATGATATACTCCAAAGTTTCTTATCATATGAGATATCAATTAACACTAAAACAAATGTCTGCCATTCTATTAGAAGCAGTTTAAATTTATAGCAAGTATACTTTTAAAGAATTTGTTTAAAAAAAATTTTTTAATGTTTATTTATTTTTGAAAGACAGCATGTGAGTGGAGGAAGGGCAGAGAGAGAGGGAGACACAGAATCCAAAGCAGGCTCCAGGCTCTGAGCTGTCAGCACAGAGCCTGACGTGGGGCTCGAGCCCACGCATTGTGAGATCATGACCTGAGCTGAAGTCAGACGCTTAACCGACTGAGCCACCCAGGCGCCCCTAAAGAATTTATTTAAATACTTATTTTAAATGTCCTTTTATTTTGATCGGGAATGCAAAGTAAGGTGTTTTGTTAGTTCCTTTTTGAAATGTGCATATAAGTCAGTCTTCTGTCTATGAAAGTATTCTGGCCTTCCATGTTCAGTGTACAGAGTCAATAGCCAAATGAAGATTAAAAGGTACACTTAATCAAGAGAGCATATATGAGGTTTTCTATTTAAATGTTTTGGTTTTCAATATGTTTTTCTTATTTGTAAGTCTGATTGTTATTAAAATCGGAAATTCAGATATTTTCTTAGAAAAGGATTAGGAAATCTTTACACAACTCATTATTGATGCTAATTTTAACAGAGTATGTCTGAGAGTCCAAACAAATATGTTCCTCATTTATCTGGAGCTGTGGATCAGAAAGGGCAAAGTATATTAAATGGACAAGTAGAAGGTAAGAACTGTATTTTACTAAGAGGTCATTGGACAGAATGTTGATTTAAAACAGGAATACTGATATATTCTAATATCTAAAGAAAATCGCCTATTAAATGCATAGTAAAGAGAAAGAGATGTGAAAAGGAGATAAGTTGTATCTTATGTGGTGTCAGCAACAGATTAAATTGAGAGTGCCACCAAAGGAGCTAAATGACTAGTTCCCTTTCAAGATACTGTAAGACCTAAGGAACCTCAGGAAATAAGAAAAGAGCCAAAGAGGGAATGATGAGAACAGTGGAGACTACAGGGAATAAATGAAGGAAAGTAAGCAGGTGTTTATAGTGTTTCTACTGGAAGGTGGTAAAATACACTAGTTCTTTAAAAGGAATAGCAGGCTATTTGAAATGTAGGAATACTGTAAGGTGAGCTTCCAGTACTAGAATTTGTCAGAGTAGCATACCAAAATTTCCCACTCTTACTGTTATCCTCTTTGTTGGGAAGACATTAAGGACTGACAGCTGATGATGCAGAGTTATGTCCTATCTACCATGGATGAACTTACGCATTTATAGTCAGCGATAAATGTACATACCTTAATGCCATATCAAATTGGAGGTACTTCATAAGAGAGTTATCATTTAGTGCAAAATAAGAGAATTGGAAGGAGGGTCAGTTAGGGAGACATCAAGGAAGCTATAGCTCTGATAAAAAGTTCCATTAGAAAGTTTATGACTTTTAGGGCGCCTGGGTGGCTCAGTTGGCTGAGTGTCCGACTTCAGCTCAGGTCATGATCTCAGTTCATGGATTCAAGCCCCATGTCAGGCTCTGTGCTGACAGCTCAGAGCCTGAAGCCTGCTTCAGATTCTGTGTGTTTGTCTTTCTCTGCCTCTCCCCCGCTCATACTCTGTCTTTATCTGTGTCAAAGATATACATTAAAAACAAAATTTTTTGGAGGCACCTGAGTGGCTTGGTCGGTTGAGCGTCAGCCTCTGGGCTCAGGTCGTGATCTCGCGGTTCGTGAGTTTGGGCCCTGCATCAGGCTCTGTGCTGACAGCTTGGAGCCTGGAGCCTGCTTCGGATTCTGTGTCCCCACCCCCTCTCTCTGCCCTACCCCTGCTTGTGCTGTGTCTCTCTCTGTCTTTCAAAAATGAATAAACATTTTGGGGGAGTTGATAGTGGGTATAGAGGGTATAGATGTAAGATACTCCTGCTAAACAAAGGGGAAAAATGTGGTAGAGATAATCCATAACAAGAATATAAAAGTGGAACATTCAAGACCATAGATCCAGAAATTACTGTTGAGAAGGAGGACTAGTGAAGGGAAAGAGAGAGGAATGCATGGTGTGTTAGCTAGGAAACTTTGGAGTTGAGGAGGAAGCTCGAGAGAATTCACGTTAGATGGCTGGAGTACATGTGCACTAAATCAGAAGATTAGATCACAGCTACTCCAAAGAATACTAAAAGCAAGTGGAGTGCTAGAATTGGGGTAAAACCTAGCCACTCATTTATCCTCCTCAGATCTCTTAGACATCAAAGATACATGTTGCATTGGTATTCATTATTCAGATGAGATTAATTTGAATATGGAAGCATTGGCTGTTATTTTTTTAAGACAGCTAATTTATTATATGATAGCTATTTTTAAAAATTTTTTAATGTTTATTTGAGCGTGAGACCGAGGGCAAGCAGGGGAGGGGCAGAGAGAGGGAGGGAGACACAGAATCTGAAGCAGGCTCCAGGCTCTGAGCTGTCAGCACAGAGCCCAGTGCAGGGCTTGAACCCACAAACTATGAGATCATAACCTGAGTTGAAGTTGGATGCTCCACCGACTGAGTCACCTAGGTACCCCATGATATGATAGCTATTTCGTAAAAGCCTTTTTTAAAGGCTTACATGATCTACCAAATCAAACTAATTTTGGAAACAAAAGAAGTGATAGGGTTAATTCCCTAAATGCTAAAATGGTTATTTTCAGTAAATATGATGCTGATTTTGAAATGGAAAAGATTTTTGGTATCTAAAAATTTTGTGGCAATTAATTTTATTTTTCCCTTTTGGTAATCATATTTCCATATTAAAAGCTTATTATACATTATTTCTTAGATGTGTTTTATATACCTTCTTGCATGAGTGGATCAAGAAACTTTAAGATGGCTAAACTAGAGGATACAAGAAATGTAGGCATACCAGTAACACACATGGGTATGAACAAAAATGAATACTTTTATTGACTGTTATTCTACAAGTATATATCCAAGCTGATCAATTCAGTACACTTGCTCTGATGAGAAAGAAATTATGCATTCAACTGAACCGTCATCACAACTGTGTACTGACTAAATTACAGGACAAATTGAAGAACATGGTAAATACTTGTAGTATAATGGTATAAATGATTTTGCTGTACTGCACATTAAGGGTATGCTGTTGCATTCTGCCATCGGCTTTCACATTTATCCTCTCAGGGTCATGAATTGTTCCTCTAATTCAAGATTGCTTTTCTTTACATCAGTCAGCATGTTCACATTGGTACATGTGCACTTTTCTATTTTAGTTAGTCATTTGAAACATAATCTTAACTTTTGACATCCTAACTGCATGTTCTGTGGAGCCTATATTCCTATTTTTTCTTCAGTATGTATAATGCGTTCATTTTTCTGTCTTGTCACTGTCTTAACCCACCTGCCTGTCCCCCCAAAAATAAAACACCAAAACCTAATGTAATCATTTTCAAAGCGAAGCATGAGGATTCAGCTCAGTACTAACTGCATGAATGTATAGTTGGCTTTCATATTTACATATAATTGACTATTTCCCTTTTGCTTTTTAGATCCTCCTGACAAATATCCTCACTTGAAGGTAAAACTTCTATATTTTTATCCTGAATTTTTAACTACAGACTGTGTGAGATGTACATTATGTCTTAATCATATTGTTTTAATACCCATTCAGCCTACCGTTGAAGTGGAAGATTCTTTTTCTGATAAAACAGTAGGAATGAAGGATATACAGACATCCAGATCAGGTAAATTTTACAATACAAATTTAACAGTGGAAAGAAGTACACTAAAATATTTGAAATGCTCTTATTCCTCATTTTTTTTGGTGGCACATTTAGTTGAAGGATTTGACATAAATAAGGTAGATGTCATTGTTGGTATCCATGTTTGAAGAAAAGATATTTACAAGCATAGGAAAAAGAGATTTAAAAAATATAAGCTTTAGTTCATGTTTCTTGTTTTATTTTGGAATCCTAAATATTCCTAATATTAATTATTAGACTCTTAGATTTTTCCAGTGTTCAAAATGCTTATTTGAATTCTGACCTTTACTTAGAGTAAAGCTTCACTTGTTAACATGTCCATTGTGTTTTAACTTGATTTCATGTTATCTAAATAACAGTTTAAGCCAAATATGTTCTGCTTAGCAGACTGTGTGTATTTGTGTATGTGTGTATGTATGTATGATGTCTTTGATTATTAAAAATGGGGGAAGTAATTATTTTTATATTTAGTAGATACAATCTTTTAAAACAGTAATTCTGAAGCTTTTTGGCTTTATAGTCCTTTTATATCATTTAAAAATTATTGGGAATTCCAAAGAACTTCTGTTTAAGTGGGTTGCATATGTTGGTATTTACAATATTAGAAATTAAACCTGAAACACTTAAAATACAGGTATACACAGTCATATATTCTGTTGGCCATTAGACCTATGACCCTCAGTTGTGATACTATTGCATATCATATCTTTAGAAGACTCCGTTGTACACTTAATATGAAAATGAGAATGAAAATGTCAAATAATATTTAGTATTATTGTGAAAATAGTTTTGACCTCTTGGACTGCCTGAATGGATGGATCTGGGACTCCAGGGATTTTCAGATGACACTGGAGAACTGTTTTAAACCATATACAGGGTTCATGGATGTGAAATGATAAAGGGGCCTTTGTGATGAAATGGACATTTAAGTTCCACTTCTGCATTTTCTTTCTTTCACTTGTCTTAAGAGGTTTAAATCAGACAATCTTGCTTTTTTTAAAAAAATATATATTTTTGTTACATATTCATTTTCTGTCTCATGGCACTATTTTTTGGATCTAGTGTAGACTGAGACTTAACCTGTTTTTACATGGCAACAATTATGTCACTCAAGGCTTTTGTTTCCATATAAATTTATGTTTAGCCAAGGCTTAAAAATTGAATTCTGATGATATTGGTACATTGAGGAAAGACCATTTCATTGTGCTTAAAGTAGTACCATTCATTAAAAGTTTTTTTAAAAACCCGTGTCTTTAGAACACACAGTGCATATTTAAACATAAAATAAATGGTTAGACATAGATTTTGTTACTAAAATATTCATAACCTTGAGCAGTCTTAATTATTAATAAATAAAGCTTTTATGAGATACAGAATATGTAATAGAGTTGCTTGAATGAATCAAAGTATATAAAGGTAGAGAATTAAAAAGAAAAAATGAGAGACTAGTTAAATTTATCTATGTGAATGTCAAATATAGGACATGTAAAATACAATAAGCTCTGAAGGAGTAGTAGTGTGTTTGGAGGGAGAGGAGGATATGGAACTGCTTCTCTGAGGAAAGAATTGATACAAATTAGTCAAGTATGTATTACTGTTTGCATTCTAATAAATGAAACTTTGTTTTCAGATTTTTCGGATTGGGAGTCTACTAGTTTGACCTTCGGTAATGAGACTTGTCAAACATCCAAGAATTTGAAGGTTGATGATAAATGCCCATTTGTATCACAACCAATGATCAAAAATCAGTCAGCATCCACAGATTCTGGACCGATAACCTTAGTAGATAGAGAAAAGATTAATATTGGAACTGTGCTGCTGTTAGGTAATTGTACACTCCATGACCTGAGTGAATCACAGTTACCAGAAAACCGAGAGAGCAAAGAAGGTAATGAAGCATAGAGAATTCAACCTCTTCGTGGCTTCACCATAGTTGTGGTTTCTCGAAAATAATTTTGTGGCAAAATTTAATTTGTGTTTATTCTTTTTAGGTAACCTACAACCAGAGTATTTTTAGCAATACATTTGCATTCTTCCTTTGACTAAAGCAACATACAGATAGCAAAGAGACATGGAGAAATTAATTTCTTTTAGGCTAGCATTTAGTGTACACTGGAGAATGGGTAGCAGGATTATATTTAGAACTTTCGGACTAGTTGGAAAAACTAGGTACGGATCTAAAGATTGACTACTCAAAACATAGTTTCTTAGCTTTATTTTTATAGCTCTAAATTCACAAGTATCGGTCATACTATAATCACTGTAACAAAAAAAGCACCTTCCCAAACAAAATGTTAAAATACTTCCTATATTTTCTATGATTTTATTTTAGTGTTGGCTTTCTCAATTGAATCACTGAGAATTTATCACATAGTATCATCTTCTCAGCTATGTACACATAGTCTGTCGCCTTGTTTTATTATTTTTAATGAATAAACAGTTCACAAGGAATATTGGTTTTAAAGAGTGCTGTATTATTTAAAAATAATATATGGAAAACCAATTTTTTTAATAGTATCTTAAAAATTTTTTTTTTAATATTTTTATTTATTTTTGAGAGAGAGAGCATGAGCAGGGGAGGGGCAGAGAGAGAGGCAGACACAGAATCTGAAGCAGGTTCCAGGCCCTGAGCTGTCAGCACAGAGCCTGATGCGGGCGGGGCTCGACCTCACAGACTGAGATCATGACCTGAGCCGAAGTCGGACGCTCAACCGACTGAGCCACCCAGGCTCCCCTTGGAAAACCAATTTTAATTCTACTAAGATACTCAGTCTATTGATTAATGACATCTAGTGTGTGTTCTACTTTATGTACCAGTGCCCCTTTTCAGTCATTTGATCAGGTCTGTACTAATAAATTGTACAATATTTTTTTCACCTCTGTAGCTTTATGTTCTTTTCTTTCTTGATTTCTAAAATTAACATGTATTCTCAAAAGATTTTGAGCTCTTTCCTAGAGTAGTGAGTATAAGCTATAAATCCAAAGTTATTTAATATACAAGTGACTTGTTTGCTGTTACTTCTTCATGAGCTTGGTAGATCCCAGAGGCAGGACTTTCAAAACAAAACACCTACACAGGCTTCTGTAACACATAGAAGGATATGAAATAGAAAAATTACAAAATAAATACAAGCAGCTTAAACCAGTTCATATAGATCATTTCTTACTTGATGCCTTTTTATAAAGTTATGAACAGAGTTCTCCAGGGACTGAAGATTGTGTGTTTATTCATTTAATACAGATTTAGTCTGTGCTGGGTCCTAATAATTTTATATCCTGAGTATTTCTGGAACCATTCTGTTGATTTGGATGTGCATCATCTTTATTTTATATTACTGCCTTCTAATTCATCTCCCATCTTTTATTACCATGCCATTCAAATTCATCCTTCCCCACAGTATTTAGAGTGATTTGTCTCAAATGCAAAGAGGACCATGAGCTACTGTTGAAAACATATTTATGTCCAGGCATCTTAAAATTATATATAAGGCTCTCATAATCTAGACTTCTGCCTAACTCTCCATCTTTACACCTTTCTACTGTCTGCTTTTTTCTCTGGCATTCTGAACTGCTGGTGATGTCTTCCTCTTTGATCCCTGTATTTTGGACAAATAGTTACCCTGGCATGTGCTTCTCTCCCTGTCTTGCTAAGGCCTTGCATGCTCTCCCCTTTTTCTGCCTTCTAACACCTTTGAATCTTGCTAACCTCAATGTTGGAGTCTTAGCTCAGTCATTCTCTCTTGAAAAGCCATTCCTGACACCTTTTATCTACATGTTTCTCTAAACCTGGGTGCTTAGTACCTAGTGGGAACTCCGTAAATAATTACTGCATAAAATAAATAAAGGCTGTTGACACAAAGATGATTTAAGAGATTATCCCATACAGTCCAGGAGCAAAAGTAGAAGATACGTAAAGAAATAATTTACAGTTCAGGTGGTGAAGATACACTAGAAAAATCTATAAAGTACTAAGGTAGCCCCAGAGAAAGAGACACCTATTTATCTGGGGAAAGATAGCCATTAACAAGGATGACTCTACATAGCAAGCAGTCTGAGTCCTAAAAGATGGGAAGAAAATTGTCAAATAGTGGAGGAAAATGTTTCAGGAATGTTTACTTATCAGGAACATACACCTATAGAAAGGGTATACACTGATAAAAGCATAAAAAGTAATAGTAATTTTGGAAACCATGAATAATGTAGTTGAATCTTAGTGTGTTATTAAAGAGGTACTGTTACAAGTGTGTTGTGACTTTATATGTTTCTACTGTTTTTTAAAATTTTTGTTTTGTTTCTGATTGTTTTGTTCATTGATGTTAGGTGGATGGATTTGTGAATGAATCTTTGAGATGTTTGTATGCATTTAAGCTGGTAACATCTAGTATTTCCCAAATGGTTTGTTGAAGTTTTAGATAATTATAAGTATTTCTTTTCTTTTTTTTTTTCAACGTTTATTTATTTTTGGGACAGAGAGAGACAGAGCATGAACGGGCGAGGGGCAGAGAGAGAGGGAGACACAGAATCGGAAACAGGCTCCAGGCTCTGAGCCATCAGCCCAGAGCCTGACGTGGGGCTCGAACTCACGGACTGCGAGATCGTGACCTGGCTGAAGTCGGATGCTTAACCGACTGCGCCACCCAGGCGCCCCTAATTATAAGTATTTCTTAAAGAAGTAAATATTCAGGGGCCACCTGGGTGGCGCAGTCGGTTAAGCGACCGATTTCAGCTCAGGTCATGATCTCTTGGTTTGTGAGTGCAAGCCCCACGTCGGGATCTGTGCTGACGGCTCAGAGCCTGGAGCCCATTTCGGATTCTGTGTCTCCCTCTTTCTCTGCCCCTCCCCTGCTCATGCTCTGTCTCTCTTTCCTTCAAAAATAAATAAACATTAGAAAAAAATTTAAAAAAAAAGTAAATATTCAGGTAAAGATTAATTTAAGCTTTCAATTGATAAAATGTTATTTTCTATTTTTATGAAGGTTATAGCTTTTATCTAACCATTCTGAGTAATCTATTTTAACTAAATATATGTATTTGTCAGCAGACCTAGACTTAGAATTAACATCAGTGGAAGAGCGAGAAAGGCTTGATGGAAGTGAAAATAACCACCCACAGGTATGTAAAACGTTAAATTTCCGATTTTATATTGTTTTCCTTGCTTTGATAATGTGATACAGTTCAAGTGAAATTATCTTTTGAATGAGCATTTGAAATTGATAGATTATAACTTAGTATTTAGTTTTCATAAAATTTTATAAGTTACAAAACTTAAAATATTGTTAGAATTTATAGTAACTTATAGCTAAACTTTATCCTTGGAATTGAGGCAAAAAAAAAATTCCTGAATTTTGTTTGCTTCTTCCATTATTGTAACTTCCTTACATGATAAAGAAGGTAACATCAAATATTGAATCATATGTTTAAGCAGTTGAAATTATGAGCAATATAACAATGATGACCACTGACTTAGATTCATGTAGAAGGAGTAATTATTTTCAGTGGTTCAAAATGTTCAGTTTCATATTGCCAGTCACTAATGCCAAGATTAAAGATGTATATTCCAACTTCGGTCTCTTTGTAGTTGACTTCGGAGAATGGGGTCATAAAATGAACACAACTGCCTATTGTAGAATCACACCCTATAGGATGGGTTATACACAATAGGTTTTTAAGTTATTTCATTTCAGCATAGGAGCTCAGTAAGTATTATTAACAGTTTTCTTATCCACTCTCAGCGGACATTACAGTATATCAGAGCTGAGTACAAGTAGATAATCTGTATTGATGTACACCACCATTATAGTATACAATTTGAATTTTCTTTCTCATTGATATTAATTGATTTTGGCTGCTAATAATTTTAAGTTTGCCTATTCTCTAGTTATTAGTCTTTAAAAAATACTCAAATGCACTTTAGGGCTCATTATTTAAGGGATGGTAAGGTAAAATGTTTTTAAAGTTTGCAACATTAAAAGTCATCTAATTTATTTTTTGGTAGATTTAACATGTAATGAATCGTTTAGTTCAAAAAACTGACAAAATTAAGTTTATGAGTTCATGTTTTTCTTCTGTCTTAGGCTAAGGCAAGTTATTTTTCACTTCTTACAGGAAGTTACAATCCAGTGATTTGGGAACAGCTAAACATAGATTAAAAAATTTAACAGTTAAATTTTGATTATTTTCTAATTTTTCTTAGTCCATACTTGATTACTTAAGGATAAGGTTATTTTACAAACATGTATCCCGGCAGAAAAGACATCTGAAAATCAAAACAAGGAAATTAACTGTCCATTTTTGCATCTGCAAAAAATGACTCAAGAACCAGAAATGAATAAGGAATGTGATAGCATGATAGATCTGTATATTCAGGACGTGCTTCTATGCAAAACTTGGAGGCAATGTGGATCAAACAAGGCAAATTAGAGTGGAAAAATAGCTAAAAACTCATTACCAGTGAGTTAAAGCAGAAGTTTGGTGAAATTTGTTAACACTACAGAATTCCTACTTATCTTGAAGAAGAACCACCACATGGTCACCCTAAAGAAGGAGCCAACTTAAAGGAAATACCTTCTAATTGGACAAATAATGTTCCTCAAAAAAAATAAAAATAGATCTACCCTATAACCCAGCAATAGCACTGCTAGGAATTTACTTGATTGTGAGGAAGAAGATGCATTTGGAGTGTCTGTCTCAATAGTATTTCAGGCATTTCCTGAACAAAAAGAGCCTAGTCTTGAAAATGTCATTCTCTCTCATTCATACTCTGGGTCCCCAGAATATGCTTGCCAGTCATCTTCTACGCTTTCTTTAAATGAAAGTAAATCATCAGGGAAATACAAATCAAAACCACACTGAGATACCACCTCACGCCAGTCAGAGTGGCTAAAATGAACAAATCAGGAGACTATAGATGCTGGGGAGGATGTGGAGAAACAAGAACCCTCTTGCACTGTTGGGAATGCAAACTGGTGCAGCCACTCTGGAAAACAGTGTGGAGGTGCCTCAAAAAATTAAAAATAGATCTACCCCATGACCCAGCAATAGCACTGCTAGGAATTTACCCAAGGGATATAGGAGTGCTGATGCGTAGGGGCATGTGTACCCCACTGTTTATAGCAGCACTTTCAACAATCGCCAAATTATGGTAAGAGCCTAAATGTCCATCAGCTGACGAATGGATAAAGAAATTGTGGTTTATATACACAATGGAATACTACTTGGCAATGAGAAAGAATGAAATATGGCCTTTTGTAGCAATGTGGATGAACTGGAGAAGTGTTATGCTAAGTGAAATAAGTCATACAGAGAAAGACAGATACCATATGTTTTCACACTTCTGTGGATCCTGAGAAACTTAACAGAAACCCATGGGGGAGGGGAAGGGAAAAAAAAAAACAAAAAAAAACATCTTAGGGAGAGAGCCAAACCATAAGAGACTCTTACAAACTGAGAATACACTGAGGGTTGATTGGGGGTGGGAGGGAGGGGAGGGTGGGTGATGGGCATTGAGGAGGGCACCTGTTGGGATGAGCACTGGGCGTGGTATGAAAACCAATTTGACAATAAATTTCATATTAAAAAAAAGAAAGTAAATCAGACTGTGAAGATGAGAACAAACCAGACATTGAGCATCTTTTTAACAACAATGAGAATTTTTATAATGATATAGAAAATAAAAAAGCAAGGAACCCACTAGTTACATTTAAAGTGAAAGAAGGCCAAGAGTTTGACTTGCAAATGGCAAAAAATACAGACCAAAATACCACCGACTGTAAATTAGACATTGGACATATACCTCAGTCTAGTGATTCAGAGAGCCTTTTTGGTTTGTGGCTTGCCTGCTCCGATGTGATGAAACATGTGATTCAGACAAAAAGGCATGATATTTCTGCTGTCACAAACACAAGAAAACAAAACCAATACAAGACTTTTTTCCAGATGCCATTATATGCAGATAATGACAGTACTCATAACTATAAAAGTGTTAAGTCTGAATTAGAAATTGTGAGTTCTTCTTCACCATCTAGTTTTCCAGCATCTAAAGTATATTTAAGTGAAGAATTACATCAAGATATGCAAAGGTTTAAGAATGAGATAGGCATGTCACAAGTAGAGTTCCTGGCTTTGGAAAAAGAGAAAGTTCAACTTCCAAAAGAGATAGAGGTCCCCCTTGCTGTTACTCTTGTTTTTTCTTTTTAGCAATTATCGATCCATTCTGATTTTCCACTTAAGAGAAAAGGAGTTTGTATAAAATGGAATTGTCTAAATAAGTAATTGTGTCTGGAAATAGATTATTTCTGCTATCTAACAAATAGGAGTTCAGGAAAACATTATGATTTGTTTTCCTTAAAGTTTCTGTGTCAGTCTTCCAAGTAGCATATGAACTGGGAAACTAATTAGCTATATAAGTACCATGTGACCTCATGAACCAGAATAATCATAAAGACACTGCTTAAAAAACATAATCTCCAGGTTTTTTTTAAATCTATTGGCTTAAATATAAATTGCGTTTCCATAAACCATAAAAGGGGAAGGAAGCAATAACTAAGAGAACGAATATAAACAAATGTTCCCAGCCAGAATTGCTTCAGTATGTGTCAGTAGACCCTGGGTCTAGGGTTCTTTCTTGTCTAGCAAGACAGCGGGATGCAGGATTAAAATGGGAGAGATGGCTAATGTCCGGAGAACACAAGAGCCCCAATTAAAGGTCCTTGCTCTGTTGTTATTAGGATCAGAAGGCTTCCAAACATGGTGATTGACGTGCACAAAGAGACAGTAAATCTGTGAACATGAACTCATGGGCATGAGGGAAAGGGGGTTTGAAGATATAGGGTGTTAGGGGTTTGGGTCAATATAAAACAAAATCCTGGTGCCTGGCAGATGGTTGTTAACAGCCCACCTGAGCACCTTATCTGTTTATCTTAGCTAGTCTAGGGGATAAGACAGATGCTACTTCAGGATCCACAAGGCACCTTTCTTTTGCTAATTAGCTCCCCTCTGGGCATCTTTACCCTGCAGCCTGTAGCCTATAACCCTATTTACCTGTTTACCTAATTTGGTCCTTCCTTCCTGTGAAAGCAGCTTTCTGCTATAATACTAAATTGGGGGGCATTTGCCCTGAATACCTAATCTTGCTTACCTCATACACCTTTGTATGGGGGCCTTTGCCCTCCTCTCTATTCTGGGGCCCTTTGCCCCACTTCTCTCATTTTATTTGCCTAATCTTGTTTACCCAAACTTGGGTGTGAGCATCCTATGGCTTTGTAATTCTTTATGTCTTGTTAACCCATCAGTGCAGGCTCAGGGAGTTCCTAAGCTTACTCCCCACAAATACATGCAGTCTTCTCTGCTTTACTCACAACCTTGGAACTTAGAATTTCAACATGACCGCTTTGAGATAGTTTTAATAACAAATATTTGTATTATCACCACTTTTTTTCACACTTTTTAAATCATCATTCTCAGATGTTTCTGTTGAGTCAAACTTTGACTTTATGTTTAATAAAGTATGACACATTTTGACATGTATGATCTTTACCATGTAGGTAGCATAAGCCTTCAGCAATCCTTCGGTATTTAACTCCAAGGGAGAAAACTGAGTTTTGAGATGTGTGGAGTTTAGAAATAGACAAAATCTAGAGATATCCTTCTTTAAAAGAAAAAGTAGCTATGTCCTCGTCCCCTCTGAAGGTATTAATTTACTGTGCCAAAGTCATACTTTTAAGGTATCCTATTAATTTAATGAATTTGTGGTCATTTATCTGATTCAGCATTAAAGAATTGTATCATCTCTTTTGGTGCCATAAAATGCTAGGTAATGCCACTTCAGGAACTTTGGACAAATTTAACCTTTTTTAGTTTTACTCGAATTATCAGTAGAAAATGGGTTTAAAGTTGATAATTACTTTTATACCCTCTCCCTATAAAATTTTATGGTTGTTGAATGTGAAATTTGGGGAGCATTACTAATTTCCCAGAATTCCAGCCTAATATCCTTTTCACTCTGTTCCTTTTGTGTTGTGGCAAACCTTCCTTTGTAAATTTTAGGGAACACTGTTACTTTTTTTGAGAACCTTGGGATCCAAATTAAAAAGAATTATAAAAGGCAGTCAGGGAAAGAATAGCTTCGTGCAGAAAGAAGAAAGCTTCCTGTTTTTGTTACTGGAGCACCTCAATGTCACATGTTTTAAATCTGGCTGTTGTGTAAAACCCAGGTGGTAAGGATAGGAAAGGACAAATTTTGTCTTTGTCTTTTTATTTCTTTGTATTTCTTGGTCAGATGGGGTGGGGGTGGGTGGGGAATTTTCGGTAGCAAAGTGTGGATGTGAATAAGAGTACAAAATTAAGAAAGCCCTTTTAGAAATTTTGGAAAATTCTGCTTTTTTTATTCAAACAGAAATGAAGCCGACTTTATAAAAATTATAATTACATGTAATGATAAACTAAACACAAAATGTTTATCAATTAAAATTATGACAAACTGTCAACTGATAAAATTAATGAAAAAACTTCTTTTTATTGACTAAAGTAACAATTACCTTTAGTATCAAGTTCCATTAAAGGTTGAAGAAAAAAAGAAGCACAGAAGTAGTGACATGGAAGTATCAGAAAACATACATGATGCTGCAGCTGCTGGATTAATTCACAAAGAAAGAATGGAAAAACTGATAACCATCAATTTCCTGTTACAGAAAATAAAGATTCTGATAGGTAAGCCATAGCAATATTTAAATAGTAGGTAATTGTTATTTTCCTATGCAACAAACTTTTATAGTTTGAGCTGATGTTCATGATGAACAAGTTTTGTATTTTTCGTGGAGATATTTCAGCCTATGTGGTAATCAGAAAAATGTAAATAATGAGATACCATTTTTTGCAGTCATAGTGATAAATATTTTATTAAAAAATAATCAAAGTGGGGCGCCTGGGTGGCTCAGTCGGTTAAGTGTCCGACTTCAGCTCAGGTCATGATCTCACAGTCTGTGAGTTCGAGCCCTGCGTCGGGCTCTGTGCTGACAGCTCAGAGCCTGGAGCCTGCTGTGGATTCTGTGTCTCCCTCTCTCTCTGCCCCTCCCCTGCTCATGCTCTGTCTCTTTCTGTCTCAAAAATAAATAAAAAACATTTAAAAATAAATAAAATAAAAAATAATCAAAGTTAGGAAATGTGAGGAAAATGACATTCTTATTCACTGTGGCTAGATGAAGCTGGTAAATCCTTTCTGAAGGGTCATTTAGCAGTGTGTTTCAAAATTTCAGATATGTCGTTGCACCTGGGCAGCTTAGTTGGTTAAGGGTCCAACTTCGGCTCAGGTTGTGATCTCGCACTTCATGAGTTTGAGCCTTGCGTCAAGCTCTGTGCTGACAGCTCAGAGCCTGGAGCCTGCTTCAGATTATGTGTCTCTCCCTCTCTCTCTGCCACTCCCCTGCTTGTGCTCTGTCTCTGTTACTGTCAAAAATAAATGATAAAACATGAAAAAAATTTTCAGATAGGTCATCCCGTTATTCCAGTGGCTTCATTGCCAGGACTGGATCCTCCAGGAAAACAAGACTTCTATAAACACACACACACACACTGTAAGGACATTTATTATGTATACAAAATAGGATAGATATTTTAAGGTTACTTACATAAATATGTTACGTGTATATGTTAAGGATATTTATTATAGCATTCCCATATCAAAAAATTGAAGATAGCCTAAATGTTTATTTACTTATTTTGAGAGAGAGACAGAGAATGTGTGCATTGGGGAGGGGCAGAGACAGAGGGAGAGCGAGAATCATAAGCAGACACCATGGTAACAGTGCAGAGGCCAACACAGGGCTCGATCTCACGACCACAAGATCATGACCTGAGCCAATATCAATAGTCGGATGCTCACCGGACTGAACCACCTAGGAGCCCCAGAGACAGGCTAAATATCCATTAATAAGGAAGTAAATTTTCACTTCTATAAAATTATGGAGTATGTGATCATTTTAAAAAATGAAATTTGGTTTACAGTGTACTGATGGTTTAACAAAGTATATTTAAAGCATTTGGTTTGATGTCATGTCTTATGCACATTTTGTTAGAATACTTTTAATATCTACTGAATTGCAAAAGGAAGTTCCCTGCTACACTGGCAGTCTACTTCATTACCAACAAAATTGCTAGTTATTAGATTTTTGGTTTTGTTTCCCAGTGCATGAGTGCTCAAATGTTGGACCCTCAACTTAATCTGAATATTGCCAAGAGGTTTCACATGGCAACTTGTCTCATATTCTACATAAACATTTGATGACCCCTGTGCTATAAACAAAAATGCTGATAATGCAATGAATTGTTTTTATAAAGGTACCTTGCTTGGATGCCATTATCCTGCCTTTTTAGAGAACATATTTCAACATGCACCACACCAAATTTTTCAACAGTGCCTTCATGTTATGCAATTTATGACAATTCAGTTTACAAAGTAGGAATATTTTCTGCATTCTCACCCCCTTTTAGTTCTGTGTATAAAATTTTAATATGCTAATTACTTTGGATAGTATAAAATATCCTAGAGTTAGGTGACTTTTTAAAAATGTTTATTTTGAGAGAGAGAGAGAGCATGCGCACATGAGTGGGGGAGGGGCAGAGAGAGAGGGAGAGAGAGAAGGCTGCATGCTGTCAGTGCAGAGCTTGATGCAGTGCTCCATCTCATGACCCTAGAGATCATGACCTGAGCCGACATCAAGAGTTGGATACTTCATGGACTGGGCCACCCAGGTGCCCTTAGAGGTCAATAATTTTTATCAAGCATGAAATACTGCCCTTGAAATTTAGTTTTTCTGTGGTCTTTCTAAGCATGAGAAAAATGGTAATCAGCTTATATAATATTATATATCTAGAAAATTTTAAGGAGTCTTCTCATTGTATAATTTCGTGAGTTATTTAGTACCTTGGTCTGGCATTTAAAAAAAAAAACTAGTGTTACATATATGCAATTTTTAAGACTTCCAAATATTACAAAAATACTACATAATCCTTATGTAACAATTGAAAACTATAGCAATAATAGAAAATTAGATCAATGATGACCATTCCACTTAGCTATGAAATCCTTAAAGAGCCTTCTTCACTCTTTGATCCTGATTTCCCTCCCATCCACTCTTGAATTCATTGTAGCAATTTTCCCTTTCCAATCTTCACTACTCCAGAATTGTTTTTTCAAGGTTACCACCGATTTTCACTTTAATGAGTCTGAACATAATTTCATACATCTCATTTTATTTAACCTTTCAGCAATATTTGACCCAATGGAAAACTCTCTCCTCCAAAATTCTGTCTCCATGTTGCTTTTAGGATATCACTCACTCACCTGATTTTCCCGCTGCCTTTCTAGTCTGTACACCTCAGCCTGATTTGCTTGTTTCTCTTCATCCTCCAACTTTTAACCCATTGATGTCTTCCAGGAATTTGCCTTTGATTTTCCTTCTCTTGACTTTTACTATCTTGTATATTCTAATGATCCTCAAGTTTATATCTTCAGCCCGGATCTCTCTCCATAATTCCAGACCCACATATCAAACTGCCTACTTGATATCTCTTTCTGGATAGCTATTGCAAACTTAACATGTCCAAAATTGAACTACTGATATTCTTTCTTAATATTTGCCTTTCATGTCTTTCCTAATTGAGTTAATAACAGTTCCATGAGTTGCTCTGCTAGAAAACTTGGTATCATCTTTGAGTCCTGTCTTTTTTTTTTTCTTTTTCTTTTTCTTTTTCTTTGTCTTTTTCTTTCTCTTTTTTTTTTTTTATTTTTTTTTCAACGTTTATTTATTTTTGGGACAGAGAGAGACAGAGCATGAACGGGGGAGGGGCAGAGAGAGAGGGAGACACAGAATCGGAAGCAGGCTTCAGGCTCTGAGCCATCAACCCAGAGCCCGATGCGGGGCTCGAACTCACGGACCGCGAGATGGTGACCTGGCTGAAGTCGGACGCTTAACCGACTGCGCCACCCAGGCGCCCTTTCTTTCTCTTTTTCATACACATCACATCTAATCTGTCAGCAAACCTTGTCGGGTCTAACTTCAAATATATCCAGAATCCAAACATATCTTCCATGACGGAGAGACTGTCATCTGTTGTTTATATTGGTGTAATAGGTAACTAATTGGTCTTCTTGTTTGTTTGTTTCTTCTTTTGTTTTTACTGTTTCCTTTAATTCTGAACACATTGGATCTATTAAAATGTAAGTCAGATTGTGTCCTTCCTCTGCTCAAAGCCTAATTGCCTCCCATTTCACTCAGAGTACATGCCAAAACTCTTCCTAATACCGACAAGTCCTATATAGGATCTTTTCTTCTCAGGTGTCTCCTTCTGTCTGATTTGAACTATTTTCTACCCCTTTCATTCTGTCCAGCCATACTGAATTTCTCACTACTCTTTAAGTACTTCGGACATACTTCTGTACTTGCTGTTGACTCTATCTGGAATGCTTTCCCTCAGATACCTCATGGCTTGCTTTTTCCTTTTTGTTTGTTTTTTCTTTCAGTTTTTTGCTTAAATGTCACTTTCTCAGCAAGGCCTTTCTTGGCCATCCTGACTAGTATTTCAACTACCCTTTTCCTATAACACATCAAAATGTGATTTCTCTGCTTTAGTTTTTCTCCTCTAATACTGTATATATTTTGCCTATGTAGTTTATTGTTATTGTATGTTTACTTCACTCATGAGTAGGATTGTTATCTGTTCATTGCCATGTCCTCAGTACCTAGAAAATGTTCTAGTATATATAGTACTTATTCAATAATGTTTATTGAGTGAACGGAGTTTAACCTGTGTATATTGTGTTTAACATAATACTAGTTCTCACTTTTACAAAGTTTGGCGTGGGTTCATTCTGACAATTAAACCTGCCAGTTATATACATTTTTTGGATTTTGGGGGGCCCAATATTGTGTTTACTTGCTACTTTTCTTTTAGTTATATTTATGTTAGTTTTAATTATGGTAAAATGTATCAAAGGAATAGCAAACTTCCTTTATATTTATTAAGGAAACTAAAACATGGTGGCAAATTATTATAGGACTTTAAAAATTCTTGCCAAAGGATTATGAGCCCTCAATACCCGAAATAAAAAGATGAAGTTGGAATTTATCACTTACAAATAAGAGCGAGCTATGCTGGTTAGGTATAGTCTTTTCTAACAGAGCAGTCTGCTATTCTTATACAGGGTTTGGGGAAGAGTGGAGTTTAAGGATTGGGGGACTTTCAGAAAATTAAATGGTTTGTCATCATCTGAAGTACCATGGTTATTTGGGTGAGACTGTTGTGGATTTGTTGGCATGCTGAAGCATATGTGTTGGAGTGATTTTGTCCTTTATTGGCTGTCTTTCAGAAGGAAGGAGCTGAAATGGATTGGTTGGTGAGTAAGGCTGGTGGGCATTGATTAACACATTTAAAACTGATTCTGGTGGCTTCTTGTTACCATGGCTACATGTTAGGGTTTTGTTTTTGTTTTTGTTTTTTGTTTTTGTGTTTCTAAGTTTGAGGTGGCTTTCACCAGATGTTTTCTACTTAAAAGCTGCTTCTATTCACTGGGTTCAAAATGAAAGCTATTTCAAATTCTATAATTACAGATTCATTTTTGAAGTTTGGGTCAAGAGGAATTGTTTGATAATTGCTTTCAGAAAGATTCTTCTTTTCTTGGATGTTATTTCAACTAGAAAAGTTATCTGTACAACAGTTTTTTGAGAAAACAATTGCTAGTTTTGTTTTTGTTTTTGGTGCTCTTAAGGGCTCATGTTGAAGTCCTAAATAATCTGTGGGAAATTTCATTGTTTTTGGAAATGTATGTAGCTGCATGGTAATAATATTCTCTTGCATGCATTTAGTCCATGAAAAAGTAATTATAATTTTCTTTTTGGCAAATCCCCTAGTTTTTTCTATCAGGATTAGATACGAGGCTAAGAGTATCCAAATCATTTGTTTTTAATTTTTTTTTTTAACGTTTATTCATTTTTGGAGAGACAAAGTGAGAGTGGGGGACGGGCAGAGAGCAAGGGAGACAAAGATTCGGAAGTAGGTTCCAGGCTCTGGGCTGTCAGTACAGAGCCTGATGTGGGACTGGAACCCACAAACCATTAGATGACAAACTGAGCCAAAGTCATACACTTAACAGACTGAGCCATCCAGGCGCCGCAAACCATTTTTTTTTTTTCCCAAACAAAAGCATAGCTAATCAGATTGTTGCTATTTTTGAGTGATATATATGACATATGAGTACTTCAGAATTTTTGAAGTTTTTCTAGATTTATTGACATAATTAACATACAACTGTGTAACTATAAGGTATACCTCTATTAATTTGATACACTTTTATATTGTAAAATGATTACCACAATAGTGTTAATACTTCCATGACCTCACATAATTATCATTTCTTGTTTGTGATGATCTACTCTTGTAGCAACTTTCAAATATATAATACAGTATTGTTGTTTTTTTTTTCAACGTTTATTTATTTATTTTTTGGGACAGAGAGAGACAGAGCATGAACGGGGGAGGGGCAGAGAGAGAGGGAGACACAGAATCGGAAACAGGCTCCAGGCTCTGAGCCATCAGCCCAGAGCCCGACGCGGGGCTCGAACTCACGGACCGCGAGATCGTGACCTGGCTGAAGTCGGACGCTTAACCGACTGCGCCACCCAGGCGCCCCTATAATACAGTATTGTTAACTGTAATCACCATCCTGCACATTAAATCCCCAGAATTTATTAATCTTGTAACAGGCAGTTTGCACCCTTTGACCAATATCTACCCATTTCTCACAGCCTCCTAACCCTGACAACCACCAGTCTGTTCTGTTTCTGTGAATTTTTTTTTTTTTACGATTCCACATATAAGTCAGATCATACAGTATTTATCTACCTGTTTCTGATTTATTTTCACTGAGCATAATGCCCTCAAGTTTCACTCATGTTGTCACAAATGGTAGGATTTCCTTCTTGTTTGTGGCTGAAAATATTCCATTGTAAATATATACCATATTTTTTAATCCATGGATCCATTGATGGATGCTTAGGTTGTTTGACTATTGAAAATAATGCTGCAATAAACATAGGGCTGTACATATCTCTTCGAGGTAATGATTTAATGTCTTGAAGATACATACCCAGAAATGGAATTATTGGATCATATGGAGGTTCTATTTTTAGTTTTTTGAGGAACCACCATACTGTTTTACATAGTGGCTGTCCCAATTTACAGTCCTACAGCAGTACAAGGAATTCCTTTCCTGTACATCCTTGCCAACGATATCTCTTGTCTTTTTGACAATAGCCATTTTAATAGGTCAAAGTGATATCTATATACTGCAGTTTTGATTTGCATTTCCTGATGAATAGTGATATCGAGCACCTTCTTGTGTATCGCTGGCCATTTGAATATGTTCTGAGGAGAGACGTCTATTAAGGTGCCTTGCCCAGTTTTTAATTATATTTGTTTTTTTGCTATTGAATTGTACGAATTCCTTACACATTTTAGATATTGACGTTTTTCATATTTGTAGTTTGCAAATGTTTTCATCCTTTCCATAGGTTGCCTTTCCGTCATGTTGCTTGTTTCTTTTGCTGTGCAGAAACATTGTTTATTGCACTGTTTTTGCTTTTATTGCTTGTACTTTGGATGTCCTATCCTAAATCATATGTAAGATCTATGTCAAGGAGCTTTTATCCTGTTTTCTTCTAGGAGTTTTATGATTGAAGGTTTTACATAGAAGTCTTTATTTGGGTTTGTATTAATTTTTGTGAGTGGTGTAAGGTAGTGGTACCGTTTTATTCTTTTGGATGTTAATATAGTTTTCTCAGCATCATTTATTGAAGAGATTACCTTTCTCTTTTGAGTATTCTTGGGTCTCTTAACAAATTTTAGTTGACTTTATGCATGGGTTTATTTCTGGGTTCTTGATTCTGTTTCGTTCATCTTTGTGTTTGTTTTTATGCAAGTTCATACAGTTTTTAGTACCATAACTTTGTAATAGTTTGACACCAGGAAGTGTGATGCTTCCAGCTTTGTTCTTCTTTCTTAGGATTGCTTTGGCTATTTGGGGTCTTTTTTGTTCCTTACAAATGTGAGGAATGTTTTTATTTCTGTGAAAAAGGTCATTGGAATTTTGACAAGGATTGCATTGAATCTGTAGGTGGTTTCAGGTAATGTGGATATTTAACAATGCTGATTTTTCTAATCCCTAAACAATGGGGTATATTTCCATTTGCTTGTGTCTCTGCTGTTCTTTTATCAAAGTCTTGTAATTTTTACTATATTTTTCAGAAAGTACCCACTTTATTGAGAGTTATTATCATGAAAAGATGTTGAATTTTGTCAAATGCTTTTTCCTTACCTATTGTGATGATCATATGATTTTTTTATTCTGTTAATGTGGTTTATATCAAATATATTTATTTGATTTCTGAAGGATAATTTTGCTGAGTAAAGTATTCTTGATTGGTAGTCTTTTTCTCTTAGCACTTTGAACATACAATCCCACTCTCTCCTGGCCTGTAAGGTTTCTGTTAAGAAATTGCTAATAGCCTTATGAGGGTTCACTTGTAATCAGATAGTCTTTCCTCTCTTTTTCATTCTTTTACTTTGTTCTCTGCTGATTGCATTATTTGAAAGTTCCTGTCTTTAAATTCACAGATTTTTTTTTTTTTTCCTTGATCCATTTTCCTGTCAGTGATCACTCTTGCTTTTTTCATCTCATTCATTATACTCTTCAGCTCCAGGATTTTTGTTTAGTTATTTTTTACTATTTCCTGCTCTTTGTTAAACATCTCATTTTATTCATATAGTATTTTTCTGATTTTACTGAATTGGCTTTTTGTGTTTTCTTGTAACTCATTTTCCTTAAAATTGCTATTTTGAATTCTCTTTTGAATAACAGATCTCCATGTGTTTCAGATTGATTACTGGAAGATTATTGTGATCCTTTGATGGTATCATATTTCCTTGATATTTTATATTCTTTGCAATTTTGCATTGCTGTCTTTGCATTTGAAGTAGCAGTCACCTCCTCCAGTCTTTAATGACTACCTCTTCAGTGTGTCCAAACCTGATTTTTTTGCTCCAGTGGTGTGCTGGAAATTCTCTGCAGGACACCTGGTTTTCCAAAAAGGCTCTCTCATCCGTGGGTGATTATCTTAGTGTTTTCTAGGGAGGGACTCCCAGATGTGGCTGAGAGGGAGGGACTGGAGGCACTTTATGGGCTATTGCTAGGTCCACAGATTAGACTGTAGTATGTATGCCTGTTACCTGATGCACGGGTAGGCAAGACTTTTCCTCGGTCCCTTGGAATATGGTGCTAGGTCCCCACAGCTCCTGCAAAGGCAGTTTTGTCCGTGGGTAGATAGATGCCAGTTTGTTGTAGGTGGGCAGATGCAACAAGGTACATCTCATTCAGCTATGATACTGATATCGCTCTGACATATGGGTATTTTAAAAGTAGTTTTTCCCCTAAGATATTTCCCTGATTTCTTCTTTCATGTTATATGGACCTCATACTATTTTAAAACTTTGTTTAAATTAAGCATTTTCAGATTTAAAAGCAAAACCAAAAATATAGCGCAAATCTAGTTATTACTCCCATGTCTAAGAGTCACTGCCTTTAGGAAATGAACTCTAACTTTTTAGTGTAACCTTCAAGGTTCTTCAGAATTTCTTTCCTGACTGATCTCTTACTACTTGCTTCCATGTATTTTATGCTTTTTTTCCTCAAGTTCCTAAAAGTTTGTACTTTTCCTTTCAAGGCACCTAGATGCCATCTGTGTAATCTTTGTGCTCACATTCTAATCTCTAAGAAAATGGTTTTTTCCTGTTTCTTTTCCTGGTGACCTCTGCTGTTTATTTTCCCTCTTCAGTAAAGCCTTTCTGTCCTCACTCACAGCTTTTCACATGTCAATTCTTACAAATCACATTGTGTTATAATTATATATTTATCTGTGTTTGAAGCAACAGATGAGTATTTCCTTGTATATGGTTGGTACTTCAGCACTGTTCTGTGAATTAATCAAATTAAGTCAGATGGGTAAAATTCAGAACTTGATGAAAATTGTCTTTTTATTCTTTATCAGTAAAATTATTAGAAAATGTTGGCTTTTTATATGGCTTTTTAATGGATTTTTTTCAAAGTAGTGAACCTGGTTTACATATGAAGAAGTTAAAGAAAGGTGAAGATGAAGAAGGGACATCAGAAGAATCTGTGATCACACCAGTGTTGCAGAAGGCAGATTCCCTAACTGGTGGTCTACTACAAATGAATGAGGGCAGCAGTTTAAGTGAAAAGGATCAGCATGAAAGCAGGTAAAGTCTATCAATTCTTTATGTGCCTGTGAAGGAATTTTAGCAGTGATTACCTTTTGTGGAAATAAAATGCTGTAGTGTAGGTAGGTCCAAGCTAAAGCAAGAAATACTCAACATATCAAATACACTGCTTGAAAAGTTATGATGAGGGTAAGTGACTTTGTCAAGGAGCAGTTTCAGTAGTCACCATGGAAGCATGGAAGGTAAGTGTAAACAACTCCTTAGAGCATTTTAATTGGGAAAGGTAATAGAGAAATGGATGATAACTGAAAAAGAATGTGAATTGCAAAGGCATTTTCTTTCTCTTTTTAAGATGGGAACTTTTAGAGTATGTATTCTGTTGGAAATGATCAATAGAGATAGACATGGTTAGTTAATTTAAAATTGTTTGTGTTTCCAAACATTAGGAAGTTTGTTGATTGTATTACATTATCTTTTAAAGATTATAGTAATTGTCCTTAGTACTACTATTCATGTAATTTTGTGGAAAAGTTGGTTTATTCAGAATTGATTCCATGATGGGGTATTCTCATATAATTGAATGTACAGATTTAAAAATATATATGTATGTGTATGTATTATATATATATAATTATATATATTATATTATGTTATATATATAACTTTAATATATATTACAGTATATATTATTTCTATGTATTATGTATTGTTATATAGTGTGTATATATATTATATATACTAATTATATATAATGTATGATATATTATTATATCATACTATATATTATATTATTTACTGTATTATATTTATTTTATATTTATATAAATATGTAAAATATATTTATATAAAATATAGAATATATATTTATATTATATTTATATTATATATTATTATATTTGTTTTATATTATGTAAGTAAATATATATAAAATAAATATTATAATGTATATATAATATATAATAATACATATAATATTTTATTATGTACATATATATAATAAAAAATACACAAACACTGAGGCCATTCTGAATAGAACTAATCCTTCCTGGATGATTTTAGATATTCAGTACCTTTGATAGTATCACAAATAGTTATGATTTTGTTAGGGACTTTAAAGTATCTGGTTATATCAAGTTAATATTTATTTACATTCTGGGGAAAGGGGAAGATTTTGCTTATTTACAATTGGAAAATAAACTAGTAATCCATAACAGATTATTCCTTTTGGACTAGAGAGCTCTAAATTACAAAAACCATGCTTCCTGTACCAGCAGTGTCATTGACACAGATTATATGTTCAATAAGTATGTGTTGAACGTGGGAATAAACAGTTGAATGAATGAATGAATGCCTGTTGATGAACTTCTCTAGAAGAAGCAAATCTTTAGTTTATTGAAAGTAGGTTTCCAATATTGCCTAGGTATAAAGTCTCTTAAAAAATGTGTAAGATTCAGAAATTGTTATGTATCACTATAGCTAGAAATCGAATAATAATGTAGATTCATTTGCTATTATATTAGTTAGAAACACTTAAGTATTGCTTTAACCACATATTCTAAAACACATGCTTTGAAGGCTTTGAATTCAGGGTCTGAATTCAGGGTCTGTTCTTGGCCAGCTATTAGGGCTTCTTGGGCAAGTCACTTCGACTTTCTGTGCCTCATTTTCTTCCTGTGTAAAATACCTAATATAATAACCTACTTCATAGGATTGTTGTGAGGCTTCAAATACCTTGAAGACATGTAAAGTGCTCATAGTAATGCCTAGAGAGTAGTTGCATAGTGAGTCTTCAACACGTTAATATCATGATTGTTAAAAAGGGGTTCTTTCATATAGGGACTTAACTTGCACTTTCCAAGTAGGTTTTAGTGCCAGTAAAAGCTTATTTTTAGTAAAATGACAACAACAAAAACAATGGTATCATTCCTATCAAATAATGCAAGTAGCATTAGGATTTTCCTTTGCTTTTGTTAGTTTTTATCTAAATTTAGTACTTTGTTGAGCTCGCTTCAGCAGCACATATACTACAACTGGATACACCTAATCCTTTGTTAATATTAGCAGTAGTATATTTTCTATGTTGTTTAATGTTACTCTGTTGTTTAATCCCCTTTGTAGAAAATTAGTTTCAAATGCAGAGATTTTATATCAGAAACAATAGGTTTAGATATGCTTTGTATTTTAAGTATTTAATATTTGCCTGAAAAGAATTTGTTGGGTTTTTTCAGACCTGCAAAGAAAATTTCTAAGAAAAAGAACAAGGTAAGAAAAATATACAATATAATTTTATTTGTTATTTATTTTATTTTTATTTTATTATATTATTTTGATAAATATTTATTAGAAATATTATTCAGTGGTTAAAAAAATACTTTATGAAAGATGTAGTGAAAAAATAGAAAATCTTCCTTTGCTGTAGAGACATTTTCTATGAAAAATTTATTTAGAAATACTAGCTATGGATAACAGTGTCTTTTTGATAAAAATCCGTTCTTTTAAAAGTCTCTGTGGTTTTGCTTTTAAATGTTTATTTACTTATTTTTAAAATTTATTTTAAGAGAGAGCACGCACAAGTAGGGGAGGGGCGGGGGGGGGAGAGAATCCCAAGCAGGCTCCATGCTGTCATTGTGGAGGTCAACGTGGGACTCAAACTCAGGAACCCTGAGGTCATGACCTGAGCCAAAATGGAGTCGGATGCTCAACCGACTGAGCCACCGAGGTGCCCCTGTTTTTGCTTTTATAAAAAGATGGGTATTTATCACTTCTCTACACCTAGTATATTTTATAAATATTTGGGGGACATTTTGAAATAATGTTAATTATTTATAGGTCAAAAAGCAAATTACTTCTATGGATGACCTTGTCGACTTCATTCAGTCATCTGAAACAGCTTCAGAGCATTGTGAGTTGCCTTACTCTAAGAATTTCATGTTGCTGATTGAAACAACTTGGCATGGATTGTAAAGGTAGGAAGCCTTTTTATGTATATTGCTGTAGTAATATGTGCACACCTGCTATAGTGTAGAGCTGCTCATCTCAGAAATATGTTTTATATTAAAGGAGAACTATTGTGTCCTGTCAGCCAAAGAGTCATCATTTCTACTGTACCTTTCTTAGTGGGAATGGCACATCTAATGTGTTTGTTAACTCTGCTTCTCTTCTGTGCCTTCACCCAGGTCAGGTCATTATTTTTCTCCTAGATGACTGAAATAACCTCAGGACTGTTTTCCCTGCCATTCAGCTTCCCAGGACCTTGGTCTACACTGCAACCATAATTATTATGTATTTTTAAAAATGTGTATTTCATCATGTTACCTCCTTGCTTAAAGCTTAGCTATTACTTCTCATTGCTATTAGGTTAAAGGCCACAGTCCTCTGGCTTCATCTTGTATGGTTTTACATCCTTCTTTCCGTCTGTGTCTTATCCACTGTTTTAGACATTTCTTCCTGTGAAAGAGCTTTTTGTTTCCAACAGCTTTAGTTAGGTAAACTGCACATATATGAAGTGTGTCATTTGATAGTTTTGACATGTTTACACGTATGAAACGATAACCATAATCCAGACAGTTAACATATTCATCACCCTTAAAAATCTCATGTCCCGGGGCGCCTGGGTGGCGTAGTTGGTTAAGCGTCTGACTTCAGCCAGGTCACGATCTCGCGGTCCGTGAGTTCAAGCCCCGCGTCAGGCTCTGGGCTGATGGCTCAGAGCCTGGAGCCTGTTTCCGTTTCTGTGTCTCCCTCTCTCTCTGCCCCTCGCCCGTTCATGCTCTGTCTCTCTCTGTCCCAAAAATAAATAAACGTTGAAAAAAAAAAAAATCTCATGTCCCTCTATATTCCCTTATTATGAAGCTGCCAAATCGTTTTCTAAAGGAGTTGCACCGTTTTCCATTTCCACCAGCAGTCTGTGAGAGCACCAATTCCTACATACATATTCATGAATACTTAGTATTGTCAGCTTTTTAAATCCTAGACATTTGGATGTATATTTAGTATATATATCATTATGGCTTTAATATATATCTCCCTAATAACTGATGGTGTTGGGCATATTTTCATGTGCTTGTTTGACATCTGTATATCTTCCTTGTTTTTTTTTAGTATGAAATTTCTTGTCAAATTGGTTTCCATACAACACCCAGTGCTCATTCCAACAGGTGCCCTCCTCAATGCCCATCACCACCCCCCCCCCCCAACTCCCCATCATCCCTCAGTTTATTCTCAGTTTTTAAGAGTCTCTTATGGTTTGGCTCTCTAACATTTTTTTTCCTTCCCCTCCCCCATGGGTTTCTGTTAAGTTTCTCAGGATCCACAGAAGTGTGAAAACATATGGTATCTGTCTTTCTCTGTATGACTTATTTCACTTAGCATAACACTTCTCCAGTTCATCCACATTGCTACAAAAGGCCATATTTCATTCTTTCTCATTGCCACGTAGTACTCCATTGTGTATATAAACCACAATTTCTTTATCCATCAGTTGATGGACATTTAGGCTCTTTCCATAATTTGCCGATTGTTGAAAGTGCTGTTATAAACATTGGGGTACAGGTGCCCCTACACATCAGCACTCCTATATCCCTTGGGTAAATTCCTAGCAGTGCTATTGCTGGGTCATAGGGTAGATCTATTTTTAATTTTTTGAGGAACCTCCACACTGTTTTCCAGAGTGGCAGCACCATTTTGCATTCGCACCAACAGTGCAAGAGGGTTCCTGTTTCTCCACATCCTCCCCAGCATCTATAGTCTCCTGATTTGTTCATTTTAGCCACTCTGACTGGTGTGAGGTGATATCTCAGTGTGGTTTTGATTTGTATTTCCCTGATGAGGAGTGACATTGAGCAGCTTTTCATGTGTCTGTTGGCCATCTGGATGTCTTCTTTGGAAAAGTGTCTATTCATGTCTTCTACCCATTTCTTCCCCAGATTATTTGTTTTTTGGGTGTGGAATTTGGTGAGTTTTTTTTACAGATTTTGGATACTAGCTAGAACTTTGTAGTTTTGCTATTGTAGTGGTTGGTTTAGGTTTTATAGTCTGTGAGTTAAACATCACAGTCTAGCTTCCATTAATGTTATACCACATCATATATAGTTTAAGAAAATTACAATAGTTTACTTAAATTTCTTCTTTCCCAGACAGATCCTTCCTGGATCTGTGGGATTATAGTTTTCATTCAGTTTAGAAAGATTTTGGCCATTTTTTCTTGTGATTAGACATCTTGTGATGTCTAATATGTGTTTATTCCTATCCATTGTATTTTTCATGTCTAACATAGTTTACATCTCTGTGCCATTCAGTTTTTAAAACAATAACTTCTATGCCTCTACTTATCTTTTCATGCTTTGTTTGGAGATATAGTTATGTTACTTACGAACAGTTTTATCCTTTAGTCTCTTGCTCTTGCCAATTATTAGATGAATCCAGAATGGTGATCAGCCTAAGGCAAATTATGAGTTTTTCTATCCTAGCTAATGTGAATAGATACTGTCCCTTGTTCTGTGAGAGCACCAGGGAGTGTTTCCTCTACTCTTTTCAGATTTTTTTCCCTTGATGACTTCCTTCCATGTATGCATTGGTTGTTACTCTGCTGAATACCCAAAGGGGGCCCTTTGCCGATCTCCAGGGTTTTTTCTCTGTTCTGCTTTCTCCTCTCCTATATGCTGACCTGTCATCTCTATCTGCCTTGAATTTGCCAGACTCTCAGTTTCATCATCTCAACTCAAGGAGTCTGGTGGAGGCTATTTAAATAATGTTTTTCTCCTGTGTCGTAGCCTGAACATTCTCTCAAGGCAGTGAGCTTGGGCATGTGTTAGGCTAACGTGTTTTGTTTTCAGGGATCATTGTCCTTCATTGTCTGAAGTTCTGTGTCTTGAAAATCATGTTAAAATTGTATTTTGTCTGTTTTGTTTTTGCTTGCTTCAGGTAGGAAGATCAATCAGTACGTGTTACTCCATCTTGGCCAGAAGCAGATTACAGTGGAACTTCGGCACATACTCTAGACTGTCGAGAGTGCTTGTCTTCCTCCTTTGCTTAATTGCCTCCTGCTCATCCTTCATTCCTCAGTATAGTTATCTCTTCCTCAGGGAAATCTATCTTCCTTGGGCCCAATCTAGATCAAGTTATGATCACAGAACTCTGTTTTCTAATAGGAACTATCTGAATTTAGAATTACCATTTGAGTTGTCTTTCTCCTTCACTAGACTTTAAGCTAATCGAGAACCAGGGGTCTTCTCTATTGTATCTGTAGAGCTGAGTATAACATTTTACATTGAAGGTATATATTTATTTAATGTGTGAATGAGTGAATTGAAGATGCACAGTCCTGTATATGCAAAAAGTACTCATATATTTTATTTCTGTTTCTTCTCTGATGCAGATACTGTTGGCTTCTTGAAAATCCAAGATATAGTTCTTTCCTATGAAAGATTAATGAAACTTAACAAAAGTCACTGTAAACTACTTACAGGAAAAATTAAACAAATGGAAAAAAACAGTTAGTGCACTACAAAACGAGCTACGAGAAGCCAAAGACATGAAATCACGGTTAGAGCATCAAAAAGTGGAATGGGAACATGAATTCTGTAGTTTGAGGTATAGCATCTTGGTTTTAAAGAAACATTTGAACTGTTTACTTTTATACTACAGATGTATAGGGACAGTTTTGTAACTGCTAACTTACCATGTGGGATTTTACAGGAAAGAAAACTTCTTTAGTGTTGTGAAGTGTGAGGTTCTTGGAAATAATACAGCAAGTTCTTAACAGTGAATACTTGTAATAATTTAATGTATTTTCCAAATCATAAGTTTAATGGCCATTTAAAAGTCCACCATATACAAATGTCATTATTTAACAGATTGAATTTTGCTTGTTTTTCATTTTTCTGTATTTTAATTAATGCTGTAAGGAATGTCTTTTATATAAATCTGTTTCTACAGATTACTTGGAATAAATTCTTCAATATAATATTATTTGATTAAAGTATAAAAATTTTTAAAAAGGTCTTTGATCCATATTTTTCAATTGTTCTCAGGAAAGTTTATATTAATCTCTATAACCAGCAACAGAGTATAAAATGGTCATTTTTCTCAAGACAGAAAAATTCCCAAAAATTGATTGTTTTATTCTCAACATTCAGGGTTAAAAAAGTAAAGTGGGGGTGCCTGGGTGGCTCAGTTGGTTAAGCATCTGGCTTCAGCTCAGGTGATGATCTCGTGAGTTTGAGCCCCGCTTTGGGTGGGCTCAAGCCCTGCTTTGGGTGAGCACGAGCCCCGTTTCGGGTGAACCCCTCTTCTCTGTCTCTCCCTCTCCCTCTGCCCCTCGTGGGATTCTGTCTCTTTCTCTCTCTCTGCCCTCGCTCACTTGTGTCATGTCTCTCTCAATAAAAAATTTAAACAAAGTAAAATGGGGGTGCCTGGGTGGCTCAGTCAGTCAGGTGTCTGACTTTGGCTCAGGTCATGATCTCAGGGTTCGTGAGTTCGAGCCCCACATCGAGCTCTCTGTTGTCAGTGCAGAGCCCACTTCGGATTTTCTGTCTCCCTCTCTCTCTCTGCCCCTCCTTTGTTTGCATGGGCTCTCCCTTTCTCTCTCAAAAATGAATAAATATTAAAAAAAAAAGTAATACGGAAAGTGATTACTGATAAGTTTTTTAACATCTCTGTCATAGGTAGATAAAATTAATTCAAAAGTGTATGCTGAAATCACATATTACTCTTTATTGTTTACTTAATATGTATCCTGTGTTGTTCTAGAAGGGATTCTTAAGTGATTCATAAAGTAGGTAATCATCAACAAGGTAAGTTGCAAGTGTTGTGGAAGAAGAAACAAAAAGTATAGGGCAACAGATATTAGACTCGTTAGCCTAGTCTTGGATGACAGTAATCTGCACTTGTATGTTGTGTAAACAACATCCGCAGATGCTCTCTTACACTGCACATCATTTTTGGAGGTACCTGTAATGTTTTGTCAAGTGGAAATTTATTTCCAGTGAATTGATAAAATTGTTTGTAAACAGTAACTTCTCTTTTTAATGAGTAACTGAATTATCTGTCCTATGGAGGAATAATTACACCTGTGGGAAAAGGGGTAATTTTCAACTCTAACTTTCTGAATAATTTCAAACTTCCTTTCCTACAACATCTACCAGAGTTATTACTGACTAAAACTAAGTTGCATAATGCTTTCTCATTGCTTCTTTTCAATTGTATATATCTTTTGGAAGAGATTCAAGTGAGAAATTAAAAACAGCCCCAGAAAGGAAAAAAATTTGAGAACATAGAAATTTCATTTGGACAGTAAGCCAACATGTGGAACCAGATCATAGGAGGAACTTTTTATTTCTAACAAAACAAATTTTAAAATAAGCATATTTAATTGCAGATTTACTTTAAAACAAGAAGAAGAAAAAAGAAGAAATGCTGATATGTTATATGAAAAAATTAGGGAGAGGTTAAGAAGAAAAGAAGACCAATATAATAAAGAAGTTGAAACAAAACAACAATTTGAACTCGCTCTTAGAACACTAAACATGGAATTGAAGGCCGCAAAAAATCATTTGAATCAGGTAAATTACTTTTTGATAAAAAATTGTGTATTTCCATCAATATTATATAGTGTATTATACATATATTTTATGGTATCCCTTTGATTCAATATATATTATTTAGGTTTAAAATAAATTAAAACATGGGATCATGTTCCTTTGAACATTTTTTTTAAAGTTCTCCTCTTCAGCTTTTGACCTTTTTTTTTAACGGTATGAGACCAGAATCATAATGAAATGTATCTCCAGGTTGTAGAAAAGCGCAGTGACACTCAGTGGCAACTTTCTCCACAGAATGCCAGAGAATTCCAGGATGGAATTCTAAACAATCACCTTTGCAAACAAAAGGAGATAAAAACGGCTCATAAGAAAACTAATTCTAAGGTTTCTTCTTTAGCTATTTTGAAGTACATGTGTGTATGTATTTGTATATATTTTATTTTTTTAATTATTACTACTTTTTCTCCATGTATATATATATATATATTTTAAAAACTGAACACTGTACATCATGGAAACTATAGAGGATTTTAAAAGCACATATATTTTTGGGGAGGGGTATGGGGGGGCGGTGGCATTTTTGCTTCATTCGATAAAATAATATTCTTGATTAAATGCATTTGTCTCCAGCAAATAGTGACATTCATAATGTCCTCATCCAAATAAGAGGCTTTTATTACTTTCTGTAGGAATCGATGAGCTTTCCCTAATCTCAAAACTGTTGCTACTAGCAACATGTGTTTTGGTTTTGAACAGTTACTTCACTGCCTTGACATATTAATAGGTTAGTTTAACACTTCTGCTAATGGACAGGAGGACGAGTGTAGCCAGTTCACAGATCATATTTTCGGTATCAAGTCTCCTACTTTTGAGAAAAGTAACACTTTTGCTTCAAGTAGCATCCTATTTCATTACAAGGAACTTTTGAAACAATGGTATGCTATGCTATATACTTAATGATAATTTATTGATAGGTATTTTATTCCTAATAAAATAGTGGAGTGTATTTCCCCTCTTTTATATTTATTACTATTTTATTATTATTATTATTTTTTATTTATTACTATTTTCAACATGAAGAGGAAATACAGGTTATTGCAGCAGTAAATAATCTCATGATTTTCTAAGAGATGTATAAATTTCACCTTATTTCCTATCAGTATTTTGAAATCCAAGACTTCTTTCGTACTTGTGTATTTACACTAGAGAAGTAGCAGTGGTTGGTGCAAGAGCACTAGTTGTGGAGTGAGAAGACCTGGGGAGAGTCCTGCAGCTCACCGTTTTAATCTCTCCATTCTAGAATTGTGATAACCAAATGAGTTCATTGATGTATGGAGAAGTGTTTATATTATAGTACAGTGCCTAGATTTGTCAGTTATCAATAGATATATTCTTATAACTGACTATAGAAATATTAGCAAAGTAGATATCTATGAAATATTCTCAGGAAAAAAGAATTTTAGGAAATTTAATCTGTCCAAGTAGATGCAGAGCTAACGATTTTACTGTGGGGTAGCTGTGTTCGATATCTACTGTAAACTCAATTTTTAAGTGTAGTCAGATTTATTAATCTTTTATTTCAGGCCTTCTGGTTTGTTGTAAATCAGAGAAAGGCTTTTCCAATTCTGAGATTCTGAAAACTTTTCTCATGAATTCTTTTTTACTTTCATGCCTTCATTATCTTCAGTTAAAGTTCTGAACTTTTGGGAACTTATGCTTGTATAAAATTTGAGATTTGGAGCCAACTTTATTTTTTTCCAGTTGGATATTCACTTACTATAATCTTCCTTCCTTCCTTCCTCCCTCCCTCCCTCCCTCCCTCCCTCCCTCCCTCCCTCCCTCCATGTGTATTTATTTATTTAAAAAAAAATTTTTTTTTTTCAACGTTTATTTATTTTTGGGACAGAGAGAGACAGAGCATGAACGGGGGAGGGGCAGAGACAGAGGGAGACACAGAATCGGAAACAGGCTCCAGGCTCTGAGCCATCGCCCAGAGCCTGACGCGGGGCTCGAACTCACGGACCGCGAGATCGTGACCTGGCTGAAGTCGGACGCCTAACCGACTGCACCACCCAGGCGCCCCGTGTATTTATTTATTTTTGAGAGAGCGAGCACAAACCAGGAAGGGGCAGGGAGAGAGAGAATCCCGAGCAGGTTCTGTACTGTCAGCACAGAGCCTGATGCGGGGCTTAAACCCACAGAATCTGAGATCATTCCCTGAACCAAAATCGAGAGTCAGAGGCTTAACCAACTGAGCCACCCTGGCACCCCTTGCACCCCTTGCAACCTTTTCATTGTATAAACAGATTATACTGTAATTGGAAAGAAAATCATGATATAATGTCATTTTATTGAGTGCTATCTGAAAATTTCCTTTGTTTTACTTAGCTTTCTGATAGTCATGAGAAACACAAGATCTGTTGCATAAAAACCACATGTTGCAGGATGAAATTGCCATGCTAAGACTGGAAATAGACACCATAAAAAATCAGAACCAGGGAAAGGAAACGAAATATTGTGAAGACATTGAAATTGTAAAAGAAGAGAATGACAATCTTCAAAAGACCATAAAACAGAATGAGGAAACATTATCAAAAACAATATTCCAATATAGTGGACAGCTTAATGTTCTGACTGCTGAGATTACGATGCTAAACTCTAAACTGGAGAATGAAAAACAAAATAAAGAGAGCCTGGAAGCAGAAGTTGAATCATACCGTGCTAGACTGGCTACTGCTGTACACGATCATGATCAGAGTCAGACATCAAGAAGAGACCTAGAACTTGCTTTCCAGAGAGCAAGAGATGAATGGTTTCATTTACAGGACAAAATGAATTTTGATGTGTCTAATCTACAAGATAACAATGAAGTTCTTTCTCAGCAACTTTCTCAAGTTGAAAGTAAACTCAATGCCCTGGAAATTGAGCTCCATCACACAAAAGATGCTCTCAGAGAAAAGACTTTAGTTTTAGAATGTGTACAAAGGGACCTAAGCCAAACACAATGCCAGAAGACGGAAATTGAACACATGTATCAGAACGAACAAAGTAAAGTGAATAAATACATTGCAAAGCAGGAGTCCTTAGAGGAAAGGTTATCTCAACTACAAAGTGAAAATATGTTGCTTAGACAGCAACTAGATGATGCTCACAACAAAGCGGACAGTAAAGAAAAGCTAGTAATTAATATCCAAGACCAGTTTCAGAATATCATAAAAAAACTTGAAGCTAAAAGTGAAGAACAAGGTCTTATGCTGGGAGAAAGAAATAAAGAGTTAATCGATGAATGTAAACATTTAAAAGAAAGAATGTATCATTATGAAGATGAGAAAGCAAAAATAGAAGTAAGTATCCAGAAAGATAAGAATTTTTCAGATTTCCAGAAAGAAAATTCTGGTAATACTTGATTATGGCTGAATTTTGAATCTAGTTGAATATTAAAAAAAAAAAAAAAAAAGACTATAAATCAACATAAAAGCATAACTTGTATGCAACAAATAAAAATTAGACCTGAGAGGTGCTTTAATTTGAGTAAAGTTATGGTGTCATCTATGAAACTTTAAGATGTTAAATTATAAATTGTTAATAGATAATAGTCTTCTGCTACAATAATAATTTTTTTAAGTTTAGTTTGAGAGAGAGAGAGAACATGAGTTGGGGAGGGGCAGAGAGAGAGAAAATGCCAAGCAGGCTCTGCACTGCCAGCGTGGAGCCCGACACAGGGTTCTAGAACTCATGAACTGTGGGATTCATGACCTGAGCCGAATTCAAGAGTTGGTCGCTTAACTGACAAACCCTCCCATAAAAGTTTTAATCTTAAAATTTTTTTTTTCAACGTTTATTTATTTTTGGGACAGAGAGAGACAGAGCATGAACGGGGGAGGGGCAGAGAGAGAGGGAGACACAGAATCCGAAACAGGCTCCAGGCTCTGAGCCATCAGCCCAGAGCCTGACGCGGGGCTCGAACTCACGGACCGCGAGATCGTGACCTGGCTGAAGTCGGACGCTTAACCGACTGCGCCACCCAGGCGCCCCTAAAAGTTTTAATCTTTGCCACCACATTTTATTACTGGGGTGAGCTGGTAAATGAAAATGCTCAAATGTAAAATGAGTATTTTGAAATTGAGATTCAATTAATTGAGTTAACCGGACAGTAACTTCAGATTTCCCAGATTAAATGAAGTGTAGGTGCTCTATCTGGTAGTACTTTTCCTTTGGTAGCTTTTTATACATTTTAAGTTGGTATGATTTTATTTTTATTCACATAAATTTTAATTTTCAGTCTCAAATCATGTGTTCCTACAACCTCTTAATTCTTTAAAGGCATCTACTTTTCACTAAATCATAATTTGGGACAACTGTGGTAAGTTTTAGCAAAGCTATCTTTGAGTAATCTTCCTACTGCCATTTATAACTTATTTTAAATATTTTTACAAATAATTTGCTCATTTCGAAGCTCAGTTACTGTCATGTGGGCATAAGTTTGTCCAGTACAAAGAGAATTGTATCTCTCTGTGATTTATTAATTTGGCATTGGATCTCCATTTTCAGACCAAGGAGGGGTTGCAGGATTCTTGTTTAGCAGAAATGGAGTGAGTAGGGGAGAGAGCTGTAGGAGCTGAGGTCAGGGAGGGGGGTGGAAGCAGGGGCCATTGGAATGACTTTACTTTGGTTCTGAGATAGGACTCTATTAGAAGGATAAGAGCAGAGGATTGGATATGTGAGGAACTCTGACGGTAACTTAAGCCTGTAATAAAATAAGAGGGAAAACCTTTCATAATGTAGAATTTACGACTGCTGTGCCCACTATGTCCCCATTTCTTTTTGAGACTTCTGTAGGTTATGAAGCTTTGCAAATTCACCAGTGGAGAACAGATAGACTGGATTCATTATCTAAGTGACATCATCCTGACTAGGCAGGGAGATATAACACCTTTTGTTCTTTAACTGAATTCAGTAAGTAGGAATATGTACGTGTTAGGAAAAGATGGTTAATTGATGTATGTGTTGATATTTCTCAAAGTACGTATGTTAGAGTTGTATATTATTAACATAATTTAATAATAAGATGATTTATAAAATCAGTAACAGAAATGTCTTATTAGGTAGTTATGAGACAACTTCAACAAGAACTGGCTGATACTCTGAAGAAACAGTCTATGTCAGAGGCTTCCCTGGAGGTTACATCACGTTATCGTCTTAGTTTAGAAGATGAGACTCGGGATCTAAAGAAGAAATTAGGTCAAGTCAGAAGTCAGGCATGTATTAAATGTAATCTGTCAACAGCTAACTTATAGCTGGTTAAATAATATAAAGTGTTTTAGGATACTAATTTCCATAGACCACTTCCTTTTGTATTTTCATTATAATTAATTCATTATGATTTTAGTATCTTTACAATGCATTTATTTCTTAAACTCTTTTATTCTACTATTTGTGTTATATATTTTTTCTTATAATATTTACTCTTAGGAAAGTTGAGGCTTTTGTATCCTTCCTCACAGGAATTGAGACACTTTTTTTTCTTTGTTTAATTTAAAAATTTTTTTTAAAGTTTATTTATTTTGAGAGAGAAAGAGCAAGAGAGAGTGTGTGCATGCATGTTAACAGGGCAGGGGCAGAGAGAGGAGAGAGAGAATCCCAAGCAGGGTCCATGCTGTCAGTGCAGAGCCAACGTAGGGCTCAGTTTCATGAACCATGAGATCATACCTGAGCTGGAAGCAAGAATTGGATGCTTAACTGACTTAGCCACCCAGATGCCCCAGTAGATGCTATTATTCTTCTTATTATTTTTAACGTTTATTCATTATTGAGAAACAGAGACAGCATGGGCATGGGGAGGGCAGAGAGAGGAGGAGACACAGAATCTGAAGCAGGATCCAGGCTCTGAGCTGTGAGCACAGAACCCGATGCGGGGCTCAAACTCACAAACTGCGAGATCATGACCTGAGTCGAAGTCAGATGCTGAACTGACTGAGCCACCCAGGCGCCCCAGTAGATGCTATTATCTTCATTTTATAGATGCAGAAACTGAGACACAGAAGTTTTAAGTAATTTGCTCAAGGTCATATAGGTAATAACCAGCAGAATTGGGAATTCAGACCCAGGCATTTTGGCTCCTACTAAGATACTGCTTCTCAAACTATTCCATGAAATATCTTGTTGCCATTGAAAACAACATGTTAAGTTATATAATCACTAGAATAGCAATGTCATTCACCTATGTGAATATTTGAAATCATAGTTGATGCGGTGCCTGGAGTATGAAAACAGAAATGTTTACCATAAGGTAATTCCCTATATTTCCTCCGTTTGACCAGTAGATAAATTTGTATGTTTATCTGATCATATATAATTTAAAAACATTAAAAATGTTATGTTTTTGTAGTAGAGTATGGTTGGTAAACTCTTCTGTAAGAGTATTTAAACATTTTCGGCTTCGTAGGCCATAGTCTGTTGTAGCAGCTCAGCTCTGCTGTTATGACCTAAAAGTAGCCATCAGTCAGCATGTAGAGGAGAGTGTGGCTGGGTCCAATAAGATTTTAGTTACAGGGGCACTTGGGCGGCTTAGTTGGTTGAGCGTCCTGACTCTTAATTTCCACTCAGGTCATGATCCCAAACCCCACATCATGAGACCCGTCATGAGACCGAGCCCCTCATCAGGCTTCTCCCTGAGCTTGCAGCCTGCTTACGATTTTCTCTGTCTCTCCCTCTGCCTCTCTTCCCCACTTGTGCACGCGGTCTGTCTCTCTCTCTCTCTCTCTCTCTGTGTCTCTGTCTCTCAAGTAAAAAAAAAAATGTAGTTACAAGAACAGGTGATGGTGTTCTACTAGATTGCCAGTAGTTAAAATTATTACTTTTTCTTTATTCTAGTTGCAAGAAGCACAGGATCGACATGCAGAGGCCATAAGATATGCTGAGAAGACGAAAGATCATATGCAAAAGTATAATTTAAACCTCACAGAAAATAGCTTGATTATTTATAAAGCAGATAAGCCGTGTAGTATGAGAAATGTATTAGTTATGCCAGTATATCATTGTTAAGCTGGATACAAATTCCAGCTTTGAGCTATTTTGAAATGCAGATTGTGGCATATTATCTCTCAATGTTGCACCTTACCCACAAAACACAACGAGAAAAATGGCACAATTGCCAAATCCTCCTCTTGATAAAATTTTAAGGATTTATGTAATGCCCTCATTTGTTCAGAAATTATATGGGTTTTTTTTTTTTTTAATTTATGTGTGAGAATAATTATCTTAAGATCTGCATTTTAGGCTAGAGGTTAAAAATACCAGGCAAGAAGAAACCATCAAACAGCAAGCGGCCCAAATTCAAGATCTTCAGAGCAACTTGTTAAGGACAAGTTTGGTAAGTCAGTCTCTTAATGTCTGCCCTACTGAAAAGGAATCCTTATTTCACTAGTGGTAGTACATAAGAATGTTTTGGATCATATGAAAAATCTCACAGATCGAAATATTAGGTTCATATTGTTCCTACTTGCTACTAGTGATGTAATTCTTCTATATAGATGAAGTGGGTTGAATTCATAAAGTAATGATGTTTGTAGTGAGATTTTAATAAAAACATTGTGAGAGTCTAAGAAAAGCAACATTTTATATACACCACAGTGAGCGTTTGGTTTAGTCCACCTTTTGGCTATTGTGGATGATGCTGCTGTGAACGTTGGCATACAGATGTGTGAGTCCCTGCTAATATTTTTCAGCGTGTTTCAAACGTCCCCAAACTTTGAGTGATCATTTGATCTTGAGTTCTGGCTTTCTCTTGTAATCTCAACCCTTCAGTGAGAGTTTGAGAACAGGTTATTTTAATGATGATTTGTTGTAATTTGTAATTACAAATTTGCAATTTATTGTCTTCATCAAGAATGACTAGCAGGTCGTTATGCAAACGTCCTTCTCAAAGGAATGGACTTTTCTCTTTGTTGGATTTTGCAAAGGAAAAGAAATGCCAGTGAAAAACTAGAAATGGCTGCTCAGTCAGGGCCTTACCTAGTAACATAGTGCTCCTACCATTGCAGGTTCAGAAACTCATTTTTCTCCATTCGCTTGAGTTAATCAGCCTTTCAGAGATTTCACAGTTCAATCTCAGAAAAGACTAATGTGCAATTCAGGATTCTAATTTATTGATATGTAGTGAAACCCCAACTGTTTTCCAAGCAGAACAGTTAATGTCATCCCACTCTCACCCTCCTTTGTAAGATTTACACTGTACATCCTAAGTGGGAGCAATGAGGTAGATACACTGACCCACTAGTTTCTTTCAGTCACAAAAGCTATATAATATACATGCAGGTTTCATTAGACAGCTATACCCGTCAGGGGAACTAGAACATTCTGTTGACTGGCCCTTTTTGTGGCTGAAGAGACACTGAAAATTATTTTCTTTTCTAGACCTCTTATAAATGAGTCACATTGTTTTAGGGTACTTTTCATGCGAGTAACATGACACTATGTTGATCAGTCTTCTATGAATGAGAGTGCGAGGCGTTGTCCTGCTACTGTGTCCTAAAGCAATCTTTAAGGTCTCAAAAACTAAAATTTGTAAGAATATCCGAAACTGATTAAGCTTTTATTAAAGAATAACGAGGGATTTTCTGTAGATGCCTATAGAAAGGAATTAGGGTTATGGCATGAAATTAGCTGCCACTTTAAGGTCTTCCCTGTGAAACAAAAATTTAGATAGCTTTCAGCCATCTCATAGCTCTGACTTCTCTAGAAGGTGCTTATCTCTTGAATCCCCAAATCAGAGGCTACCTGGGTTTAGATATTTGATGCACACAATTTTGAGGTGAAGAATCTGGATTGGGAAGAAGGTTAAGCTCTAGCCGACTTAACCTTCCTGACAATATAGTCAAGTATGCGTCTGAAAGGAACTTCAGAAGAGTTTCATAAGGTGAGATCTCTATGGACTAAGAAATTACTCGAAAGGAAACAAAGGCAAACCAGTGATCATCCAGCCCTTGTGATAAATGTCGTATTATAAAAGAAAAGCGAGACAAACTGTGCTGGTCAGCATCCTAAGGGTAAGAGTGCCCCCTAAGAGTCAATAAGAAAAACACACTCAAAGTAACACGGAAAAGAATCCAAATAAAATGTACGCGATTAGCTGTCTACAAAGGTAATCCGTGTCAAGTAATGATTTTTGAGTCTGTGGTTGAGGACGTTGTCTATCAGGACCTAGACGGAAGAGTGCAAAGTACAGATGGCCTAGGTAAAGGGGTCAAAGCTCAAAATGTGAATTAGAGAATCTGGTTTTGAAGCCTTAAGAGAGTTTGAAAAGACAGATAGCAAGGGGCAAGGACTCAATGTCAGGGGTTGCTGTCCTTTAGAAATAAGGTGGGGTTAGAAGAGCAGAGGGAGAGTATGGTCATTGTTATCAGCTGCTGCTGAGAAGTGAAACAGGATAAAGACTTTTAAAAAATTACAAAAAAAAAAGGTCCTTGATGACCCTCAGACTTTCTTAGTGGAATGATAGGAGTGAAAGGTAGGTTTTAGTGTAAAAGAAGGAAAGAAGTGAAGAAAAGTTGCATCTGTGGATGCGACGATACATTAAAAAATGTTCGAGTCCACTGCAAGGGGAGAAGCAGGGTGATAGATGGACAAAGCTTCAAAACTTAAGCAAATGGTTAATAGAAGAGGAGAAATTGAAATCTTTCTTCCTTATGCAGCCAGAACTGGGATTTACGGATTTATAGCACTTTACCAACTGCAAAGCTCTGGGGACAGCTTTTCTGATAGGCTTTTACCACAAAGCCTTAATCTCTTCATCAGAGTACCTGCTAAAGCAGCCTAACGTAAACAGTACGGACATGAAATGATTGAGGAACTTTGGTTTAGCAAGACTCCATTATTTCCATGTCAGTGGCTTTCCCTTGCCTCTGATGGTCATGTAAAGGATTCATTACTCAATCTAGGAGGTGCTGTTTGTACTGTAGTCTGTGAGCATTGTCCACTGAGTAGTATAGAAAGGGAGTTAGTTAAAAGTATTATAAGTGGAAAAAAAGTACTGTTGGCTAGTGGCATTGGCGAAAGTTGTGTGAAGTACTGAGGAGAGATTCTGGGCCTCATGCTCCCCATTTGCTGCCACTTGCGGTGGTATGAAGAATAACTTCAGTATAATTTGTATAGGGGACCACTTCTACTGGCATGCCACCTGCCTAAACTATCACGTTGTATTGGAACGCAAAATACAGCAACAGTAATCATGCTAAATGCAGACACTTAGAGCTATGTGCCGTGTACCCTTCTAAGTTGTTCATGTATTATTTCCTAATTTAATCTTCCCAACATCCCAGGTAGATACTATTATTATCTACCTAATTTAATCTTCCCAACATCCCAGGTAGATACCATTATTATTTATTTGGAGATCACTTTTTTAAGGTTCTTTGTTTTGAGAGAGAGAGAGAGATTGTGGGGAAGGTCAGGTAGGGAGAGAGAGAGAGAGAGAGAGAGAGAGAGAGAGAGAGAGAATTCCAAGCGGGCTCCTTGCTGTCCACGCAGAGCCTGATGTGGGGCTCAATCACATGACCCTGAGATCATGTCCTGAGCCGAAATCAAGAGCCAGACGCTGAACCGACTGAGCCACCCAGGTGCCCCAGTAGGTGCTGTTATTACCTTCATTTTACAGATGCAAAGACTGAGACACAGAAGTTTTAGGTAGTTTGCTCAAGGTCATATAGCTCATCACCAGCAGAATTGGGAATTTAGATCCAGGCATACTGGCTCCTACTAAGATACAGCTTCTCAAACTGTTCCATGAAATATCTTGTCACTGAAAACAGCATGTTCAGTTTTATAATCATGAGAATGGCAATGCCATTCACCTATGTGAATATTTGAAATCATAGTTGATGCGGTGCTTGGAGTATGAAAACAGAAATATTTACCATAAGGTAATTTCCTATATTCCCTCTATTTGACCGGTACATACATTTGTATGTTTATCTGATCATGTATAATTTAAAAACATTAAAAACATTATGTTTTTGTAGTAGAGTATGGTTGGTAAACTCTTCTGTAAGAGTACTGAAACATTTTCGGCTTCGTAGGCCATAGTCTGTTGTAGCAGCTCAGCTCTGCTGTTATGACCTAAAAGTAGCCATCAGTCAGCATGTAGAGGAGAGTGTGGCTGGGTCCAATAAGATTTTAGTTACAGGGGCACTTGGGCGGCTTAGTTGGTTGAGCGTCCTGACTCTTAATTTCCACTCAGGTCATGATCCCAAACCCCACATCATGAGACCCGTCATGAGACCGAGCCCCTCATCAGGCTTCTCCCTGAGCTTGCAGCCTGCAGTTACAGAAACAGGTATTGGTGTTCTACTAGATTGTCAGTAGTTAAAATTATTACTTTTTCTTTATTCTAGTTGCAAGAAGCACAGGATCGACATGCAGAGGCCGTAAGATATGCTGAGAAGACGTAAGATCATATGCAAAAGTATAATTTAAACCTCACAGAAAATAGCTTGATTATTTATAAAGCAGATAAGCAGTGTAGTATGAGAAATGTATTAGTTATGCCAGTATATCATTGTTAAGCTGGATACAAATTCCAGCTTTGAGCTATTTTGAAATGCAGATTGTGGCATATTATCTCTCAATGTTGCACCTTACCCACAAAACACAACGAGAAAAATGGCACAATTGCCAAATCCTCCTCTTGATAAAATTTTAAGGATTTATGTAATGCCCTCATTTGTTCAGAAATTATATGGGTTTTTTTTTTTTTTAATTTATGTGTGAGAATAATTATCTTAAGATCTGCATTTTAGGCTAGAGGTTAAAAATACCAGGCAAGAAGAAACCATCAAACAGCAAGCGGCCCAAATTCAAGATCTTCAGAGCAACTTGTTAAGGACAAGTTTGGTAAGTCAGTCTCTTAATGTCTGCCCTACTGAAAAGGAATCCTTATTTCACTAGTGGTAGTACATAAGAATGTTTTGGATCATATGAAAAATCTCACAGATCGAAATATTAGGTTCATATTGTTCCTACTTGCTACTAGTGATGTAATTCTTCTATATAGATGAAGTGGATTGAATTCATAAAGTAATGATGTTTGTAGTGAGATTTTAATAAAAACATTGTGAGAGTCTAAGAAAAGCAACATTTTATATACACCACAGTGAGCGTTTGGTTTAGTCCACCTTTTGGCTATTGTGGATGCTGCTGCTGTGAACGTTGGCATACAGATGTGTGAGTCCCTGCTAATATTTTTCAGCGTGTTTCAAACTTCCCCAAACTTTGAGTGATCATTTGATCTTGAGTTCTGGCTTTCTCTTGTAATCTCAACCCTTCAGTGAGAGTTTGAGAACAGGTTATTTTAATGATGATTTGTTGTAATTTGTAATTACAAATTTGCAATTTATTGTCTTCATCAAGAATGACTAGCAGGTCGTTATGCAAACGTCCTTCTCAAAGGAATGGACTTTTCTCTTTGTTGGATTTTGCAAAGGAAAAGAAATGCCAGTGAAAAACTAGAAATGGCTGCTCAGTCAGGGCCTTACCTAGTAACATAGTGCTCCTACCATTGCAAGTTCAGAAACTCATTTTTCTCCATTCGCTTGAGTTAATCAGCCTTTCAGAGATTTCACAGTTCAATCTCAGAAAAGACTAATGTGCAATTCAGGATGCTAATTTATTGATATGTAGTGAAACCCCAGCTGTTTTCCAAGCAGAACAGTTAATGTCATCCCACTCTCACCCTCCTTTGTAGGATTTACACTGTACATCCTAAGTGGGAGCAATGAGGTAGATACACTGACCCACTAGTTTCTTTCAGTCACAAAAGCTATATAATATACATGCAGGTTTCATTAGACAGCTATACCCGTCAGGGGAACTAGAACATTCTGTTGACTGGCCCTTTTTGTGGCTGAAGAGACACTGAAAATTATTTTCTTTTCTAGACCTCTTATAAATGAGTCACATTGTTTTAGGGTACTTTTCATGCGAGTAACATGACACTATGTTGATCAGTCTTCTATGAATGAGAGTGCGAGGCGTTGTCCTGCTACTGTGTCCTAAAGCAATCTTTAAGGTCTCAAAAACTAAAATTTGTAAGAATATCCGAAACTGATTAAGCTTTTATTAAAGAATAACGAGGGATTTTCTGTAGATGCCTATAGAAAGGAATTAGGGTTATGGCATGAAATTAGCTGCCACTTTAAGGTCTTCCCTGTGAAACAAAAATTTAGATAGCTTTCAGCCAACTCATAGCTCTGACTTCTCTAGAAGGCGCTTATCTCTTGAATCCCCAAATCAGAGGCTACCTGGGTTTAGATATTTGATGCACACAATTTTGAGGTGAAGAATCTGGATTGGGAAGAAGGTTAAGCTCTAGCCGACTTAACCTTCCTGACAGTATAGTCAAGTATGCGTCTGAAAGGAACTTCAGAAGAGTTTCATAAGGTGAGATCTCTATGGACTAAGAAATTACTCGAAAGGAAACAAAGGCAAACCAGTGATCATCCAGCCCTTGTGATAAATGTCGTATTATAAAAGAAAAGCGAGACAAACTGTGCTGGTCAGCATCCTAAGGGTAAGAGTGCCCCCTAAGAGTCAATAAGAAAAACACACTCAAAGTAACACGGAAAAGAATCCAAATAAAATGTACGCGATTAGCTGTCTACAAAGGTAATCCGTGTCAAGTAATGATTTTTGAGTCTGTGGTTGAGGACGTTGTCTATCAGGACCTAGACGGAAGAGTGCAAAGTACAGATGGCCTAGGTAAAGGGGTCAAAGCTCAAAATGTGAATTAGAGAATCTGGTTTTGAAGCCTTAAGAGAGTTTGAAAAGACAGATAGCAAGGGGCAAGGACTCAATGTCAGGGGTTGCTGTCCTTTAGAAATAAGGTGGGGTTAGAAGAGCAGAGGGAGAGTATGGTCATTGTTATCAGCTGCTGCTGAGAAGTGAAACAGGATAAAGACTTTTAAAAAATTACAAAAAAAAAAAGGTCCTTGATGACCCTCAGACTTTCTTAGTGGAATGATAGGAGTGAAAGGTAGGTTTTAGTGTAAAAGAAGGAAAGAAGTGAAGAAAAGTTGCATCTGTGGATGCGACGATACATTAAAAAATGTTCGAGTCCACTGCAAGGGGAGAAGCAGGGTGATAGATGGACAAAGCTTCAAAACTTAAGCAAATGGTTAATAGAAGAGGAGAAATTGAAATCTTTCTTCCTTATGCAGCCAGAACTGGGATTTACGGATTTATAGCACTTTACCAACTGCAAAGCTCTGGGGACAGCTTTTCTGATAGGCTTTTACCACAAAGCCTTAATCTCTTCATCAGAGTACCTGCTAAAGCAGCCTAACGTAAACAGTACGGACATGAAATGATTGAGGAACTTTGGTTTAGCAAGACTCCATTATTTCCATGTCAGTGGCTTTCCCTTGCCTCTGATGGTCATGTAAAGGATTCATTACTCAATCTAGGAGGTGCTGTTTGTACTGTAGTCTGTGAGCATTGTCCACTGAGTAGTATAGAAAGGAAGTTAGTTAAAAGTATTATAAGTGGAAAAAAAGTACTGTTGGCTAGTGGCATTGGCGAAAGTTGTGTGAAGTACTGAGGAGAGATTCTGGGCCTCATGCTCCCCATTTGCTGCCACTTGCGGTGGAGTGAAGAATAACTTCAGTATAATTTGTATAGGGGACCACTTCTACTGGCATGCCACCTGCCTAAACTATCACGTTGTATTGGAACGCAAAATACAGCAACAGTAATCATGCTAAATGCAGACACTTAGAGCTATGTGCCGTGTACCCTTCTAAGTTGTTCATGTATTATTTCCTAATTTAATCTTCCCAACATCCCAGGTAGATACTATTATTATCTACCTAATTTAATCTTCCCAACATCCCAGGTAGATACCATTATTATTTATTTGGAGATCACTTTTTTAAGGTTCTTTGTTTTGAGAGAGAGAGAGAGATTGTGGGGAAGGTCAGGTAGGGAGAGAGAGAGAGAGAGAGAGAGAGAGAGAGAGAGAGAGAATTCCAAGCGGGCTCCTTGCTGTCCACGCAGAGCCTGATGTGGGGCTCAATCACATGACCCTGAGATCATGTCCTGAGCCGAAATCAAGAGCCAGACGCTGAACCGACTGAGCCACCCAGGTGCCCCAGTAGGTGCTGTTATTACCTTCATTTTACAGATGCAAAGACTGAGACACAGAAGTTTTAGGTAGTTTGCTCAAGGTCATATAGCTCATCACCAGCAGAATTGGGAATTTAGATCCAGGCATACTGGCTCCTACTAAGATACAGCTTCTCAAACTGTTCCATGAAATATCTTGTCACTGAAAACAGCATGTTCAGTTTTATAATCATGAGAATGGCAATGCCATTCACCTATGTGAATATTTGAAATCATAGTTGATGCGGTGCTTGGAGTATGAAAACAGAAATATTTACCATAAGGTAATTTCCTATATTCCCTCTATTTGACCGGTACATACATTTGTATGTTTATCTGATCATGTATAATTTAAAAACATTAAAAACATTATGTTTTTGTAGTAGAGTATGGTTGGTAAACTCTTCTGTAAGAGTACTGAAACATTTTCGGCTTCGTAGGCCATAGTCTGTTGTAGCAGCTCAGCTCTGCTGTTATGACCTAAAAGTAGCCATCAGTCAGCATGTAGAGGAGAGTGTGGCTGGGTCCAATAAGATTTTAGTTACAGGGGCACTTGGGCGGCTTAGTTGGTTGAGCGTCCTGACTCTTAATTTCCACTCAGGTCATGATCCCAAACCCCACATCATGAGACCCGTCATGAGACCGAGCCCCTCATCAGGCTTCTCCCTGAGCTTGCAGCCTGCAGTTACAGAAACAGGTATTGGTGTTCTACTAGATTGTCAGTAGTTAAAATTATTACTTTTTCTTTATTCTAGTTGCAAGAAGCACAGGATCGACATGCAGAGGCCGTAAGATATGCTGAGAAGACGTAAGATCATATGCAAAAGTATAATTTAAACCTCACAGAAAATAGCTTGATTATTTATAAAGCAGATAAGCAGTGTAGTATGAGAAATGTATTAGTTATGCCAGTATATCATTGTTAAGCTGGATACAAATTCCAGCTTTGAGCTATTTTGAAATGCAGATTGTGGCATATTATCTCTCAATGTTGCACCTTACCCACAAAACACAACGAGAAAAATGGCACAATTGCCAAATCCTCCTCTTGATAAAATTTTAAGGATTTATGTAATGCCCTCATTTGTTCAGAAATTATATGGGTTTTTTTTTTTTTTAATTTATGTGTGAGAATAATTATCTTAAGATCTGCATTTTAGGCTAGAGGTTAAAAATACCAGGCAAGAAGAAACCATCAAACAGCAAGCGGCCCAAATTCAAGATCTTCAGAGCAACTTGTTAAGGACAAGTTTGGTAAGTCAGTCTCTTAATGTCTGCCCTACTGAAAAGGAATCCTTATTTCACTAGTGGTAGTACATAAGAATGTTTTGGATCATATGAAAAATCTCACAGATCGAAATATTAGGTTCATATTGTTCCTACTTGCTACTAGTGATGTAATTCTTCTATATAGATGAAGTGGATTGAATTCATAAAGTAATGATGTTTGTAGTGAGATTTTAATAAAAACATTGTGAGAGTCTAAGAAAAGCAACATTTTATATACACCACAGTGAGCGTTTGGTTTAGTCCACCTTTTGGCTATTGTGGATGCTGCTGCTGTGAACGTTGGCATACAGATGTGTGAGTCCCTGCTAATATTTTTCAGCGTGTTTCAAACTTCCCCAAACTTTGAGTGATCATTTGATCTTGAGTTCTGGCTTTCTCTTGTAATCTCAACCCTTCAGTGAGAGTTTGAGAACAGGTTATTTTAATGATGATTTGTTGTAATTTGTAATTACAAATTTGCAATTTATTGTCTTCATCAAGAATGACTAGCAGGTCGTTATGCAAACGTCCTTCTCAAAGGAATGGACTTTTCTCTTTGTTGGATTTTGCAAAGGAAAAGAAATGCCAGTGAAAAACTAGAAATGGCTGCTCAGTCAGGGCCTTACCTAGTAACATAGTGCTCCTACCATTGCAAGTTCAGAAACTCATTTTTCTCCATTCGCTTGAGTTAATCAGCCTTTCAGAGATTTCACAGTTCAATCTCAGAAAAGACTAATGTGCAATTCAGGATGCTAATTTATTGATATGTAGTGAAACCCCAGCTGTTTTCCAAGCAGAACAGTTAATGTCATCCCACTCTCACCCTCCTTTGTAGGATTTACACTGTACATCCTAAGTGGGAGCAATGAGGTAGATACACTGACCCACTAGTTTCTTTCAGTCACAAAAGCTATATAATATACATGCAGGTTTCATTAGACAGCTATACCCGTCAGGGGAACTAGAACATTCTGTTGACTGGCCCTTTTTGTGGCTGAAGAGACACTGAAAATTATTTTCTTTTCTAGACCTCTTATAAATGAGTCACATTGTTTTAGGGTACTTTTCATGCGAGTAACATGACACTATGTTGATCAGTCTTCTATGAATGAGAGTGCGAGGCGTTGTCCTGCTACTGTGTCCTAAAGCAATCTTTAAGGTCTCAAAAACTAAAATTTGTAAGAATATCCGAAACTGATTAAGCTTTTATTAAAGAATAACGAGGGATTTTCTGTAGATGCCTATAGAAAGGAATTAGGGTTATGGCATGAAATTAGCTGCCACTTTAAGGTCTTCCCTGTGAAACAAAAATTTAGATAGCTTTCAGCCAACTCATAGCTCTGACTTCTCTAGAAGGTCCTTATCTCCTGAATTCCCAAGCCAGAGACTACCTGGGTTAAGGTTTTTTTTTTGGGGGGGGGGTTCTTTTTTTAACTTTATATTTCATTTTTAAAAATTTACATCCAAATTAGTTAGCATATACTGAAGCAATGATTTCAGGAGTAGATTCCTTAATGCCCCTTACTCATTAAGACCATCCCCCCTCCCACAACCCCTCCAGCAACCCTCAGTTCGTTCTCCATATTTATGAGTCTCCTCTGTCCCGTCCCTGTTTTTATATTATTTTTGTTTCCCTTCCCTTATGTTCATCTGTTTTGTCCTTTGAAGTCCTCATACGAGTGAAATCATATGAATTTGTCTTTCTCTGACTTACTTATTTCACTTAGCATTAATACCCTCCAGTTCCATCCACGTAGTTGCAAATGGCAGGATTTCATTCTTTTTGATTGCCAAGTAATACTCCATTGAATATATATACCACATCTTCTTTATCCATTCATCCATCGGTGGATAATTGGACTCTTTGCATACTTTGGCTATTGTTGATAGTGCTGCCATAAACATGGGGGTGCATGTGTCCCTTTGAAACAGCACACCTGTATCCCTTGGATAAATGCCTAGTAGTGCAATTGCTGGGTCGCAGTGTAGTTCTGTTTTTAGTTTTTTGAGGAAGCTCCATACCATTTTCCAGAGTGACTGCACCAGCAAAAGAGATCCTCTTCTCTGCATCCTCGCCAACATATGTTGTTGCCTGAGTTCTTAATGTTAGCCATTCTGACAGGTGTAAGGTGGTATCTCAGTGTGGTTTTGATTTCCCCGATGATGAGTGATGTGGAGCATTTTTGCCTGTGTCAGTTGGCCATGTGGATGTCTTCTTTGGAGCAGTGTCTGCTCATGTCTTTTGCCCATTACTTCACTGGATTACTTGTTTTTTTGGGTGTTGTGTTTGGTAAGTTCTTAGTAGATTTTGGATACTAACCATTTTTTTTTTAAATATATGAAATTTATTGTCAAATTGGTTTCCATAAACACCCAGTGCTCATCCCAAAAGGTGCCCCCTTCAATACCCATCACCCACCCTCCTCTCCCTCCCACCCCCCCATCAGCCCTCAGTTTATAAGAGTCTCTTATGCTTTGGCTCTCTCCCACTCTATCTGATATGTCATTTGCAAATACCTTCTCCCATTCTGTCAGTTGCCTTTTAGTTTTGCTGATTGTTTCCTTCACTGTGCAGAAGCTTTTCATTTTGATGAGGTCCCAGTAGTTCATTTTTGCTTTTGTTTCCCTTGCCTCCAGAGACGTTTAGAATAAGAGGTTGCTGCTGGCAAGATCAAAGAGGGTTTTGCCTGCTTTCTCCTCAAGGATTTTGATGGCTTCCTGTCTCACATTGAGGTCCTTCATCCATTTTGAGGTTATTTTTGTGTAATGTACAACTTTTTATGTGAACATGTTTTCATTTCTCTTGGGTATATACCTATAAATACAATTGCTGGTTCATATGGTAACTCTGTTAAACCTTTTTGTTTGTTTGTTTTGTTTTTGTTTTTTCAACCTTTTGAGGAGGGGCAGGCACTTGGATGGCTTAGCTGGTTGAGTGGCCGGCTCTTGATTTCAGCTTAGGTCATGATCTCAGGGTTGTGGAATCGAGCCCTACATTGGGCTTTGCTCTGAGCATGGAGCCTGCATGGGATTCTCTCCCTCCCTCTCCTTCTGTCCCTCTACCCCACTTGTGCACTCTCTCTAAAATAAGTTTAGAAAAATGTTTTTCTAGTTTAACCTTTTGAGGAACTGCCAGACTGTTTTCCAAAGTGGCAGCAACATTACATTTTTATCAGCAGTTTTTGAGAGTTCCCATTTTTCCTGACTCTTGCCAATGTTTGTCATTATCTGTTGTTTTTATTATAACAATTCTAGTGGGTATGAAATGGCATCTTGTGGTTTTTGGTTTGCATTTTTCTTATAACTAATGATGTTGAACATCTCTCTTTTATTTTTGAGATAGACAGTGTGAGTAGGGGAGGGGCAGAGAGAGAGGGAGACACAGAATCTGAAGCAGGCTCCAGGCTCCCAGCTGTCAGCACACAGCCCGATGTGGGGCTTGAACCCACAAACCATGAGATCGTGACCTGCGCCAAAGTTGGACGCCCAACTGACTGAGCCACCCAGGCACCCCAAACATCTCCCGTTTAATGTGATTTTTATCCATTTCTATATCTTCTTTAAACAACTAATCCATTCTTTTCCCCATTTTTATATTGGATTGTCTTTTCATTATTGGAAGAGTTATTTAAATATCCCACATACAAATCCCTTAGCAGATACGGGATTTTCAGATATTTTCTCATATTTAGTCGCTTGCCTTTTCACTTTCTTGATGGTGATATTTGAAGCATAGAAGTTTTTAATTTTGATGAAGTAAACTTAATCTGCTTTTGTCTTTTGGTGTCATGTCTAAGAAATCATTGCCAAATCCAGTCACAAACATATACACGTATGCTTTTTTCTAAGAGTTTTATCATTTTAGCTCTTAGATTTTAAGTTAATTTTGTATATATGCTATGGGGTAGAGGTCTGATTTTATTACTTTGTATGTGGATATCCATTTGTCCCAGTACCATTTGTTACAAAGACTATTCTTGTTCCATTTAATTATCTGACACCCTTGTTGAAAATCAGTTCACTATAATGTGAGAGTTTATTTTTAGATTCTCAGTGTTAATACATTGATCTATATGTCTATCTTTATGCCAGTACCATATCAAATTTTATGAAAACTCTTTCCTAGTTATCTTGACAATTACCAGTCACTTATGTAATAATAAAAAGTCAATGTAGTAGAACTTAACTTTGCTCCTATAGAGATTTTTGCTTCTGGAAGGACCCTTTCACCAGCCTATGCCTTGCTGACCCCATGACTCGATGTGAAGTCAGGCTCAAAAAGATAAAATGCTCTTTCTTTAGTCTGTTCAGACATTTATTTACTTATTTATTTATTTATTTATTTATTTATATTTTATTTAAAAAATTTTTGTTTAGAGCATGTACAAGCAGAAAGAGGGGGCCTGGGGGGTTGGAGAAAGAGAATTTTTAGCAGGCTTTGCACTTGTGTGGAGGCTGACAGGGGTCTTGATCCCATGACCCTGGGATCATGACCTGAGAGTTTGAGGCTCAACTGACTGAGCCACACAGGTTCCCCTCCTATTCAAACTTTTAGTTTCTCAGTCAGTGCCACCCACTTTCATTTCCATCAAATCTTGGTCATAGAATCTCTTGACTCAGTCTACCATTTACTTCATTATATTTTAGTTTTCACCATCTAGGAAGGAAAAGATTAACTCTGGGCTAGTGGTAATGCAAACTGGTGCAGCTGCTCTGGAAAACAGTGCGTAGGTTCCTCAAAACAATTGAAAATAGAACTACCCTATGACCCCTCAATAGCACTACTGGGAATTTATGCAAAGGATACAGGAGTGCTGATTCATAGGGGCACATGTACTCCAATGTCTATAGCAGTGCTTTCAACAATAGCCAAATTGTGGAAAGAGCCTAATGCCCATCAACTGATGAATGGATAAAGAGATGTGATTTATATATACACTGGAATACTACCTGGCAAGGAGAAAGAGTGAAATCATGCTATCTGTTGCAATGTGGATGGAACTGGAAGGTATTATGCTACGTGAAATAAGTCACAGAAAAACAGATATCATATGTTTTCACTCATATGTGGAACTTGAGAAACTTAACAGAAGACCATGGGGGAAGGGAAAGGGAAAAATAGTTACAGAGAAGGAGAGGGGCAAACCATAGGAGACTCTTGAATGCAGAGAACAAATAGAGGGTTGTGGGGGGGGGGGCGGTGGGTGAGAAGGGAAAGTGGGTGGTGGGCATTGAGGAAGGCACTTGTTGGGATGAGCCCTGGGTGTTGTCTATAAGTGATGAACCACAGGAATCTACCCCCAAAACCAAGAGCACACTGTACACGCTGTATGTTAGCAAATTTGACAATAAATTCTATTTAAAAAAAGAAATGAAAGTGAGGGGATGGAGAAAAATTTATCATGTTAAAAGAAAAAGTAGCGATACTTTTGTCAGACAGAAGAGTCCTTAAAACAAAGACTGTGGGGCACCTGGGTGCCTCAGTCATTTGAGCAACCGACTAGGTCTTGGCTCAGGTCATGGTCTTATGGCTGGTGGGTTTGAGCCCCATGTTGGGCTCCAGGCTGACAGCATGGAGCCTGCTTGAAATTTTCTCTCGCCCTTTCTGTGTCCCTCCGCAACCCTTTCTCGCTCAAAATAAGTAAACTTAACAAAAAACAAAGACTGTAGCAAGAGCCAAAGAATGCTACTATATCATAATAAAGGGTACAATCCAATAGGAAGATCTAACAATTGTAAATATTTATGCACCCACCATGAGAGCACTCAAGTACATAAAACAATAACAAACAAAGGAACTAATTGATAATAATACAGTAATACGGTACTTTAACACCCCATTTACACCAATAGATCTTAAAAAATCATGAAAAAATACATCTTAACAGAAAATCACCAAAGAAACAGTGGCTTTTTTTTTTTAATTTTTTTTTCAACATTTATTTATTTTTGGGACAGAGAGAGACAGAGCATGAACGGGGGAGGGGCAGAAAGAGAGGGAGACACAGAATCGGAAACAGGCTCCAGGCTCCAGGCTCCGAGCCATCAGCCCAGAGCCTGACGCGGGGCTCGAACTCACGGACCGTGAGATCGTGACCTGGCTGAAGTCGGACGCTCAACCGACTGCGCCACCCAGGCGCCCCGAAACAGTGGCTTTGAATGACAGAGTGGCCTGGGAGGGGCAGAGAGAGAGGGAGACACAGAATCTGAAACGGGCTCCAGGCTCTGAGCTGTCAGCACAGAGCCCGACGCGGGGCTCGAACTCATGGACCGTGAGATCATGACCTGAGCCGAAGTCGGATGCTTAACCGACTGAGCCACCCAGGTGCCCCAAGATGGTAACATCTTGAACTCAAGCCCTGAACCTGATGCCATGATAACTGAGACTTTTAGGAGGTACTGGGGGGGTGGGGGGTAGTGAGTGTATTTTTCAGGTGGGAGGAATACAAACATTTGTGGCCAGTGGGTAAATTATACTGCTTTTTAAATGTGTCCATAGGTTTTAAATATTAATTCCATAAAAAAAAAAAAAGACCGTGGAACAACCTTAGTGATTTGCTCCTAATGAACAGAATATGTGAATATGATGCTGTGTGTATTCCAAGCCTAGGTGACAAAAGGCAATGCAGCTTCTGCCTTGCTCTGTATCTCAGGTTGCTTACTTGGAATCTAGCTCCCCATCTAGTGAGGAAGTCTAGGCCACAAAGAGGGTCTAGGTGTGTCAGTTTAAGTGTTTCTGCTGCCTCCTGAACTGAAGTCCCAGGCAACAGCCAGCATCAACAACCAGACGTTAGTGAACAAATCTTCAAATGGATCCAGCTCCAAACCTTTCAGTTGCCCCACCTGAAGCTGAGCGGGGCAGAGACTAGCTGTCCTGGCCACACTTTTCCTAACAGATTTGTGAACAAAAGAAATCTAAACTTTGGGGAGTTTGTTAAGAAAAAACAAAAATGATAAATTGAAAAGTGGATGAAAAAAAAGAGATAAGACACATAAACTTGTATAGGAGAATTGGTCTCCATTAAAGTAGGATGTAATAAATGTTAAGATTAATTTATTAACAACCAACAGTGCTAATGAGAAGAAGCAGATAACTAGAAGCAAGATCTAAGAAGTTTTTCCCCAGTTAGGATATTAGCTGTTCATTTTTCATATATGGCCTTTATTATGTTGAGGTATAGTTCCTCCAAGCCTACTTTGTTGAGGTTTGTATCATGAATGGATGTTATAGTTTGTCAAATTGTTTTTCTGCATCTGTTGCAATATGATTTTATGCTTTTTTAAAAATATGAGGTATCACATTCATTGATTTGCAAATATTGAACCACCCCTGCAAACCAGGGATAAATCCCATTTGTTACAGTGAATGATTTTTTTTTAATGTTTATTTTTGAGAAAGAGCACGAGCGGGGGAGGGACAGAAGAGAGGGAAACACAGAATCTGAAATAGGTTCCAGGGTCCGAGCTGTCAACAGAGCCTGACACTGGGCTTGAACCGACGAACCATGAGATCGTAACCTGAGCTGAAGTTGGATGCTTAACTGACTAAACCACCCGGCTGCCCCTGGTGAATGATTTTTTAATGTATTGTTGGATTCAGTTTGCTTATTTTGTTGAAGATTTTTGCATGTTCATCAGACATGCTGGCCTGTAATTCTCTTTGTGGTGTCTTTGTCTGGTTTTGGTATCAGGGTAATGCTGGCATCATAGAATGAATTTGGAAGTTTCCCTTCCTTTTATGTTTTTCTGGAACAATTTGAAAAGCACAGGTATTGGGGCACCTGGGTGGCTCAGTCAGTTAAGCATCCGACTTCGGCTCAGGTCATGATCTCACGGTCTGTGAGTTTGAGCCCCGCGTCGGGCTCTGTGCTGACAGCTCAGAGCCTGGAGCCCGTTTCAGATTCTGTGTCTCCCTCTCTCTCTGCCCCTCCCCTGTTCATACTCTGTCTCTCTCTGTCTCAAAAATAAATAAACGTTAAAAAAAATTAAAAAAAAAAAAAAGATGTTACCATCTTAATCAGGTGCAGTGGGGATAAGGTGCCTGGGTTATGGTATCTAAAGTATAGCCCCTTGGGGCGCCTGGGTGGCGCAGTCGGTTAAGCGTCCGACTTCAGCCAGGTCACGATCTCGCGGTCCGTGAGTTCGAGCCCCGCGTCAGGCTCTGGGCTGATGGCTCAGAGCCTGGAGCCTGTTTCCAATTCTGTGTCTCCCTCTCTCTCTGCCCCTCCCCCATTCATGCTCTGTCTCTCTCTGTCCCCAAAATAAATAAACGTTAAAAAAAAATAAATAAATAAAGTATAGCCCCTTGAGTGCAAGTGCTCTCAATATGAGGACTTGAGAACTAAAGAGGCAGTTATTTACCACTCACAAATGCAACATTCTAATCAACTGCTGAAGACTCTCCCGTTCAGAAAAAGATGGGAAGCACCCTAGTCTATAAGAGTTTTGAAATATAGCCTGATGCATGCTGTCAGTTCTTAAGTTAGGACTTAGTCCTAACCACAGAATACTTTCTCCATGTGTCTTCCCTTTCTTTACTCTTTGAGCTCTTGGTTCCTTCCTTTTCATAAGGAATGACCTGTATTTGCAGCTGTTTTCTCATCCTGCTTCCTCCCTGTGGGACTTCTAAGACCCAAAGGCCTCTTTTCATTTTGCACGATTTGGTCTCTTTTAGTCCAAGCTAGCAAATAGTATGTTTGCTACTGTAATTCTCTTACCTTTTTTGGTTTTCTGTAAATATTACTGGATTTCATGCCGTGTTTTAACAAAGCCAACCTCGCAAGTCCTTTTGAGATAAGCTTTTTGCTTCAGGTTTCCTGTGAAGCTCTTATATGACAATGCCTTTAAAATTCATCTACTCTTGGGGCTCCTGGCTGGCTCAGTTGGTAGAGCATGTGACACTTGATCTCTGGGACCTGAGTTTAAGCCCCATGTCGGGTGTGGAACCTACTTCAAAAAAAAAAAATCTTATACTCTTAAGATCCTTAAAGAAATTTGAGGCACACCTTAAATTTTTTCTGTTTTCCTGGTAGCACCCTGGATTTTCTCTTAACCCAAAAGCCATTTCTTCATTTTGGCAGTATTTGACAGTTCAACATGTAGAGAGGCTGTAAATGAGAAACAGATACTTGAACCCAGTAAGTCCTGGTTCCTTTCTTTTTTTAAAAAAATTTTTTTAACATTTATTTATTTTTGAGAGAGAGAGACAGAGCATGAACGGGGGAGGGTCAGAGAGAGGGAGACACAGAATCTGAAACAGGCTCCAGGCTCCGTGCCGTCAGCACAGAGCCCGACGCGGGGCTTGAACTCACTGACCGTAAGATCATGACCTGAGCCAAAGTCGGCCGCCCAACCGACTGAGCCACCCAGGCGCCCCATCCTGGTTCCTTTCAATTGCATAGCCTTTCTTTAGTTTCTCTTTCCTATCCATTTTATTTTCAGGTATTTTGTAGCATGACTTCCCTTTCCTCCAGTGTCATTTTTCTTCACTTGATTAGAAACCCTTGCTGTCAGCCTCTTCACAGGCCATCAGGTTTCCACTAAGAGTCTCATGGAGGCCCTTTTTGGGTCTCATTCTTACGCTTTTCTACATCTTTTCAGGTTCCACCTACCTCCTGGTTCAAAGGAAGTTTAGTTTTAGGTTTTTTTAAATAGCAGCACACCATTTTTAGTATCAGTATCTGTGGTAGTAATTTACTGCTGCATAATAAGCCACCTCAAAGCCTAGTAGTTCAAAACAGCATTTATCTTGTTCACTAATCTTTAGTTTAGGCAAAGCAGAGTAGGGCAACTCATTTCTTCTTCATTTGGCATCAGCTGGGATAACTGGAAGCTGGAGACTAGAATCATCTAAAGGCTTGTTCATGCATGTGTTTGGCTGTTGAGGCTGGCTTTTGCCTAGGATGTTGGCTAGTCTCAGCTGGATTATCTACATGAAGACTCACTAGGTAGCCTGGGATTCCTCACAACGTGGTGGCTGGGTTCTAAGGGTGAGCTTCCCTAGAGAAAGAAAGTCAGATGGAAGCTATATCACATTTTCTAACCTGGCCTTAAAAATCACAGCAGTTCTGCATATTCTGTTCACTAGAAACCAGTTACTGAAGCCAGCATATATTTAAGGGGAGGATTTTCACAGGAGAAGTATCAACGAATTTATAAAACTACTACATCCACTCACTTTGTCTTACCAATCATATATAATGGAAGGAAGTCCTTCCCAACTCAGCATCACTGAAACTCCAGCCAGTTTTGTTGTTGTTGTTATTTAGTATGATCTCTATTTTGTAGAAAGTAACAAAAGATTACAAGATAACAGTATTGAATTAAATTTTTTTTTGCCTCAAAAAAATATGTGGATCATCCAATTAAATTTTTATACTGGGAGATATGATTTCTTAACCTGGAGAATCATTTCTCCTGGGAATGCAGTTCAAATTAGCATAAAGCATTTGCAGTTCAGAAAAAGGCCGTGGCATTAGAATCATTACTTATAGATTCATGAATTAGAGTCTTATTTTCAGAGTCTTGGTATTTTTTGACTCGGGCATACATAAGTCAATATGATATTGCTAAAACTTCTTTAAAAATTATGGAGTGTTAAGATGGGGGAAGGGCTAAGAGACTTTCTACTAAGAGGGGAGTTATTTTATGAAAGATAGGAAAGAATCATAGAAAAAGTATAGAATCAAGTGAAAATGTTGTATAGTAAACACAATGATAGCAAAGATCTATTTCAGTAACACATGATGGCTTTAACTTTGCTCTTGATTTTCTGAGTTGTTTAAGGTTCCACATTCTAAGACAGGGAACATTTTATTGCAAATGAGTTTATTTAAAAATTTGAGTGCCTGGCTGGCTCAGTTACTCTTGATCTTGAGGTTGTGAGTTCAAGCCTCACACTGGGTGTAGAGATTACTTAAAATTTGAAAAAAAATTTTTGATAGTAGTTTTGAGTTAGACCCATTTCACTCCGCTTCCAAACTATATTATTTTATTCATGCAGGCTGATGACCTTACAACAAAACTGGAAACTACATCTTCAAAATGTCTACACCTGGATGCAAAAAATCAAGTTCTTCAACAGGAGTTATTGTCAATGAAAGCTTTAGGAAAAAAATGTGAAAAACTAGAGAGCAATAGCAAGAAGTTACAACAAGAAGTCGTAAAATTGAAAAGTTTTATGGAAATGAATATGGTAGAACGCAGTCAAGTGGAACAGTATAAACGGGAGATTGAAGAAAGAGCACGACTGGAGATAGTAGAAAAATTAAAGGAAGTCAATCTGTTTTTACAGGTTAATTTATTGATCTGTAATGTGCTTTAACTCACTGCACTGCAAATTACATTTTGGATAGATGTATTACATAGGTTTCCTCTACTTGTTTTATGGTAATTTGTAGATTTCTAGAGGCATTTGTTCCTCCCTTTAAAGATTTCAGTTTTCATCATTATTCTCACTAAATTGAGAGGATAAGAAAAAATTATGATTTAAACAACTATTCTCACTATTAAGAGGAAAAGAAAAATTATGATTTAAAAATTATACTGTACTTGCATTATTCTTAAGTTTATTTTTGACTTTTAAAATTTTGTCATTGATTCTATTTGAATTATCAGATTGCATGAATACTAATACAAGAATGATTGAACTTTAATTTTATAAATCATAATTTAATTCAGTTGACATTGATGATAAATATTTTACATGAGCTTTTTTTCATTTAAAATTGCTCTCTGAATAATTGACTCAGAACTAAAGGAAACAGGTATAATTATTCAGATTATAGCTATTTTAAAACTATCCTGTTAATTTGCTTTAGGCACAAGCAGCAGCTCAAGAAAACTTAGACCAACTAAGAGAAAATGCTCATGCTTCAATGAGAAGTCAAATGGAACTTAGAATTAAAGATCTGGAATCTCAGGTCTCTACAATGAAGACTTCTCAAGAAGATTCTACTAAAACTGAGTTGGAAACCTACAGGCAACTCTACCTAGAAGAATTAAAAGCTAGAAAGTCCTTGAGAAATAAGCTGAACAGGTAAGTCAAAACAGAATCATAGACAAGAAATTTAGCTTATTAATTTGCCTCTAAAGCATGATTTCTGTGGAGCCAAGATCATGAGATGAGTAGGAAGTGAAAGCCAACTAGATCGTGTAATTTTGGAAAATGATGTTTCTAAGTGAACTTACTTTTGAAATGTTAGTCCAGGACGGTTTGCACCCCCCCTTTTTTTTTGGTTTTACCGGACCTCTCCCCCCACCCCCGTATGTTTTCCATTGATCGGACCTGCTAGTCTTTAAGTGAATTGTTTGAAGCTTTCTCATTTAGAAGCATATTATTATAAAATTGCTTGTCAGAATTACCCTAAATAGAAATGTCAATGAGTTTCTTTTTGGAAGATTACATCTTTAACCTAAAAGGTCAAGTACTACTACTACTCATCCTGGCAGCTTGGTACATTTTTTCTCTTGATTGTGATCTTTGGTATTATTACTAGAGTGGGCCTTGAGACAAACTATCCTTTATGCGTTTTCTACTTTACATAAAGGCATACAGGTGAAATACAGAAAGACTCACACAGGGCTGAAGGGGGGTATAATTCCCAAAGTGGCTAAAAAGAGCACCATGGTGGGAGGGAGGTGTGTGGAAGACTGAAGACAGAAAGGGCAGATTCTGCCTCCAGTGCCTTGGTAACTGTTACAAGCTAATTGCCTCTGTAGCTGTTTTAGTTCTTTCTGATCACACCTCTGCCATCTACTATCTCCTCTAAAGATTGTTGGTCTCAGTGATTCCTCGGTGTCAAATGCTCAGCTTCTTTGAGGTAATAAGTGAAATGTACAAGAGTGGTGAAAGCAAACGCTTGAAAATGTCTTTGAGGGATGGTTTATTTTTATATCTGTAAACAGGTTTACTAAATGTAAGTATGTATATATACTGGAATCCTGAAGGATCTTGTCAGTACAGCCATTCCAGAAGACAGCAAGTATTATTCGTTAAGCCATGTACATCACTGATAGCCACTTCTCTCCCTTCCCTCATTTGAATTGTTAGGGATCCCCCTGGAAACATAAGTATTTCTTTAGAACAATTTTAAAAGTATAGTTTTAGATAGTGGGTGTGCTCTGTCACATGTTCAGTGTTAAAACACTGTTCAATGGCAAATGCTATTTACTATTATGGAAACTTAAAAAGATGTAAGTCATTTAGGAATGATTTAGGGAAAGAGAAAATGTATTTGTGTTTTCTAATCTTCACAGGACTAATGAGAGACTATCAGAGATCAATACAAAACTTCTGGTAGAGAGACAGCAGCACCAAACTTTACTCGGCACTCTTACTCTGAGGTCAGTCCTGGAACCACCTTATTGTGGACATTTTGAAAATAATTTAGTGCTTAATAGAAATCTTACTCCAAGAGGAAACTTAGTGATTCCTACCTCAAACCCACGGCCGTCATATGACTACAGGGAGACTTCCTTGTGGAAGGTTAGTTATATTATCTGCTTTACTTTGGGTTTCAGATATCTGATATAATTGTTGCTTTTAATTTGGTGAAATTCTGAATTGTTTAAGTAACTAATACATACGAAGTAAAAATCATAATTATATGTGCTAAGAAAGAACTGAGGTAAATTTTATAATTTTTTGTTTTTTAGTCCCCGGATCTCTCATTTTCAAGGGATACTTATTTTTATTTTATTTTATTGAGAGAGTGAGTGAGTGCATTCAGGGGAGGGGCAAAAGGAGAGGGAGAAAGAGAATCCCAAGCAGGTTTCATGCTCAGCACAGAGCCCAATGTGGGGCTCAGTCTCAAAAACCATGAGATCATGACCTGAGTCAAAATCAAGATTTGGGCGCTTAAAACAACTGAGCCACCCAGGTGCGCCACGAGAGACACCTAGTATTAACTGTATTCAATAAATATAACTAAACTGACCCATTTTAAATTTCTTGAAAAGCTTTCATTTAAATTTGATTTTAGAAAGTAAATGGTATTGCCTGCTAACCACAGGGACACTTAGATGCTTGGACTTACTTTCAGTTGGCAGTGGTTCATAAACATTTGAAAGTTTTGCTATAATCCAGTTTTTGCACCCCTGTACATAAGTGAATGATCAGTCTCCAAACACTTAATGACATAATGAATGTTTACTATTTAAAAGAATCCATGGGGGTGCCTGGGTGGCCCAGTCAGTTCAGCGTCCAACTCTTGATCTCAGCTCAGGATTTGATCTCAGGGTCATGAATTCAAGTCCTGCATTGGGCTCTACGCTGGGCATGGAGGCTACTTAAAAAAAAAAAAAAAAAAAGAATCCATGATAAGTCCTTTTTATGAATTAAATCAACTTGCAACACTAAAAAGGTTAATTTCTCTTTTAAGTTACAATATTGGTATTTTCTTACACGAGAATACATCCTTAATTGCTTTCTTACTTATGACACTCTTTTTTCTTTTTCCTTTTTTTTTTTTTTTGACTTATAGCACCTTGTTTCAATTTTTATAAAATGTCTTGCTGAGCAATTGTAAAGCATTTTCTAAATAGCTAAATCAAGCAAATATTTGAATCAAGCCATTATTTGAATACTAACAGTTAAAATTTTTTTTTTCAACGTTTATTTATTTTTGGGACAGAGAGAGACAGAGCATGAACGGGCAAGGGGCAGAGAGAGAGGGAGACACAGAATCGGAAACAGGCTCCAGGCTCTGAGCCATCAGCCCAGAGCCCGACGCGGGGCTCGAACTCACGGACCGCAAGATCGTGACCTGGCTGAAGTCGGACGCTTAACCGACTGAGCCACCCAGGCGCCCCCTTTTTTTTTTTTTTAATTTTTTTTTTTGAATACTAACAGTTAATGAGAAAATCCTTTTAATTAAAAATTCTTCAAAATTTTTCTTTGAATTAAAATTTGCTGATATATAGTTTTTCTGTGTATACTTTTCTCACCCTCTTATTTTTTTGATAAGTGGAAAGGTATAAATAAAATCACACATGTGTTCTTACTCATGGACTTCAAAGCTATTTTCACCATTGAAACACAGATTTTACCTAGAAATAAACATAAAGGTCACAGAGGTAAGTATTTAGGAAAAGAGCTTTGGGGGAAAGATGCAACATTACCTTGGTAGTTCCTTAAGTCATGTCATATAAAAAATGTGGTTTATATTTTACATAGTATTTATTAATGGTGATATAAAATTGTTTGAATAAAGCCTTCCCCCATCGTCTGGTATTGAGTTATTAATTTTGTAAGTCTGGTATAGTAATGTTGTCCCATTCATTTTATAAGGCCTGAATATAATGCTATTGTCAAAAAAGTGTTATGGTTCCTCAAAAACTTAAAAATAGATATTCATTAATTCCACTACTGCGTATTTACCCAAAGAAAATGAAAACACTAATTTGAACAGTTGTGTGCATCCCTATGTTTATTGAAACATTGTTTACAATAACCAAAATATGGAAGCAACCTAAGTGTCCATTGATAGATGAATGGATAAAGAAGATGTGTAATATGTATACAATGAAATATACCTCAGCTATCAAAAAGATGAGATCTTGCCATTTGTGACAACATTGATAGACCTAGAGGGTATTATGGTAGGTGAAATAAATCGGAGAAAGACAAATAAATACCATCTGATTTCACTTACATGTGGAATATAAAAAAAAACAAGTCAACAAACAGAATCATAAATACAGAGGACACACTGGTGGTTGCTAGAGGGGAGGTGGGTAAAGAGGTATGGACAAAATAGGTGAAGAGGAGTAAGAGGTACAAATTCAGTTATAAATAAGTCACAGGAATGAAGAATACAGCATATGGAATATCATCAATAATATTGTATTAATGTTGTATGGTGACAGAGGGTAACTACACGTACGGTAGTGAGCATAGCATAGTGTATACAATTGTCCAATCTGAATTTGTATACTGAAACTAGTGTAACATTGTATGTCAGCTATACTTCAATTAAAAAAAGGTATTAGGGAAAACAGTCTCTGAAAATATTGGGAAACATGTCAGCCAAAATATTTGTCCTCACACCTAAATTTGTAAAGACATTGGAATCCTTATCACCACAGTGTTGATTATGTTCAGTACACTATTTTGGAGCCCGTTTGGGGCATTCAGGGAGAGGCTACTTTTATAAGAAAGATCTAAATAAGAACATTCTAGATGGGAACAGTTGTAATATACAGTTGACCCTTGACCAACATGGTTTCAAACTGTGCCGGTCTACTTTACTTACACATGGATTATTTTTGGATACTGTATAGTACTGTAAGTGTATTTCCTCTTCCTTCTGTTTTTCTCAATGTCATTTTTTTGCCCTGGCTTATTCTACTGTACAAAACATGTATTAATCGACTGTTTATGTTACCGGTAAGGCTTCCGGTCAACAGTAGGCTATTAGTAATTAAGTTTTGGGGGGATGAAAAATTATATGCAGGTTTTTGACTGCACCCCAACCCCTGTGTTATTCAAGGGTCACCTGTAGTTTGAAATATTCATACACATTTGATAAGTAAGTCGATAACCATAACTTTAATAAGTCAAGTGTTTCAAAATTTGGTGCTAAAGTTACAATTGAAAATTGTATATTGTTTTCCTTATCTCTAATTGAGAAAGTTATAAATCAGAAGCTAAGTTTGAAAACTGTTGTAACCCTATATTTTTCCTTTCTTCAAATAGATTTTCTGAAATCTTTGTGTGCATATGAAAAGAAATAAGTGTTTTAGTCATAATACTGATAGCAAAATATTTTAACTCAATTTTTTGCCAGTAGAATTTCCACATGACAGTATGACAGTCCCACTTTCTTCATTTTATATGTATTTAAGAGTCAGTCCTGAAAAATTAATAGCAAAAAGCATTCCTTCAAATTTTGTTTTTCTAAAAGTAAAAAAATGGAAAGCCCATTTTAAGGAACAATACATTAAGATAAAAAACTGCTTAAACTTTCATAAATGGCAGTTTTTCTAATAATTTCCAAGTAATAATTCAGTATACAATATGATTCTTGTTTAAACTTTTTTGTACCAGTAAGATCAAACATCACCTTTCAGAGATGATACACATTCAATAGACCAATGTTAATTGTGCTTTTTATCAGATTCACTTAAGTAGCATTATATATATATATACACATATTATATATACACACATATATATACATATATACGTGTGTGTGTGTGTGTGTGTGTGTATATATATATATATATATATATGTATGTATGTATCTGTTCTCAATTATCTAAAACTAAAATAGGAATTTATTTTATTTATGTGATTGTCCTTCTATTTAAGCAATCCCTAACTTTGGTTTAGTCTCTACAAGTATTATTTCAAGACCACATGTCATAAGCTATATATAATTCCTACAATGTCTTTTGTTTACCTTACACATTCTAAATAATATTTGACTTATTTCAGATGCAGTGGGAGTTGGAAAAAAGTATAACCAGAGCACTGGAAGAAGGTATGTTGCCAATATGTATGAATTTAGATATCATTGATTTCTGAAATAAACTCTAAATAGTAAATGGCATCCCTTTCCATTGTTTGGATGATAGATACTACATTCACATTTTTTGTACATATCTAATAAAAAATGTAAAAGTATGAGCATAATGAAGAACATACTTCTTCCTCATTTAGTCATCATGTTTCATAGCTCTTTTAAAATCTCCCAAGAGTCTAGTGCACCCAGGTGGCTCAGTTGGTTGGCCGACTGATTTCAGCTCAGGTGGGTTGAGGCCCCACAGTGGGCTCTGTGCTGAAACCTCGGAGCCTGGAGCCTGCTTCAGATTCTGTGTCTCCCTCTCTGTGTGTCCCTGCCCGCTTGTGTTTTGTCTCTCTCTCAAAAATAAATGAACGTTAAAGTTTTTTCAATCTCCTAAGTCTATATGTCTGTTATTATTTCTGGCGATAATCTTCCTTCACTGGTGCCATCCCTATGAAACTGTCAACCTGCACAAGTCTCAGAAAATGTGTGCTTTATCAAATTGTTGTTTCTGCTAGTAATAGAAGACCCCAAAAGCCAAAGTCGTTTTAGTAATGCTTGGTTAAGTAATTATAGGTCATATAGCTCTCACTTGACAGGTAATGGGTTTAAATCTTCGCTCATTGACTTTGTCATCATTGCTTTTGCCCTTGAGTCAAACTTCAGGTTCCTTAGCATGGAATGAAAACACCCAAATCAGTTTGCTTCTTGCCAGATTATTCAGCCTTGTCTCTCACTATTTGCCCTACTCTGCTGCTTTGCTCTAGCACCTTGTCAAACTAAACTACTCATAATTGCACAAGTGTTCTTCCTCACTTCTAGCTCTTTGTATGTGCTTCTTCCCTCTACCTAGCATACGTTTTCCTTGTCCTTCAGGTATCAGCTTACATATCACCTTCACCAAAGAGCAGACAATATTGACACAAAACTGGGATATCCTTTCTGTATACCAGTAGTGCTATGTTTTATACCTGTCACTTATACCTGTATACTTGGCTCTGTTTGGAAATGCCTGTTTGATTTTTCAGTTTATAGTTGATGATTGTTCAGGGTGGACTGTGTCCTCATCTTGTAATTTCACCTTGTAATGAAAAAACCAGAAACTCTGATATTTATCCACAATAGCAATTAATTCAGTGTGCAGCCCTGAGCAAAATATATTTAATAGTAATCTTGGGTTTCATATTGCAGTTGTATGTAGGTATTTTTCATTTTTCTTAACACTTATTCATGAAGGCCCCAACTTTCCTTTCCTTCCCCTTGCCCTTCCCCTTGCCCTTCCCTTCCCCTCCCCTTCCCCCCCCTCCCCTCCCCTCCCCTCTGCTTTCCTTTCTTTCTAACTTGTAGTTAAAAGTATTTTGTATAAGGAATATAATTCTTTCTTTTCCTTTTCAGCTGCTACTGAATTTGAATCAGGATCCTGTAGAACTCCTCTAGTATCTACTGATGATTCAATTCTAAATCAAGACCTGGTATGGAAAGCATCACAAGAATATGTACACATTTTGAACAAAAATTATATGATTTGAAAAATAGAAAAAATTTACTGGATGCTTACAAAACATTTTCATTGTTTCCCAATTGAACACACTATATGGCAAAATCTTGATTAAGATGAAAATCTGTGTAATATTTTAAACTATGCTTCTTGGCATCTCATTAACTTTTAAGCACATTTTGTACGTGGAAACCAGCACTAGAGGGTTTTACATACTTCAGACCGCTGCACTACCAGCTGTTTGAACAGCACCCAAACAACCAAGTTGCCATTAATACTTCAGTAGTGTTAATGGATGGCTTTTGTATTTTCCAATTTTTGTTACCATATGTGGACCTAAAGATTTAGACATTATTTTGATGTATTCCTGCTATGGCTATTGCCAATGTTTGTATGTATTACAGTTTTTTATAATGCCATAAAACCTATGTATAATTGTAAACACTGATTCATAGCTCTTTCCACATGGAGAAATAAAATTTGTCTAAGGCTTTTCACCTTTTCTCTTTATTTATTTTTGATTTGCTTTTTGGAAACAAAGTTAGAGAAAAGAAAAACTAGAGAAAAAAAAAGAACTCCCCCCCCCCCCCCGAGTCATTTGCAAGTAAATTGCTAATGTGATGCCTGATTCCTGTAGCATTTAAATCCTACAAATCAGTACATTCCACATAACTACCATACAACCTTCACAATCAGAACATTAACTCTAATACACTCAACGCTTGAATAATGGGGTTAAGGGCTCTGACCCCTATGCCCCATAGTCAAAAAGCCATGAACAACTTTTGACTCCCAAAGACTTAACCACTACTACTACCAATAATCTTTTGTATACTATATGTATCATACTATATTGTTACAATAAAGTAAGCCAAAGAAAAAAATATGAAGAAAATTATAAAAGAAAATATATTTACAGTACTGAAGAAAATGTGTGTGTAATCAGTGCACCCATTAAATAACTCTTTTGTTCAAGGGTTAAGTATAATTCTATCATTTATTCCTCGTAATTCTTTTTAAGTTTGGTCACTTATCTGTAGTATACGTTATACCAAGGAGGGTCCTGTTCAGAGCCATGTATTGAATTCAGTTGTGTGTCTTAGTCTCTTTCAGTCTAGAACAGTTCCTTTGTCTTTCCTTGACTTTCATGATTTTTAACCTTTTGACGAGTAAATTCCAGTAATGTGGAATGTCTTTCAATGTGGATTTTTCTTAGGTTTCCTTATGATAAAATTCAGATCATACGTTTTTAGCAAGAGTATCACTACAGTCTACTCTTTTCATTGCATCCTATCACATGACCTACAATTTGGATTTGTCCCAATACTGGTGATGTTAATGTTGGCCACCGGAGGTAGGATCTGCCAGGTTTCTCCCCTGGAATGTTAACTTTCCACTTTATAATTATTTAGTATTTTATGGGGAAGTACTTTGAGACATGTATTATCTCCTTTCTCAGACACCCTGTGCCAGGCCACCTCTTCTGCAGATGATGTGCCCCCCTGCAGGTTCTGAAAACCCACACTGGGCTATTTTTCCCCTGTGTAGATGCTTCCCCACCCTGTTCAGTCTGTGTTACTTCATTATTCTATATCATGCACTTTTCAGGGATGCTCTCACCTGAGCTCCAACACTGTGCAGGGTGACTGTCCCATACGTAATGCCTTCCCCATTCTGTCTAAGCTCCAACACCTCACTCTGGACCCCCACAACTCCATGCCTCTGTTTTTAGGACTGGGAACTAAAATGTTGGGGATGGGAAAGAAGAAAGGAAGGAAGGGCTCCACAGGTCTTTTATAATCAACTTGGCAAGCTCTCCAAAGCCAAGTTTCTGATTGGAATTGCATCGAATCTGGCAATAGTGTGTAAGGAAAGACATTTCTCATACTGATTTTCCCAAACAACTAGTATTTTAATTGCCTAAGCTATTCCCCACAACATATTGTTTATTACTCGAGTATTTTATCTGCAGATTCCTTTGGATTTGGTTCATGCAGTGACATAGAATCTAAATAGTGGCATTTTCGTTTCTTTCCAATTCCTAGAGCTTTAATTTTTTTTTTCTTTCCTACTACAAGAATGACGTTGAGTAAATGTGAGGATAATGAGTGTTTATGTCTTCTTGAAATTGCAACATGTAAAAGTATTTTTCTATAACTAGATAGTGGGGTTTTGAAAAGTATAGATCGTTTATTAGTCTCTTAGTTTGCTCTTACCGTTTATAACAGATCACCATCAACACAGTGTCTTAAAGCCATACACATTTATCTCACATTTTTATGGGTCAGAAGCTGAGCAATGACTTAGCTGGGTCCTTTGCTCAGGTTCTCACAAGGCTGTACTCAAGGTGTCCGCTAGACTGCGCTTCCCCATTTGGGTGCTTCGATGGGGAAGAATCTGCTTCCAAGCCCACTGAGTTTGTTTTTAAGAGAATTTCCTTGTGACTGTATGACTGGACTCATTTCCACAGCTCTTTGCTAGTTGGAGGCTTAGGTCCTAGTGGTTGCCCACGGTTCCCAGACGCTTGTCTTAGTCCTTTTGGGCTGTTCTAACAAAATACCATAGGCTTATGAAAAAAAGTTTTATTTTTCACAGTTCCGGAGGCTGGGAAGTCCAACATGAAGGCACTGGCAGATTCAGTGTCCAGCGACGGCCTGCTTCCTGGTTCATGGATGCTGGTCTTCCTGCTTGGTGCAGGGCCAAGGGAGCTCTCACAGCCCTCCTTTATAAGGGCACTAATCCCATTCATGAGGGCTCCACCTTCATGACTTAATCATTTCCCAAACCCCCCACTTCTAAATACTATCACGTTGAACATTAAGATTTAACACATGAATTTGGGCGAGTGGGGACACAAATATTCAGTCTAGAGCAAGGCTGTTCCTTGTTCTTGGCCATGTAGACTTCCTCAATACGGCCACTTAGTTTAGGAGGCCAGCAAGGAGAATGTCACTTCAGAGAAGGCTCAGTCCTCCTTGAAGGGTGTTCATGTGATTAGATCAGGTTTGCCTAGCATGATCCCCCTTTTGATGGACTCTGAAGTAACTGAATTATGTCTGCACAATTCCTTTACATTGTCCATATTCTAATAGCTAGAGTCAAGTCACAGATCTTAAGAGAAAAGAATTACAAAGAAAAGGTGACAACACTAAAGGGCAGATATTATGGGGTCACTTAGGGTCTTTCTGCTACAAGTATATTAAGGAAGTTCCCTTATGATACTAGTTTCTAAGTTTTGTCATGAATGAATATTGAACGTTAATAGATGTTTACTTCACATCTATTGAGATAATTTTTTTAAGTGTTTATTTTTGAGAGAGACCAAGCAAGCCAGCAGAGGAGGAGCAGAGAGAGAGGGAGACAGGCTCGGAAGCAAGCTCTGCGCTGACAGTGGTGAGCCCAACGCGAGCCCCACGGGCTCAAGTTCACACACTGTGAGATCATGACCTGAGCCTAAGTTGGATGCTTAACCGACTGAGCTACCCAAGCACCCTGAGATAAGTTTTTAAAATATTTGTGAATGGGGGGAGGGGCCAAGATGGCAGAACAGCATGGAAGTTTTCTGTGTGTCTCGCATCCATGAAATACAGCCAGACCAACACTAAACCATCCTGCACACCTAGAAAACTGATTGAAGGACTAACACAACAATCTGCACAACCTGAACCGCAGAATCCAGCAGGAATTTACCCCAAAAGAGCATAAAGAAACGACAGCCAGGGATTTAACCAACACAGATACTAGCAAGATGTCTGAACCAGAATTTGGAATCACGATAATAAGAATATTAGCTGGAGCCGAAAATAGGTTAGAATCCCCTTCTGCAGAGATAAAAGAAGTAAAAAATAGCCAGAATGAAATAAAAAGTGCTATAACTGAGCTGCAATCACGGATGGATGCAGAGGTGGCAAGGATGGACAAGGCAGAACAGAGAATCTGTGACCTAGAGGACAAACTTGTACTCTGTCTCTCAAAAGCAAATAAATGTAAAAAATTAAGATGCATATTAGACAAAAACAGGAGTTGTTTTGTCTTTTGGATGACACTTTGCTTTAAATTGCTTTTTTTTTTCTTTTTTGAGGAATACTGTTGTCGTTAGATGGTCTCTAAGTGATGATTAATTACTATTACTGGATACTATAGGCTCATCAGTTTTTATCCTTTTTCATGTCCAGTATGTATTTTTTTATTTTACTTTTAATTGGTATGCATAGAAAGATGAAAGGTAGCTTTAACTGAATAGACTTTTCCTTTAATGAGGATAAGTTACAGGTGGGTGATAAAGAAGAAAGAGATGTGCCTTAGATTCACACAAGACTAGGTTTATTCATAGCTTTCCTACTTGCTAGGTGTTGTGACCTTGGGAGCGTTACGTATCATCACTAAATATGTTTCCTGATATGAAAAGGAGGATAATAATACATCCTTCAAGGGTGGTTGTACGTAAATTATATTTTATATACATAGCATTTAATTTAGTGCCTACCGTATGCTTATCAGCATCGTTAACTATAATTATGCCTATTTTGTTAGCATTCACATTAAAATATTATCATTTTAAGCCTGCAGATAGTTTTTATACTTACTTGACCTCTAGATGGCTTTGAAGTGCACTGTGTCAGATTAAGGAAGACATGGGGAATTCTTTTTTAAAATCTTTACCTATTCAGATAAGTGACCTCCACATAGTTTCTTGTTTATCAAAGGACTTTAAATTAGCAACTCTATAATACATTACCCAAGTGGGACAAGAAGCTCCCTTTTGTCCCTTCATTTTAGTCTTGGAGATAATTTACAAAGATGAACACTTGAACATGTGAATGGTTGATTCTGAACAGACAGGCAAGATATTAACCTGATAAGTATATAGAAATTAGTTGTTTAAATAACTCTAAATTCCTAAGAGTGAAGTTATCTCTGTTATTTTAGAACAGCCCTCATGCTTGCTGTAAATTATGAATCAACAAATGTAGTCAGGCTTCTTCAACAAGGTATTGATCCCTTTCCTCAAGTTGTATATGCATGGACTGCAGCTGAATATGCTTATATTAAGGGTTTTAATCTGTGTTTGCATTAAAATGCTAGTTATTACTAAACTGAGGTTTAAGATAATTTAACTGTTAACTTCGTGCGTAACAAATGGGATTTCGTAGTTTGGTCAGGCAGTTTTGGAATGGCAGTTGGTTAGTCCACATTAGCCAGAAATCAAGCAAAGGACTAGACTAGTTGGAAGTAGAAATGTGTGCAGGATTCTTTATCTCAGGACTTTTGAGACCTTTATCCTTAAGGATCCTAACCTTACCCCTTTCGTTTCAAGTATAACCCCTATGCATGGGGTACACATAATGTTACATCTCTGTGTTTTCTAACTAGTAACTTGGGTCTTGAAATGTTCAGTTGTGTGGAAAACCCTGTACTTTCCTTTGAGAGCTATCTCCTGTACTCTCTCCCTTGAATTTTCCAAGAACCAAAGGAGCACCCTAAGACCAAAGAGACAGTCCTCTTTCACAAGTCGTAGGGAGGGGAAAAAAGAACATCCTGATCATTCTACTGTTTCCTTTGATTCTGTTGCTGTGGCATTGCTGTTGAAACTGGTGCTGCAGTCTGGTCGTGATTGACCTTTGCTCCCAGGATTCCCTTGCTGATCCAGATTTTTCAGTCTTCGTGGTGATCCACACTTAGATTTCAAAGTTACAAAGTTTCTTTTGTTCACTGCACACGCAGCACATATGCTCAGCAGCTATCCCAAAGCACCAGCACCCTGTTCTGGCAGCTCCTGGCTTTAATCATACACCCCTTTCCCTACACACTCAAAAACCTTACGTGGAACCCATATCTTAGCCTAGACTTTCATTATGAGCTACCCTCTGAGGATCTTGTTTCTCTTTTTTTTTGCCAGAAGATGTTAGTTGGGACCATTCTAAGCTGTCAGAGATGTTCAAATAATGCAGCAGGAAGAGATCGGGCTTCCTTTTCTCCTTTGTTAGATCTGTACCCCTGCCTTTTTTTTTTTTTAAAGATCTGTACCCCTGCCTTTTTTTTTTTTTTTTGAGTTGGGGCTCAAACTCATGACCCTGAGATCAAGACCCAAGCTGAGATCAAGAGTTGGAAGCCCAACTGATTGAGCCACCCAGGTGCCCCTGGACCCCCGCTTTAAATCCTGTGAAGCAGGTGCCCCTGGACCCCAGCTTTAAATCCTATGGAGCACCTTTTCTGAGGTCATGGAAGGTGTCATCTTGCCCTTCCCAGAGTCATGAGCGTCACCTTGCCTGAGAGGCCATGTTTTGGGTGTAATATCTCATTAAATCCTCTTATCAACCTTGTAAAATAAGGCAGAAAAATACTTGTTTTATAGAGGAAGATTTTGAGCCAAAGAGAAGTGGCTTATCCAAGAACAAATAGCTATTGGTTATAGAGCTAGGACTTCTGAGTCAAAACACTTTCCATAATGGCAAGCTAATTCTAATTATTATTATTTTTAATGTTCATCACTTTTGATAGAGGGAGACAGAGTGCAAGCTGGGTTGCGGGGTGGGGGAGATGGTTGTAGAGAGAGAGGGAGACATAGTATCTGAAGCAGGCTCCAGTCTCTGAGCCATCATCACAGAGCCCTTCACGGGACTCAACCTCACAGACCACGAGATCATGACGTGAGCCAAAGTCAGAGGCTCAACTGACTGAGCCACCTAGGTGCCCCAGAAAGCCATATTATTTTAAAAATACATATTAAAAATATGCTATGTGAGAAGTTACCAACGTGTCTATACTGAATAGAATGAAGAGGAAAGCTAACAAATAAGATATTCCTTATTTATTTATTTATGTGTCTCCTTCTTCCCCTTCCCCACTCTGCCCCTTTTTACCATACACGTAGGGGATTTTTAGGAATTTTATATTAAATATGAAATACTGAAGTATGGATTGCAAAAAGTTTGCCTACTATGATGCATTCACCTTCTCTAAGGTTCCCAACACTTTTGGACCTATTCTCCCATTTTCTTTCTCAAGAGTAAGCAGCAAGGTGTAAGAACAGTCATTAGAGCTAGGAGATTGTAATCTAGTTGTAGTTAACCCTTAGAGTAGCATGTATGCCGATGGCACTAGCACTCAGTCTACTTAGGTATCAGTTTCCTCTTTGTGAAGAGAAAAGTTTGGACCAAATGACACCATTGTCAGTTGTATTCTAGAAACTCCTATAAGCTCTCTCTGGACAGAGATTGGAAGGGGAAGAACAGAGGTTACATGGTCAGAGCTCTACCATCAGAACAGCTCTGCTTTAGCATTATTTTTGACTTCTTCATATAAAATTTAATTGGAAATACTATGCACACACACTGGCATGCACATACACACACATACACACACAATGCCCTATCAAGTAGCTTGCATCTCTAAGATCCCCTAGTTTGTGATATTTTATTCAACTTTCTCTAGTTTTAGCAGACTCTAAGTGCTCATCAAATAATGTATTTCCGGGTTCTGAGAGACTTATTAAATAAATGCTACCTTAAATCTCTTGGATAAATAAATCAAGAGCTTTAGGATTTACACATAGGTTTAGTCAATTGTTCAAAATGCTAACAATCATTCTCAAATCTCTTTTTGAGACCTTTTTCAAATTAACATCTCCTGAATTTGAGGAGAAAAGCTAAATATGAGAAATACACTTGCACAAAGGCTTTTGACATTCGAGAAAATTATGCAATGATGCACACACACTCTCTCTCTCTGAAATAATGTCTTTTTTTTTTTTTTTTAAACCCTAAAGTGCTATGGTTCTACTGTGAGCCTCTGAGCTCCTCTATGGCTGTGTTTCAGTACCTCCCTCAGGCTTGCTGTTTGTTTCAGTTACATCACCACGCGCACGTGTCAGTTTCTCCCTCAGGCTCGTGGTTGATTTCAGTTACATTACCACGTGCACATGTCAGTTTCTCCCTCAGGCTCGCGGTTGGTTTCCGTTACATTACCACCCGCACGTGTCAGCTTCTCCCTCAGCCTGGCTGTTGGTTTTAGTTACATTACCAGGAGCACCTTTGGGTTTCCTATCTTTACCTGCATCCCAGGTTTGCAGAGTATAATTTGTCAACAACTAGTGAAAATGGGTCCTAAACTCAAATTATATTTATGATACTACTACAGCATTGTGTTCCCTTTACACTGGATTGAAATTTTCACCCTTGGTACAAAACCAATAGGGGCTGCAATTCTGAGCACTTTATTGTTAGCCAACACTATTATACATGTGCTCATTTAAAAACACAATCAGTTTCACTTGAGAATTTCCTTGATACAGTTATAAAAATGATAACTGCATTCAATATCAATACTTAAGATCTTTTTAGTAACTGAGTGGTAAATCTGGAGTACCCAAAACAAAAATAGGGGTATCTGGGTGACTCAGTCACCTGACTCTTGATTTCCGCTCTGGTCATGATCTGGTGGTCTGTGGGTTGGAGCCCTGCATCGGGCTCTGTGCTGACAGTGCAGAGCCTGCTGGGATTCTCTCTCTTTCCCTTCTGTGTCTGCCTCTCCCCTGCTCTCTCTCACACTCTCTCTCTACAAATAAATAAAAACAATAAAAACAAAAAGACTTCCACTGTACATCAACCTGATAGTTGTCTCCAGGAAAAACACCTTGGCAGCAGCTGGTTGTGCTATAAACTCAACTATTCTTTGTTTTCATGTAACTTGAATTTAATGGAAGGAATGAATAACAAAAATGACTTCAGATTTAAGTATAGGTTTCATTCACTGTCTGAATGTTGGAACATCCCTATGAAAACTTCTGTAAGCTGAAATGGTGTAAAGCAAAGAGCATCCCCTGCCTTCTGAGAGATCACATTATACCACTAATGTTTTTATGGAAGTCCTACATCACCACCTGTTTTTGCTAACCAAAAGAAATCCAAGGTGGGGGGGGGGTTTCATTTTTACACTGTACTAATGTAAATTTTTCACAAAAACAAAGTCACATAATGCAAACTTTCAGAGAGCAAAGGATACCTCTGTTTGGGAAATGTTTGCCCTCAAAATGAATGAAATGAACCTTTCGTATAAAATACGCACGCACACACACACACACACACACAAACACAAGTGGCTGTGTTATGCCCAGAATTTGTGATCCCCAAAGACCACTAGGGAGCCGAGTCCGATGCAAAAGCAAAAGAGCCTTTATTCGAGCTAGCTCGAGCTCAATCCCCTACTTGCACCGACGCAGCGGTGAGATACCAGGGAGAGAGAGCGAGTTTCCAAAGCACAAAGGTTTTATTGGGGCCTAGGGGCAGTTGGTGAGGTAATAGCTATGGCCCCAGCCGATTGGCTGGGGAAGGGTCCGAGTTCTGTTAGGCAGGTGGGGGAGGGGGTGGCTCAAGGGAAGGAGGTGTGGTCAAAGTGAAGGACATAGAACCAGACGGAGTTGGTCAGTGTAGGCCCGCCCTTTCATTCCCCCCTTGTCATGTAACTTACGGACCCAATTATGGGACTGGCTGCATTTATGGTGACAAGGGGAACAAAGTTTGGAGGTTTACACAAAGTTCTGGGAAGCAAGTATCCCTGGGATGGGTCTGGGAGGTCTGATTATTGTCCCCAAGCTGGTGTCTATGATCTGCCAGGTGATGTTTGGGGGGGCGTGGGGACTCCCGGCAGCATGAGCAATGACAAGCAGAGTTAACAGAGTTATCAATATTAGGTGGGTCGAATGCGCTGTAGCTTGAGCTTGAGTGGGTTGTGTTGGTCCCGACTGATGGCCCATCGCGTGACGAAGTCCTTCCGGATCGAGGAGGGGTCCGCTGGCCGAACGTGGGTGTGATGGACCCAGGTCGCGATGCTGTCTACTTTGAGAGCGGTGGGGGTTGTCAGCACCACGATGTAGGGTCCCTTCCAGCGCGGCTTGAGGGTCTCTCGGTGGTGCCTCTTGACGTAGACCCAGTCTCCCAGCCTGTACTGATGAGGTGTCGGGGTCGGGCCAGCCTTGTAGATGGCACGGAGGCGCGGCCAAATGTCCTCGTGCGCCCTCTGGAGCCCTCTCAAGGAAAGAAAAAGTTCTTGATCTTTAAACTCAGCAATAAGTTCAGCTCGAAGGCTGGGAATAACAGGGGGTGGCCTGCCAAACATGATCTCGTAGGGAGTAAAACCCAGAGTGTAAGGAGTGTTTCTAACCCGGTAAAGGGCGTACGGTAGGAGAGTCACCCAGTCCCCGCCAGTCTCCATGGTTAATTTGGTAAGGGTCTCTTTTAGGGTTCTATTCATTCTACCTGTCCTGAGCTCTGGGGCCTATAAGCACAATGTAATTTCCAGTTTGCCCCCACCGCCTTGGCTACTGCCTGTGTTACCTGCGAGATAAAAGCTGGTCCATTGTCTGATCCTACCATGGCAGGAAAACCATACCTGGGTAAAATGTCTTCTAGTAGCTTCTTAGCCACCGTCTGAGCCGTTTCATGCTTGGTTGGGTATGCCTCCACCCAGCCAGAGAAGGTGTCTGTAAATACTAAAAGATATTTATAACCATACTTTCCTGGTTTGACTTCAGTGAAGTCGACTTCCCATTGGGCTCCCGGTCTGGTGCCTCTGAGCCTGGTTCCTTTTTTATTTGATGTGGCTCTCGCGTTGGTGAGTTGGCAGGTCTTGCAGGCAGATACAACTTGCTCTATTTTGGTGTCCTGTTGGTGAATCTTGATTCTGGCATGTCGGATTAAGTCTTTTAATTTTCGGGCCCCCATGTGAGTAGACCGATGCATGTGCTCTAATATTGAGACTCCGAGCCGGTCTGGCAGCACGAGCTCCTTGTTAGGTGTATACCACCATCCCTTTATCTCCTGGGCCATTCGGAGTTTCTTGATCCGCTGTAACTCCTCCTGGGAGTATTTGGGCTGGTCTGGTAAAACTGGGTCTCCCGGGTCCGGCAGTTGTATGGTCATGGTGGGGACTGGAGTAAGGGCGACTGCCTTGGCTGCCTGGTCAGCCTTTCGATTACCTCTAGCTAGTGGGTTATCAGCTTTTTGGTGCCCTTGGCAGTGGGTAATGGCTAGCTTGGCAGGAAGCCATAAGGCCGTAAGCAGGTTAAGTATCTCCTGCTTATTTTTTATCGTCCGTCCTTCTGCCGTCAGGAATCCCCTCTCCTGATAAATTGCCCCATGAATATGAGCTGTGGCAAATGCATAACGGCTGTCTGTGTAGATGTTAAGCCGTTTTCCAGCTCCCAGCATCAGCGCCTTGGTGAGGGCTATGAGCTCTGCTCGTTGGGCTGACGTTCCGGAGGGTAGAGCCTCCGCCCATACGGTGTCCGTTTCAGTGACCACCGCTGCACCCGCATACCTGTGTCCGTCTCGCACAAAAGCTGCTGCCATCAGCGAACCAAGTAGCCTCGGCATCGGGGAGGGGCCGGTCGGTCAGGTCCGTCTGGAATCCATGTACTTGTTCCAGGATTCCCGCACAGTCATGTAATGGAGCACCTAGGTCAGGGTCGGGCAGCAGGGTTGCAGGATTGAGGGCTGCACTGGGGTGGAACCGCACTCATGGAGGGTTGAATAGGAGGCTCTGGTAATGAGTCACACGTGTGTTGCTCATCCATCTATCAGGAGGCTGTTCCAGGACCCCTTCAATGGCGTGTGGGGTCGTGATCCAGATCTCCTGTCCTAGGGTCAGCTTGTCTGCATCCTTGACTAGGAGTGCTGTTGCCGCAATAATTCTTAGGCATGGCGGCCAGCCGGCAGCCACTGGGTTTAATTTCTTAGGTAAGCCACTGGGCAGTTCCAGGGGCCTAAGGCTTGAGTTAGAACCCCTTTTGCTATTCCCTTATGTTTGTCTACAAAGAGGTGGAAGGGTTTCGTAATGTCTGGTAGGCCCAGGGCTGGGGCACTTAGGAGGGCCTTTTTTAACTGATTAAAGGCAATTTTTTCTTTTTCAGTCCATTTAAATGTTTTCCCCTCTTTGGTAGCTTCATATAGGGGCCTGGCAATCTCAGCAAAACCTGGAACCCAGAGGTGGCAGTAGCCTGCTGATCCTAGGAATTCCCTCACTTCTCTTCGGGAGGTGGGAGTAGGGATCTTTAGGACAGTTTCTTTTCTGGCATCTGATAACCGCCGCTGTCCCCCCTCCAGGATATATCCCAGGTAACTTACCCTCTCCCTGCATATCTGAGCCTTCTTCGGGGATGCCCGGTACCCTAAGGCCCCCAGGGTAGCCAGCAGGTCCTGGGTCCCTCGCTCACAGTCTTTGGCCGTGTCGGCAGCAATCAGGATGTCATCTACATACTGTAGAAGGGTGAGGCCAGGGTGCTCCCTTCTGTACTCACCCAGGTCCTCGTGTAGTGCCTCGTCGAAGATGGTGGGTGAATTTTTGAATCCCTGAGGTAGCCGTGTCCAGGTGAGTTGCCCACTGTAGCCCTCCTCCGGATCATGCCACTCGAAGGCGAACAAGGGTTGGCTCTGGGGTGCCAGCGGCAGACTGAAGAAGGCATCCTTTAAATCTAGTACAATATACCAGACCCTGGAGGGCGCCAAGGAGCTCAAGAGAGTGTACGGGTTGGGAACAGTTGGGTGTATGTCCGCGACCCTCTTATTTACTTCCCGGAGGTCTTGTACTGGTCGGTAGTCATTTGTGTGAGGCTTTTTGACCGGCAGTAGAGGGGTGTTCCAGGGAGACTGGCAAGGAACTAGTACCCCTAGGCTTCGTAGTCTCCGGATGTGTGGCTGGATCCCCTTCCGAGCCTCCTGAGACATGGGGTATTGTTTGATCCTTACCGGACTCTCTCCTGGCTTGAGCTCTACAAGGACTGGGGTCCTGTGAGCGGCTAGTCCCATTCCCCCCGGTCTCTGCCCAAACCCAGGGGAATTCTTGTAGCCATCTGTCTATATTATCCTCTCTCGGGAGCGCCTCCTGGTGGAGGCAGTATTCATCCTCCAGTTTCATGGTCAGTACCTGGATGGGGTGGCCCTTGCCATCGGTAACCTGAGGCCCCCCTTGTCTGAAAGTTATCTGAGCTCCAATCTTGGTCAGTAAGTCCCGTCCTAACAGCGGGTAGGGGCATTCTGGTATTACCATAAAGGAGTGGGATACCCGGCCCGTTCCCAAATCTACTGTTCTTCGGGTAGTCCATGAATACTGGCTCATACCAGTTGCCCCTTGTACCCAGGACTTCTTGCTGGCTAGTTTTCCTTGTGGGGTGCAGAGGACCGAATGTTGTGCTCCGGTGTCGACAAGGAAGTCAACAGGGGTCCCCTCCACTTTAAGAGTTACCCTGGGTTCGGGGAGAGGGTCCGAACCCTGACTCCCCTAATCACTTAGTTCATCCAGCTCTAGGACTTTTACTCGATCAGCCTTGCTTCCCTTCCCGCCGGCCCTTTTCGGACAATCTCGGGCCCAATGCCCTATCTCCTTGCAGTATGCGCACTGATCCTTCTGCAGCCTCTGCTTCCCCCCCTTGGTGGTGCTTTTACCTTTTCTTGCGTCGTCTGCCAGCTGCCGGAGACGGCAGTCTCGTTCCTCGGGGGAGTTAGCAGTGGTAGCTAGTAGTATTCTGGCCAGGTCTCGAGTCTGCTTACTGCTGGCAGCCGCCATGGTGCAAGCCTGCTTGTCCTCAGGAAGCTCCCGGTTATTATATACCTTTTCGGCTACCACCAGTAAGTCCTGCAGACTTTTTCCCCCTAGTCTATCTATTTTCTGTAATTTTCTCCTAATGTCTATGGCCGATTGGTTTACAAAGGCCATGATAACAGCTGCCTTGCTTTCCGGAGCCTCTGGATCCATGGGGGTATAGGCACGGAATGCCTCCATGATCTGTTCTAAAAAGGCAGCCGGAGATTCATCTTTTTCCCTGTTGCACATTTCCTACCTTGGCCAAATTGGTTGGCTTTCTAGCAGCCATTTGGAGACCCCCCATTAGAGTCCGGCGGTAGACCCGGAGCCTCTCCTTACCTTCTGCCGTGTTGAAATCCCACTGGGGCTGAGTTAAGGGGAAGGAGGCATCTATCTGAGCCCGGTTGGTGGTGGGATTCCCGTCTGCGCCCGGAACTAGTTTTCGGGCCCCATTGAGGATTCTTTCTCTTTCTTCAGTCGTGAACAGGACCTGCAAAAGCTGCTGGCAATCGTCCCACGTGGGCTGATGGGTAAAAAGAACAGAGTCTAATAAATCAATAAGCCCTGCCGGTTTCTCGGAAAACTTAGGATTCTGAGCTTTCCAATTGTAGAGGTCACTAGTGGCGAAAGGCCAATAGTGATGGGGCTGATTCCCCTCCGCGTCTGGGGGTCCGGTGGCTCGCAGGGGCAGAAGAGTGGAGTTGGCGGTGGAGGCGGATTGCTACCTCTGAGCCCTTTGTCTGGTAAAGGGCGGGCTTCCCACTGGAGTGTTTCCGCCTCCCGCTGCTCTCTGAACAGCGTCTACCTCCCCCAGAGGGGGAGGATGGTGTTCTTCCGGCATCCTAGAGGGGTTATATGGGGGAGGAAAAATTAATTCTTCTTCAGTACCCCCCTGTAGGACAGGGTAGAGGGGTGCTGAAGGCTGGGTAAGACTTTTCTTCGTCTTTGTCCCCTGCAAAGCAAGAATGGGTTTTGGCTCCGGAGGGAGCGGGGCTAGGAAGGGCTTAAGCCAAGAGGGTGGGTCTTCTACAAGGTCCTGCCAAGTGATAATGTAAGGGAGCTGATCAAGATGGCCCGTCTTAGGCCGAGAGATGATACTCCTGACTCGGTGGATGGTAGGGAGGTCGAAGGTCCCCTCTGGTGGCCATCCGACATTGAAAGTTGGCCACTCGCTAGAACAAAAAAACTGCCACCGACCCTTTCGGACTTCCACACTGAGGTTGTTAGCTCTTCCCCTCACATCCTTAAAGTGATCAATCATAATACTTAGAGGAGTAGTCTGAGTCTGTCCCATAACGTCTGTCCAATAAGTCCACAGAACAAAACAGAGAAACACAAAAACAGACAAACAGAGGGCCCCTAGAAAGTCTTCCAACTCCATGGAAGCAAAACTGAAAGCTAGCTTAGACCTTTGAGGGGATTCCACGTCCCTCCAAAGACGACAGCCTCACGCCGACCAGCGGGAGCGACCCGATTCTTCATATATGTCAACCAAAACAACCTCCTGCAAAAGAATTAACAAAGGGCACATCTGAAAATCCTGATGTCTTTCATCCAGGCATTAAACAAATTTGCAAAAAATATAAAATAATGCTGTTGTATTTTTGGTTTGTTCTGAAAAACATAGCTATTTTTATAACATGTTATGTATATTTACATGTATAGTTTTATCATTGTCATTTTAAGTGAATTAACCAACATTTTAGAAAAAAATCTCAGCAATTAAATTTTATCTAATCCAGTAAATGTTGACAGAATTCAAAAGCCCAAAAAGTATTTTTTGGCTCCACAATAATCTGTTAGAATGTCCTACACTAAACTCTACTGTGTATACTTCATTATGGATTTTATTAAATTTATTTTAACCTACATTTCAAACTGCTAAGTTTATAGTAAAATAATATTCTAGGTCTCTACTGTTGTGGATTTTCTTTTTAATTTGGTGATATCATTAGACCTAATGACTGTGCTCTGTCGTATCTTGTCTTCATGAACTTTCACAAAATACTTCTCTTATGTTCTCTAATATGTAATGCAAGAGGGAATAACCAGATAAATTTGTCACTGGTCAACATTTCCTGGTATAATAAGTGTAGGGAATTGTGTAGGTGGTAAAGATGGAAACCCTATGCTTGAAGGCTTCAACTATACTAAGGGACTCAGGTTAATCAGACAGAGGCCAATGCACATGAAAACTGCACCAGCAGAATTTGTCATCAAAGTGATATCAGCAAACATGGAGGAGTAGGCAGCTCTAAGAGGCTGTTTCTTCACAAAAACATTAAAACAAAACAAAACAAAAAAACAACAAGCAAAACTGTCAGAATAAGCTATGTCAGAACACGGGAAAAGAGTCAAAGGTTCACAACAATCTAGCAAATACTGAATCAAGAAAAAGGTAACTTAAAAACGGTAGAAAAATATTGTGGCATTTTTATTTGGCATTACTCCAATCCCCTCCCCGGCTCAGTGGTGATCTTTAACAGTCTGAATATAGAGTATGGGACCCTGGTCTCTGGCTTCTGGAGGAAGCCGAGTAGATCTTTTCTCAAAACTCTTTTAGTCTGCTCTGACCTGCCTGGGGTTACCTAAAGGACTGACTGACCTGGGGTATTTATTTTTCTTACCTGACCCAGAAAACTCAGCACAGAAAATCAGTGGATATTATCAAAAACATTATAAGGCAAATGAACAAACCCAGCTGCCTGGGAAAAGAGATACAGTTAAGGCCTAAAATACAGCATTCAGTCTTGAGAAGGAAAGCTGGGAAGAGCTTTCCTTTGAGAAATTAGGCATTCGAAGTGTCTACATATACTGGGAAATTCAGAAAACCACATGCGTGCCCAGAGCAGGATGCATGTTCAAAAAAGACCTGAGAAGACCCTAAGTTTTTGCCTCCAGCTAAACTCTAGGCTTAATACAAATAGGAAATGAAGGCGAATGCAGAGCTATAAATAAGTACTGAATAATTGCCCCAGATTACAGAAGTAATCTGAAAAGAATGGGAGAGTGTATTTGGCTCCTAGCATTCAAGGAATCCCTTGTAAAAACACTAGCTGAACACAAGCTAAAGGAATAGAAACCTCAGAGACCACGTATGATAGAGAATACTGACTTTTCAAAATACATCAGAAAAGTCAATTAAACAACCACAAAAATAGCTACAGAACGTAACAAAAATATAACTCTGAAGAGTGGAAAGAATCATATCTCTAGTGTTCCAGGGGTGGCTGGGTGGCTGAGTTGGTTAACCTTCAGACTTCAGTTCAGGTCCTGATCTCACAGGTTGTGGGTCAAGCCCCATGTTGGGCTCTATGCTGACAGCTCAGAGCCTGGAGCCTGCTTCAGATTTGTGTCTCCCTCTCTCTTTGCCCTCCCCCACTCATGTTCTGTCTCTCTCTCTCAAAAATAAATAAACTTAAAAAAACAGTGCTCCACATTATTGAAAACAAAATGTACAGTTTTTGATACAAAATTTAAATCATGAAAATAATCAAGATATTATGGTCATCTCACAGAAGAGATTAACAGAAACTGCCCCCGAAAAGCACAGACAAGTTACTTATTAGACAGACTTTAAATCAATTATCTTAAAAATACTCACAGAACTAAAGGAAACTATGGACAAAGAGCTAAATGAAACCAAGAGAACAATGTGTGTGTGTGTGTGTGTGTATGTGTGTATATATATATATGAATATCATTAAAGAGAAAGAAATTAAAAAAAATTTTAATGTTTATTTTTGAGAGAGAGAGCATGAGCTGGGGAAGGGCAGAGAGAGAGGGAGACACAGAATCTGAAGCAGGCTCCAGGCTCTGAGCTGTCAGCACAGAGCCCGACACGGGGCTCAAACTCACAAGCCATGAGATCATGATCTGAGCCAAAGTCGGATGCCCAACTGACTGAGCCACCCAGGCGCCCCAAGAGAAAGAACTTTTTAATCCACAGACATTCTAAAGCTGAAATGTACCACAATGGAAATTAAACTTACTAGAGAGTTCAAATAGTAGATATGAGGAAACAAAATAAAGAATCAGTGAACTGGAATTTAGGTTCATTGAAATAATCTAGCCTGAGGAACACAAAGAAGGAAATATAAAAATAAAACCTAAGAGACATGTGGAATTCCATTAAGCATGTCAACCTATGAGCAAAGGGAGTCCAGAAGGGAGAGGAAAAAAGAACAGAAAGAATACTTGAAGAAATAATGGCCAAATATCTGCCAAACTTGAAAAAATACATGCATTGATACGCTCGAAGTTTAAAAAACTCCAAAAAGGATAAACACAGAGAGATCCAGGCTGAGACATATTAGCCAAATTGCCAAAATTAAGGACAAATATACAATCTTGGAAGCAGCAAGAGAGAATCAAATTACATGTAGGGGATCTTCAATGGGTTTAACAGCAGATTTCCTATCAAAAACTATGTCACCAGAAAGGAATGAAACAGCATTATGAAAGTGCTGAAAGAAAAAGCTGTCAACCAAAGATTCTATATCCTACAAAACTATCCTTCAAAATTGTGAGAGAGACTAAAATCTCCCAAGATTAACAAAATCTGAGAGATCATAACAAGTATATTTGGCCTCCAGGAAATGTTAAAGGGATTCCTTTAGGATGAAGTAAAAAAGGACAGCAGTAACTCGAAGTCAGGTTAAAAAATAACTCTAGTAAAGGTAACTACATAGTTAAATATAAAAGCCAAAATTATTGTATGTTTGGTTTGGAATGTCTCTCTCTATTTCTTATATTATTTAAAAGACAAATGCATGAAGAAATAACTAAAACTCTACGTTAAAGGGTGCACAATTTATAAAAGATGTAATCTGCAACAAAACCAATATAAGGGCAAAGCCATATAAAAGTAGAGTTTATGAAAGCTATTGATGTTGAGTTGGCATCAATTCAAAATAATTCTTAGAAATTTAACATATTTATAGTAATACCCAAGGTAACCATTAGAAAATCTAAAAAAAAAAAAAAAATTCAAAAGAGTAAAGCACAAAAATCAATTAAAGACAAAAGAAGGCAGTATTGGAGGACCTGAGAAACACAAAAGATAAAATACATGGAGAAAATAAATGGTAAAATGGGAGAAGTAATTCCTTTACTGCAATTGCTTTAAATGTAAATGAATTAAATTCTCTACACAAAAGGCAGAGAACAGCAGAATTGAATTAAAAAAATTTTTTTTATACTTCTTTTAGATCCAAAGACGCAAATAGGTTGAGGGTGAATGGATGGATAAAGATATTCCATAGAAACAGTAAACGAAAGAGAACAGAGGTGACCCTGCTATTATCACAAAAAATAAACTAAGTCAAAAATTGTTGAGGCAAATAAAGACGTTATATATTGGAAACTGTTGTACCCAAAAGTTATAACAAGAATTATGATACCTGAACCAAATAACAGAATTGCAAATTATATGAATCAAATGTCAGCAGAAATGAATGAAGAAATAGGTCTTCAGAGGTAATTAGAGATTTCAATAGCCCACTTTCAAGAATGTATACAATGTTTAGACTGAAGATTAATAAGAAAATACAGGACTTGAACAACACTATTAATTAGGAGATATTTTATATCTATGTGTGTGTTACATAATATATATATAAAACATACATTATATATATATAACATATATATATAAACATACATTCTTTCAATACATTATTTTCAAGTACATGGAATATTCTCCAAGATATGCCATATTTTAGACCACAAAACAAGTCTCAATAAGTTTAAAAGTATTGAAATCATTCAAAGTGTCTTCTTGGGGTGCAGTAGAATTAAACTAGAAATCTATAGCAGAAAGAAACCTGGAAAAATAACCTATATAAGGAAATTAACACACTCTTGAGAAGAAATATTTAAGGAAGAAATCACAAGGGAAATTAGGAAATACTTTGGAACAAATGAAAATGAGAATGCAATATACCAATACTTAATGGGATGCAGTGAAAACACTTCTCAAAAGGATATTTATAGCTATAAACATCTCCATTAAAAGAGAAATTTAAATCAGTGACCTAACTTTACACATAAAGAAGTGGCAAAAAAAAAACCCCACAAAAACAAAAAACAAAACGCAAAACAATGGAGAGAACCAACAAAATAAAAAAGGATGAACAAAACTGACAAACATTTGTATGACAAAGAAAAAAATAACATGCAAATAATGTCAGATAGGAAACTGGGAGCATTACTACCAATTTTACAAAAATGAAAAGGACTGTGACAGAATACAGTGAACAATTGATTGTATGCCAACAGATAACCTGATAAAATGAGCACATTACTAGAAACACACAAACTACCAGACTGACTCAAAAGGAAATAGAAACTCTGTATGGATTTAAAACAAGTAAACAAATTGAATCAGCAATGAAAAACTAAGCAATAATATACAGGAGCAGATGGCTTCACTTGTGAATTCTACAAAACATTTAAAAAATTAACATCAATGCTTCTCAAATTCTTCCAAAAGAGTTTCTCTTCTCTTTCTTCCAGAAGAGGAGAGAACACTTATTGATTCACTCTATAAAGTTAGAATTATCATGATCCAAATCCAGTTTGGTAGTTCCTCCCTCGAATAATTAAACAGAGAATTACCATATGATCCTGTAATTCTATTCTTAGTTATATACCCCTAAAAATGGAAAAATAGGACTCAAAAAATACATGTACACATGCGTTGATGGCTGCACTATTCCCAGTAGCCAAAAGGCGAAAATAACCCAAATTTCCATTAGTGGACACACGGATGAACAAATTGTGGTTCACACGTACAATGAAATACTATTCAGCCATAAAAAAGAATGAATTACTAATATCTGACAATGTGGGTGAATCTCTAAAACATTATGTTAAGTCAAAACATCACATTATTTTTTGGTCACACTTACATGAAATGTTCACAATAGGTAAATCCGTAGAGACCAAGAGCAAATTGGTGACTGTCAGGAGATAGAAGAGGAAAATGGGGAGTAACTGTTTAGCAGGCATAAGGTTTCCTTTTGGGCTGATACAAATATTTTGCACTTTGATAGAAGCAGTGGTTGCACACACTGTGAATGTATTAAATGCCTTTCACAGTAAATGGATCATTCACTTTATTATTTTTTTTAATGTTTGTTTATTTTGAGAGAGAAAGAGTGAGCGGGCGTGGGGTAGAGAGAGAAGGAGAGAGAGAGATTCCCGAAAGGCTCCATGCTGTCAGTGCAGGGCTCAACGCGGGGCTTGATCCCACGAACTGTGAGATCATGACCTGAGCCGAAACCAAGAGTCAGACACCAACTGAGCCACCCAGGTGACCTGGATTGTTCACTTTAAAATTGATAGTTTCAAACGTGAATTTCATTTTTTTTCTCAGCAGGCTCCATGCCCAACATGGGGCTTGAACTCACAATCCCGAGATCAAGAATCACACGTTCTGTTGACTGAGTCAGCCAGGCGCCCCAAGAATTACATTGTAATAAAATTAAAATTGTTCTTAACACCAGGCTTTAGGTCAGAGAATAAAGATAGTGAATGTGATTGGGAGAGAAAAGGTAATTGGAGCAACTAGAATTCCTAAATGTTGAATCATAACCTATGTAAAAAAGTGTTCTTACTGGCCTTGTTCCCCTAAGGTTATATAATTACAAATGATGTCCCAGCAGAAGCAAGGTGAGCTGTGAATCTAGGATCACAGATCTTCTATGCCATATGCAAAGTGCAAACTGTAATGCACAGATTTAAGGAAGAGTCTTCCGTATAAATAACGATGTTTCCCAAGTCTCATTTTAAGGATGCCAGTTTTTCTAGAGTTTATTCAACTAGACCTTACATTTAGCAGAACAAGCTTAGAACAAGAGAAATATTGGTGAAAACAGGCCAAAGCAATGAATATTCACTGAAATTGTTCCAACTAAATTTTGATTTTTACGAACAAAGGCATAAACTGGGATATTATTTAGTTTAAAAGGCTATTTAGTTAAGGTTTTTATTTGTTTGTTTTGTTCATTTGTTTTGACAGAGTCTCCTCTTACACGTAGTGAGTGAACTCTAGGATGGGAGATCTTACGTTACTGTTCAAACACAAAGAACTGGATGATAAAGTCCCTGGCAAATAATTGCATATTAAAATACTCACTTCTACAAACACAGGGGGCAAATGTGTGCTGAACTCTTTCTTCTTTTTTCCCCCCAGTTGGATAAGCAGTTGAATGCAACTCCCTCTTTTAAAGAAACTTTGCAGGGCACCTGGGTGGCTCAGTCGGTTAAGCATCCGACTTTGATTCAGGTCATGATCTCACAGTCCGTGAGTTCGAGCCCTGCGTCGGGCTCTGTGCTGACAGCTCAGAGCCTGGAGCCTGTTTCAGATTCTGTGTCTCCCTCTCTCTCTGGCCCTTCCCCGTTCATGCTCTGTCTCTCTCTGTCTCAAAAATGAATAAACGTTTAAAAAAAAAAATAAAGAAACTTTGCTTCTGAAGGATCAGGCTGCCTTGCTCTCCCCCATTTTTAGAGGCCAGGCTATCATATTTCCAAAATTTATATTTCAAAGAAAAAATATAACAAAATATTTAAAGTCATACAGTGACATATAAATAATTGTTATACAATGTAGTTTAGAAAAGAAAGTGGGCACTTATATTTTATCATGGATATTTGAGGTTCTAATAAAATACAATAGCTGAAAAATAATTCATACAGAATTGATGTGCATAATTATCTTTTTCTTTTCTTTTTAAAGGAATCTATCAGGGTTTTTTTTTTTTAATGTTTTTAGTTTTGAGAGAGAGAGAGAGAGATACAAAGTGCAAGTGGGGCAGGCGCAGAGAGAGACACAGAATCCGAAGCAGGCTCCAGGCTCCGAGCTGTCAGCACAGAGCCCGATGCGGGGCTCGAACCCACAAACTGTGAGATCATGACCTGAGCAGAAGTCGGACGCTTAACTGACAAGCCACCCAGGCGCCCCGAGAGCTGTTACTGTTAATCACACTTTGTACATGAGAAAATAAGTCCAATATGTTTAAGGGCTTGTAAATAACACAACTGGGGCAAGAACTGAAGTGTAAATACATAATATTCAACAACAGGCTGTAACTTCATTCTATAAGTTGATTTTTGGACTAGTTCAATCCTACCCCAGAAAATGACTATTTTTTATCATCTGGAGCAATGTCTGGTCTTTGAGGAACCTAGGCGGGCCGGTTGTAGTAGCATACCAAATGGATTTGCTCCTGGAAGACATTTTGGGGAGTTTTAGAAGTCAGCAGCTTGTCTCTGTCTTCCAATATCAGCACCTGCTAAAGAGCAGTAAAACTTCTGGGTACTGAAATAATCCCCAAAGAGGAATTAAGCCTTCTGATAATTTATATATTAGTGTTAAGCTCTTTAACGTAAAGGACACAATTTAAAGATCACTGCAAGGGCAATTTGGCAATGTTCTTTAGACAAGGGGAAACTGGGAATATAAAACTACAAGGAAAGAAAGGAACAGAAGAAAGAAGCACTTAGGGGCTTAGCTCATTTTCTTTTTATCAAACCCTCATTGTCTCTCAAGTCCTCCCTCACCGCCATCATTATAGTTGAGGTATCACCTACATATGGGCACCTCCAGGCTCCACTCCCTCATCTTCGGCCCACAATAGAAGTCAAATGTCCCCCGCATTTATTAACTGACAAACATAAGTCTCTAAGTAGTGATGGAGACCAAAAATCTCCTTGGCATTCTCAACGTATGTTTTACATTTCAGTTTCCCCAAAATACCTTACATGATATTTGAGCCACAAAATTACTGTGCCATTTGCAAAATGTCTGGTTATGCATTTTTTTATTCTAACCAGTGCTAATGTGTCTTAAGATACCACATATGGCTACCCTCTTAAGGCATTTGAATGTGAAATTATCATCCACAATACCATCATAAGAGAGGAATAAAGACAGATTACCTGGGGTTAAGAGGATGACTGACATACTGATGAGTAAGCATACAACTAAAATCACCAGCAGGGCAATAGCAATTCCCTTCCAGTTTCTCTGTGGAGGGCTGTTACTTCCCAGTTCCTACCGAGATAGAAAAAATTTAAAAAGTTTCATAATTATACATGCTCCAAAAGAAATGTCTTCATAAAGGAATGATTCACTGCATGGCACAATCGCAGTTTGAAAGCTTATTAGGATCCTTTTCCTCTTCAGTAGCTCATTTATATATTATAAATGGCTATCTTTTGGGGGGGGGGCGGAATCTTATTTCTCTAAGAGCTAAACCAACAGAGCCTGATGCCTGCTGTCCAAAATGTAGATGGCATTAAAATGCATCGACTATAAACCCTAGGACAATAGCCAAAATACTCTACAAAATAATTATGGAAATAAACACACCCACTTACATTTTTTTTCTTACTACAATGGAACCTACAATAAAGATTTAGATACAAATACTTCCCAAGCACTGTGGACTACTTTTCTCACTGGATAGTGGGGGGAAAAGAGTAGAGATGGGAAATCATTCAAAATGCCCCATGTTGCAGAGCAGGGCACATCTGTCAACACAGCAGGTCTTTTTTAAACGGTTCCCCCTCCACTCATAAAAGTCAACAGGATGCAGTAACTAAATTAAATGAGTGCTTCGATATCAATGGTTGATAGCATCCTCTCCCTAGGCAGCAGGCCTAATATTGGCAAGGAGGGAAGATGGATGCGGAAGGATAAACTTGAGCATCTCTCACAATACATCGAATAAAGCTTTTCATTTTTCAGATGATGCGTGTTCTACCCTGTTGACTAGAAATGTGTGAGCATAACTCACCAAAGCAAAGCAAACACCACACTGGCTTGAAATGAACGCCGGATTTTCTTTGCAATGAAGTTTATAAAACACTGAGTCTCTCATTTCTTTCTTCCTACGCCATCTCCCAGCTTCCCTTCCTCCTTCCCAACCAAGACTTCTTTATTCAAAACTCAATAAGTTTTTTTTTTTAAGACAAATGAAACAAAATGTAAAGGTATCCAGTTCACTAGGTGTGCACAGATCACTCAACAAGCTTCAGAGAAGCTCTGCTTTAAACAAAAATAAATAGGATAGCAAACATTTAGTAAATTATAAATGGGTTCCTGTGACTCACAGATTAAAACATTGAGCACATTTTCATATAGTGATATTGGCTTCCAATTCTGCCATAAATACTTTGGATGTAAAGAACTACACCCTAAATAAATGTAAGAAGAGAACGTGTGTGAAAGGTATTTTGTTCTTGTTTTTCCTTTTCTCAGATCAACTGCTTTGTCTTTCAGAACCAAATCCAGCAGAGGTCAATTCTATTATTTATTTATTTATTTATTTATTATTTATTTTTGAGGGGAGAGAGAGAGAGAGAAAGAGAATGAATGAGCAAGGGAGGGGCGGTGAGAGAGAGAAACAGAGAATCCAAAGCAGGCTCCACACTGTCAGCTCTAACCCATGAACCCTGAGATTATGACCTGAACCAAAGTCGTACACTCAACCAGGTGCTCTATTTTTTAATGACTCACTCTATACCTCTTTTCTATGCTTCTTAATGCTTGTTATCCAACACCCCTATCTCTCTTGCATTTTGGTTAGAATCTCCATTCATATTTGAACTGTGCAAGTCCACTTATACACAGATTTTTTTTTAGTTTAGTACTGTAAATGCATTTTTTATCCCTTATGATTTTCTTAATAACTTTTTATTTTTGCAAGCCTACTTTATTGTTAAGAAGTGGGTGTATAAATAAATAAACAGTAAAAAAAATTTTTAAATATACCATTTTTAAAATGGTAAAACACATTTGAGTAAAAATAAAATTTTTTTTTCTGTTCATAAAGTGATTCACATAAGAATGTATGGCTCCTTTAAGATGACTCATCAATGCCCAAGGCATCTACTAGTCTGTTTAGGAACTGCAGACTTAATGAGCTCCTAATAGAATTCTCCCCTTTCCATCCACCTTAGATTCTCTTACCGAGTCAATATTTATAAAACATGGTTTTACTCCTGTCACTTTATTACACAAAGTCCTTTAGTGTCCTAGTACTATCCAAATAACCAAAATGCAAATCAAAATTGAGCATAACACTTGTCTCTTGCCAAGCTCCAGTTTCCTCAGCCAGCTTGATCCCTTTTGAGAAAGAACACAACCCATACTGCTCTGATAACCATTTGGCACAGACGCTTCATAAGCTTCAACCTTCACATCACTTTCCATCCTGATTCTTTCCCATCCAATCCCTTTTGCATGCCTCTGCTTATAGGCACTGTCCATCATTCAACATCCAGCTCTAATGTCTCTTCTTTTGGGAATTTCACCTAATTATGCAAGCCAAATATGATTTCCCTTCCTCTGAAAAAAAATGCCTAAAATACATTGTACTAATAGGCTGAATCCACCTCTACCACTGAATAGCTGTGAGATTGCAAAGATGCATCTTTCTGAGCCTTTTTTTGTTTTCTCTGAACAAATGGAGTAATAATGTAATTTTTAAACGTAAGAATTAAAACCAATTCTTCCACCAAACTCTTACTGACAATAAAATTCACATGAAATGAACTACTTGGAATGTTCCTCCTCAACACACTTAACCTAGGTCACTCTGTCTCTACCTTCAACTTCTCATCTCAAATGATCCTTCCTGACCACTCACTCAAATAACATTACATATCCCTTCTATCCATTCCCTCCCCTTTCTTTTTCTTCACAGCACTATCATTTTAGGTATATCACAAGTCATATTTAATCATCTATCTATAGTAATATATCAAGTTATTTAAGAATATATAATGTGTTTAAATGTTTATTCTATCCTTCTCAGCCCTCCAGAATAGAAACATCATGGTGTCATTAATATAGTACATCTTGTTCTTTGCTATATCCCTAGCATTGTGAAAAGTGGCACATACTAGGTATGCCATAGATAATTCTAAAAAAAATGAATGAATGATAGCAGCTATGATAAAGATAACGATGATGGTAGTGGTGGTGGTTCTGATGATAATGCTTAAAGCCGTGTGTAAAAAGCCATCATATCCCTGTCAAAGCTACTATCTGCTGAAAGAATGACATCTTAGACAGCTTCAGATTTCTCAAACTTCTGACTAATGTCTGGTTCTCTTAACAGATGCTTAGAAAATAATTGCCCAATTAATTAAGTGGTATAAATGGAAACCCAAAGGGGGATAGAGATACAGTGTCATTAGGTAAATATACATTAATAGCAAACTTTTAAAATGTAGCTACTTGCTAAAGATTAATTTGACTGAGATTACTTTTAGCCTCATTTATCTGACGCTAGCTTTCTAAAATGCAGTTGCCAACTTTCAAGTTAACTTCTTCAGCAAACTTAGTCATTTCTATTGCCATGGGAAGTGGTCCTCACTGGCTTTGCTTTTCAGTGACTTTCTACAAGCCGACACCTGAAACCAATTAAGTGCACTTGCCAGGCCCACAGAACAGGTATGGTGCCGTGTAGCCACCTGAGAAAACATGTTAAGGAGTTGGCAATGAGGTCATCTGGATGCTCTGGAGGCAGAACAGAGTCTGTGTTGGAAATCATATTCACAGAATAGGTTTGAGGGTACTTTCAAAGATATAAGGACAAACATGTAATAATCCATATAGGAGCTGCTTTTGTAAATTAGTTCTCCAGGGGACAGATGCATCAGTTGAAACATTTTTGTCCAATTGCAGATAATATTCAGTGCTGTGACTGTCAAGAGACAAGTTGGAACTGGATCTGTAACCTAGCTATTCATGTTATATCGACAGCCTATCTACTCATCACCTTCCAGAGAACAGTTGAGCTTATACGACAAGGTTGTCCACTAAATGCATGGTTGACCTAAATCAAAATGCATATGTGTTCAAGTGCAGAGAAAAAAGTGCTGGGAATTATACACGAAAAAACATACAAAATTTATGTGTCATTTCCTTTGCAAAATAAGGGGGGAAAGACAAAGCGATCCTATCTTCTGGAAAAAGTAAAGAATAAGAAAAATTTGAAGGCCTTTTTAAACTTATACTATTCCACTTGTCCTTTCCCTTAGACAACTACAATGTATTCATTGCCATAAGCACCATGAGAAGAAATATTCCTCCAGATTATGATAGTCTCAAAAAGTGGTAACATTTACAGAAAGATTCAAAGGGAGAATCAGAATATTGAATTATGTCTGTAGATTCGATGTCGGTGTGTTTTAATACAGATAGATTTTCTTCTACCACATGTCTACTTTCTGAGGACCACAGGGAAGATTCTTTAAAATATCTTTATTGCTATTTGAAAAGGAGAACTTCGATTTTCAGCCTTAGAGTATTAGTATTAAATACAGTGATTCTTAGCTTGGTTCTCAGTACAACCATATTACATCCAAAAACTCAACTCTTCTCTTTTATTTTATCCCCTATATATACTTCTTTTATTGCTTCAAAACTCTCTGCTGCACTGAAGTCTTCACAAAATCAAAGTGTTAATGTTTTCTGACATTAGGGCAGAATAGGCACAATAGGGCTTCCTTCCCCCCCTATTCCTGTAGTTTTAGAGTGCTACACTATTAGGAAACAGAATGACCCTTTTCAGGTCCTGGACGTAGTCATTTTTGTTTAACCAGACTCCCATTCTTTCTCTTATACAAGTTCTGATGGAAGTAAACATTAAGATATACAGCTGGTTCCAACTGAGAGAATATGCAGGTTTGAGAACTTCTGTTCACGTTACTCCAAGAGCGAATCAAGCATCATGAAATTTTCTCCCAAAATGTCAACCTGTGTAGGGTCAGTAATCTCCACTTCCTCAGATCACAAAAGATATCAAAATACTTTGAGAAATCTAACCTTCTTAACATTCTGTTTCTCCTTTCTTCCTTTAATCCTAAATGTCTAAGTCTTCTTACCTGCAAATGGTCTCTGGCTCATTTCTAACTCCTTGGGTATCGGGGGTATCCTTGGGGGGTATCGGGGAGGCGGGGGGGGGGGCGTGGGGGGGCGTGGGGGGGGGTAGCAGGGGGGGCAGCGGCGGGGTGGGTAGCGGGGAGGGATAAAGGATTAGTATCCATACTCTATAAAGAATTTACCAAACTGAACACCTGAAAAACAAATAATCCAGGGAGGAAATGGGCAGAAGACATGAATAGACACTTTTCCAAAGAAGACATCCAGATGGCCAACAGGCACATGAAAGGATGTTCAACGTCGCTCATCATCAGGGAAATACAAATCAAAACCACATTGAGATACCACCTCACACCGGTCAGAGTAGATAAAATTAACAACTCAGGAAACAACAGACGTTGGTGAGGATGTGCAGAAATGAGAACTCTCTTGCACTGTCGGTGGGAATGCACGGTTGGTGCAGCTGCTCTGGAAAACAGTGTGGAGGTTCCTCAAAAAATTAAAAACAGAATTACCCTACAACCCAGGAATTGCACTACTAGGCATTTATCCAAGGGATACAGGAGTGCTGATTCATAGGGGCACATGTACCCCAACGTGTATAGCAGCACTATCAACAATTGCCATATTATGGAAAGAGCCCAAATGTCCATCAACTGATGAATGGGTAAAGAAGATGTGGTTTATATATACAATGGATTTTTTTAAAATTTTTTTTTCAACGTTTATTTATTTTTGGGACAGAGACAGACAGAGCATGAACGGGGGAGGGGCAGAGAGAGAGGGAGACACAGAATCGGAAACAGGCTCCAGGCTCTGAGCCATCAGCCCAGAGCCCGACGCGGGGCTCGAACTCACGGACCGCGAGATCGTGATCTGGCTGAAGTCAGACGCTTAACCGACTGCGCCACCCAGGCGCCCCCAGATTGCATTTATAATGTGGAGGAAGGTCTGCTTCTGCTTCTCCTGGCACCATTTTTGTATTCAAAGTAAGGATGCATATGAGTCAGCTCTTGGCATTTTCCTTCAGTCTGGTATATAAGATGTGGGGCATTTGGGGTATTTTGGCTCATGCTCATCTTATTTCTTTGGTCAATCCAAATATTTCTGGGAAGAAGTATTTTAACGCTTCTTACGGCACTATGTTTTCTGGAAGTCAACCTGCACTTTCATGGACTCTTAAAAATCAAATCACATGCTGTTTCTGTGTTTGGAAGCATCTCTCAAAGACATTTGCTGATTACCATGTTAATGCCTAAAAAAACGTTTTAGAGCTTTTTTCTATGAGTGCGTTACCTTAGCATTTGGGATTTAGATCTGTCTCCGATTCAAAGATCAAAGTATCATCATGGGAACTATTTTTTCAGGAAATTAGATTTTCCTGGCTGAGATAGCAATGAATGAATCTGATTGTCAAGGAAAAGTCTATACATTAACAATATTCTAAAGGAGGAATAAAGAGTCTTTATCCGGGTATTTCAGAACACTGAGGGAAATTGTTTAAGGTGGGCCAGATTTTGGCAATGATTGTTTAAAATATTGAAAAAAGGAAGATAAATTTTTTATTTTTACTCCTTTATAACCACAAGATGGCACCATTTTCCCATTTTTTAAAGTTTGACACTGTTGTTTTTCATTTTTTACATTTTTTTCTAAGATTACAAGTTGTTGGGTGGTGTTTGGTTATAACTTTCCCTCAAATATGGGCTCATAGATTATAAGACTTAGAGTTCCTGCATTAACTAAGAATTTGCAGGTAGAATAAGATTTGTAATTTTCATTGCTTGCAACAAAGCTTCAATGTGGAGGGGGTGACTAATGAATAAGGTGGAACACTGCAGTAATTTTGCTCACAAATGTTAAATTACAGAGTAAGTTTCAAACTTAAAGCCTCATATTGGCAATTTTATTAGCATTTTCTCATACAAACTCATATCTATGACTACAAACCAGCTACTAAAAAGCAATAAATACTAGAAATCTATTTACATGCTTCAGGATCTGGCTATATGTCTTGTCTTTGTTACCATAATTCTAATGCATTTAAGAGTTTGGATGGCCAAGACCAATAATCAAAGTATATTGTATCTAATTGCTTCCTGCTAGCTTTTGTAGATTACCCAATAAATAAAATTGGGATTTCTCAAAATGCCTACAAAATAGATTTTGGCTAAACATTCCACAATCATATTTTCTATGATGTTGTTTTTAAAGCAACTTGAAGTTGTGACATCCTTGTTAGACTCTAAGCCCTGGCGACTTTGGATAAGGCCCAGAAAATGGTGAGAAGGCATTGACAAAGCAGGCCTGTTATAACTGTTTTCCACATTAGTTTACAAGTGTTAGAACTGTTCCAAAGGACATAAAGCAGAAATGAAATTTTCTCATTCAACTGAAAAGTCCACAGATAACCTGGCTTCCAGGACAGTTGGATTCTGGGCTCAATATCATTAGGGCTTGACATCCAGCCCCTCCATGCCTCTTCTCTGCCTTGCACTGGGCTGGCTTTATATGCAAGCTTCCCCATCATGGCCACTGGGACTTAGAGTCTCCCTCTTCGTGGCAAGATGACTACATCAGTTCTAGACTCAGATGAGTTCAAGATTTAAGCCTAGCGGGAACACAAGACCCTTTACTGAGAGATCTGGGAATCACACATATGCCCACCCAAGAACCAAGCTCCATGGGTAGGGGAATGTGGATCTGAGACATATGGTCCACCAGTGGAGCAGGGGTAGAACCCACCCAGAGTACGTGGACTAGATTGAGGGAGGAGTAATCTCCAGACTGAAATAGGGGGCTGTTATAAGAATGGGTGCGGTGACAGGATCTTACTCTCGAACAGTCTTGCACGGCCCTGAGCCTAAGGAAAAGCAGTACTGGGTGCAGAGGAGATCTCTATGCTTCTGAATATATTTTGTGGAGGTATCAGACTTTTGCATACCTGTGTGTCCCCAAACTTGCTTACCTCCTGCCAAAAAAACCCTCACCTTTCCAGAATACCATTCTGTGTTTGGTATAATTTAAGTGCTAGATATTACCTCCTGGACTTTTAATGCTTTAATTCAAAACATGACCAATAATATTAAATACTTCTGTGCATACCTGTATGACTTATTATGTTGTGAACTTATTATGTGGAATGTGTTTTATCCATCTCTGGGACTGATGTTAGCTCTCAATATATGTCGGTAAAATGAATGAAGGAATAATAAAGATTTAAAACTTAAGGGAGATGGGACGAGCAGTTTGTGCTTTTCAGAGCTTGGAAACATCTGCCTCTTCTGACAAAGAATCCCTAAATCTTGCTGCCTAATTACAGATCTTCAAATATTATAGCGTGTGGTGGTTAAGGCCAATACTGTAGCCCATATGTAAAAGTCACTACTGAAGTATTGTTTTGGTGCTTGTCAAATTGTATTTCCTTATCTGGGCCATGTTAAACCTTCTCAGTTATTGTGTTCATTCTTTAGAGGTAGTTGGGGACAATATTAGCTATTTACTACACTCTCAAAATAATTTGGGGCAGAACAGTATGTGTTCTCTGAGTTTTCCTTTTTTTCTGGATCAGAGGATGAACTAATAGCTTGTGCCAGAGAAAGAGAAAGGGCTGCATAGGTGAAATGTGATTACGTGCGATTACTGTCAATTGTGGGTATTTAATGGTCCAGTCCTGGTAAAGAGAGGAGAGGGAGCGAAGTGTGATTGGTTGTATTTAAGTAAGGTTAGATTAATGAGAAAGTGTCCAAACGTATCTAATTGAGAATAATACATAATATCAGATATGGTCTATAATTTACTCAAAAGGTTTACAGAGGAGATAATGTTGCCCAAATATATACAAGGGCCATGTCATTTTTAAATTATATTTTCCTTAGTATACAAATGCTGTGATCCACTTAAGTGTGTGCATAATGAGAATTCACAAATGCTGTCAAGGCAAATGCTACGATGGTGTATGGAAGCCTCTTTGGTTACAGGGGTGGAATATACATGGTTGGAATTGCAGTGGGAGGGAAAGGAGTGTCTCTGGGCATTTTGCAAGTGAACGGGCATTGAGTAACCTAATTTGGGTTATGTGAGGAGAAGTCAGATATAAAGTGATCTTGGCCAGGAGTTCCCTGTCTGACCCAAGGGTACGAGTTGGCTGAGAATACAGGCAGGATGAGAAGGAGGGTAAGAATGTCAGCTGTGCTTAGAGTTAAGCTCTCCTAGCAATGCTATTTGTAAGTGAGAGGCATACTGAAGGTGTTTGAGGAAGGAGAAGGAAGAGATCTCAGCTCCCACCTGACTGTTAACATATTCTGGTTTAGCATACCATCCTGGGCTTACGGAAGACAAAGGAAGGGATCCCAGTGGGGAACCAGCTATCTTCCCGTTCTAAATGCTGTTGTAAAGTTGTTGTCTAGCTCTAGTTCTGGGAACTTCCTCTCCTCTCCCTCCCTTTACCACGAGTTTTCCTCCTCTTCGTCAGTCTGATCCCTTTTGGTTGTAAGTAATAGAAGCCCAGTGCAAACTATCTTAAGCAAAAGTGAATTTTATCAACTCATGAAACTTAAAAGTTCAGGACTTGAATGACTTCAAACAGTTACATATAGATGCTCCACTGTTGGCTCTGTTTTTCTTTGTATTGTCCTCATCCTCCTCCACATCTGTCCATGTTCCAGGAAAGCTTGCCCCAGCAGCACTAGATTTTCATGATATACACAGCCCTCAAACCAGAAGCCATTAGTCTCTCTCCTGGTATTCCTATAAAGGACCCTCATTGATTGATCTGGGTTATGTGCCCACTTGACTGGCAGCTGCGTAAGAATTATATGGACCATATAAGGTGGAATTACCAAAAGAAAAGGTTTATGGGCAGATTTTAAATGTAACCTGTGTCCACTAGATCTTCCTAGGAAAGTATCAAGACTACAGCATGGCCCCAGGCCCATGTTCCCAATGCAGTAGGAACTACATTACTAAATTCAGTGAAAATGCACAGCTTGTAATTATGGTTGAGGACTAAATCTAAGTCTGGAGATCTTCATCTTAGGAGGAAAGTCTCATGGAGAGAATTACATATGTGGCCTGTTGTTACTCTCCAGTATTTCCTGTTCCTTTTAGCTGTTTACCTCTATGGGTGAGCCTAATGGTGGGCAGGTTGAATTCAGAAAAATTTCTGGACTCAGAGCCTCCTAACCTAAAATCGATAGCTCTCCCTCTCCTTCTCCCTTTCTCTGTCTCTCCCTCCGTACCTCTTCCACGCAGTCACCAAATGTGACTGGATTTCCTTTGACCCACTGTATATGGTACTTTCTCAGAAGCCTGGAATGGAGGCATTCAACAGAAATCTTCAGCCTAAAATCTTTGTGCTCAAAGTGGGGCCTGGGGATGCTGCCTTGGACTGACGTGTGGTCACATGATTATGCTGATAACAAGAGCTCTAGATATAGCTACTAGTGTTGACTTTCATTAAGTTCCATCTCACAAAGTATAATGAGTGTTCTGTAGTGAGTGCCTGGGAGGATGGCTCTCACCAAATCTGGAAATGAATACGTGAAGAGGAGAGTTCTGGGTAGAAGATTCCTGGTGCCAGGTGTTGGAAGCTTCTGTAGAGCTCAACAGCATAGTGCAAAGATTAATTATATACTCGTATATTTTAGGCTTTCCAAGTCTATTTTGTAAAAGCTCAACCCACTATATTAACATAATGACTGTGCTTTTCTTGTGGAAATCTTGGAAACAGACTAATAATACATTTTTCCACCTACTATGAAAACTAGATCGCTTTAGTTCTGAGAGAATCGAATCTGGTTTATTGCAAGTCTCACACTGACATTTTCTACGCTATTTTGGACAGCATCCTCAGAATATTTAACATTTACTTTGACAGCAAAACGGTGGAAAGAAAGGTTCTGATTGAGTGGTTATGAACCAAAAAGCAGAGGAAGAAGCCTGGCTTTTAAACATAATTTTTTAGCCTGTAAATCCCCTTATGGGTCTTAAGGAAATGAGATAGAGCGTATTCCATTAACCTCACCTCCAGAGTCAGAAGTGACAGCATTTTACCCTCTGACCACAACCGCCCATAATTCCAGATCACATGGGTCATCACTTTCCAGCACTTTGAACCTCAATGGCTCTGACAGGTTCCTCACGCTCTGTTCCTCCCAGTGCACCAGCCTCTTTTACCATTCGAAGCTTTGATTTCTCTCTTGTCAGTGGCCAATCCCTCCACTTGTATTTTGGATTCCATCTTCCTATTCTTTTCTCCAGTTCTCTATGGTATTAATAACTCCTTCTCTATCTTGTAACTTCAGTCTCTACTCACGGAATCCTCCTGGTAGCATTTTAAATATGTTAAAGACTCCCTCATTAAAATAAGTATATTTGGTTCTCATACACCGTTCCAGCTATCCTTCTGTATCTCTCTCCTCCACACTCAAACTCCTTCAGAGATGATTTGAAGTCACAGCATCCATTTTATCACCTTCCACGTACTGCCCAATCCATTCCCATTTAGCCTCTGCCTCAATAGAAGTATTCTCAACACTTGTTGCTGAAGTCACCAGTTTTTACATTTCACATATAAGTGAGATCATGCAGTATTTGTCTTTCTCTGACTTATTTCACTTAGCATAGTGCCCTCAAGTCTCATCTGTCATGGCAGAGGGAAAGGTTTGTTCCTTTTTATGGCTGAATAATTTTCCATTTTATACTTATACCACATTTTCTTCATCCACTCATCCATTAATGGATACTTAGGTTGTTTCCATATCTCAGCTATTATAAATAATGCTTCAATAAATAAGGGGGTGCATCTATCTTTTCAAATTACTGTTCTTGTTTTCTTCAGATAAATACCCAGAAGTGGAATTACTGGGTCATATGGTAGTTCTATTTTTAATTTTTAATGTTATTTTAATGCGGAATGACAAATGCATACTGTTTTCCACAGCGACTGCACCAATGTACATTCCCACCAGCGGTACCTGGGGGTTCCCTTTTCTCCACATCCTCCCTAACATTTGTTGTCTCTTGTCTTCTTGTTCATAGCCATTCTAACAGATGTGAGATGATAGGTTTCTCACTGTGGCTTTGACTTGCATTTCCCTAGTGATAAGGGGTGTTGAACTTCTTTTCATGTACCTGTTGGTCATCTGTATGTCTTCTTTGGAAAAATATCTATTCAGTGCCTCTGTTCATTTTAAAATCAGACTATTTCTTGTTTTGTTTTATTATTGAGTTATATGAGATCTTTATGTATTTTGGATGTCCCCCCTGACTGCCCCAAGTCCTATTTGTATGTTCCCTTTTCACTGACTGGTACCACCGATCATTGAACGTGCTAGCTTATCTCTCATCCTATGTATCACTGAATTCTGAAATTTTTACCTCCTGAAAATCTTTTGAATTCTTCTGTCAGTTTCTACCCTAATCTGAGAGAGTACCATTTTTTTTATGTGGTGTATTACCTTGGCCTTAAAAGTGGCCTTCTTGCATGCCATCTGACCTTTACCCTGGCAGAATAACCCTTTCAAATATAAATCTGATACCACTCCTTAGATAAGACATTTCAGAAGTTCCCCTGCACAACCTCTCTAGCCAGTGTCTCTCTTGCCACAGAGCCTTCTCACATGCTGTTCCTTCTTTCTGGGTCACTCTTCTACCCCAACACTGCTTACCAAGGTGGCTTCTCTCTACCCACAGTACAGGCTTAAGCTTCACCTCCTTGAGTCTGCCTTCCTGGACCTCACTGCATCTCTCTTTCTTGGCCTTTATCACTGACAATTTGACGTTTGTTTTTATTACTGTTGTTAGCCAGTAATGCCTGGATTCCCTACTGGACTCCAGCTCCACGAGGTCGTGCTTTAGGTCTGTTTTTTGCCAATTATTATTACTGTAGTCCCAAACAAGAGAATATAAAAGGAGCTCAGTATTTATTAGATGAAAGATGGCTTATATTACTTTACAACATATTTTTTCTATCTAAAAGAAAGCTGCGTGTCATTATTGTTCAGTTTGGGCTGTCTTGAGTGTCATTGTGCAGTGACCAGCAGAAATTTTGATGGGCAAACACGAAAGGGAGTGTGGCCGGCTACTGTGAATGTTCTTTTAGAGGAGTTCGTGGATATAATAGCCCAATTTCTCAAGTATCGATTGTTGCTTCCACTTTCTTTTCTGTATAGCCAAAGAAAAAACAGACTAAATGGAATAAGTTAATTTAGACACTTTCAGATGAAGTCTCACACTATTCCTGGGATGGGCTACCATTATGGGATAGTTAACATGATCTAAGATCGGCTATGGATATGAGAAGTTGGTTTTCTTCCCTACACATTGGGAAGCATGTTGAAGTTTCAAGGAGTGTTACCAGAAAAAAAAAATCTTGTTTGCCTACCTAAAAGCCATTCCTACCTTTTCTCTTGATGTAGAGCCCTTGCATTGCAGTGTGTGGTCCTAACTCATGTGACTTGAGAAAGATCATACTATCCACGTCCCGGGGAATAAATTCTAATTGATCTAAGCCAGTTGTTGCGATCCAATTTTGCTGGTCAGTTATTGAATCGGATGTGGGCATGCCACTGCATTTGTGCCCAGTGAGATGTGAGAAGTCTTCGGTTCTTGGGGAAAAGGCTCTATACTCGTTATAAGAGGCACACGGATAAGCAGTTGCTTTCCTTCTCAATGCAGTTGTGTCTGAATGTGTTCCTGAGAAGGCTGCAGCCAGCTTGTGACATGAGAACTAGTCTGCGGACGAGAGGCATGTCAAGTATGGCAGACAGGAAAGATAGAAACACGGGGCCGCAGGCTAGTCCTCCTTACAGGTTGACTGGGTAGACACACATTTTGCTGGACACGCACACACATATGATCACGTTTGTATATGTGAAGCCAAGAACTTGGTAAAGCAGCTTGCGCTTCAGTTTCCTTCTACTGCTGTGTGCATATATGTACAAACTGTCCCCATCATGGAACAGAATCTAATAGCGCCAGGCTTCAGGAATAAAAGTGAAAATCAACCATTTTCATCAATTTCACTTACAGATGAAAGAAAAATTGTGGAATGCCAAATGTTGAAACATGTCCCAGCCTGTCATGGTCTCTCCGCTGTTAAGAACTTGGAGATGACATTGGTGGGGAGCCTGGGCGGTTCATTCGGTTAAGCATCTGACTCTTGATTGTGGCTCAGGTCAGGATCTCACGGTTTGAGGGGTCGAGACCCACATCGGGCTCTGCGCTGGCAGTGCAGAGCTTGCTTGGAATTCTCTCTCTGCCTCTCTCTCTGTCCCTCCCTGCCCCTAACCCCCTCCCCCACAGCATGCCCGCTAGTTGTGCGTGCACTCTCTCCCTCCCTCTGTCTCAAAATAAAGAAACAAACTTTAGAAAAAAATGAAGGAAAAAAAGAGAACTTGGAAGTTACATTGGGTCCACTTGGATAATCCAGGTTACCGTCCCCATTTTAAGGTCATCTGATTAGCAATCTTAATTCCATCTGCCACCTTAATTCCCTTTTTGTACATAACATAACATATTGGCAAGTTCTGGGGATTAGGACATAGACCTATTTGGGTGTCACTCACATCCTTGCCATCTTAAAGATTTCTTCCATTTTGAGTTTATTCAAAAATATATCCATTTGATTAACATTTGAGCACTTGTTATAGAAATGTAAACGAGACAGGGTCCCTGCATTTAAGGAGGTGATCATTTAGTGATTGCTTTCTCAGAAAATGTTATAATTCTTAGCACTGGATTTAATGATAAGGGAGGAATTGTTCTAAAAAGTCTGGATGTTCTGTTCCAGATATTCTAGGTGTATGTGTATGTATGGTTTTCATTTTATAGCAAAGTAACTGGAAGTGTACCGAGGTAAAGCTCCTTTATCCAGGTGCACAGCTGGAGAAAAATGGAGACAGTATGTGAGCTGTGATTTTCTTGCTTGTCCAATGGTTTTTCCTCTATATCAGTGAATGCTTTATGCATGGAGAATCCAGGTCTTGTTTTTGTTTAACAATCACTTACAGACACGTAAAACAAAATAGGAGTGGGGCTTTTCCTGTTCTCACAGAATTTCAGCTGAGAACAGTAGGTGATTGAATCTTTACTGCATCCACAAAGTTCAGTGACTGTCATTTCCAACAGTCTAAAGAGCATAAAGATTTCTCAAGTCTTCTTTGACATGCCTTGGGAATACGTACATATGAGTGTATATGAGTATGTGAGTGGCCTCTTCTTCTCTTGGTGGAGAGACCAGCGCATGACTTTTGTCTTAAGAATTTCTATAGCAGAAGAAAAAAGAATTCTAAAGGCAGGACTTTGCCAGGAGTTATCTGTTAAAATGGTAAAGAGGAAGGGCAGCAGAAAAACATACCATTTGGGAAGGAAGGATATGCGATTTCATGGATCAGTGGCTATTGAACAGAGGAGCTATGCTTGAGTGTGCTAGACAGGTCCCTCCCTGGAGGACAGGGGACCTCAGTAGGAGTTTGTGTGGAGTGAACCACAAAAGGGATTTTAAAAGAAGCCAGCTGGAAGAGTATCTGCATTGGGGGGATACAAACACCCCACCAATGAGATCCAAGGGAAAGCTGACAATGTGATTTTGCCCCTTCTTGGAGCCAGCAGCAGGACAGGGGTGGGGGAGGAGCAGAGGAGAGGAGAAAAGAAAGACCAAACACAACCCTCTACCCCACTGCCCTCTCCAATTTCAGTGCCAGCATTTTCTTTTGTCTTCATGACCAACTTTGTGCTAAATGGTCATCTAAAGGACAACTTTGCATTTTAAATGCAGTGTTTCTCAAACTCAGGTCTGTGGGTTTCTAAGTCTAAATTAGGCTCAAATTGTACCTTAGAGGTCAGGCTCCTGCCTTAGAAACTTTGTTATTCACGTGATTCCTCACTTCTTCATGATATTACTTTCAGTATAATAATTTGTATTTAAAAGGCTATGTCCATTGGCATTTAAAAAACCACAAGATGTCACATCTATAGGTTGAAATAAATAACCCTGACTTGGGGAGACTCGTACCTTGACACAAGTATGTCAAGATCTGTGTCTTATAATTGTGAATAGACATAGCATGATCCTGCACTTTGGGTTTTGCCATTTTGCTTTGGGGATTTGTTGCAGAGTCAGGCCCAAAGCAGAGCTGGTCTGTGATCTTTAGGAAATAAAACGAGGTGTCACAGTAGATAAAACAATTTCTTCTCTTAGTGATGGGCACTGTCTCTGTCTACAGTGGCATTGGTCTGTTGAGATCCATGGCTGGAAATGGCCAGGAGAGGGGGTGATAAAGGGAGGAAAGCCCTTACGATCACCCTTATGTAGGATGACTACCTCTGCTCTTTTCAAAAGGCACAGACAGGGCTATCATCTTTGCATTTCTGAACAGGTACATGCAAATCTAGGATCTCTAAACTTCATTTGTAAGAGTAGAAAGGCAACTGCTTTCCCAGCACAACAGATCCCAGAATGAATGTAAAGTAATATACAGTACAACATATCCTAAGTTGAGCTTGGATCTTACATATGCATGCTTTTATGCTGCCAACCATCAGCGATTTGAAGATTCTTCCTTTGGTCAGATGAGGATGGCTTGCCCAAACTGAGGCAAGTAGCCATTGTTGATTAGAGACTTTCAAAATCACCTATTCCTTCTAATGAATGGCAATGAGGACAAAGTGAGGAAAACACAGCATGTGATAAGGAGAGATTTACCCCAGAAAAACAATCTGCTGAAAAGTTTTTGGTCTCAAAACGCTATTACAGAAGTAAATCAACTGGAAGCAGAATTCGTATGAGAAATAATGAAGCCTTTTCTCAGGGAACGGACAAAGTATTTCTCAACATTCCTGAAGTCACCTGAAACTGTCTGCATTTCACCACGTTTCAGCAAGAAAATAAGAGCTGTGGGGACAGTGGCCTGTCTCGCACATATTTGTCTGTGTGAGGATGAGAGAAGCCATCAGTTGTGTGGAAAATCTGTAAATGTTATTACAAAGGGTATTGAAATTATAGATTAGATTTATTCATTACTGGTGAAGGAATTGGGTGACGCACTAGCTTTTTATTCATTTTATTACTAACAAATTGTTGGCAAAAGGCATCAATAATGTATTTCCTTTTAAGCACCAGAGAGAGTATTGAAATAAAAGGAAGTTGTTGTTTACTTTTAAAGGTACCAAATTTCCGTTCCAGAAATATTATGACCTTCATTTGAAATAGTATTGATAATGGAGGAAATGAACTATATTTCTTGGTCAGCAGTCTGAAAAATTCATAAAACCTTGTCCCCTCTTTGACTCTTGAACCCAGAAGCAGTAGTGTGCTCACAGAATTTCCATTAGAGTTGATGAAAGATACAGGTGCGCTTTTAGAGGGAACGATAACTGGTGGCCTGTTATATAAATAACATTGTAAAAGACTGCTTTAGAGATATAAGCAGTATGTGCAGAAGACAAAAACTGAGAAAAAAGTCTGTGTTTGTCTATGTAGGTGTATATTTGTATGATTTCATTAGTTGTCTAGCTCAGAGATTACCTATTGAGAAAATAATCGTGGGGAAAATAGCTCAATACAAAGAGAAAAATGGAAAGTAAAACCTTAAAGGATTAATATATTTGGGAATCTGGTTTGCAATCCCGTGTCTGTGTGTGTGTGTGTGTGACTGAAAGACAGAGAGAGAAAGTAATGGCTGCTACCTCTCTTGGTAACATCTATTCAAAAACTACGCATACCTACTAAGGGTGTTTTAGGCTCGACCAGCTCTATGCCAAATATCTGTTTCTTCAATAAATGACCTAAAAAAAACCTCAATAGCTCTATCATGGCTTGCAATTGATTCTTGGCTCAAGATTTTGTTGGCTTTAGGTTTTTATTGATGAGTTGTGTGTTTTTCCTATTAACATTTCTTTTATGATTTCCATAGCAGTTTAACACCTGGAATATAGTTTTTATTTTGGAGGAAGAAAACTTATTTATTTCATTTTATTAATTTTTTTCAAGATCTTTTAACATCATGACCTTAATGATTTTCCTCATCATTTTCTTGATGACAGTTATTATTTGAATGAACTGACCGTCATATGGGCTCCTCCGACCTGAAATTTTAAGTGTGTGTTTTATTTTGTTGGACCAACATTAGAACAGAGGATGAAAAAAAATCGTACCATTCTGAATCCCTTAAGAAAGGCCCTGGACACTTGACATGTCTGTACAAAACATAATCTCCTATTTTGCCTGAAAGCATACGTCAGTGCTTTTTTGCTATATTTCTGTCTTGCTAGATACTGGATTTTGTATATCTCTGAAGTCAGTCTACCTCCACATGCTTTGTTGTGTCTGACATGCTGATTTGCCACAAAAGTTTAGGGGACAGATATTGCACTGGACTTCAGAAAAATGTACCTTTGGTTGGATTTTGTTGTGTCACATTATGGAATTCCCTTTTCTCTTCTACTTTCAAAAAGGTAGTCGTCCATAAAACAAATGTAACAATTCCTGCATTTACAAGAGTATTCTACATACCAGAGTGTGTTGAAGATCTTGAGGGCTTGGCTGGAGTGTCCAGTGAGTGAAGAATTTTGTTATGGCAAGACAATGAGGTGTGGGCTTTTTATTATGGAGTCCCCCTGGAATGTCAGTTCTATTTGATTGTTTTGCTACTTACTAAAAACCTTAGAGTGAACTCTTAAATCTAATAAATTCTGCTAAAATAAAGTACATACTTTATAATTCAAAATCAATTTCCTTGTTGATATCCAGAAAGTTGACGCTTATCCCAAGCCATCTTAGAAAAAGGAATAAAACAATAATCATGATTGATACTATGTAGGAGTACTGCACTTCCTTTACCTAAATTTACTTTCCAGGTTAATGTATGTTAATACACTTATAAGAATCAGCCTAGTTTGGTTATGTACCACTGTGGCAATTTCCTGCCCCGCCCACCAACACATGTGTATACATGCGTGGACACTAACTTGTGGGTGCAAGTACATACAAATTCTTATTTAGTGATGAGGTCTCACGTTATTTTGCTGGACTTCATGGTAATTGCTGTGAGGTTTCTCCATGATGATGATCACCTCCTAACTTACTGTCTTGTATGTTTTCTTCCTCAGCCACTAGTACGTAAATTCCATGGGGCTAGCGACTTCTGTTTATTTCGTACCTTGCTTTACAGTCTGTGCCCAGAGGAGTGTGTGCCACAATGCAAATGCTCAAAAAGTACTTGTGAAGTGAGAGAACTGATGGCACACTTTTAACACCAGAATGGAGGCTTATTATTACTGTTGTCAAAAAGAAAGAAGTGTTAACATCTACCTCTTTTCTACCCTCCCTCTTTTCGTAAGGTGATCTGTGAGACTGTTCTTCCTATCAGGACCAAAATGGCTAACAAGAAATGTGGTATTAATGGCTCTTCCTGGATTCTGACTCCTTTTGCCAATCCATGCCCTCTCTCTTGAAGAAATTCTGGGCCGAAGGATTGTGTCTCAAGGCATCATCCAGGAAGTGTGAAGATGATGAGACCTACAGTAATTCCAGTGTGTGATTCAGGTCAGATGCCCTCAAGAAAATCTTGAACTTTAGAATTCTTAAAGCCTTTTTATTTTCATAGAACATCATATATTCTTTTCAGTTATTTGTGCAAAAGAGGAAAAGAATGCTGAGATTCTCTATTGATATTAGAAAAACAGTAAAATCATTTTAAACCTACAATTGCCAGGAATATCAGCTCTGCACAGCATCAGATAATAAGTCTTTTATTGCATGGTATTTTCAAAGTATGTATGTATGTATATATATATATATATATATATACACACACACACACATATATATAAAACAATAACAGATATCAGTTATGAATTGAATATCAAATCAAAATAATTATAAATGCTTATATGTTCTTCATTGTAAGTATAGTTGTGTTGTGATTTATTCTCTCTCTTTTTAGATACTCTCAGCTGATACTTAAAATTTTTTTTTAATTTTTTAAATGTTTATGTACTTTTGAGAGAGAGAGAGAGAGAGAGAGAGAGAGAGAGACAGCATGAGTGGCAGAGGAACAAAGAGAGAGAGATACACAGAATCTGAAGCAGGCTCCAGGCTCTGAACTGTCAGCACAGAGCTCAATGAGGGGCTCAAACCCATGAACTGTGAAATCATGACCTAAGCTAAAGTCGAACGCTCAATCAACTGAGCCACTCAGGCGCCCCTATTTTTTTTTTTTAATTTTTAAGTAACCTCTGCACCCAATGTGGGACTTGAACTCACAATCTGAGTCAACTAATCATATGCTTTACCAAGCATGGTAAAGTAAAGTGCCAGTCAAGTGCCCCTGTAGTTTTTTATATGGTGAACAAATTCTTTAACTTTAGACGGTATGGCCATGAACTTTGACGAACACTAACTAACAAAGTTATACCTATATCACCCCCAAGATCTTTCTCCAAAAAGAAAAGGAAAAAGTAGGGTGGGGGAGGCAAGAATAGAGGGTGAGAGTCATACTATTTTGCAGATTTGCAGCATAAAAGGATATTATTTACAGTGGTAACTTATTCTTTGAAATTTGAAGACAAAATGTTGTATGGAAGAACTTTTCTGAACTTGCCAGGCAATTGGCATAGTATATACATCAGTCTCTCTTGCAATTTCCTTGGAAACCTATTGTTAAAGCAGAGTCTTTCTGTTATTATTTTAGAAGGTGTAAGAGCCAATCAAGGGGATTATAAGATCTTTTTTTAAATATTACATTGCTATTAATTTATGAAGAGAGAGAAAAGGGATTTCCCAGATATGTTGAAGTCCCAAATTACTTCAAAGCTTACTTCAAGGAGACGAACTAGAGTGAGCCCAAACTGGAAACTTAGATAGCAAAATGAATGACATAAATAGGAAAAAGAATAGGAGGCTTCTATTTCCAGCTCCAATGAGATAATTGAGAGAAAGATGGTCTTCTTATTCTAAATGATGGGACAAAATGTGTTGAGCCACTATTTTCAGAAACTGGACAACAAATAGTGGAGAACTGTGATCTCTGGAAAAAAAGAACTATGAGGTGAACCATTGAACCATTCTGACCTTCTTCTTGGGGACATTTCCCAGACTGCAGCTCAGGAAGGAGAAACTAGGAAAAGCACAGCATTTTCTCTAAGCTGAGGAGACCAAGCCGAATTAAGGGGGAATGAGGTGGCCGGAAGATGTGAAGCTGAGTGCCAGAGAGGAGGAAACTATGGAAATAAAGTGCTTCAGAAATGTGCACAGGGCTCCCTTCAGTTTGTCTTTAAATACTCAGTCATAGATTTGGAGGAGGAAGTTCCATGCAGTCAGGCAAAGCCTGTCTGGAGTCCTTTATTAAATACTTAATCACACATGCATGGGATAAAACTCCATGAGCAAAACAGAATTAGAGAAATATATGCCAAAAAGTTGCCAGAGCTCATTCAGAGCTGGGGTATGTTTAAGTTTTGACCAGCCAGACTGCAGAGTCCCCATTGACCCCTTGGGGCTTTCAGTAGGAATTCCAGAGAGTTTTGCCTAATACTATGGCAAAATTATCCCTGGACTAAAGACTACTCTAGACTTGCCATAACAAGGCTTAAAAACAAGTCTTGAAAGGATCAACCTGGTGTATAAATTACTTCCTGTCAGATCAAAGTCCAGTACTATTTAAAGGAAGCCAAAAAAATCTAGTACTCAACAAATATACTCTCCCAAGGTCCGGCATCCAATAAAAAATTACTAGGCATGCAAAGAAGTAAAATATGACCCATAGCTATGGTAAAAATCAACAAATAGTAAATAGTAGCCAGAATCAATGATGGCTCTCAAGTATCATCACCTCCTGATATTCATACTCTTTAGTCTCCTTGCACATAGAGTTAGAATTAGTTGTTATGACCAGTAGGGTGCATTAGAGGTGCTCTTGTGTGACATTCTAGGCTAGGATCATTGGATCACTTGTTCTGGGAGAAGCCAGCTGCTACATCACAAGCAGCCCTGTGATGAGGCCCACATGTAGAGGAACTGAGGCCTCTCCCAAATAGGCAACCCAACTTGCCAGCCACATGAGTTAGCCACCTTGAATTTCCAGTCAAGCCTTCAGATATACGTGTCCCCAGATGACCTCTGACTAAATCTCATGAGAACTGCAAGATAGTACATCTAATAAAAGCCATTCCCCAATTCCTTAACCACAGAAAATATGAAAGACAATAAATGTGATTATATTTTATGCCACTAAGTTTGGGGGTAATTTGTTAGGGGATAATAGAGGACTAGTATAGACATTGGTACTGCTAGTATAACAGAACCCCAAAAATGTAGAGGTAACTTTGGGACTGAGCAAGTAGGGAAAAACTAGAACATCTTTTTTAAAAAAACTTTCATTAATATTACAAAAAATTTTTTTAAGTTTATTTGTTTTGAGAGAGAAAGTGAGCAGGGGAGGGACAGAGAGAGAGAGGGAGGGAGAGAGAATCCCAAGCAGGTTCTGCACTGTCACCACAGAGCCCAATGTGGGGCTTTAACCCACAAACCATAAGATCATGACCTGAGCTGAAATCAAGAGTTGGACACTTAACTGACTGAGCCACCCAGGCGCCTCATAAGGTAGAACGTGTTAAGGAGACTTCTAGTGAAAGGCAAAAGGCCTTGGAATTGCTATTAACAACCCTGTGGCCCTCAAGGAGGTTGCCACAGAGGCCATAAGGTAAGTGAGAAGAATATTACTGGAGACTGGTGAAAAGAAAATCCCTGCTCTGTGGCGGCAAAAAGTTGAGAGGCACCGTTCCATGGGGTATCATGAAACCTAGAAAAGACGCTGACTGGATGATTAAACTAAGAACCTTTTTTTTTTTTTTTAACTTTTTAAAATGTTTTATTTTTGAGAGAGAGAGAGTGAGTAGGAGTGGGGGAGGGACAGAGAGAGACAGGGACAGAAGATCCAAAGGAGACTCCATGCTGACAGCAGCAAGCCCATGCAGGGCTCGAGCTCACGAACTGAGAGATCATGACCTGAGCCGAAGTTGGACACTCAACTGACTAAGCCAGCCAGCCACCCCCAAAAAAGTAAATTTTAAATAGGAAACATTTCTAGGAAAATTCTGTGCCCAGATGATTTCACTGGTGAATTCTACCAAACATTTAAGTAAGAAATTGTATCAACCATATGTCATATATTTCAGAAAATAGAAGAGGAATATTTTCCATCTCATTTCCTGAAGGCAGCATAACCCTAATATCAAAACCTGAGGAAGACATTACAAGAAAAGGGAATTGTAGACCGATACCCCTCATGATCATAGGAACAAATATCATTGACAAAATATGAACAAAACAAAGACAGCAACATATGAAAATAATATGCCATGACCAAATGTAAGTCATCTTAGGAATGCAAAATGGTGTAATATTAAAACGTCATTCAACATAAATTGCCACCTTCACAGATTAAAATAAAAAAATGACATGATAATCTTCATAGATGGACAAAAATTATTTGACAAAATTCAATACCCATTGATGGTAAAACATCTCAGCAAACTAGGACTAGAAAGGACCTTCCTCAAACTGATAGAAATAACTATGAAATATCTCCAGGTAATCATCATATTTAATGATGAAATATTGAACATTTCCTGTAGAGTTGGGAACAAGGCAGTGAGATGTGGCCTTTAGAATGTTTTCCCACATTTTACTGGATGTTTTAAGCAGTAAGCCAAGTAAGAGATAAAGATTATATTGGAAGAAATAAAATGGCCTTTCTGTGACCTTTACATAATTGCACAGATAAAAACTACTACAGAAACTACAAAGATCCACACAAACTAATAAATGAACCTAATGAGGTTACACATATAAGGTAGGTATACCAAAATCTATTGTATTTTTATGTAGTAGTAAAAGCAAAATGGAAAAGGAATTTAAATTTATTTACAATGCCATAAAGATAAAAATATTTGGAAGTAAATCTACCTAAATCTGTAAGATACTCCTGAGAGAAATTAAAGAAGACATAAATAAATGGAGAGATAAACCATGTTCACAGATTAGAATATTCCAAATGGCTAAGATACCTATTTTCCCCAAATTGATCTGTAGATTCACCATAACCCAATCATGAACCCAGAAGGCTTTCTGGTAAATTGACAAGTGATTCTAAAATGAGTATCTAAATGGGAAGAACCTAGAATAGCCAAAGCAATTTGGAAAAGAAGAAAAATGCTGGATAAATTATACAACCTGACTTCAAGAGTTAATATATAGCTTCAGTAATCAAGGCACTGTGGCATTGGCTTTAGAACAGACAAACAGATCAATGCACAGAAACAGAGCCACACACAAATTGTCAATTGTTTCTTTGACAGAGGTCCCAAATTAATCCTATGCTGAAAATGTAGTCTTTTTACTAATGATGCTGGGACAACTGGATGGATAATTATTATGGGAACATAATGAACTTCTATCCACACTTCTCAACAAATATAGATCTATGGATCATAGACCCAAATGTAAAATTAAACTGTTAGCCTTGAGAAGAAAACATGGATGGATTTTTTTTGTGATCTTAGAATAGGCAATGACTTCTTAGGGAGGACACAGAAAACACTAGCCAAAAAAAAAAAAAAAAAAAAAGATAAATTTGATTTCAAAACTTCAAAAACTTCAGTTTGTCAAAATACACCATTAAGAAAAGGCATACAGGGGCGCTTGGGTGGCTCAGTCAGTTAAGCGTCTGACTTCAGCTCAGGTCATGATCTCGTGGTTCATGAGTTCAAGCCCCGCGTCAGGCTCTGCGCTGATGGCTCAGAGCTTGGAGCCTGTTTCAGATTCTGTGTCTCCCTCTCTTTTTTTTGACCCTCCCCCGTTCATGCTCTGTCTCTCTCTGTCTCAAAAATAAATAAACATAAAAAAAAAAATTAAAAAAAAAGAAAGGGCACACAAAGCCCCAGACTGGGAGGATTAATAATAAGTTGTACTTTTACATAATAATGATATAGGAAGTATAATGAAATTAATATTCCATTTATATTATAGTATATAAAATACTTGAACTCCAGGCATAAACTTCTAACAATGAAACAAAAGCTGTCAGCACAGAGCCCGACGCGGGGCTCGAACTCATGGACCGCGAGATCATGACCTGAGCCGAAGTCGGATGCTTAACCGACTGAGCCACCCAGGCGCCCCTAGTAAAGATATTTTAATGTAAGACTAATTAGTTTTTCTTAGGATATTTTAAATAACATTTTTAAATGGGATTTCCAAGCCAAGGAAACATGCCTTTGTTTTTAGTTTATTGACTATTTCAAATGGTGTGTTTTTACCAGATTGGATTGTGGCAAGCAGGAATTCTATAATTGGTCTTTGTTAGTGGATATTCAAACAAACCTTCAAAAAAGGTTAAGAATACTGGAATAAAAATTAGGCCATGAGCAGCCCCAAATACCATAACAAGAAACATAATCTTAAAAAATGTCCTGAAGATGTATGCTTTAGCTGCAGATAAAACACACGCCCCTATTACTGTTGAAACTGCACTTTGTAACACTGGGTAGCCTAGCAGATACAATGCTTCAATTATTTTTTGGTTTACTGAGGGCTTAGAACTGGAAACAAATGTGTAAGAAATGTGTGCAGAAAAATCGAAAGAAAACCCTATACAAATGACAAGATTAATCATGGACATGGAATCAAGATTGACATTCCAGAATGCCATGAACCCTGTTACTCCCACAATCACAGAAGCAATAGCAAAAGTTACCCACAAGGAACACAGTGGGTGAGGAATTAGCAATAAGGAAACAATGAACCTATGTTCATGTTGAGGATGCAACAATGACATTTCGAACAGTGTTTTCTAATATTGCAGTGTACTGATCAAAATATATGAATGTCGGGTTGTACACCATTAGGGGAATTTCACACTTTTTGGCTATGCTTCGTAACTGGAATAACATCATCTTCTTATTGGTTGAAGAAGAAACGCTGATGGTCTGAATGAAGCCCCGGGAAGCAATGATTTCATGTGAAGATGAAATATTAATATCATACATAAAAAGTGGAAAATTTGTTAAAAAACTGGGCAAACTGTTTATAAAAGTATTCTTATCATTTACATCTTGCCCGCTATTTTCCATATATTGCACATACTCTTGTAACCAAAACTCTGTAACATTTTTTTCTACATAGTCCCTGTTTTCCAAATCTACCAGACATTTTTCCAGTTTTTGCCTAGCATCTTTATCCCAGTAGTCAAGAGTTTCAGTAACAATAACCATAACCCTGGGGCCATAATCTGAAAAATGTTCTTCTACATAAAAAAATGGTGTGATGTAGGAATCGTCACTTGCCAAATTTCGAAGGTCTAACGCTTCCTGCACTCGGAAACACCCATATATACTACTAATGATGTACAAAATGTATAGAAGCACTACAAAAAACTTGGACTCAGTGCTTGTGAGAAAAGGGCCAAAATAGTCTCTGAAGAACAAATTCATTGGATGGACATCAGTTTCTTGTTCATCTGGGAGAGAATCACATGGGACACAGCAGGACTTTTTAAATGAGGAACACTTTTGGTCAGGAGTTTCTGGCTTTTTCAACCAGCATAGACAGACTACTTCTCTTTTACCATCCAGGGCCATAAACGCTCCAAAACAGGTGATGTTATAAAAATAACAAAAGAACAGGGTTGTTCCGGTATAAATGCAAAAGTATGGTACGGACCTGAAAGAGGTCATCATCCCTGTATAGAAGGCCAGGACGTTGGCGATAGTGGTGATTGTAATGGACACTGCCACTTTGGAATAGACACTGGACAGCCGCTGTTTGATGTTATCCATGAGGCTGGTCTTCTACCAGGCAGAAATCATTATAAATATGTCATCAACCCAACACCTGTTAAAAAAACAAAGAATATTAAATATTAACTTTAATATTTAATATTAATATTAAAATATCAATATCTATGAAAAATTAAACACATAAACTCGAAGCATCTTCTTTTTCCATCTCTTAGGTCTTATTTATCTTGCCTGATCTGTGCTTTGATACTATTACTTTCTCTGTCACTTTCTCTGGTTGCTTCTGAATCCACAACAGAATTCACCCCTTCCTCTGTAATAACTCTGTGCTTTATTCATACTCTTATTATTTGTACATAGCACAGGATACTCTACTCCTACTCTTCATTTAGGGTGTTGTAATGATGAGTCAGGAAACCTATTGTAGGTGTTAGTCGAAGCAGGATTAGCATTGTATCTTTGATTCTACTGGATGACTTGAAGGACCATTTTCTCTCATAAACCATCTTAATGAATGCACAAACACACGAAGCCAACATTCTGTTGCTTAAAATATAAACTGGACTTATCTATTGTACAGTTAGCATCTAACCAGCAATGTTTTCACCTCTCTCAAGATTTCTACTAGAGTTGGGGCGCCTGGGTGGTGCAGTCGGTTAAGCGTCCGACTTCAGCCAGGTCACGATCTCGCGGTCTGTGAGTTCGAGCCCCGCGTCAGGCTCTGGGCTGATGGCTCGGAGCCTGGAGCCTGTTTCCGATTCTGTGTCTCCCTCTCTCTCTGCCCCTCCCCCCTTCATGCTCTGTCTCTCTCTGTCCCAAAAATAAATAAACGTTGAAAAAAAAAATTAAAAAAAAAAAAAGATTTCTACTAGAGTTGACACTACTTTCACTCATGTATACCTTTGTTTCCATGTATATTGATGCAAACTCAATAAAATAAATAAGGAAATTAACTGCAATAAAATGCTGATCTAATTTCAATTTGGGGGGATCTTGTGCATGGATTACATGGGAGGGTACTGGGAATTGCAACTTTGCCTCTGATGTTTTACGGGTATGATCAAGAAGACAGAAGAATCTGTATTGACACAAGTCTAAACATTCTGTCATAAACTGCATCCTGACATCCCATGGCTTACCAGCTTTGAGGATTTCACTTGGGCTCAGCAGCACAAAAGGGAAGAATCAGAAGTACTAGGGACCAAGAATGAACTCTTGATATGCATTAGGTATTGAAAAACTAGTTTTGTGATTTATAGAAACTTACTCAGAAATTGTCCTTGAACACTTCTTGAGTTGCTTAAATCACACACACACACACACACACACACACACACACGCACACTCCTATGTACACACGGACTATTCAGTGCTGGTTTATATTAAATCAATTATGTACACTTTAACTATAGTTATTTATGGCTGTGGGGAATACTGAGTGACTAAGCGTGGGTGTGTACTAGGTAGGTGGGTCCTGAAGAGTTAGAGTAAATAAGTTGACATCCAGCAAACAGCTTTTCCACGGTCTCCCCATGGAAACCAAATACTATTCCTTCCAAGTTCCTTACTTTCTAAAATATAGAATGGATAAAGAAGATGTGGTTTATATATACAGTGGAATACTACTTGGCAATGAGAACGAATGAAATCTGGCCGTTTGCAGCAGCGTGGATGGAACTGGAGGGTATCATGCTAAGTGAAGTAAGTCAGGCAGAGAAGGACAGATACCATATGTTTTCACTCCTATGTGGATCCTGAGTAATTTCAGAGAAGACGACGGGGGAGGGGGGAGGGGAAAAAAGTTACAGAGAGGGAGGGAGGCAAACCATAAGAGACTCTTAAATACTGAGAACAAACTGAAGGTTGATGGGGGGTGGGGAGAGGGGAAAGCGGGTGATGGGCATTGAGGAGGGCACCTGTTGGGATGAGCACGGGGTGTTGTATGGAAACCAATTTGACAATAAATTTAACAAAAAATAAATAATTGGTATCTCTTTAAATTAAAAAAAATAAAATATAATATAAACACCTTTGTTTTTCATGCTTATTGTAAAATAAATTCTGGAAGTACATGAAAATGCAGAGAAAAAGTATAAACAATAGTAATTCCACCCTGCATTTTTATGTATATCCATCCAGAATTTGCTCCATACAAATATGCACATATAACTGTATCTCTCTATTTCAAACACCTGGTTTCAATAGCCAGCATTTTTCATTTAACATTATATATCTACCTCCTTTTGAAGACTGAATATGATTCAAAAGTATTAGTATGCTGTGTTTGAGTTGACATTTCCCATGTTGATATTGAATTAGGTTTTCAAAACTTTTCTGTTCTAAATAATGCTGAAATGAACATACTCGTTCTGCTCTTTGAGTACTTGTCTAATTGTTAAGACAAATTTCTAAAAATGGAATTGCTAAGCCAAAGATATTTGCTGTTTGATGTTTAAATCTTTTGATTTGTTGCAAAATTGGATTTAAAAAAGTGTGTAACAATTTATAATTTTCTCCCAGCAGAATGAGTATTCATTTATATACAACCTTCCTCATATCTTCAATCTTGCTAATATTTATTAATTTAATAAGAAGACAAGGTATCTCACTTTTGGTTTAATTTGCATCCATTCATTAATTGAGAAGTCAAATTATTTTTTCCCTCTACTTCCAGTGATTTATAGTCTGGATTTTGGATGTGTGTGTGTGTGTGTGTGTGTGTGTGTGAACTGCCTGTTCATGTCTCTTGTCTCTGTTTTTCCATTTGGGGTACTAGATTTTTCTGCCTCTAAACACACACACTTCAAGTTGATTTTCTTCTCTCCTGTCACCTCATTTTGGATCTGTGGAGCCACCTGAATATAATTATTTTGCTTAATCTAACATAAATTCCTTCCCTTATCTACCCCATACCCCCACATACACAATGTGTAGCTTCACATTTGGTTTTACTCACCTAGAATAAGAAATGGTGAATTTGCAACTATGATCACCGATGGCACCCCAATGTACAACATCAGGCCAAAGCCGTTCACCACTGCCAAGGCAGCAGAAATCATTCCAAAGGTTGCAGCCCACATTTTGTTTTGTACACAGTCACACCTGTACATTTGGAGGGAGAAATCATGGAATTTGTGGTGGTAGCTTCCACACTGAAATTCCATCAGTTTATAACATTCTCGACTTGGACATCTGTTCAGAAAGCCCTTGGGCAATAATTCCCATACCTGTCTGCTGAAGACCTTTAATTCCCAGACACTGTCCCAGACGAAGTGGGAAAAAGGGCGGAGGGAACAGAAAAGCTGTGAATCAGTACTTTTACCAAACTTCTGAGCAATTCTTCTGCGGCTGGGCAAGCACAAATTCACTCACCACCAGTTCAGAGCCATAGAGATATACCAAATACTTCAGATGGTTAATTACACCCTGATCTTCAAAGGGTATAAATGGAATACAACAGCAAAGGGAGGGCAAGCTCTAGCAGAGAAAGTATCCATATTCAGTGCTCTTTTCACCCACCCTCGACTCCAAGTAGCCATAGATGAAATTCTAAACAGCTCTTGAATTTCAAAACCAGTTCAATATGTATTGTGATTAACAAAATGTATGAAAGTCTTCTCCTAAAACGTTTTCAGGATTCTTGTCTACTGGTGAAGCGGGCTCTAGGAAAGTTGCTACTAATTACAAAAGAATTAGAAATGTAGTCCATTTTTGGGGCGCCTGGGTGGCTCAGTCGGTTAAGCAGCCGACTTCGGCTCAGGTCATGATCTCGCGGTCCGTGAGTTCGAGCTCTGCGTCGGGCTCTGTGCTGACAGCTCAGAGCCTGGAGCCTGTTTCAGATTCTGTGTCTCCCTCTCTCTCTGACCCTCCCCCATTCATGCTCTGTCTCTCTCTGTCTCAAAAATAAATAACGTTAAAAAAATTAAAAAAAAAAAGAAATGTAGTCCATTTTTTAAAAAAAGTTTATTTATGGGGCACCTGGGTGGCTCAGTCAAACAACTGACTTTGGCTCAGGTCATGATCTCACGGTTTGTGGGTTTGAGCCCCATGTTCAGCTCTGTGCTGATGGTTTGGAGCTGGGAGCTGCTTTGGATTTGTTGTCTCCCCTCTCTCTGCCACTCTCCTGTTCACTCTCTCACTCTCTCTCTCTCTCAAAAATACATGCTTAAAAAATGTTAAGTTTACTTATTTATTTTTGAGAGAGAGAGAGCACAAGTTGGGGAGAGGCAGAGAGAGAGAGAGACTACCAAGCAGGCTCCACACTACCAGTGCAGAGCCTGATGTGGGGCTTGAACCCATGAACAATGAGATCATGACCTGAGCCAAAGTCAGACACTTAACCAACTGAGCCACCAGGTGCCCCTCTAGTCCATTTTTAATAACACAGCCTGTGCTTTTTCTTTGCTGGACCAACAAAAATGGGAATATATAGGCAGCATTTTAAAGTATGGATTCAGCACTTTACCTACCCAATAACCACAATATTACATTTGAAAATATTGACAACCACCTCTGGTTTTATATTTTGCTTTTTTGTTAACTGCTTCAAAACAATGATTTATACTTGTCTCTAGATATTTTTAGGAGGAGAGAGAAACTAAGTTTGGATTGAAGACTAGGAGAGCCAACTATGGAAACAGAAGCACTGATTCTAATACAGCAACATGACCATGACCTTTAGGCCAGACAACAGTAAAATAGCTAAACTTTCTTATTCTGCAAAAAATTTCTACACCATGGTTTTATTTTTTTCAACACACCAGTGCTATGAGTTAAACTCAGGGCCCCAAACCAACCACATGTGCAAAATTCCAGAGCAAAAGTAAAATTCCTTGTTAGAATAAAATTTGATTATGATTAATACTTTCTTAAAACAACAATGTTGGTTTATAGCAGTTTGAAATAAGAAAGTAACAAAGATGAACTTTGAAATCAGAAAGATGACTGAGTTACATATGACATTCCATCTTTCAAGTCTCTGGATTTTTTGGTATAAAATTTTCAGATGTAAGGGAGGGAGTGAAGTATATTATTGCCTATAGTGACTTTATTTTGACTACATGCTGAGTTGACTTTGTCTAAATGATCTTTAATGTGCAATACACAGTGGAAGGAAAGATTTGAAGATGGAACACTGTAGGAGTTTGGTGAATACACTTGCAGATATTCCGGTCTCCAAGAAAGATTTTTTTTTTTAATTTTTAAAAAAAATTTTTTTTTCAACGTTTATTTATTTTTGGGACAGAGAGAGACAGAGCATGAACGGGGGAGGGGCAGAGACAGAGGGAGACACAGAATCGGAAACAGGCTCCAGGCTCTGAGCCATCAGCCCAGAGCCCGACGCGGGGCTCGAACTCCCGGACCGCGAGATCGTGACCTGGCTGAAGTCGGACGCTTAACCGACTGCGCCACCCAGGCGCCCCTTAATTTTTTTTTTTTAACGTTTATTTATTTTGGGGACAGAGAGAGACAGAGCATGAATGGGGGAGGGGCAGAGAGAGAGAGGGAGACACAGAATCGGAAACAGGCTCCAGGCTCTGAGCCATCAGCCCAGGGCCTGACGCGGGGCTCGAACTCACGGACCGCGAGATCGTGACCTGAGCTGAAGTCGGACGCCTAACCGACTGCGCCACTCAGGTGCCCCGAAAGATTTTTTTTTTTAAATTCATTTCTCTTGAGAGAGAGAGGCTGACAGAGAGAGACAGAGAGAGAGAATGGCAAGCAGGCTCCACACTGTCAGCGCAGAACCCGAAGTGGGGCTCAAACCCATGAACCATGAGATCATGACCTGAGCCGAAGCCTAGAGTCAAGACGCTTAGCTGACAGAGCCACCCAGGCACCCCTGAGAAGGATTTTGTTATCATTATCAGAATGACCTAGGGAAGTCTTAGAACTTTAGATCTCCTGGAACCTGGCTATGCAGATCCTGATTCAGTAGGTTGGTAGGGAAGCTGCAGAATCTTTATGTCTAAAACCTTCCCCATATGACTCCAGTGCAGGCAGCAAGATGGCCAACCTTCTGAATATTTTATTTACCTGACAGGGAAGGGCTAAATTAGAACTTATTATACTTAGACAACAATCTATATGTTTGGTAAGAGATCCACATCTTCCTTCAAAGGTAATGATGTTTCTCATAAGTAAACAACAGTTTACAGTGTATTTGAGAAGGGAAAGATTTTCAAGCTTGTTTCAGAAACAGATCTAATATTTGGTGTAAATGTTGTCATGTCCAAAATGTGAGACAATTTTGAAGGAGTCAAGAAGATCAATATACCACTACTTGCTGTAGAATGAGGTTCAAGCTAGAGCAACTACTTGAAAAAGTTTGTTCATATGACTTCACAATCAGACAATAAATACAGAACCCTAAAATAGGTGCAAATAAGGCTTCTGTGTGAGGTAAATGCGTATGTGCAAGGATAACCTTCATATGTAAGTGTAAATGAATCAGGCAGCATGGGAAATGTCTTAGGGACTGTCTAGGAGGCTGTTGCCCAGACCAGAGATAAGAGATTCTCAATGCTAACAGAGAGGTAGGAGTGGGAGATGTCCTAGGAATTTACAAACACACTCAAAGGAGAATTGGTTTTATTTTAAAGCCTAGAGAAGGCACGTATTGAAGCATCGTGGCAGCAGCTGTGCCTTAAGGATTTCCCTCTTCCTTTTCTTTTTCTCCTTGGACATGCTCCAACTAACTTAGCAAGATGGGAAGCAGGAAGAGAAGGGATAGAAGAGGGCTGGCGAACCAACAGAATGGGGGAAGATATTTGCAAATGACATATAACATAAAGGCTTATTATCCAAAATCTATAAAGAACTTACCAAACTCAACACCTGAAATAATCCAGTGAAGAAATAGCCAGAAGACATGATTAGACCAAAGAAGGCATCCAGATGGCCAACAGACACATGAAAAGATACTCAACGTCACTCATCATCAGGGAAATACAAGTCAAAACCACAGTGAGATACCACCTCACACCAGAGTGGCTAAAATTAACAACTCAGGAAACAACAGATGTTGGCAAGGATGTGGCGAAATGGGAACCCTCTTGCGCTGTGGGTGGGAATGCACAATTGGTGCAGCTGCTCTGGAAAACAATGTGGAGGTTCCTCAAAAAATTAAAAACAGAATTACCCTATGACCCAGAAGTAGCACTATAGGAATTTATCCAAAGGATACAGGAGTGCTGATTCATAGGGGCACATGAACCCCAACGTTTATAGCAGTGCTATCAACAATAGCCAAAATACAGAAAGAGCCCAAATGTCCATCAACTGATGAATGGATAAAGAAGATGTGGTTTATATATACAATGGAATACTACTTGGAAATGAGAAAGAATGAAATATTGCCATTTGCAACTACGTGGATGGAACTAGAGGGTATTATGCTAAGCAAAATTAGTCAGAGAAAGACAAATATCATGTGACTTCACTCATATGAGGACTTTAAGATACAAAACAGATGAACATAAGGGAAGGGAAGCAAAAATAATACAAAAACAGGGAGAGGGACAAAACATAAGAGACTCTTAAATATGGAGAACAAACAGAGGATTACTGTTGTAGGAGGAGTTGTGGGAGGGGGGATGGGCTAAATGGGTAAGGGCATTAAAGAATCTACTTCTGAAATCATTGTTGCACTATATGCTAACTTGGATGTAAATTTTAAAAAATAAATTAAATTTAAAACATTTACAATGTGGAGAAACGGGAACCCTCTTGCACTGTTGGTGGGAATGCAAATTGGTGCAGCCGCTCTGGAAAGCAGTGTGGAGGTTCCTCAGAAAATTAAAAATAGACCTACCCTATGACCCAGCAATAGCACTGCTAGGAATTTATCCAAGGGATACAGGAGCACTGATGCATAGGGCCACTTGTACCCCAATGTTCATAGCAGCACTCTCAACAATAGCCAAATTATGGAAAGAGCCTAAATGTCCATCAACTGATGAATGGATAAAGAAATTGTGGTTTATATACACAATGGAATATTACATGGCAATGAGAAAAAATGAAATATGGCCTTTTGTAGCAACGTGGATGGAACTGGAGAGTGTGATGCTAAGTGAAATAAGCCATACAGAGAAAGACAGATACCATATGGTCTCACTCTTATGTGGATCCTGAGAAACTTAACAGAAACCCATGGGGGAGGGGAAGGAAAAAAAAAAAAAAAGAGGTTAGAATGGGAGAGAGCCAAAGCATAAGAGACTGTTAAAAACTGAGAACAAACTGAGGGTTGATGGGGGGTGGGAGGGAGGAGAGGGTGGGTGATGGGTATTGAGGAGGGCACCTTTTGGGATGAGCACTGGGTGTTGTATGGAAACCAATTTGTCAATAAATTTCAGAAAAAAAAAAAAAGATTTTTCAAATGAAAAAAAAAATTTACAAAAGAAGATGTGGTTTATATATACAATGGAATACTACTTGGCAATGAGAAAGAATGAAATCTTGCCATTTGCAACAATGTGGATAGAACTGGAGGGTATTATGCTAAGAGAAATAAGTCAGTCAGAGAAAAACAGATATATGTTTTCACTCATATGTGGAATCTGAGAAACTTAACAGAAGTCCATGAGGGAAGGGAAGGGTAAAAAATCATTTCAAACAGAGAGGGAGGCAAACCATAAGAGACTCTTAAATACAGAGAACTGAGGCTTGATTTCTCTGGGGGGTGAAGTGAGGGGGGGTGAGGTGAGGGGAAAATGGGTAATGGGCATTGAGGAGGGCACTTGTTGGGATGAGCACTGGGTGTTGTATGTTAAGTGATGAATCATGGGAATCTATTCCAGAAGCCAGGACTATACTGTATGTTAGCTAACTTGACAATAAATTATATTCAGAGAAAAAAAAGAAGAGAACTGGTAAGCTCCTTTCTCTCCATTAAGGGCTATCCCATGCAGCATGCTCTAGCAAAGGGTGCTGGAGGGTACCTTAACTTTAAATCAAGTTACCAATTTTGTTTATTACATGGACATGGACGTGGACATGGACATTTGAACTCTGACTGGAGGATTTTGTCCTACCTACTAATGACCACAAAAGTCACATGGCCTGTCTGAGTTTTCATGGGGCAGAGGAAGAACTTGCTCTTACCTACAAAACTTAAAGGGAACAAAGGGAGACAAAAATAAAGTTGCATTATGTTTATACCTCATGAGTCCTATGTGTTTCATATTCTGGTTACATAAACATAAAGTCTTCAAAGACAAATAAATATAAATCATTTTCTAAGGGTGTCTGGCTGGCTCAGTCAGTTAAGCATCCGACTCTTGGTTTCGGCTCAGGTCATGATCTCCTGGTTTGTGAGTTCAAGCCCTGTGTCGGGCTCTGCTCTGACAGCGAAGAGCCTACTTGGGATTCCTTCTCTCCCTCTCTCTCTGCCTCTCCTCTGCTCACTCAACCATGCTCTCTCTTTCAAATTAAATAAAGACTAAAAAAATCATTTTCTAATTGCCTTCAGTATAAGATTTTCTGTACTACTGTCCATAATTATTAGTAAAGACAAGCAAGAATTGATATAAATTTGTATATTCAGAACCAACTACCTAGTAGGAAAGTTTTGTCAAGCCAATTGTTGGTACCTTGGAGATTCCATACTAGGTTAACATTATTTTTATACTCTAATGACTTTAACAAGCCTGAATTTGGTCTTTTTTCCTTCCCATCCTTCCTCCCCTATTTTCTCCCTCCCTCCCTCTCACCCTTCCTTCTTAGTTTTTTGATTTTGTTTGTTTACTAGGGAATGTGGTCTTTCTTTCCAAAATAACAAAGTTGTGAGGTAGTTTATTAACTCTAACGAGATACCCATCATGGTTAACTCCCTCTACCTATTGGGGCCTTATTTTTCTCTACCTTAAAATCTAGAGAGTTGAATTATATCATTTGCTCCCAAACCCACCTATACAGGAGAATCAACTAAAGACATTTTTGAAATATAGATTTTCAGACTGAAACCCCTAGAGACTTGATTCAATAGGTGGCTTCAGAATAAGTAGGTGTAGAGTCCTCTCTGGAACTCTGCTGTGAGAATCACTCAATTAATATATTCTATGGGGTGACTTCTAAAACTAAATACTGGTGTTTGCTGATATTTTCAATATTTTAGCTTTCTGATTACAAGAGCCCGAACTAACCCTAATGCCTAGATAACAATTTTTAAGTGCTTAACAAGGTAAACCCCACATCCGAACAATGGGGACACCCGAGTCAATTAAATTAGAGATTAATTTTTTATATAGTTAAAAGTACTAGTTCAAATTTATACAGAAATATGGACTTATTTAATTCTATCAGCATATCTGCTTCCAAATGGAACAATTAGTCACAATTGGCACAGTATGTAAAGTAAAAACCATATGCCAAATCAAACAAAACTGGCCATAATTTATTTATTTGTTTTTACGATTCCATCTGATTGCACACTATTGCTAATGGGGGGCGGGGAGAAAAGAAAGTTTAAAAAATAAGAGTTTAGTGCTGGATGTCAGCAAAACATGGAGTAGGAATTTCCCAAGTCTCATCCCGACAAAGAAATATAGAAAAACGGGCATATATTTTCAGAATTCTGTGAACTCTGGAAAGCAGTCAAAAGCTTACAGCAACTAAGCAAGTGCTAAATGAAAGAAAATCAGGGGAGTACTTCAAAATAGTAGGAATGTTTTATAGTGATTTTACATGCCCTGTCTCCCTCTCCAGTGTGATAGTAGTCTTAAAGTGGCAGTGATCATAATGTGGCAGATGTGTTAAAGTGGCCCCAGTCCCAAACTGTCCCTAAGACAGCAGGGATCTTAAAGTGGTAACAGCTCATGTTACCATGATGGAGCCATTTCCCTGTTTTTGGAGGAAGCAGAGCAGAGATTATTCCTAAAATATTTTATATGTCTGTTCTAACCTATTTGGGGGCTACCTGAAGGACTGATGCAAGGCACTCCTCTGTTTTGTCTAACTCAAAACTCAGGTTGAGAAATCTGGAAACACCACAAGTTGAATGAACAAACCTCATGTGCATAGAGCAAAAGATTATAGCTCAAAAATACAAAAGACTGCCTATGGAAAAAGATGAGGAGCATTTCTCTGGGAATTTAGGATATTAAAAAGCACTCAGTTATACTGGGGAATTTAGAAAATTACCCAGGGCAAGATGTATGCTCAGAAAAGACCTAAGAAGACCCTAAGCTTTCACCTAGGGCTGATCCCTAGGTACAGTGTAAGCCTTGGTAAGTGTTGGAGGTTCCAGGCACAGAACCATTTTGCAAACACTGGGAGAGCTCCTGGCATCCAAGGAAATCTATGTCAAAACACTAGCTAAGGTACAGAAACTTCAGTGACCACAAAAAACAATAATTACAGTCTTTCCATAATAGTTTCGGAAAATCACAAAGAAAATGGACCACTAATCTTAAATAAACACATAGGAAAACAACAGAAAACCCTGGGGAGGGTGGAATCTGATTTCCAGTTAGCCAAATGTCCAGTTTTCTACACAACCACCACCACCACCAACAACAACAAATCACAAGGTATATAAAGATAGAGGAGAGTGTGGTTCAAAATATGTGTGAAACAAAACAAATAGACAGAAATCATCCTTGAGGAAAGACAAAGCTAGGACTTACTAGACAAAGACTATAAACACTTTTCTTTTTTTCTTTTCTTTTTTTTTTTTTTTATTTATTTTTAGGACAGAGAGAGACAGAGCATGAACGGGGGAGGGGCAGAGGGAGAGGGAGACACAGAATCGGAAACAGGCTCCAGGCTCTGAGCCATCAGCCCAGAGCCTGACGCGGGGCTCGAACTCACGGACCGCGAGATCGTGACCTGGCTGAAGTCGGACGCTTAACCGACTGCGCCACCCAGGCGCCCCTAAACACTTTTCTAAATATGCTTACAGAGCTAAAGAAGAGCTCTGACAAGGAAATAAGAAAAACAATGTATAAGCAAAATAATAATATTAAGAGGTAGAAATTTTTTAAAGGAAACAAACAGAAATTCTGGAACTGAAAACTACAGTAACTGAAATGACAGAAAACAAACCCCAAAACACTAGAGGCACTCAACAGTAGGTCGAATAGGCAGAAGAATCAGTGAACTGAAAATAGGACAATTGAAATGTATGGAGTCTAAGAGACAGAAAGAAAAAAGGATGAAGAAAAGTGAGAAGAACCTCAGAGATCTGTGGGTCTACCAGCCAGTAGATCAACATACATATTATGGGAGTTCCAGGAGAGAGAGAAAAGGAGGCAGGGGTGCCTGGGTGGCTCAGTTGGTTGAGTGGCCGACTTCGGCTCAGGTCACGATCTCACGGTCCGTGAGTTCGAGCCCTGCATCGGGCTCTGTGCTGACAGCTCAGAGCCTGGAGCCTATTTCGGATTCTGTGTCTCCCTCTCTCTGACCCTCCCCCGTTCATGCTCTGTCTCTGTCTCAAAAATAAATAAATGTTAAAAAAATTAAAAAAAAAGGAGGCAGGAAAAATATTTAAAGAAATAATGGCAGAAAACTTCCCAAATTTGGTAGAAGATATGAAGCTACAAATCCAAGAAGCTTAATGAAGTTCAAATAGGATGAACTCAAAAAGACCCAGACTGAGAACATTATAATCAAATCATTGAAAGCCAAAGGCAAAGAGAGTCTTGGAAGCACTGAGAGAGGAGCAACTCACCAAATATAAGGGACCCTTAATAAGTATAAAAGCTGATTGTTTATTAGAAACCATGGAGGCAAGGAGACAGTGGAATATTTATAGTTCTTAAAGAAAAAAAAAATCAACGGAAAATTCTGTATTCATCAAAACTGTCCTTCAAAAATGAAGGAGAAATTAAGACATTCCAGATAAACAAGAGCTAAGCAGGCTTGTTAATTAGACCTGCCCTAAATGAAATGGTAAAAGGAATCCTTCAGGCTGAATAGAAAGAACAATAAAAAGTAATGCTAAGTCATATGAGGAAACATAGGTCTTGGTCAAATATAACAGCAAGTATTACTATATTTTTGGTTTATAATCCTACATTTTATTACCTACAGAATTTAGAACATAAAAATAATTATAAATCTGTAATCGGGCATAGAGTGTATAAAGATATAATTTGTGACAACAACAACATAAAGAGTGGGGGACAGAGGTGTATAGAAGCAGCATATTTGTGTGTTTTTGAAGTTAAGTTGGTATCAGTTTAATGTAGGTTGTTTTAAACTTAGAATTATATGAATCAGCATGGTAACCATAAAGAAAATCTCACAAAATCATGGCAAAAGGAAATGAGAAGAGAATCAAACAACTCATTAGAAAAATAGAAACAAAACATAGAAAAAGGCATAATGGATGAAGTGAGGGACGAAAAAACTGTATGATACACAGAATACAAATAGCAAAATAGCAGAAGTCCTTCCTTGTCAGCAGTTATTTTAAATGTAAATGGATTAAACTCTTGAATAAAAGGGTAGAAATTGACAGAAGGGATAAAATAACATGATTCAACTATATGCTGTCTACAAGAGACTCATTATAGATCCAAAGACATAAATAGATTGAAAGCTAAAGGATGGAGAAAGATATTCCATATAAATATAACCAAAGGAGGGCAGGATTGAATATGCTTCTACAAGATGAAATAGATTTTATTTTAAAAACTGTTAAAAGGGGCGCCTGGGTGGCGCAGTCGGTTAAGCGTCCGACTTCAGCCAGGTCACGATCTCGCGGTCCGTGAGTTCGAGCCCCGTGTCAGGCTCTGGGCTGATGGCTCGGAGCCTGGAGCCTGTTTCTGGTTCTGTGTCTCCCTCTCTCTCTGCCCCTCCCCCGTTCATGCTCTGTCTCTCTCTGTCCCAAAAATAAATAAAAAACATTAAAAAAATTAAAAAAAAAAACTGTTAAAAGAGACAAAGAAGGGCATTTTAAATTGATAAAAAGAACAATTCATCAAGAAGATTCATCTACAAACATACATTCGCTGCCAATAGAGACCCCAAAATTAAACAAATATTAACAGACTTGTAGACAGAAATAGATGGAAAATTCAATATGCCACTTTCAATAATGTATAAAACATCTAGGCCAATAATCTATAAGGAAACAGAAGAAATGGACAACACTAAATAAATTAGACCTTACAGAGATATATACAACACTCAACCCAATGATAGAAGAATATACATTATTCTCAAGTGAACATGAAACATTCTCTGGAATAGATCAATATGTTAGGTCACAAAACAAGTCTGAAAATGTAAAAATATTGAAATTACCCAATGTATCTTTTTAACCAACAATGGAATGGAGCTACAAATCAATAATAGAGGGAAAACTGGATAATTCAAAATGTATGGAAATTAAGCAACTCACTATCAAATAACCAATGGGTCAAAGAATAAATCACAAGGAAATTAGAAAATACTCAGCAACAAATGAAAATAAACACACAGCAAAACATAACTTACAGGATATAGCAACACCAGTGCTCATAGGTAAATTTATACTACATTAAAAAAGAAAAAAAAGGTCTTCAATCACCTTATGGTACTAGACATATCGCAGAAATAGAAACAAAATAAAACAAAACAAAACCCAAAGCTAACAAGGAAGGAAATGAAAAGATTAGAATAGAGATATATGCAATTGAGACTAGAAAAACAATGGAGGGAACCAACAAAGGCAAAAATTGATTATTTAAAAAGATCAACAAATTGATAAACTCTTATCTAGAGTGACAAAGAAAAAAGAAGACAGAAATAACTAAATCAGATATGAAATTGAAGACATTACTACTAACCTTAGAGAAATATGAAGGATTATAAAAGAACACTATAGGGTTGTCTGGGTGGCTCAGTTGGTTGAGCTCCTACTTCATCTCAGGTCATGATCTCAGGTCATGAGCCCGCATGGGGCTCACTGCTGTCAGTGCAGAGCCCACTTTGGATCCTCTGCCCCCACCCCCCCACCACCTCTCTCCCTCTTGTGCACTCTCTCTCAAAAATAAATAAACATTAAAAAAATAAAGAATACTATAAACTTATGCCAACAAACTATATGAAATGCACAAATTTCTAGAAACACATAAATGACCTAAACTGACTCAAGATGAAATAGAAAATCTCAACAGACATTGAATAAGTAAAAAGACTGAATCAGTAATCAAAAACCACCCAAAAAGAAAAGTCCAAGACCAGATGGCTTCACTGGTAAATTTCACTAAACATGTAAAGAAGAAGCAATACCAAGCCTTCTCAAGTCCTTCCAAAAAGTTGAAAAGGAAGAAACACTCTCTAACTCATTCTATGAGACCAACATTACACTGATACCAATCCCAGACAAAGATTACAAGAAGAAAACTATAGATCAATATCTTATGAATGTAGATTCAAATGTCCTTAATAATATTCTGCAAACCCAATTCAATAGCACGTTAAAAAGATTATACATCATTACCAACTAGGATTTATCCCAGGAATGCAAGAGTGGTTCAACATGGGAAAAATCAATCAAGTAACATATCACACTAATAGAACAAAGGATAAAATCTACATGATCATCTCAGTAGATGCAAAAAAGGCATTTGACAAAATCCAACACCCAATTATGATTAAAAAAAAACCTCAAAAACAAGGAATAGAAAGGAACTTCCTCAAAATGATAGGGACCATTATAAGAACTGAATATCTAACAATATAATCAAAAGTGAAAGCTGAAAGATTTCCCTTCAAAATCAGGAACAAGATAAAGATGCCCACTTTCACCAATGACACTTGACATTGAAGTGGAAGTGCTATCCAGAGGAATTAAATAAGAAATGGAAATAAAAGGAATCCAAATTGGAAATGAAGAAGTATAACTATCCCTTTTCACAGATTACATGATTCTATATATGAAAATTCCCAAGAAACCACAATAAAACTAATAGAGTTAATAAACAAATTGAGCAAAGCTGCAGGATACAAGATCAACACACAAATACCAGTTGTGTTTCTATATACGTGCAATGAACAATCCAAAAATGAAATGAAAAAAGCAATTCCATTTAATGTCTAAAAGAGTAAAATATTTAGAAATAAATTTAACCAAGGAGGTGAAAGACAGAAAGCTACAAAACTCTAGTGAAAGAAACTAAAGAAGACCTAAGTTAATGGAAATGCAACCTTAGTTCACGGGGAGGAAGACAGTATTATTAAAATGTTAATCTCACTTAAACAACCTACAGATTCAACACAATCTTTATCAAAATTTCAATGACCTTCCCCCCACCCCAGAAATGGAAAAGTCAACCCTCAAATTCATATGGAATTGCAAGGGTCCTAGATATCCAAAATAATCATGAAAAAGACGATAAAAATTGGAGGATTTCCAGATTTCAAAACTCATAACAAAGCTACAGGAATCAAAACAGTGTGGTCCTGGCACATCAACAGACATGTAGGCTCATGGCATATAATTTAGAGTCCAGAAATAAACCCATACATCTACAACCAATTGATTGTTTACAAGGATGCCAAGTCCAATCAACTGGGAAAGAATAGTCTGTTCATCACATGGGACTTGGAAAACTGGATTTCCAGCAATCAACATGGAAACATGGATTTCCACATGGATTTCCATGCACAAGAATGAAGTTAAACCCCTACTCACACTACATATACAAAAGTGAACTAAAAATTGATCAACAACCTAGATATGAGGGCTAAAACCATAAAACTCTTAGAAGGAAACACAGGGCAAATGTGCATGACATTGAACTTGTCAATGGATTCTTACATATAAGTATATAGCAAAAGAAAAAAATAAGATAAAGTGGATTTCATCAAAATTAAAAACTCTTGTGCATTAAAGACATTATCAAGAAAGTGAAGAGACAATACACAGAGTGGGAGAAAATATTTATAAATCATATATCTGATAAAGGTTTAATATTTAAAACATACAAAATACTGAGGTGTCTGGGTGGTTCAGTCAGTTGAGTAACCGACTTCAGCTCAGGTCATGATCTCATGGTTTGTGGGTTCACGCCCCACATCAGGCTCTGTGCTGGCAGTGTGAAGCCTGATTGGGATTCTCTCTCTCTCCTCTCTTTCTGACCCTCCCCCATTCATATTTTCTTCTCTCTCAAAATAAAAAAAATAAACTTAAAACCAAATATACAAAGTACTCACCAACAATAGGACTCAAAAACAAAAAGACAACCACATTAAAAAATGGGCAAAGGACTTGCATAGACATTTCTCCAAAGATGTACATATGGCCAATAAACACATGAAAAGATACTTAAGATCATTAGTAATTAGGGAAATGTAAATCAAACCACACTTTGTCACTATTAAGTTGACTATTATCAATAAAACAAAAAACAAGTGTTGGTGAGGATGTGGAGAAATTGGAACCTTTATACATTGCTGGTAGGATTTGGCAGTTCTTCAAAGAACTGACCATAGGGGCGCCTGGGTGGCTCAGTCGGTTAGGCAGCCAACTTCGGCTCAGGTCACGATCTCACGGTCTGTGAGTTCAAGCTCTGCGTCGGGCTCTGTGCTGACAGCTCAGAGCCTGGAGCCTGTTTCAGATTCTGTGTCTCCCTCTCTCTCTGCCCCTCCCCTGTTCACACTCTGTCTCTCTCTGTCTCAAAAATAAATACACGTTAAAAATTTTTTTTAAAAAAAAGAACTGACCATAGAATTATCACACCACCCACCAATCCAATTCCCAGGTATATACTGAAAATAATCGAAAACAGGAGCTCAAGAAAATATTTGTACATCAATGTTCGTTGCAGCATTATTCACAAAAGCCAAAAAGTGGAAACATTCCAAGTGCCCATCAACAGTTAAGTGTATAAACAAACAGTGCTGTATGTATACGGTGAAATACCAGTCATAAAAATGAATGAAGTTTTGATACGTGCTAGGATATAGAGGAACCTTGAAAACATTATGCCAAGTGAAATAAGCCAGTCACAAAAGTACAAATATTGTGTGATTCCACTTATATGAAATCTCTAGAATAAGCAAATTCATAGAGATAGAAAGGAGATGAAGGTTAGCCGGGACTGGGGGGAGGCCATGGAGAGTTACTGCCTAAGGGTTATACAGTTTCTGTTTGGGGGGATGGAAAGATTTAGAGACAGACAGTTGTGGGGCGCCTGGGTGGCTCATTAAGCGTCCGACTTGGGCTCAGGTCATGATCTCCCGGTTTGTGGGTTCGAGCCCCGCGGAGGCTATGTGCTGACAGCTCAGAGCCTGGAGCCTGCTTCCAATTCTGTCTCCTTCTCTCTCTGCCCCTCCCCCACTTGTGCTCTGTCTCTCTCTATCAAAAATAAATAAACGTAAAAACACAAAAATGAAAAAAACCCCAGATAGTTGTGATGGTTGCACAACAGTGTGAATGTAATTAATGCCACTGAAATATACACTTAAAAATGATTAGAATGGCATATTTTATATCAATTATATGTATTTTGCCACCCAAAAATATCTGTTAAAAAGAGTTAAGAAACAATGAAACCATTTTACCTGTAGCCAGATAGGATTGCAAATAATATGATTAGAAGGTATGCCAAGTGAAACAAAGGGATCACTGTCATCAAAGTTGCTTCAAGTTCCAGTTGTCTAGAAATTGATGTAAAGTAGACCACCTGCCACAAAAATTTAGTCAAGTAAATAACTTTTCATTCCAATATTTGTGTGAGTTACAAACCCTATTGAAACACTGTAGCTTACTGATTGAAACATGTTAAGATTTAGTAAAAGATCAAAATATGTGAATCGTGATTTTAGATTCACTTATAAATAAAGAATAAAGAAGATTAACATAGGTGTGCTTCTTCCCACAAATCTGTGGCACGCTTTCTAAAGTTTCTTTCAGAAACCCAAGGTTTAAACCTCCTGAATACACAAAATCTGAGATCTACCTAAGATTGTGAAACCATTCATAATTACAGAAATTGTGGCTTTTTCTAAAATTTTAGTAGGTCGTTGTCTTTTACTATTTTAATTTCATCGATATTTCAGAAGGATCTGGTATTTTTCCAATAGTTGTCTCACTTTGACCAGGCTTATTCACAACTATTAGTTACAGAATAGCTAGCATGTGCCTGGCACTAGGCTATATAACTTACTTGGTAAACGGTGAGCTAATTCTCTTTTCAATAATACCATGGAACTTCTTAAAAGTTTGTTGCTTTTATTCAATGAACCCCAAACACATTTCAGGGGGTTCCCCCAAATAGCAAAGACTTTAAGAGTAAGGATTTTAAAGTAATTTGACTGGAAAACCTGATGATCAATGTCTGCACTGAGCAGACCTACCTTAGGGATGTAGGATTTGTGTTTTCCACCAGAATATTATTAAGGATTTATGCTGTGTGGCATCCTTTGGTGTGTGAGATTAAGGAAGTTGGATTAAGTGCCAAACAGAGTAGAGCACTCCCAGCTGCAAGTCAAGGACTCCAACAAATAATCCAGGAGTGCTACTACTTGGAAAACGTGTTCTTACCCCTCCCACCTTCTCCCGGTCTATAAAACTCAGCCTATAAACCCTCCCTATAAAACTCAGCCACCAGATACCTGGATCCTCTTCGAGGCCAGACTCTTTTCAATGTTGCTAGATTGGTTCAGAAAATGGGTCAACCATTTCTTACTAAGCTCGTTGTCCTCTCCATCCTCAGTTTTCAGGTAGTAGAGCAGCCTCACGGCTTTGGCTTCCAGGAGTAACTGGTTCATTCCCATCCTCTCGCCTAAGAAGTTTCCTCCAATGGTGCCAGCCAGGTAGATGGGCTGACCGGTGTGGTTGTAGATTGGGAAAGTGACATTTCTCAGGTCGAGGTCCCTGTTCATCTGCCAGGCATACAGGAGTGGGTTGGAAGGCACGCAGAGACCCTGGTGCTTGGCACACACCTGATTGTAGTGGATCTGGGTTCCGTTTTCCCCCATCGCATACAGATCCTGGATCACGTCATCCACTTTACTAACTTCTGATAAGATTGCTGGTTCTAGCAGGGAGGTGGTGTTGGAGACCGCTAGAATACAAGCGAAATTGACCTCGGTGCTCTTCCTGGAGATGGAGAAGCGGTGAGAGTCGTTGGCGGTGAAGCGTTCCTGCACAAAGCGCCTCTCGGCCTTGGCCGAGGGTGTACTGCTCCTCGAGGTTTTCTTTTACATCCTTGGGCAGGTAAATCAAACCGGTGCCCAGAGCGGCCGTCAGCACCATGGGCACCAGCAGGAAGATCCAGGGGTGCGCGCCCACTTCGCATCCCAGCCTTCGGAAGAGGCAGGAGAGGGGCCCCTCCAGGCAGTCGGTGTGGCAACGGGGTCTCTCGGACACCTGGTTTTCCGACGGTGATGCTGGCAGCGAGGAATCCCCCCTCACTGACACCGGATGTGAATGGGGCGCCCCAGCGGGCTCTGGCAACTGCCCCGAAGCCCAGGTCATCTCGGGTTCCTGTCTTAACCCAAGAACTACTCTTGACTCCTCCTTGGAGGCCGGCAGCGGCTCTGAGCCCAGCCTTGCCTCGGGTGGCCGCTTCGCCTCTGACCTGGGCCCCGGCTCCTCCGCTGCGGGCTCCCGCTCCGCCGGCGCAGGCGCCTCCGCCTCCGCCTCCGCCTCCTGCCGGGCCTCTGGCGCCACCTCGGAGGGACTAAGGCTCATTTCCGGGAAGGAAAGGCCAGGGTCTCAAACGTGACAGCAGATTAGAAAGCAGCCACTGGACCAAGCGCCCATCTCCGCCCCACACGACGGTTTCCTGGAGAAATTCTGCGGAAGTCTGTTTGAGTTCCGGCTGCTAGCGCCCGGATCCCGAAGGTTCGTTGGGAAGCTCGTGTTTTGACTCATAGCCCATCCAGCCCCAAATTTGTCTGTGGCGTGCCTGATGCTCCCAGGAAGTTAGTACACAAACACTACTTAACGGTAAGATGCGTGCCTCTTCTACAAGACTTACACACACACACACACACACACACACACACACACACACACAAATGTGGTGTTGCCTTTCCGGGGAGCATCCAGTAACACAGTTCTCGGGTAAGGTGAACCTCGTACACCTGGTTTAGTGATTCTTTTTGTTAACTACAAACGTAACATATATTCTTCTTGTAAAAGTTAGAAGTAAATAAGTGGGCTGAAAAGTGGTTGTTTATCTTGGGTCTATTCCGCCCACAGTTCCCAGGATGGAGGGACCCCTGTGTTCATGTCACCGTTTTTACGAAAACCTTTACCTACCTTTTAACATGCACGCAACCGAGAAGCAGGTCTTGAGCGGTTCTTAAGAATTATGAAAATTGCTTGCCATGTTTTTCATGGTTGGTAGTCACCTAATATTATTGTGATTGTGTTTTTATGTGGGTAGGTCTAGCATTTTAATGAAATCTCCAGATTGTAAGACTACCAAGTCCAAGAGTTTAAGAAAGATATGTTTAACAGTATTTTCAAGGAGAAAGAAATAGGAGATTTTGTTAAGCTGCCTCTCCAGAAAGTCATTGTTTAAGAGCGACCTTATTAAAATAACCACAAGATGGCACCCGTTTTCTATTTTCAAAGTTATGGTAAAGGAAACTGAAGATTCCTTCTCTCTTTCATCTGTGTTTCCAAGTCCTAATTATAGCTACATCTTGAGTTCATCGCTGGTGTGCTATAAAGCTAGTGGCTTCTGTATCACATTTAAAGTCTGTAGATAGAGGAACTGACCTGAGAATTCCATTTGTTGAACCATGTCTACATTATGGAGAGAATGGCTCAGCTGTTCTCCTAAACATTTAAGAGGAAATGGTAGGGTGAAGGTGTTCACAAGTACTCTATAATGTACACATCCAAACACAGGGCCTCTTCCTGCCCATCTTTATAAAGTATTTCTCTAGCACAACAGCAATGTGTGTTTTTCATCTCAAAACACAAGTAAATTTCTACAATTGCTCCTAAATCAGGCACTGTGAAGTGCGAATAAATTCTATAGTAAAATATGTACCCTGGGATTTGATTTTATCTAGTTTCTTAATTATAGATTATTGATTCCAGATTATTTTATTAATCTCGTTATCTAGATTACTAATGTTTGTGCGGGTCTAGAATGTCAATCAAAAATACCACTGTTAGTTATTTTCCACCAGTTTTTCTGTATCATTTCATAATAGGAATGTAGCATTTCCAAAATGAGCTCATCGCCTATTTTTGAGTGATCAAAGCCTGAAAGGCTCTGAAAGATTGGTTTCAGAACTCTACACTTCTCCAGGTGAAGCTGTCACATGGCCTAGAAGTGACATGGCTTCTAATTAAGGAAGTCTCTAAAGGCTCTTCCTTTCAATTCAGGAAGACCCTCTGGTCTTCAATTTGAGAATGGTGTCTACTGTGTCAGGATAGGATTCTCCATCCTTCAGAAAATGCCTTTTGTATGAGGAGAGGATGGGTATTGGGAATTCAAGAATATAGTTTAGAACTTAAAATTTTATCTAGTCTACTTCTTCTCCACCTTCAGTCTAGATAAAATGAAGCAGACAAAACATTCCTTTTATCTTCTATCATGTAGATTCCTTTTCCTTCTGTTCCCCAGTCCTTCTCGAGCAGCCCCTGTGCTCCATTTTTTTTCCTCTTCTCCTCCCTTCTCTTTTGCTTCCCGCCCCCCACCCCTTCTCCTTTTCTAATACCTATTCTCTCACATTAGCCAAACTGAGTTTGATATAATAAAGGGAATTTTATTTTTTTATTAAAAAAATTTGCCCATTAATATTTATAATATGTTTTTGTTTTAACTGTGTATTTTAGTTATATGATAATCTGTTTCCTACGCTTGACCATGAGCTCCTCAGAGAAGCTCTGTCTCATTCATCCCTGCCTACTCAGAGGTACTCAGAAGACACTCAAATGTTAGTCATAACTTAGGTGGTCCTGTTTATCTTTCCATAGCTCTAGAAATTATCTAATTCAAATATGGCAGACATCATGGCTGAAATGTATTCTGTAGATCCCATAGGGTCTGCTCAGATGCCTGTGTTCTCACTGAGACATGAGGTATATTTTTGCATCTTTTCCCCTGCCCTATCTTAAGCTTTTTCCCATTTTCTTTTTTCGTTGTTACAATTAACACAGTATAGCTGTTTCTCCTAACTTGTATAATAATCTGTCACAGAGAATTATGGAGTCACTCAGTTTTCCTTTTCTAAACTGAAATGTAAAGATTTAATAAATTGGTCATTGAGAAGAAGCTCTAAAACTGAAACACGAGTAATTAAGAAAGAAACTGAAGAAAAGGCAGCAGAAAGAACTGACCATGAATGTAGTGTTACAGAAGAAACATATTGTTAAGATGCATGTACATATTATGGTAGGGTGGTAGGCTCTTATATTGATGGCCTCCAATGAATCATGGCTCCCAGAATTTATGGTTTATCATGGTTCCCTCCCACATTGACTCTGGGTTTGGCTATGTGACTTACTTGGTCCAATGGGACATTAGCAACTGTGGCACACCCGAAGGTTGATAAGTTCTTGTACATTGGGATTGGCTTGGAAGCAAGAGAGCTCAGGTTTTTATGGACTTGGGGTTCATAATGTTGATGGTAAAACTCTTTGAAGTAGTTACTTTATCATTGGCTTTCATTAAGTTTCTAAAAAATTTTTTAATTTTATTTTAGAGAGAGAGAAAGCGCAGGGGAGGGGGCAGAGGAAGAGAGAGAGAGAGAGAGAGAGAGAGAGAATCTTAAGCAGTCTCTTTGCTCAGTGTGGAGCCTGATGTGGGGCTCAATCCCATGACCCTGGGATCATGACCTGAGCGGAAATCAAGAGTTAGATGCTCACCGGACTGAGCCACTCAGATGCCCCTAAATTCCTTTTTATATAATAAGGTGAATTTCTCCTTTTCTGTAGTATAGCAATACCTAAAAAGGTGGCTCAGGAAACAGTAGAAGACAAGTTGGAAAATGCTTGAGAAAAGAAAAATAGAGATTTCCTTAATGGAAATGTTGGAATTTGGGAGAACACATTAAACAGAAGAGGAAAAAGGAGATCTTGAAGGTCACGCTCAACATATGGAAAGGATAAAACAGCAACAACAACCAGACTGGACAGCTTATGGAGTAGGACTTTAAAAGGAGGGAAATAATTTAGTAACTAATTGGCTGGAGAGAGTGACTAGAGTCTTAAAAAAAATCTAACAGGTGGGGTGCCTGGATGGCTCAGCTGGTTAAGCATCTGATTTCAGCTCAGGTCATGATAAACATAAAAAAAACATTAAATAAACATAAGTAAACATTAAAAACATTTTTAAGTCCCATTCAATTGTGCAAATATTTCTAATAATAATAGCCCTTATTGAATTTCACGTGTTTTAAATAATTTCACACGTATTAAATAATTTAATCCTAAGAACTCCACGAGCGAAGTACTATCTCCTCCCTTTAAGAAGTGGAAAATGTGACAGAGAGAAGCTAAGTAACTTGCCCCAAATCACACAGATAGTAAGAGGTAGAGCTGGGATAGGAACCCAGGCACAGTGGCCTCAAAGTCCTTTAACTAGCATGCCATAATGCCTTGAAAAATATCCAATGCCGCTGAACTTCCATTGCCTGTGTAGACCATGTACTCCTGAATTGAGTGTGGATTCTGTCTAGTCCTATTTGAGCAGAATCTGTGTAGGCCCTAGAATCTATGTCCTAGGGACGCTTTACCCTGAGGCCCCCACATCCGTTTCAGTTGTAGAATCACCCTCAACAGATTTCTGAACAGAATCTGTTATTCTGTTACACAGTAAAGACTACTGAAGTCTTTACCCCTTGGGCCTAGTGAGGACTAATCCTACTGCCATGTTCTGTCTTGCAAAAAACTAACCCTTTTCAGCTTTTGGATTTTCTATACTCTAAGAACTTCACATGAATGGGATGGAAATCTTTCCTCTGTCACACCGATTTCTGTGGTGGAGATCCATGGCAAAACTACCCACTCTTCCAGGCTACATTTCTTTTACTCTTTTCAGGAAGATTCCCTTAGTTTTATAAATCCTATCCTGACCCTCACAGTGATTCCTTTCCTTCTCAAAAACCTGTAAGCAGCCCTGTTTGGTGGGAATGGCTGCTCTCTCTTTATTACTTCCCTTGATTTAGGGCTCAGACATTGTTTTTTTTCCCTAACAGATTCTATTTTTATTTTGGGAAGGCTCCCACAGGCAGAAATATGAAGCCAAGGAGTTATTGAATTATCAAACCACCAACTGTTCACCTTACCTTGTCCACCTTCACCTCCATTGGATGAATTCATTCTCTCCCATTACCCCACATGGACTTAGGGACCAGGGTCAATCACTTTGGTCTTCCCTCATTCATTTTAGTGTTTCTCCTTTTTCTGTGCTTCTCTTCTGAGATTTAACTCTAGAAACTCTTGGTTCCCTAGGGCTCAGTAGATACAAAAATCTTTACCTGGACACTGACTTAATAATACGTGAAGGCATCTATTCTAATTTCCCAAGTTCTTGACTTAAAAGTCTATTCAGTTTTTCTGTAACCACTTTGACTAGCTTTCCTGTCCTTAAAGGGAATATCTCCAAGAGCACCTGCAGTTACTCAGTTATCTCCTGGGCTTTTGCTCCCTCTGGGAACATTACTCTAGTTTCCTCTGTTAGATTAAAAAAAAATTTTTTTTAATGTTTACTTTTGAGAGAGAGAGAGAGACAAAGCGTTAGTGGGTGAGAAGCAGAGGTGGGGTGGGGGGACACAGAATCCGAAGCAGGCTCCAGATTCTGAGCTGTCAGCAAAGAGCCCTATGTGGGGCTTAAACCCATGAACCATGAGATCATGACCTGAGCTGAAGTCAGACGCTTAACCGACTGAGCCACCCAGGCACCCCGAGTGGGATTTTTTATTTGTTTGTTTTAGTTTTATACCTTTATGAAGGTAAGGAGAGTTTGCTATCAAGTGGGTTTTTTAAATTTTTATCATTAATGAGTTACAAATTTTTTAAAACTTTTTTAATGTTTATTTATTTTTGAGAGAGACAGAGACAGAATGCGAGTGGATTAGGGGCAGAGAGAGAGGGAGACACAGAATCCGAAGCACGCTCCAGGCTCTGAGCTGTCAGCACAGAGCCCAACGTGGGGCTCGAACCCACGAGCTGGGAGATCATGACCCGAGCTGAACTTGGACTCTCAACCGACGGAGCCACCCAGGTGCCCCAATGAGTTAATTTTTTTTTATCAAATCATGTGTGTTAATCTATTGGGAAGATCATGTGGAGTCTCTCCTTCCTTTATGTATGTGGAAAATAGTATTATTATTCTTTAATCCTAAAAAATGCTTTAAAACCCTAAGTGTCAGAATATAATGTGGATTCATAATAGTAAGACTATCGGCACAGACATCACGTTGCCATTCTAATACAATCAGGCTTGAAATAAGAAGCAGTAAAGCATACATACACCAAATACGGAACTTTTTCATCTGAATTCTCTCCTGCTAGAGTGAGTTAGTGAAAGAAGTAATTAGATCTGTGGCAGAAGATCAGCTTGCCCAAGAAGCCAGAGTAAACCTCATTCAGGAAGAATATCGAGAATATTGCCAAGCAAAGGAAGAGGCCCATACATACTTACGGAAAAAAAAGAAGCCTCGCTCTCCTGGATGCTTCAAATAATTATGGAATATAAAATACTCTCTTCCTTAAAATGGCTTTGTCTCCTGTGAATATTTTACCTTCTTTTCAACATTAACATCTAATTGTCTATGTCACCCAGTGTTCTAGTTGATGAGGATTGTGTAGATATTTCACATATGTGTAAAATGGTTTCTCATAATTAATTAAAGTTGCATTAAGTAAAGTGTAATTAAGCCACATGGTAAAAAGATTTTTCAGTAATGAATAGAGTGAATGGTTGCTCTGTAAAAAAAAAAAAGAATATAATGTGGATTCAATTAACTAAAGTTTATATATAGCATGGTTGCATTCATGTTTATAGGTGAGATTGGCCTATAATTTTCTTATATTGTCTGATTTGGATAACAATATTATACCAGCCTTATAAGGGTAGCTTTCTTTTTCTCTTCTCTGCAAGAGTTTATGTAAGATAGAAATGATCTTTTCTTTTTTCTCCTTTTCTTTATTTTATTATATTTTCCCATCATGATAAGTGTACTCTTTGATTCCCATCACCCATTCCTGCCATCCCTCATCCAGCCACCTCCCCTTTAGTAACCATTAGTTTGTTCTCTCTAGTTAAGAGTCTGTTTCTTGGTTTCTCTCTCTCTTTTTTCCTTTGCTGGTTTATTTTGTGTCTAAAATTCCACATATGAATTAAATCATATGGTATTTATCTTTCTCTGACTTATTTTGCTTAGCATTATACTCTCTAGCTTCATCTATGTCATTGCAAATGGCAAGATTTCATTTTTTTATAACTGAATAATATTTCATACACACACACCACATCTTCTTTATCCATTAATCTATTGATGGACACTTGGGCTGCGTCCATAGTTTGGCTATTGTAAATAATGCTACAATAAACATTTGGATGCATGCATCCCTTTGAATTAGTGTTTTATATTTTTGGGGTAAATACCCAGCAGTACAATTACTGGATCATATGGTAGTTCTATTTTTAGTTTGTTGAGGAAGCTCCATACTGTTTTGCACAGTGGCTGCACCAATTTGCATTCTCACCAGCCATACAAGAGTGTTCCTTTTTCTCCACATCATCACCAACACTTGTTGTTACTTGTGTTTGGGATTTTAGCCATTCTGACAGGTGTGTGGTGATATCTCATTGTGGTTTTGATTTGCATTTTCCTGATAATGAGTGATATTGAGCATCTTTTCCTGTGTCTGTTGGCCATCTGGATGCCTTCTTTGGAGAAATGTCTGTTCATGTCTTCTGTCCATTTTTAAATTGGATTATTCATTTTGGGGTATTGAGTTGTATCAGTTCCTTATACATTTTGGATACTAACCCTTTATCAGATATGTCATTTGCAAATATCTTCTCTCATTCCATAGGTTGCCTTTTAGTTTTGTTGATTGTTTCCTTCATCGTGCAGAAACTTTTGTATGTTGATGTAGTCCCAATAGTTTATTTTTACTTTTAGTTGCCTTGCCTCAGGAGACATACCTAGAAAAATGTTGCTACAGCTAATGTCAGAGAAAGTACTGCCTTTCAGATCTTTCCAAGGATTTTTATGATTTTGGGTCTCACATGTAGGTCTTATTTATTTATTTATTTATATTTAATTTTATTTCTAGGTTTAATTTATCAGAACCATTAGAGGTATTTTAAGTATTCTGGAAAGCTTTTTTTTTTTTTAATTTACATCCAAGTTAGTTAGCATACAGTGCAACAATGATTTCAGGAGTAGATTCCTTAATGCCCCTTACCCTTTTAGCACATCCCCCCCCACAACCCCTCCAATAACCCTCTATTTGTTCTCCATATTTAAGAGTCTCTTCTGTATTGTCCTCCTCCCTGTTTTTATATTACTTTTGCTTCCCTTCCCTTGTGTTCATCTGTTTTGTCTCTTAAAGTCCTCATATGAGTGAAGTCATATGATTTTTGTCTTTCTCCAACTGACTAATTTCACTTAGCATAATACCTTCTAGTTCCATCCACATTGTTGCAAATGGCAAGATTTCACTCTTTTTGATTGACAAGTAATACTCCGTTGTACATATATATACCACATCTTCTTTATCCACTCATCTGTTGATGGACATTGGGCTCTTTCCGTACTTTGGCTATTGTTGATAGTGCCGCTATAAACATTGGGGTGCACGTGCCCCTTTGAAACAGCATACCTGTATCCCTTGGGTAAATACATAGTAGTGCAACTGCTGGGTCGTAGGGTAGTTCTATTTTTAATTTTCTGAGGAACCTCCATACTGTTTTCCAGAGCGGCTGCACCAGTTTGCATTTGTCTGCAGTGCAAAAGAAATCCTCTCTCTCTGCATCCTCGCCAGCCTCTGTTGTTGCCTGAGTTGTTAATGTTAGTCATTCTGACAGGTGTGAGGTAGTATCTCATCATGGGTTTGGTTTGTATTTTCCTGATAATGAATGATGTTGAGCATTTTTTCATCACATTTAGATCTTTAATCCATTTGGGTTTATTTTTGTGTATTAAATAGTCCAGTTTCATTTTTTTGTATGTAGGTGTCCAGTTTCCCCAGCACTATTTATTGAAGATACTGTCTTTTCCCCATTATCTAGTCATTCCTCCTTTGTCGAAGATTGATTGACCATATAATTGTGGATGTATTTTTGAATTTTCTATTCTACTCCATTGATCTCCATGTCTCTTTATATGACAGAACCATATGTTTTAATTACTACCACTTTGGAATATAACTGGAAATCTGGAATTGTGATACCTCTAGTCTTGTTTTTCTTTTTCAAGATTGCTTTGACTATTCGGGGTCTTTGTGGTTCCTTACAAATTTTAGGATTGTTTGATGTAGTTCTGTGAAAAATGCTATTGGTATTTTGATAGGGATTGCATTAAATCTGTAGATTTCTTCGGGTAGTTTAGACATTTTAACAATATTTTTTTTCTTCCAACACATAAGCATGGAATGTCTTTCCATTTCTTTGTGTCATCTTGAATTTCTTTCATCGGTGTTTTATAGTTTTCAGAATACAGGCTGTTCACCTGTTTGGTTAGGTTTACTCTTAGGTATTATTTTTGGTACAAATGTAAATGGGATTGTTTATTTTTAAAATTTTTTTTTAAATGTTTATTTACTTTTTAGAGAGACAGAGACAGGATGTGAGTGGGTTAGGGGCAGAGAGAGAGGGAGACACAGAGTCTGAAGCAGGCTCCAGGCTCTGAGCTGTCAGCACAGAGCCGGATGCGGGGCTCGAACTCACGGACTGTGAGATCATGACCTGAGCTGAAGTCGGACGCTCAACCGACTGAGCTACCCAGGCGCCCCTGGGATTGTTTCTTAATTTCATTTTCTCCTGCTCCATTATTAGTGTATAGGAATGCAATGGATTTCTGTACATTGATTTTGAATCCTGCAAATTTACTGAATTCATTTTCAGTTTTAGTAAGTTTTTTCGTGTAGTCTTTAGGGTTTTCTATATATATTATCATGTCATCTATAAATAGTGAGAGTTTTACTTCTTCCTTACCAGTTGGGATGCCTTTTCTCTGTGTTGTCTAATTGCTATGCTTGAACTTCCAGTACTATTTTGAATAGAAGTAGTGAGAGTGGACTTCCTTGTCTTGTTCCTGACCTTAGGAGAAAAGCTTTCAGTGTTTGACCATTGAGTATGATTTTGGCTGTGGAGATTTCAGATCAGGGCTTTATTATGTTAAGGTATGTTCCCTGTAGACTTGCTTTGCAAAAGATTTTTATCATGAATGGATACTATACTTTTTTGAATGGTTTTTCTGCATCTATTGAAATGATCATATGGTTTGTATCTTTTCTCTTGCTGATCTGACATACCACATTGATTGTTCCTTTTATCCTGGGAATAAAATCTCTTTGATCATGGTGTATGATTTATTTAAATGTGTTGTTGGATTTGGTTTGCTAATATTTTGTTGAGGGTTTTTACATCCATATTCATGAGAGATACTGGCCTGTAGTTCTCTTTTTCTGTAGTGTCTTTATCTTGTTTTGTATCAGAGTGATACTGGCCTCATCAAAATGAATTTGGAAGTTTTCCTTCCTTTTCTATTTTTTGGAATAGTTTGAGAAGAATAGGTATTGACCTTCTTTACATGTTTGATAGAATTCGCCTCTGAAGCTGTCTGGTCCTGGACTTTTGTTTTGGGAGATTTTTTTTTTTTTTTTGATTACTGATTCAGTTTCATTGCTGGTAATTGGTCTGTTCAAATTATCTATTTCTTCTTGTTTCAGTTTTAGTAATTTATATGTTTCTAGGAATTTATCCATTTCTTCTAGGTTGTCCAATTTGTTGGCATATAGGTTTTCATAATATTTTGTTACAATTATTTATATTCCTGTGGTGTTGGTTGTTACTTCTCGTCTTTCATTAATGATTTTGTTTATTTGGGTCCTCACTTTTTAAAAATTTTATTTTATTCTTTTTTTATGAGTCTGGCTAGAGGTATATCGATTTTGTTGATCTTTAAAAAAAAAACAGCTCCTGGTTTCATTGATCACTTCTGTTTTTTTTTTTTTTTAGTTTCTTTATCATTTATTTCTTAAAATTTTTTTTTTAAAGATTTTATATTTTAAGTAATCTCTATACCCATCTTGGGGCTTGAACTCACAACCCTAAGATCAAGAGTCACACACTTTTCTGACTCAGCCAGCGAGGCACCACTTTAATATTTATTTCTGCTCTAATCTTTATTATTCCCTTCCTTTACCTGGCTTTGGGTTTTGTTTGTTCTTCTTTTTCTAGCCCCTTTAGGTGCAAGTTTAGGCTGTTTATTTGAGATATTTCTTGCTTCTTGATATAGACCTATATTGCTGTAAACTTCCCTTTTAAAGCCATTTTGCTGTATTCCAAAGATATCGGACCATTGCATTTTTGATTTTCATTTGTTTCTATGTCATGTTTTATTTCTTCTTTGATTTCTTGGTAGACCCATTTCTTATTTAGTAGCATGTTATTTAACCTCCATGTATTTGTGCTCTTTCTGGATTTTTTCTTGCGGTTGATTTCTAGTTTTATAGCGTTGTAGTCAGAAAAGATGCCTGATATTTTTGAATTTGTTGAGGCTTGTTTTGTGGCCTAATATGTGTTCTATACTGGAGAATGTTCTGTGTGCACTTGAAAAGTACGTGTATTCTGCTGTTTTAGGATGGAATGTTCTGAATATGTCTGTTAAATCCATCTGGTCCAGTGTGTCATTCAAAGCCACTGTTTCCTTGTTGATTTTCTGTTTGGATTATCCATCCATCGATGTAAGTGGGGGGTGTTAAAGTTCCTTACAATTACTGTATTACTATCAATTATTTCCTTTATGTTTTTTATTAGCTGATGTATGTATTTGAATGCATAAATACTTACAATTGTTATATCCTCTTGTTGGATTGTCCCCTTTATTATACAGTGTTTTGTCTCGTTACAGTTTTTATTTTAAAGTCAATTTTGTCTGATGTAAGTATTACTACTCCAGCTTTCTTTTGACCTCCGTTTGCATGACAAATGTTTCTCCATCCCCTCACTTTGAATCTGCAGATGCCATTTGGTCTGAAATGAGTCTCTTGTAGGCAGCATATAGATGGATCTCTGTCACCCTATGTCGTTTGATTGGACCATTTAGTCCATTTACATTCAATGTAATTATTGATGGATATGTATTGATTGCCATTTTGTTAAGTGTTTTGTGGTTGTTTCCATAGATTTTCTCCGATCTTTTCTTCTCTTGCTCTCTTTCATGGTTTGTTGGCTTTCTTTAGTGATATATTTGGATTCCTTTCTCTTTATTTGCATATCTATACTGGGTTTTGATTCTTGGTTTGTATATAACATCTTCTGTATATAGCAGTCTATATTAAGTTGATGGTCACTAAAGTTTAAACCCATTCTTTTTTTTTCCCCCAGGGGTAGAATTTAGTGATTCATCACTTACATACAATATCCAGTACTCATCACAGGTGCCCTCCTTAGTACCCATCACCCATTTAGCCTATTTGCCACCCACCTCCCTCCATCAACTTTCAATTTTTTCTCTATAGTTGAGAGTCTCTTATGGTTTGCCTCTTTCCCCACCCCCTTCCCCTATGTTCAGCGTTTTTGTTTCTTAACTTCCACATACGAGTGATATCATACAATATTTGTTTTTCTCTGATTTGATTTGCTTAGCATAATACACTCTAGCTTCATCCATGTATCCGCATTGTTGCATATGGCGAAATTTCATTCTGTTTTAGAATTTTTTATTAAAAATTTTTTACTGATTATTTGTTTAATTTTTTTTTAAGTTTACTTATTTTTCACAGAGAGAGAGAGAGAGAGAGAGAGAGCGCGCGAGCATGGGTGGGGGAGGGGCAGAGAGAGGGAGATACAGAATCTGAAGCAGGCTCCAGGCTCTGAGCTGTCAACACAGAGCCCAATATGGGGCTTGAACTCACAAACCATGAGATTATGACCTGAGCTGAAGTTAGATGCTTAACTGACTGAACCACCCAAGTGACCCAGATTGTTGACATTTTAATTACTATGTGTCTTGGTGTGGACATCCTTGGGTTGAATTTGTGGGGAGGATCTTTATGCCTTCTGAATCTGGATATCTATTTCCTTACCCAGATTAGGGAAGTTTTCAGCTATTATTTCTTCAAATAAAATTCTGCCCCCCTTTCTTCTTCTGAGAACACTATAATGCAAATGTTTTTATGCTTAATGGATTCGCTGACTTCCCTAAGACTGTCCTCAATTTGCATAATTTTCTTTCCTCTCCTTCGCTCATTACTTTCCATTACTTCTGCCTTCTAGGTCATTAATTAATTCCTCTGCTTCACCTACCCTGCTATTTATTCTACCAAGTATATTTTTATTTTCATTTATTGTGTTCTTGCCTTCTGATTGGCTGTTTATCTCTGTGTTAAGGGGTCTTACTGATGTCCTATGCTCTTTTCTCAAGTCCAGGGAGTATCTTTACAATCATTAAATTCTCTATCAGACATATTATTTATATCTGGTTTGCTTAGATATCTTACTGTGGTTTTGTTCTGTCCTTTCATTTGGGAGATATTTCTTTGCCTTCTCATTTTTTCTCCTCATTGTGTCTGTTCTTCTGTGTTAGGAAAATCAGCGACTTCTCTTACTCTTAACAATAATAGCCTTATGAAGAAGAGGTACTGAAGTGCCCTGCAGTGCAGTGTCCCTTCTTCCCTAGGGCCTGGGGCTTCAGGGAATGCCTCCTATGTGTGTTGCCTATGTGCTCTTCTGTTGGGTCTTGGCCTCTTTTTTTCTTCAGTCCAGTTGTCTGCAAAGTCTGTCTTTGCCTATTGTGGGCAGTATTTGGTCCCCAGCAGGAGTGGGATGCATTTTAACAAGGTGTGCAGTTGTCTCCTTGCAAAATGAGACGTGCCCCTGCTGCTGCAGGAACCGAGGCCCTGCAAAACCTGTGGGTCCAGAGATGGGGTAGACAGGGTTTGGGCCGGTCTTCTAGGGGAGGAGCCCTGCATGACTGGGAAGGGAAGATCTGGAGAACTGAGGGGTTGGGGGCTTGGTGCAGACAAGTTATGTAGTATATGCATAGCACTGTTCCCCACAGGGGGCAGGGGAGGGAAATGGCACCTGCCTGCTCCTTTGTTCTTGGAGGGGTCTTTCCATGATCCTTGTCTCTCTGGGCCACACTCTGATATGAGCAAATCACTCTTCCTCCTGTCTGCACCCTACGTTTTTCAAACTGCTGGTTCTGTGCTGTATCTGCATGGGCTGTTTATTGTGTTGTCTCTCCCTGAGCCCAAGCCAGGAGCCTGCTAATTTTTAAAATTCCAGGTTTTAAGACCCTCCTGGTTGTAAGAAGAACTCATGAAATTCGGCCCCTCTCTCTTTCAAAGGCAATGTTATGGGGATTTGTCCTCCTCGTCGGTTGGCTCCCCAGTGTGAGAGTCTGTTTTACACCCTTCTCTGCACCACCAGCTTCCTCTCCACCAAGGATGGCTTTGGTCTGTTTTGCTCCTAGACCATGTCTTCACTCTTCCAACCTTCTTCAGTGTGGCCTCTTCTCTACCTGTAGTTGTGGAGTTTTTCTGCCAGTCTTCAGGTCATTATCTGAGTTAGTTGCACTGCTGTAGTATTGTCTAATTGTATCCATGGGGGGAGGCAAGCTTAGGGTCCTCCTACTCCCTCTTCACAACCAACCAGAAATAACCTGTTTCATGAAAGATTGCTGAATCTCTCCTGTGACTTATCTGGGTCCTAGTGCCTTTAAGAGATTGACATGTTTAACAACCAGTTCAGTTTTATTGATACTATCAGGTGAATCAGGTTTTAAATTTCTTCTTCAGCCAACTTGAAAATTTTTCTAAAAATATGTTTATATTATTAATTTTTAAAATGTCATAACATTTTCATGTGTTTTTTTAAAATTAAAAAAATCTGTTCTTTATCTGTACTTATGGCCCTTTTCCATTCCTAATATTAATTTGTGCCTACTCTCTTTTTTCCTTAGGAAGGCTTTTGAAGCTTTTTTCTATTTGCCACTCTTTTAAGAGAAGCAGGTTTTGATTTTTCAGTTTAACTCTATTTTAAAATTCTTTGATCATTGTTTATTTAATTTCTCCGTTGCCTTTATTTCCTTCTTCCAACTTTTTAAATTCTTTTTCTGACTTCTTAAGTTGACTGCTTTTTGTTTTATAATAAATGCATTTAAAACTATGAGTTTTCACTTAAATACTTGATTAATGACTCTATAGGTTTTGATAGATAGTGTTCTAAAGATAAATTTTCAAAAGTTTATTAATTTCCTTAGAACTTATCCTATTTTATGTCATCTGTTTTAAAAAATTTTTTTTATATACATTTATTTTTGATAGAGAGAGACAGAGCACAAGTGGAGGAGGGGCAGAGAGAGAAGGAGACACAGAATCCGAAGCAGGCTCCAGGCTCTGCGCTGTCAGCTCAGAGCCCGATGCAGGGCTCCAACCCACAAACTGCGAGATCATGACCTAAATCGAAGTCGGAGGCTTAACTGACTGAGCCACCCAGGTGCCCCTTACGTTATCTGTTTACCAGGCTTTTATCCCCACTTGCTTTTTCTACTTTTATTCTTTGCTCCTTTTGTTTTTCTTAATTCTCATGGTTTCCTTTAAAAGATGCTCTTCAATTTTTAACATGTAACATAGTTTTACATTTCTCCATCGAGTTCTAAGGTTATTAATTCTGTTCTCTTCCAAAAGCAACAAAAATATTTATAATTTTTAAAGTGTATTTATTTTGAGAGAGAGAGAGAGAGAGAGAACACGAGTGAGCATGAGTTAGGGAGGGGCAGACAAGGAGGGAGAGAGAGAATCCCAAGCAGGCTTCTCTCTGTCAACACAGAGCCCAACGTGGGTTGATCTCACAAATTGCAAGATCATGACCTGAGCCAAAACCCAGAGTCGGATGCTTAATAGACTGAGTCAACCAGTTGCCCCAAATAATTTTTTATTTCAAGTTGAAACACCTTGCCATCAGCTTTCCTCGTATTATTATCTAGAATTTTAATTCTGATTTTTCTAAATACATCCATGGAAATTATTGTGGTTATTTTTTTCACACTCAGTACTTCATTTAGTTTAACTGTGTTTTTCAAATGTGAATTTCCTTCCTTCCTTCTTTGAATCAGTTTTATGGCTGATGTATATTCTTCAGTAGTGACATTTCTTCACAAATGTCAGTGAGGAGTAAACTCTTATTTTTTCATAATTGAATACATGTTGAATTTTCTTTCTTCTTGAATGATACTTTATTATGTATAGAATTCTAGGTTATGAGTTCTTTAGGTACATAAGAGATATTTTCCCACTACCTTTTGGCATTTATTTTTGCTGATGAGATCTCTGCTACTAAGCTGATTGCTGGTTGTTTTTTTTTGTTTTTTTGTTTTTTGTAGGTAATCTGCCATTTAAAAAAAAAAAAGTAGAGGGGCATCTGGCTGGCTCAGTCAGTGGAGCATGTGACTTTTGATCTCAGGGCTGTAAGTTTGAGCCCAATGTGGGTATAGAGATTGCTTAAAAACAAAATCTTAAAAGAAAGAATAGAATTTATTTTTTAGAGTAATTTTGGGTCCACAGAAAAATTAACCAGAATGTACAGCAATTTCTCATATGCCTCCTGCCCTTATACACGTGTCTCCCTCATTATCAATACCCTCCCCACTAGAACTATAAAGAGTAAAAAGTGAATTTCCTCTTTTCCCTACACCATTCCCCTTTTCAACTTGCCAGTTTTCACTCTGTTTTATTATTATCAGTTTGGTGTGCATCCTTCCTGAACTCTCTATCTACACACACACACACACACACACACACACACAAACAGTGTAACAGTGCATCTATATAATAATACAAATGTAAATACACATTCATATATATGTGATTGTGATAGTCAGTTCTGTGTATTAATTTGGCTAGGCTATATAGTTCCAAGTTATTCCATCAACACTTACCTAGGTGTTGCTTTGAGGGTGTTTTGTAGATGTGATTAAAGTCCATAACCAGTTGATTTTAAGGAAGGAAGATTATCCTAGATAATCTGGGTGGACCTGATTCAGTTATTTGAAAGGTCATGAGAACAGAAGACCTGCATCTTCCCTGAAGAAGAAATTCTGTCTAGAGGAAGCAGTTTCAGTTTGTGCCTGACAGTTGCAGACAGTTCCCTTCCTGATAGCCTGCCCTATGATTTTCCGGCTTGCCTAGCCAGCCCTGATAATTGCATAAGCCAAGTCCTTGCAATAAATCTCTTATTATATATTTCTTACTGATTCTGTTTCTCCAGTTGAGCCATGATTGACATATATATTTCTGTAACTTGCTTTTTCACTAATAAAATGTCTTAGAGATGGCATTATATTTAACTGCTGAATAATAGCATGTAATATGACTATAATGTGTCTCATCTGATCATCCTGTTATTGGTGGGTATTTTAGTTGTTTAGATTCAAATTTAAATCAGATTCAAAATTATTTTCATTTGCTACTTTGGAAATTTGCTTTATTGACTTCTTGTATCCAGTATAGCTATAATAAAATCTAATACAAATCAGGTTCTGTTCCTTTGCTGATAATTATTTTTCTCCTTGGAAGGCCTTTAAGATATTATTCTTTTCCTGTAATATTTCATAAGAACATATTATTGGGGAGGAAAAAAATTTCCTTCTTCCCTTCAACATTACTTGGCTGGTCTAATAATTAAATTACCATATGACAGATCAGCAGGAAAAAACAAATTTAATTACATATGTATGAGGAGCACCATGAAAATATGATACTCGGGGGCAAGCTGAGGAATTGCTGCCTATAGACCATCCTGAGCTAAGGAATGGGATAGGAGCCTGGGGCTTCAGAGGGGAGGAGGTGATTCGCAGCACTATAAGGAGAGCAGATGTTTGGTAATTAGGTGTTTGCCCTACCATACAGATATAGCATTCAGATAAAAAAAATATCTCTGATAACAGCTGTTTTTCTGGGCCAGATTCCCATCTAAATTCTTTTAGGTAGTTAAAGGAGCACTAAAAGCTTTTCCTGAGTTTTCTGGGTCTTGGTTGTTTTCAGCTTAAAATTGTCCATGTGACAAAGTGACATACTTTGGGGAGACTTGTTTTGAACCCTTTTAATATCTATGGTCATTTTTCATCTTGCTTCATTTTTAATAGTTCCTTTAAATCTGGAGACTGACTTCTTTTGATGGTCTCCTGTCATTACTTTTATTATTTGTGTGCAGCCCTCTTTCTCCATCTTCTCTCCTTGGAATTCCAATTCGATGGATGCAAGACTTTCTGGGACGTTCTTCCAAGCCTTAACTTTTATTTCATATTTTCTACCCATTCATTCTGTTGGACTGCATTTAGGGCCAGGTAATCAGTTTGATCTTCCTGCTCACTAACAGGTTCTTTAGTTGTGTCCATTCTGTCATTCAGCTGACATACTTTTTATTTTAATAATAATATATTTTTTATTTTTAAGACCTAAAATTGCAGTTTTATAATACCTGTTATCTTTTCATAGTTATGATGTTCTTCCATGTATATTGATTTCATTTTTATTAAAGCCTCAATTTGTTTGCTCTATTAAGCATTTTTCCCCTCCAGTATTAGTTCCATTAATGAAGTTTGGTACATCTCTATTATGATACTGACTTTCCTCATATATCTGGCAATTTTTGGTTTGGGTACTTTATTTGTCAAGCTCTGTCTCCAATGATGGGGAGAAGGAACAGGATATGTTACTGGATGAGGAACGCTAGGCATTCATTCCATAACCTTAGAGAGGAACGCTTTGTTCTGCTTGAGTGACACCATTCACAAGGGTCACTTCCCTGCATTCCCCCACCCTCCACCCCCCAGCTTACCTGTCCACACTCACTTCTCCAACCTGGAGCAGATGCCTCAGCTGCTTGCTCCTTGACAATGAGTAAGAAGGTCTTTGCAGTAGGAGGAAATGGGTCCATGCATCTAGTATCTATCTTGCATCCATCTTCTCTGAGTTTAGAAACTTACAGAGCATCCAGTGTCACAGCAGTTCTTTCCTGTGTGTAGTTTTGCCATGGCTCATCCCTCAGTCAGTCATCTCCTTTCTGTCTCTTAGAAATGCCTCAGAAATTTTTGTTCTCTCTTGCTCTCCAGCATTGTTATAGATTTTGGTTTTTTTCCTTGTCATTTCTAGGGATTTGGGGTAAGAGGGAAGATGGAAGAGTGTTTGTAGGGGTGCCTGGGTGGCTCAGTAGGTTAAGCTTTTGACTCTTGATTTCAGGTCAGATCATGATCCTACAGTTGTGGGATCGAGCCCTGTGTTGGGCTCCACTCTGAATGGGAGATTCTCTCCCTCTCCCTTTGCCCCTCCTCTGCTTTGTAATCTTGATTTTATCTCTTCATCGTATTGCCATTAAATATTTGGGAGGATTTAAGTTAATTTGCCAATTACTTTGGAAAAAACCATACCTTTTAAAAAAATAATAGTAATTATTTGAGAATTAAAAATAAATGATTAATAATCTAGAAATTAATTTTTTTTACAATACCCTATTCCCTTTTGTCAACCAAGTTCTCACATAGCACCATTAAATTTGATGAAAGTTACAAAGGAAAGACTATCAGGTGTCTTGTTATGGACAATGTAATAAAAGAAAGCTCTAAGGAAATCGTTAAATATTGTAAGATCAGAGGCTAAGAGAAAAGCCAAGGAAGAATAAGATGTGTGTTCATGTATATGTGTTCACACACTTTTATTAGGATGCCTCATTAAGAGAAAGAGTTTCTGGAGAGGTGATTTGGAATGCAAAACCACCATCACAGAAAATGGAGTATAAAATTTCAAAGCATTAATCAATGAGGAAATCTAGTTTGGGAGTATGAAAACAGCAGGTATATTTCTGCTGTGATTTCCATTGATAATAGGAGCTATATTTAAAAACTGCATGTACCCACTGAGCTTAAATTCTTAAAAGAAGATGCGTGATTGTGTTTTCTTGGTCAGGAGAGCCCTAATTCAAACGAGTTTCTACAATAAGGAAAAGGTAATTCTTTGGCTGCTTTATCATGAGCCTCAGTTGACTCTTGGCCCAAGATTTAATTGGCTCTGGGTTCATATTGACGCTCTGCATGTTTTTCCGATCAACCACTTTTGTTTGTGGATTAGATTTCTTCTTTCCTCCCTCTCTTTGTCTTTGCTTTTGGTTTTGGATTAAGACTGATATTTCTACTGTACATGATCACTATAATAGTGGCTTGTTTGATTTGCTAGGCATTTGGCTTTGCACCTGAATCTTTAAATTGTGAGCTTTGTGTTGTCGTGCTAACAGCATAGTAAAGAAAAAGAAGTCTTGGATTGTTCATCAATGTCATTTTGGTACCCTAAGAATGTTTCTGGACATGTGGAATAAGTGTCCAAAACAAGCTCATCAATGATGTCTCAGGGATACATCATAAGTATTTCTATGTATAATTTTCTTTTTATGCTGATGTTTAACAAATATTAAATGTATATTCGGGACCAAATATTGTAGTCCAGCTTGGAAAAAAACCTTTCCTTGTATAGGCTGACATAAAGTTTCTTTCTTTTTGTCTTCCATCCATCATTAAGATTAGAGCACACTTTACAAAAGCAAGCCCAACAATTACTGGCTACCACAATGGACATCTTTCAACTTACTAGAGTATATTGACAGATTCAGACACTTCAACTGCATAGTGATAATATATAACAAGAATATGAATTCTATTTTGTTTCTTGCATCTTGAAGGGTGAAGTCCTTATATTTGTTAACTGTTAGGACAGATTAAATTCTTAACTCTCTGTAACACAAAATTTAATAAAAGCACATTCTGTATGGTTCAAAACCAACTTCCTTATTATGCTCTAGGTGATGTGTACTCATTTGCTGCATAAAAGAGAAGAGATATCAGGATTGGGTAAGATTATTATCTTTCTTTGCTGTAACGTGTTTTTATACCAAGGAGAAATATGTGACATGTGAGCTTTAGTTTTCTCTAATTGATCACATCTTACATCAGTTTACTTCTTTCTCACATTCCCTGCTCCATTCTGCAACATGGTATCGAGGAGTCAGGACATTTGTAGTTGAATTTCCAAAATACGATATTTTTCAGCAATAAATGCACATTAAGTGCTTTTTATCAAAGACTTCAAGTGATTGCATCATATTATCAATGTACAGTTGACATTTTTAATTCCTGTTGTAACAATGCATTTGAGCTCAAACGTAGATGCTAAAGAAGAGTAATCTCTAAGATTTCTTTTCCTTTCGGGAATGAGGGAAGGAAAGGTTTCTCAGAGACTCTAGCCCACATATTATTGATGAAACAGTTAACACTGTATCAGCTTAGCGCTGCTTCTTTTTTTTTTTTTAATTTTTTAAATGTTTTATTATTTATTTTTGTGAGAGAGCGAGCGAGCGCATGCGCGCGCGTGCACACACACACACACACACACACACACACGAGCGGGAGGGGGGGTGCAGAGAGAGAAGGATTAGAAGCAGGTCCAGGCTCTGAGCTGTCAGTGCGGAGCCTGACATGGGCTCAAACTCATGAACCGTGAGATCATGATCTGAGCTGAAGTCAGATGCTTAACTGACTGAGCTACCCAGGCGCCCCAGCGTTGCTTCTTTTAACACAGTTGTATTTTAACATAGTTGTTCATGGTAAACCTTACTGCAAAAATTTTCAATTTTTCTCTAACTTTGCTCTTGAATAAATTGCAATACCAATTTATTACTTTACCCTGGGAGTTATATAAAGCAGGCAAAGTTTTCTTTTGTGGACTAACCTTCTTCCTATGTAATAAAGTTATGTGGGAAGTCACAGTTTTACATTTTAAGAGATTTCAGTGCAGTGGTTCTTCATGTTTTGGGATGTGAATATCTGATGAAAGCCATGTGACCTCTTCACAGGGAAAACGTGCATGTGCACATATGTTCATGGTTTTGCCTGTTTTTAGGAGCTCATGACTCCCTGGGTTTCATTTTTGACTTAGTAGTTTCAGAGCAGAATAGATTCTTTGATAGTCACTTTGCCAGTACTGCAAATGGGACAGCGTTGTGATTAAACCCCTATTTTTAAGTTTTTTTAATGTTTATTTATTTTTGAGAGAGAGACAGCATGAATGGGGGAGAAACAGAGAGAGAGAGAGGGAGACACAGAATCCAAAGCAGGCTCCAGGCTCTGAGCTGTCAGCACACAGCCCGACCCGGGGCTTGAAACCACGAACCGTGAGATCATGCCTGAACCAAAGTCAGACACTCCACCAACTAAGCCACCCCGGTGCCCCAAACCCCTATTAAAAAAATTTACTGTGTGGAATTTGCACATGTAATACTAATTGTGATAAACCAGAGTCTGTAAGCAGTAATGTAAGACTAAAAGAAAATGAGGCTGCTTAGTTCAATCCCTGATAATATAACCTAGGACAAGAAGACAGGAAGTTATGTTTGTGTCATTGGTAGCAATACATCCAGCCCTTACATTCAGTTACCTGGGGGTAGCATCGTGCACTAGTTAGTGGCATGGGCTCCGTAGTCAGGCACCTGTGTTCACCTCCCATCTGGGCGACATCTTGAGTGTGTAACTTTGGGCAAGTTACGTGGGGACTAACCAGAGTCCTTGCTTCTAAGGAGTGTAAAATAGTGCTAGCACCTTGTACAAACTCAATAAATGCCCAGTACACCACAAGATAACTATGCCAGTATTTATAATATATAGAAAGCAATTGTTTTGGTTATGCCTTTCTGATCTCTACTTTCGTGCTAGTTCAGTGAAAGGGACTCATCTAGAAAGAGTTTCTTAGACTTTCCTGTGGTGTCCTGACTGAGCCGTCCGCCTCCAGCACAATCCCTGGGAAAGATGGGGTACAGTAAGGACAGATGGGTCCCCACATGCAGCCATGCTGGCAAGCTCCTAGAACATGGGTAATCTGCGGTGCTTTTCAGGTCTGCAGACTAAGGGTAGGAAGCATTCTGCATTTCCTTTCTGCAGTTTGTAGTCCGAATTTGAGGTCATTAGGTATAGTTCTTGGTTTTGACTCTTGAGAGAACTTAAGTCTACCAAACAAAAAATTTTGCAGAAACACTACTAAAGCTGTTATAAGGAAGAGATTTCGGAACTCTTACCTTTAATTTTAGAAGTGAGATATTTAGAAATAAATGACAATACACCTTACAGAAGTAAATTAAAATAATTTCAGTTTTAAAATATTTTCCAGACTGAAGCTCTGGAAGTGACAACATTCAGGCGCTGATTTTCATAACAGGTAATTTAAACAACATATGGTAACATTTACAAAAATGTATAAGCAAATGATCAAAATTAATTCATTAGACATTTATATTTCTGTCATGTACTTGTGTAGGTGTTTCCTTATTCTGTAGGATCAATGGTTCTTTTGGTGACATACCCTGTAGCAGATGGAAAACATTAACTACTATTTTCCACACTTGTCAAAATGTTTGGTGATCTTTATTCTAATTATATATATACACATATTATACTAATGAAGAAAGTATTCATGATAAAGTGAACCACTGGTGTGAAATGAAAAATAGACAAACTTTAAAATGAAAATAAATATGAATTAGATCTTGAGCTGTGTAGCACTTTTAAATTAAAAGCCATACAGAAATGAAATGATAGGGATTTGATTTTGCTTTCTTTCTTGGATCTTTATGCAGTATTTCTATGAATTTTTAGTACCTAAAAAGCATAAACTACAACTTATACTTCACAAATCACATCTGAGAGCTAGTATCAATTTGTCATTAACACAAATTTGTTAGCTAACCTGTAAAGAATATTTTGAAGCACTTGGTCTGATTTTGCCATTGAAACTAAGTCAGCTAAGACCTCCATTTTTGACAGTTATGTTCAATATGGAAATAATGTTTTCAGGAATTTCAAACATTTATCAGTTACCACTGATGTTTTTAACAGAGCTAAAAGATTTGAGAGCAAGTGAAGAGCTAGGGAGTTATCTGGTCTACCTCTTTTATTTTACATAAAATGAGAAGTTATACAAAGGAGAGTTTAAGTGGTTTATTCCTACTAATTGGGATCCATTATTCCTACTTTCCTTCTCAATTTTTTCTTTCTTTTCTTTTCCTTTTTTTTAAGCAAAGGAAGTTCTGCAACTCTGGTGACTTGACCTTTGTTTTTATGTCATAACTAAATAGATTATACTTCGTGGTTTGCTAACTGTACTTTCCTTTGACTGTTGAGTAGAAATACTTGTCCTGGGTCTATAACCTATTACATTTTCAGTGGTCATCAAAGAAACAGTACTCATTACCTTGATTGCTGTTTTGTAACTTTTACAGCACTGTCGATTCATTGACAAAGGAATTACGTCTTTGTTAGGTATAAGTGAAAGAAACTTTTTTTTTTAAGTACTTAAAAAAGAATTTGTTAAATATATACTGTGGACTCTTACAAAACAACTTAGCTTGTAAGGTCTGGGGTTTAGCTTCGCCTTGGGAACATCTGGGACCAAGCCTTGAATGCCATCAAAACTCCTGTGGTTTACCTGTTTTTCTGTCTGCCTTGGCTTCCTTCTTCTAATGCAAATGAATTTTTCTTGAAAAATCTACTAGCAGGTCTAAGTTTAAATCTCCATAGATTCCCAATTCCAGTTCTAAGATTCTGGGAAAGGACACTAATTCGCTTAGCCTGAGTCATGTGCCTACTTACAGGCTAATTGGCCGAGGTCAGGAAATGAGTGTTCACAGAAACAATGTCTTGGCTCAAGTAACCACTCTTGGTCCAACCAACTATGTCTCAAAATTGGGGTCACAGTGCCTCTCACTATAACCATGTATTTTGGGGAAAGGGCAGTTCTTGGAAAGGGTGCCAGATAAACAATTCTCATGGAGGCCACTATGTGACCAAACGAGATTTGCTCTTCATGGGTTCCTAAATCACCATTCCAATCTCTCCTTTCCCCAGCCATGTTGGAATAGATTAAAAACCTTGAACCAATCTAAAGAACTTGTCTTTAGATTTTACCCACACATCTTTATACTGGTGCCAGTATTTTTTATTTTTTATTTTATTTATTATTATTATTTTTTTAGAGAGAAAATAAGCACACATGTGCCTGCTTACACACACAGGCCAGGAACGGGTAGAGGGAGAAGGAGAAAGAATCCCAAGCAGGCTCCATGCTCAGCGTTGAGCTCCCTGCAGGGCTAATCCTACAACCCTGGGATCATAACTTGAGCCAAAATCAAGAGTTGGATGCTCAACTGCCTGAGCCACCCAAGTGCCCTGGTACCAGGAATTTTTTTTATAGTTTTCATTGTGCAATGGATGATACATATGAAAAAGCATATGCAACACCAATGTAAATTAAGAAGCACAAAAATAAACACCTATGAATCCATGACTTAAGCTGAGGAAATAGTATGTTACAAACATTACCAAAACCCCTGGTATGCACTCTCTGTAGAACCCCTCCAACATCGTACTTAATCTATTAAATAAAGGTTAATATATATTTCCCCTTTTTTGGCAGAAAGACAACAGAAGGTAGTAAACAATATAGGCTCTGGATTAGAATTCTGCCTTTTCCACTTCCAACCTGCATAAATAAGCTTAGCAAGTTACTTCATTTCCCTGTGCCTCTCTCCATTCTTCATCTGTTAAAAAAAAAGAGAAAAGTTCCCATCTCCCAGAATTTGAGGATTATATGAGAAATGCAGCATTTTTTGTAATAATGAAAACCTGGAACTGGAAACAATATAATACAAATATTCGTTCACAAAAGAAAAACAAATTGGTAGACTCAAACAATTAAGTATAGTGCAATAATTATCATATAGGTATACTATAGCTATAGGTGTAGATATTTCCCTAACAGAAGGCAGGGTTTCTTCTACAACTTATGTGGCTATTTCCCTGGCCCCTCTAATTTGCAATGGCGGGGCTAGGGCTCAAAACTCAGAGCTTGGAGACTGAGACAGAGGGTCCGTGCGTATTCCTGAATTTTGCGTTTTTCCTATGGAAGAAAAATGGGCAAACAGGAAACTGGGGACATGAAAAGAGAAGACTCAGGGGCGCCTTGATATGCATGGTCATTGGCCTGGCAGAGTCAAGGTGTGAGTGAAGCAGCCAATAAGGAGATCCTATGGTAGTGGGGGGAGGGGGAAGCAAAATGTTAGTAAACTGCAGCCCATAGTCCAAACCCAGCCCACCACCTAGTTTTGTATAGCCCAGGAGCTAAGAATGTTTTTTTACCTAAAAATGGCTGAGAAATACATTTTTAGAAATAATATTTCCTGACATGTGAAGATTACATGAAATTTCAATTTCAGTGTCCACAGATCACATTCTATTGGAACGTGTCATGCCCATTCATTTGCATAGTGCCTATGACTCCTTTCCCTCATGGCAGAGCTGGGTAGTTGTGACAGAGACCATATGGATCCCAAAGCCAAAAATATTTACTATGTAGCCTTTTACTGAAAAAGTTTGCTGATTCCTGCCTTATGGTATAAGCTGTGGGTTTTAGGAAGAGATGCTAATATTTAATACATGCTCAGCACTTTTGCCCAGTGTAGCTCAAAGCTCTTCACATGTATTTAATATAATCCTGTGAATAACACTAAAGGTAGGTACTGTTATTATCCCCCTTTTACCAATGGGAAATTGAGACACTTAGGTAATTTGCCTAGTGTCGTACCATTAACGAGTAGAAAAACTAGGATATGAACCTGAGCTGTGTAATCCCAGAGCAATAATGTGCAATATCTAGTTTTGTTTCATTTCTTGACTGTTATGTAATTCCTGCCAGTTCCCCTTGGAACATCGGCAGTGCTCTGTAAACAGTTGCCTCCTGGGTCTCTCAGTCTTACTGTAGATTAAGGACCTTTTGCTCCTAGCTGCTCTCAGAATTCTCTCTTTTTCTTTGTATTTTGCAAGTTTCACTATGAAACTGGTGTTGACCTGTTTTTGTTGAATTCTCCCCAAAAGAAAGGTCAAGAAGAAATCACAGCCGGGGACTTGCTCAAAACAGATATAAGCAATATATTGGAACAAGAATTTAGAACAACAGTCATAAGACTACTGGCTGGGCTTGAGAAAAGCATAGAAGACCCTAAAGAAACCCTTGCTGCAGAGATAAAGGACCTAAAATCACTCTTACTATAGAGAATTGAAGGATTGCCTGTGCCTACCCTTGGGGCAGAGGGTCAGTAGGAAAGGACTGTAGCCTCAGGGAATGGTTCCAGTTTAGTCCTGGGTTTTACATTTGATGGCATCATAGAATGAAGGAAGTAATTATGTGTGTGTGTGTGCGCGTGTCTGTGTGTGTGTGTGTGTCTGTGTAATATACATAGAAAATGTCCAGGATTCACCCCAAACTGCAGATAGTAGTTGCCCTTGAAGAATGAATGGATAATGTAGAATTGGCAAATTTCTACATTTTAATTCTATGTAGTTTGAAATTTATAAGTGGAGTATAGTCTGTGTATTGCTATTAAAAAACAAACGAACAAACCCTATAGAATATGGTTGAAAGAACCCTCTGAACTGGTTTTTCCTTTGGTGAGGTAAATTAGCTTGTCTCCTGTGATTATCTTAGATACTGAGAAGAGATAAATTGTTTAAAAATTCATTTCCCCAGGATACAGCCTAGACGGAAGACAGATTATCCAAGGACCAAAAAATGCCCTGCTCCTCTAATTGGGATATGCCCAATTTAATCAGGAGTTGAGGACACCCTTTCTTCCTTTCAGAGCTACACAATGGCACTGGGCTTCCTATTTTATTTTATTTTAAATTCAGTATAGTTAACATCCAGTGTGATATTAATTTCAGGTATTAAATATAGTGATTCAACAATTCTACACATTACTCAGTGCTCATCATGATTAAGTGTTCATCTTAATGCCCTTCACCGATTTCACTTATCTACCTACCCACCTGCCTTCTGGTAATGATCAGTTTGTTCTCTACAGTTTAAGAGTTTGTTTTTTTGGGGGGGGGCACCTGGCTGGCTCAGTCGGTAGAGCACATGGCTCTTGATCTTGGGTGTAAAGTTTACTTAATAAAAAAAAAGGATTAAAGAAAAGAATATATTTTTTGGTTTGTCTCTGTCTTTTTTTTTCTTTGTTCATTTGTTTTGTTTCTTAAATTCCACATATAAGCGAAATTGTATGGTATTTGTCTTTTTATAACTGACTTGTTTCACTTAGTATAATACTCCATCCTCTTCGTTGCAAATGTCAGGGTTTCATTCTTTTTTATGGCTGAGTAATATGCCAGTGTGTGTGTGTGTGTATGACACATCTTTATTGTTTCATCTGTTGATGGACACTTGGGCTGCTTCTATAGTTTGGCTATTGTAAATAATGCTGCAGTAAACATAAAGGTGTATATATCTTTTTGAATTAGTGTTTTCATACTCTTTGGGTAAATACCCAGTGGTGTGATTCCTGGACCATATGGTAGTTCTGTTTTTAATTTTTTGAAGAATCTCCATACTGTTTTCCACAGTGGCTGCACCAGTTTGCATTCTCACCATCAGTGCACTAGGATTCCTTTTTCTCCATATCCTTACCAACATTTGTTTTTTGTGTTCTTGATTTCAGCCATTCTCATAGGTGTGAAGTGACATTTCATTGTGGTTCTGATTTGCCTTTCCCTGATGATGAGTGATGTTAAGCATCTTTTCATGTATGTGTTGGCCATGTGTGTGTCCTCTTTGGAGAAATGTCTGTTCATGTCTTCTATCTGGGCTTTCTCATGACATAAGATATTCACAGCTGTTAGAGGACGAAGCTCCATGCAAATAGCTTTACCTGCTCCACTTTCTGCTGGTGGAAGTAGAAGAGAAAGTTTCTTCCTTGCTGAAGACATTAATGGAAACCAGTACTAGGCTTTGCTCATATGTGATACTTGCTTCCCCTTTAAGATGGTGAGGAGTGTGCTTTTCTTCCTCGATGACTGTGTACTCAGAAGGATTACATCCATTTCTCTTGCCTCCTCCACTCCCCCAAATTCACACCCCTCCTCCCCCAGGACCAAGAGAAAGAATAGTCCCAGCTGTTTGACTACTTAAGGCTTGAAAGATATGACAGAGCCCTCCAACACCCAGTCATCACTCATACCTGGCTCTAAGCCCTAAACTTTGGACAGTGAAGAGTGGGATCTATCTTTTGAGCTCCTCTTCATATCTTGGGAGACAGTCTCAAGCTTAGTAAACTAGTAGTGAGTGTTGCTTCCATTTGAGATACAGCAATAAAAATGAAGTAAACCGAGGACGCCTGGGTCATTCAGTCATTCATTAAGCGTCTGACTTCGTGGTTTCAGCTCAGGTCATGATCTCATGGTTCGTGGGCTTGAGCACCAAGTCAGGCTCTGTGCTGTCAGCACAGAGCCTGCTTGGGATTCTCTCTCCCTCTCTCTCTCTCTGCCCCTCCCCTGCTCATGTATGCACTCTTTCTCTCTCTCTCTCTCCAAATAAAGAAATGAACTTAAAAAAAAAGTAACGGAACAGCTGGACATTTCAGTTCTACTTCTATTGCAATGTTGAATACAGACTCGCATATTAGAAACATTTAAAGGAAAATAATTACATGACACACAATGTAACGTCACATTGTTTTTGAATTCAGAGTTAAAAAAATTAGCATAAACTCTAACTTTCTTTCTTGGAAAGGACTATCATTTTCTTTCTGAGATTACCTTCTTTCTGTTTTGGTGGAGGGGAATGCCCTTTGATGAAAGTTTTGAGAAATTTTATGAAATTAATTAAGAGTTCTTATAATTTTCAAGAAACTGTTCTAGGTCTTACGGTGTTAGCAATGAAGGAAACACAGGAAGTCTCTTAACACAAGAGCGAATTCCAGAAAGCAAACAAATACATGTTCTGTTGATAGTAATAAAGGCTATGAAGAAAAATGAAGCAGGGTCAGGAGTTTAAGCAGTGGCGCTCAACCTTGGCTCAACACTGGAAACACCTGGCAGCTTTAAAAAATGCTGATGCCTTGGTCCCAGCTGAAGGGATTCTATTTTGGTTGCTCTGGAGTGCAGTTTGGTCATCTGGATTTTAAACTCCTCAGGTAGGTCTAATGTACAGCCAGACTTGAGAACCACTAGGTTGGAAAGTGACATAGATGCTACTTTAGGGAGGTGATGAGAGACTGCCTCTCTGACATAGTCACGGGGTAAGAGACCTGAAAACGGACAGATTGTGAGCCAAGAGCATATCCGAAGTGCAGTCCAAGTAGATGGACCACACAGGTCAAGTCCTGGAGTGAGTGTGTGCTGGGTGTGCTCTCAGGATGGGAAGGTTGTATGTTTGGGTGGAGCTGAGTGAGGCAGGGGGAGAGTGAGCATTAGGCTGGAGGGGTAAGCAGGAGCCAGATCATGTAGAGCCCTGTAGGCCACAGAAGGAACTTGGGGTTAGTCTAATGTGATGGGAAGCCAGAGGAGGATCTGGGGCAGGAAAGTGAAATAGTCGAATTCATTTTTGAAAGGATTACTCTGGTAGCTGTGTGGAGAATATCAGGTGTTAAATATTAGGTGCAAGAAGGGAAGTAGGGGACCAGTTAGGAACCTACTGCTGTAGATCAGGCTAGAAATAATGATGGCTTAGCCTCAGAGTGTTAGGAGATCAAGGAGCGAAGAAGTGTTTGGATTGCGGATAATTGGGAAAGGTAGAGCGAAAGGATTTTGCTGCTAAATTGGATGTTGGGTATCAGAGAGATTAAAAAAGGAGTCAGGAATAACTTCTAAGCCCTTGGCTTAAGCAAACATTTTTGGGTGATTGGTGATGCCATTTGCAAAGCTGGATGACACTGGAGAAACAGGTTTGTGTTGGCAGGAAGGGATCAAGAGTTTTGTTTTTGGACATGTTACATTTGAGATGAGATGATGTTGGGGTAATAAATGGTAGGGGTTTACTTGTTAATATTCTCAATTGACAGACAGTTGGTAACATCGGTCCTTGAATTTCAAAAGTTATACTATTCCATCAATATTTTACGCTAGTGTATTCCTGTTGTAGAGCACGATTAGGAATTGTGTTCCTGTTTATAAATATCTCCTGGTAAAATATGTCTAAAAGAAATTGGAAGACTTCCAGTTTTAAGAAATTAGCAATCTTTTACTAATTAGACTGTTGAAATTCCTCCTGGTTTTATCATTTTTCTGAAGTATCTGCATTATGGCAAAATTAAAGCATTAATCTAATGTTAGATTGGGAAATTTATATAGAAATATATTCACAACAGTGGCTGGACTAAAGCCTTTAAATTTCATGCCCTGTCTGTGCGTAAAAATAAGACACCTGTGCTTTTCTGGGATCTCTGTATACATTGTAGCATCTCAGAAGATGAAAATCAAGAACTTACGTAAACTAGAAAAAAATCTTTTCTTCCAGCACCATGGGTGATACCAGAATAGAATGTGTTATAAATGCTAAGGGATGTTGTTAATATTTAGTAGAGTCATCTTGAATGTCTGACTCTTTTCCCTGCTATTTGGCCAATGGAACAATAAAATAATACCCTGTGATGTCAGAGCCACATTATAAATTTGAGTGTTTGTGAGCAGAGTTCCCTTGTGGCTCAGAATGTCTGAATACGAGTCAGCATCCAGGGTGTGAGATTACAACATCTTTCAAATGTGAATAAAATAGAGTCCTTCCGTGTTTCTCTGGCAACGAAAGGGAAAAACTAATTACATTTTTCTTTTAGAAAAAATAAACTATGAAAGAAAAAGCTAAAATTCCCAAGAATCTGAGTATCTTTCAATGTAGTTCATTTCCTAATATCAGTGATTTTTATCACTAGGTATACGAGCCTCTACATTGAAAATGTACTTGGAAAAACTGATACAAAAACAATAAAACCATCTCATGGGGACAGAAACTGCATTCTGTAATTTCATTTATCATGAATTTATTTGAAACTAAACTGTAGCCATCTGGACACTAGTGACATTAAAAACATGTTCATGTTGTGCCTATTTGGGTCACTTTCTTGGGTTTTAAGGGTCTCTTCATAAATATAAGCAGCATAAATAACCTAGCATTAGTGAAGTCCCTATGGAAATTTTTAGGGCCATAATGTTTCTACCGATTTCCTTCTGTGGATCTATGACATGTATCCCCAAAGCAGAGCTTTGTGTATTTGTTGAAGAATAAAAACACATGCACGTGCAAAGCCTGCTTCACAGAGGCTCCCGAGAGTGCTTTCTCTTGGTCCCAAAAGGTAGCTTTCAGTGGTGATGGGAACCGGAAGGGATGTTGGGAGCAGCAATTCCAGGCGATCCCTATTTTCCCTCTGCCTCAGATATCACTCACTGCTTCTGTTTTTGTGATCTTTTCACAGTCGTGAAAAAAATTTGAAAACATATATCTGACAAAAGCTGACCGTGAAATCCTACTGTCACAAAGTAAAAATTGGTCTTCATGCACTTCCATGAGTCACACACACACAGACCTCTGATAGTAATGCTAACATATGTTTAACATTTACTTCGTGCTCTCCATACATCATTAATCCTGAAAACAGTGCTATGATGTAGGCATTACTATTAGTCCCATTTTACAGATGAGGAAATGGGCCTTAGAGATTAAGTAACTTGTCTTCATCTATCCAGCCACCAAAGGGAGCAGCTGGAAACACTATCATAGTTCTCCAAACAGTCACATGGAGGAAATCTCCAAGAGCAACCAACACGGTCTTCTAGGCTTCTGGGCTCTTGACTAACCCCACATAAGGCATATACCACCTATTCCTCACCAACTTGTCAGGAGACCCACCACATCGCTAAGCCCTTGGGTAGAGAGTAATTAATACCTGTCCTAAATAAGCAATATCCTGGAGGCTTAAGAGTGCTAAAGATATTTAAAGCTAGAAAGACTCAGCCAACGGACACTGTTTGCTCACCTGGCAAAATCCGGTCGATGGAAGAAAGGAAAGAACAATAATTATCTAATAAAACTCCCCTTCCTTATCCTGCAAGTTAATTTGAACAAAGATTCTACTTGTGGTATATAAAAACCTAGAGTCGAAAGGGATCTCTAAAGGCAAAGAGCAGTTCAATTCTAGCTTCTTTTAATTTTAATATAATTCTTGAACATGAGTCTTTGTTTTAAACTTTTATATATTGTGAAGTTTCATAATATCAAAAGATGGCTGGTTTTCAGGTCTTAAGCTTCTCCAGAAGGAAAAGTCTTGTCTTGAAAGCATTTCTAGCTGAAAAGCTTCAGCAAGTTCTGGCAAGAGTTTGGAATCACGAACAACCTTGTTCTTTCTCAAATTGTGCGACTCAAAAGTCATTTCTGCTTACTCCTTGCCAAATGGTTGGGCTACCCTAAGCCCTGAGATGAATGCCTCCCAGAATTCATCTCCAGTCACATTTGCCTTGTCGCCTCTCCAGGTTAATCTGGTCCTGTGCACCTGAGCAGGGGACAGATCCAGAAGTTGTAATGCACTTAGGCAGTATTTTCCCTTTGGACTGCCAGCCCGAGTCAGGCCCAGGTGGGTGGTGATTCAAGTTGAAAGGAACGTTGGCTCCGTCCAAGCTTTTGGTTTTGATCTGTAGGAAAACTTCTTTGTAATGTGTGCCAGGGGAATGTAATTAAAAAAAAAAATACTATGTGGGGAATTGTTATATAAGAGTAAGAATGCTTTATGGTCCCTTGGCTGGGATGTTTAAAATGCTGTATTGCAGGGGTGGAAACGTAAAGTGGAAGAATATTGCAACCAAAGTTTTGGTATAAAATATACCCTTTTAAAAAAATTGGACTTTAAGTGCTCTTTTTAAAGGACTTTAAAAGTCACCCCATTGGCTGCTGCTGGTGTTTTCTCCCAATCTTGAAAGTGTTGGAAGGTGATGAATCACAAAGGCCAGGAAGAAGCTTCTCATTCTTGTCCTCATCACCTGGCATGAGACCGTATGACTGTATAATAACCTTTAAAAATCATCTGCAAAAGGAGATCTCTTGAATTCTAAGACTGATTTGTATTTTAGGTAAATTTTTACTTGGAACAACATAGGCCCAAGATTGACATCAAAGTCACTTATTTCTTCTTTCCCCTGATCCAGCTAATTTTTTATCTATGGAATGAGGTGGATTATTACAAAAAATTATGCAAATAACTCTCACAAAAAAGTTTTAAAACATTGGTAGTTGAAATTATTGCTTTATTTCTGCATTTATTAATGTAATGCAGATATATTATTTATAGCCTAATTATTTACACTCCAGTTTTTATTTCTCTGTTTAATTGTTTTTTATTATGAATATTTGAAAGCATACCTAATGCTCATAGGTTCTGAGAATATGCAGAACAACAATCTGTTTAAAGTAAAATCTATTGTAATATGTGTCTAAAACTTGGAATTTATCAATAATAAGGAAAAGCAATACTGTAGGTAGAATTTTCCCTGTAAAATTATTTCAGCTTTCCTGTAAATATGAAAATTCAAATACTAAAAGTAAAACAAAAACAGACTATACTTACCTGGTGGGACCTCTGTAACTTTCCCATTAAAATACCCAAGAAGATACCCAAAAGGACAAAAACTGGGAACAGTACGAGAAAGTAAGGGGAAAAAAAAAAAGACTGTTTGCAAAGTTGAAACACAATTGTGCTATTATATCACTGGGGGTGGGCTAAGCAACAAATTCTGGGGCTCTGTGTGCTGTGAATTCTAAACTAAAGCAGCAGGGATAACATCAATAAAGAAAGAAAAAGGCTTTGATTTACCTCCAGTGCCTGCCCAGAACAAGGAGGTCTCTTGGACTAAAACACCAAAGAGGCATTCAGCCGTCTCCCTGCTGTACATGAGCTCTGCTCTAAGCTGGTCAGTTATAGCCTTTCTTGACTTACCCACCTCCAGCCCCACCACAAGCCTTTTTTTTTTCCTATATCTACTCAGACTCTAAAACTCCTGCCATACTGCTGGCAAGTAGAGTGATGAGTTTCAGTATAAAATGATTTTTAAAAAATATGGGGCGCCTGGGTGGCGCAGTCGGTTAAGCGTCCGACTTCAGCCAGGTCATGATCTCGCGGTTCGTGAGTTCGAGCCCCGCGTCAGGCTCTGGGCTGATGGCTCGGAGCCTGGAGCCTGTTTCTCACTCTGTGCCTCCCTCTCTGCCCCTCCCCCGTTCATGCTCTGTCTCTCTCTGTTCCAAAAATAAATAAAAAACGTTGAAAAAAAAATTAAAAAAAAATAACTATAGTCAAGAGGAAAGAACGGAAGAGCCCCAAGAACAGTGTCTGTCGGGGAAGCTATCAGAAATGTCACAAAGGGATAGAGATGGTAGCCAACTTTTGACCACCGTTGGAGAGCTCACGCTGTAGGGAGACAGGTCCCCACTACCGTATCACTTCCATTAGGGCAAAGTATTGGTGACCACGGCTTGGGTATCAAAGCCACGCTTTTATGCTGGGTTGGTCTAAACCTACATATTTACCCTTTTGAGTGCTCTTCATTTTGTCTGCAGATTTTCTTCCATTCAGTATAATTTCCTTTCGGCCTAAAAATGTTGTGTTAGCATTTCTTGTGGTGACAGTCTATTGGCAATGAATTCTCTTAGTTTTAGTGTTTGAAACTGTCTTTACCTTGCCTTCATTTTTAAAGGAAATTTTTGCTGGATATAGGATTTTAGTTTGTTAGTTTTCCCCTTTCAGGACTTTAAAGATGTGGTTCTGGTGTTTTCTGCTTTTCATTGTTTCTGGGAGAATTCAGCCATCATTTTCATCATTATTTCTCCTAAAGTAACTCCCGCCCCCCCATCCCCCCCTCCCCCCACTCCGTGAACACTCATAAGATCTGCTCTTTGTCTTTGTTTTTAACAGTTTGATTTGATGTGTCCAGGAGCAATTTTCTTTGTGTTTATCCTGCTTGGAGTCCCCTGAGATTCTTGGATCTGTGGACTGGTATCATCAAACCAAGAAATTTCTCAACCATTATTTCTTCAGATTTTCCCCATGTTCTACTCTCTCTCTTCTCCCTCTGGGACTGAGTTACATGCACAACATTCAGTCATTATTGTTATTGCCCCACAGAACTCAGATTCTTGTTTTTAACCCCCTTCCACCCCTCCTCACCTCCATTTAGTTTAACTTTAATAATTTCAGTTGACTTGACTACAAGCTCACTGATTTCTTTTTCTCTGCTTTGTCTAGTCTGCTGAGTCTCATATCTGTTATGTTTTTATTTCTAACATTTCTATTTGTTTCTTATAATTTCCTGCTCTCTGTGGCTATTGCCCATGTGTTTATGCATTGCCCAATTTTTAATCACTAGATCCTTTTACATATTTTTATAGTTATTTTATTTTATTTTTGACAGAGAGAGAGAGAGAGAGAGAGAGAGAGAATGTGTATGAGGCGGAGGAGGGGCAGAGAAATTGGGAGAGAGACAGAATCCCAAGCATGCTCTGTGCTGTCAGGGCAGAGCCCGATGTGGGACTCAAAACCACGAACCATGAGATCATGACCTGAGCTGAAATCAAGAGCTGGATGCTTAACCGACTCAGCCACCCAGGCACCCCTATTATAGTTATTTTAAAGTCTCTGTCTGATAAGCCCACCATCTGGGCTGTCTCTAGGTTCATTTTTATTGATCACTTCTTTTTTCAACCATAGCTCACATTTTCTTGCTTCCTTGAATGTATCATTTTTAATATTAGATCAGGCAATTATGTGTGAAAGAACAATGAAGAGGAAAATAATATTTTCTCCCAGAAAGTAAATGTAGGGGCCTGAGTTGATCTAATCTTAAAAAAATTTTTTTATGTTTATTTTTTGAGGATAGAGATAGAGCATGAGCAGGGGAGAAGCAGAGAGAGAGGGAGACACAGAATCCGAAGCAGACTTCAGGTTCTGAGCTGTTAGCACAGAGCCCCATTTGGGGCTCAAACTCATGAATGGTGAGATCATGACCTGTTCCAAAGTCAAATGCTCAACCAACTGAGCCACCCAGGCGCTCTTGATCTAATATTTAGTTGAGCTGAGTGTGGACTTCATTGCCGAATTGGTAGATTCAGGTCATCACTAGCTTCAGATGTTTTGAGGGCAGGACCAGCACTTTCCCTTTAGCAGGGCTTGGGACCCTGTAGGTGTCTCTTTGCTTTATAATCAAGTCACTGGCTTTCTAAACCATGGAAGAGCCCTTTCTGCTTTACAGGCTAGTTACCAACTCTTTGGGTCAGTGGGAAGTTCTTTTTGATTGTCAATTATGATCCCTACTCTGAGGGCCTCAGGAAATCTCTCAGTGTCTTACCCAGCCTATGCAGCACACTCAGAGAAGACCCATGGGGTCTTTGTCTCAGCATTCTGCCCTCCCCTAGCTATAGGAAGCTGCCAGTCAGTGCCTTGTACTGAATGAAATACTCAGAGAGCTTTCTCTCATTCCTCCTTACCTGCTCCGAGGCTTTGGCTTACCACTTCTCTCTATTCAGTGGAAGCCCATGGGATAGAGTTGACAGGTGGGTGCAGAACTGATCTGTGGATAAGACTCCTTGGGATTCTAAACTGTCACAACAATTCACATGGGGCATTGGGATTATGGGACTCAACTAAAGTCATCTTATAAGGAAATACAGAGCCTTAAAGAATATAATAGAGAAGAAGAAATGTTGAAAATCAGTAAGATAAAAACAGAGAGGGAGGCAAACCATAAGAGACTCTTAAATACAGAGAACAAACTGAGGGTTGATGGGGGAGAGTTGGTGGGTGGGTTAAATGGGTGACAGGCCTTGAGGAGGGCACTTTTCAGGATGAGCACTGTCATATGTAAGAGATGAATCACTGGGTTCTACTCCTGAAGCCAAGATTATACTGTTAACTAACTTGAAAATCAATTAAAAATAAAAGAAAGAAAGAAAGAAAAGAAAATCAGTGAGATAAGTCTCCATCTAAAGAAGATAGAAAAAGAACATAAAAATAAACCCAAACAAGGAGAAATAAGGAAATAAAAAAATAAAATGTATAATCAGCAGATCATAGAGAGGATGGAAAAAGACCAAAGTTGAGTCTTTATTTTTTTTTTTAAATTTTTTTTTTCAACGTTTATTTATTTTTGGGACAGAGAGAGACAGAGCATGAACAGGGGAGGGGCAGAGAGAGAGGGAGACACAGAATTGGAAACAGGCTCCAGGCTCTGAGCCATCAGCCCAGAGCCCGACGCGGGGCTCGAACTCTCGGACCGCGAGATCGTGACCTGGCTGAAGTCGGACGCTTAACCGACTGCGCCACCCAGGCGCCCCTAAAGTTGAGTCTTTAAAAAGAGTTATAAATTTAATAAATTTGGAGGAACACAATAGAAGAAAAAAAAGGAAAGGCTTCAATACTCCAAAATGGAAATAAGACACACCTCAGATGTTACAGATATGAAATAGATAAAAGAATATTATAAAACAAAACAAAATACTTCACACCAAAAAAATGGGAAAACTTGAAGAGGACGAATTCTTTTTCTTTTTCTTTTCCTCTTTTTTTTTTTTTTTTTTTTTTTGAGAGAGATCACAAGCAGTGGAGAGAGGTGTAGGGAGAATTTTAAGCAGGTTCCACACTCAGTGCAGAGTCTGATGTGGGACTCAGTCCCACGATCACAAGGTCTTGAGCCCAAAGCAAGAGTTGGACCCTCAACTGCCTTAAACCACCTAGATGTGCCAAGGGGACGAATTCTTTAAAAAAAAAAAAAAACAAACAATCAAAATCTTAAACTAAAAAAAAAAAAAAGCTTTAATAATTATCAAATAAATAATAAACAAAATTAAAGAAATTTTATCAGTAGCCAAATAGCTATAAAAACCAAAACTTCAGGCCCATGTGACTTCACTGGTAAGATCTACCAAGCATTAAAGGAAAGAATAACACTGCTCTCACATAAAGTCTTTCAGATAATAAGAGTAAGAAAGGGGAAGACTTATTTTGGAGACTAGCATAACCTTGACACTAAGTCTAACAGGGACAACACAGGAAAGACAATGACAAGCAAACTAAATTGGGTAATATATATTAAAAAAAGATAACCATTACTGCCAAGTAGAGTTTATATGAAAAATGTAAACTTAACATTAGAAAAATCAATAATTTTTAACTATATATGGTGACAGATGTTAAGAAGACTTATTTTAGTGATCATTTCACAAGTTATATGGCTATTGTATCATTATTTTGTACACCTGAAACTGTACCTTATGTTATGTCATTTACACTTCAATTTTTAAAAAAGGAAAATCAATAAATGCAATTGATTGACAAAGGAAATGAGTCCTCTAATAATCTAAATGGATTCAGAAAAAGTACTTGATAAAATTCATGACCATTTATGATTGAAAACTCCCAGTTATTATGGAATACAAACAAAATTATTTGTAGATTACCAAAAATCCTTCCATAAACTTCATATGTAATGGTGAAATTTCCCTTGGAGTTCCAGAAGAGACAAGAATGTTCATTATCCCATCTCCAATTAAGCATTTTACTAGTGCTCCTAGGCAGATCAATAAAGCAAACGAGAGACATAAAGTTACGATGATTGGAAAGGAAGAAATGAAATAGGTATAAATCACATATGACACAGTTGTGTTTTTGGTAAAACAATATAATATACAGGTAAAATATTAGAGTTAACAAAGTTTCATGAGGTAGGTCTATATAAAATCAATATACAAATTTCAATTGTGTTTCCATAAACCAGCAAATTCTTTTTAAAAAATTTTTTTGTCTATTTTGAGAGGAGAGAGTGAGAGGTAGGGGAGGGCAGAGGGAGAGGGAGAGAGAGAGAATTCCAAGCAGACTCCATGCTGTCAGCATGGAGCCCGACGTGGGGCTGGAACCCACGAACTGCAAGATCATAACCTGAGCCAAAGCCGAGAGCTGGACACCCAATCGACTGAGCCATCCAGGCAGCCTTAAACCAGCAAATTCTTAAGCACACATGATTTATAATAGCATCAGACAAAGCCAATTATCTAGCAGCAAATCTGACTAAGGACACAGAAAGGATATATTTATAGGAAAAATAGCAAACTTAAGAGACATTTACAGATTTAAATGAGCAGAAACTACATTCATAAAGACTCAATAGTATGAAAATGAAAATTTTCACGAATTGATTTACAGATTTAAAAAAATCAATAACTTTTTTTTTGAGTGAAATCTCCAGAAAAGTTTCTACGGCTTTGTGTATCTGTGTCTGTGAAACTTGACAAATTAATTCTAAAATTTATACAAAAAAGAAAAAAAATCCTAAATTTAAAATTTATATGAAATTTTAAAGGACCAAAAGTAGCCAAGGTATTCTGAAGAAGTACAAGATGGCAGGATTTCCTCTCCTAGATATTAACATAATTTCTAAAGCTGTAGCAGTGAATACAGCCTGATATTAGTGAGGCAATGGACAAATGGATCAGAATAGAGAGCTCATATATGATTGTGCACGTACATCGACTTTGCTATACCAAAGAAGTGGTTGACAGGCTACCGGGAAAGTTCTTACAATAAAGGTGCTCAGAGAATTGGATTTCCATATGGAATAAAATGAAACTGAATCTCTAACCTCATATCATATACAAAAATTGAAGACAGTCAGATTAAGGCCGAAATGGAAAGGCAAAACCGTAAAGTTTTAGAAGACAATGAAGGAGACTGTCTTCACTGTTTCACCAAAGGGGAGAATTTCTTAAACATGACCCTTAAAAAGCACAGAAAAGAAAACATTTATAACTGCATTTCATTGCAATTAAGAATTTTATTTAAAAACCCCATAAAATAAGGGAGCGTGGGTGGCTCAGTTGGTTAAGCGTCCAACTTCGGGCCCAGGTCATGATCTCGCGGTTTGTGAGTTCGAGCCCCGCGTTGGGCTCTGTGCTGACAGCTGCGAGCCTGGAGCCTGCTTCTGATTCTGTGTCTCCCCCTCTCTCTCTGCCCCTCTCCCACTTGTGCTCTGTCTTTCTGTCAAAAATAAATAAAATGTAATAAAACTTTTTTTTTCTAAATAAAAACACCATAAAATAAGTGAAAGCCCAAGCCCTCGCATGGGAGAAGACATATTTCAACTATATCATTGACAGAGGGCTAGTATTCAGAGCACTTTGAGAACTTCCACGATGTGAAAAAGGTAGAGACTCCTAAAAACAGGCAAAAGACTCCAAACAGGCACTTCACAAAAGGGGAAATCCAAATATGCATGGACATGGAACAGTGCTCAATCTCATTAGTGATCAAGGAAATGTAAATTAACATCACAACATACAACTTCAGCGTGGCCAAACTGGTGACTTTTTGATTTCACTGTTTATTAGCTTGACTCTTTTAAATATCTAGACCTGTAATATGTGGAGCTTCACTTGTTGGAAATGTTAGCTGAGATTAAGTGATGCGGACTTTTTGGTAAATCATTTTGTATTTACAGAAAAGTTGCAAGAATGGTACCCCCTAAAACTTTGTTTTTTTCCTTGAACCGTGTGGTTGCAACATGTAAGTTGCTACATGATTGAAAAGCTTTTATGGCCTCACAATACCAAGAGTAGGCAAAGATGTAGATCTATAAGAACTCACATGTAGGATAAATGCATGTCTAAATTGGTAGAACTGCATTGGCAGATGGTGACACTATAGGATGACGTTCTGAGAGACTAAGAGAAAAATTACCAGGTGTACTCACAACTGCAAAGAAAAGACCCCCCCCCCCCCCCCCCCCCCCCCCCCCCCCCGCCATTCCCGAAACCAGCCAGGGCGTGCCCAGTTGTAGTCTGACCTAAGGCAGGAACCAATCAAGTTCTGCTGAGTGGTTTGAAATAAAGGCGGGAACCAAACAAGTTCTGCTGAGCGTTCAAATTTAAATGTCAACCAATAACAGCTCTGTAACCTCAAAAAAATCCCTAACTTGTTTGTGCCTGTCTATAAAAGAAGCTGTAAGATCCTTGCTCGGGGCCTCTTAGCGTCACCGGCAACGAGTGCGGGGAGGACCGGGTTGGAACCCGCAATAAACGACCCTTGCCGCTTGGCTTTGACTCTGGACTCTGGTGGTTTGTTTTCGGGGGGGGGGGGGGGGGGGGGGGGGGTCTCTCGAATCGGGGCATATCAGTTCACGATACACAACTCAGAGATTCCTAGTTATACCCGGGATATATGTATAAGAATATTCACAGCAGTGTTGTTGATAATATTACCCCAAACTGGAAACACCCAAAGAGTCATCATTGGCAGAAAGAATAAATAAATTGTGGTATTTTTATAAAGTAGAATCTTATGTAGTGATGGAATTGGATGAATTACAGCTTCATACAAAATAGATGCAGGTTATCAACAAATTAAGAAAATAAGCAGGGCAAAACAGAGCATTCCACTTAAGAAATTAAAAAACGGGCAACACTAAACATATTATTTATGGATGCATGCATATATGGTAAAAGTATAAAGGAGAACAGGAAATGATTAGCATAAAAGTCTAGTAGGAAGTGATTAGCATAACAGTTGGGATAAACAGCGCTCTCAGGGGGAGCAGGGTTTTGGGAGTAGGCAGGCTGTTGCTGTGCTAGGAAATTTCTATTTTGTGACTATGTGATGGCTATGCTGGCATACAGTTTTTTAACTACTTGTTAAACTATACAGGTACTTTGACATGTGGGTAATATTTCACAATAAAATGTGTGTGTGTGTGTGTGTGTGTGTGTGTGTGTGTGTGTGTATGAGAGAGAGAGAGAGAGAGAGAGAGAGAGAGAGAGAGAGAGAGGGAGGGAGATACTGATTGATTCTTGGTTTGATTTATGTGGTCCCAATAAACTTACTGTTCAATGAAGCAGGCATTTGCCAACAACAATACCATTTTTGCTATCTTAAAGAAATGGATTGAGGATGAGAAAATAACCAGTTACAAGAAAAGTAGTCATTATTGTATAGTTCAAAGAGAGGGAGGATTGACATGTTACGAAGCTGGTGAGCTAAAGCAAATTGGTTTCATCCAGTGACATTTTTGCCAGTCTTGATCTGCACTGAACTGTAAGTTCATAGTGACTCCTGGAATAGCCATCTCTCTGTTTTGTCCTAGAAGTAAATGATATCAGGACAGAGTAGTTTTGTTTTCTCTGGCAGAAGCCTCCTTCATTTGGAGGAAGTGAGTGAATCACATCTACTCATTCAGAGTTTTGCTATGTCTTTGAAGTTAAGAATTTTCAAGTATACTAGCAAAAAACAATAACAGTATAACTTAATTGTGTTTGTAGAGGTTAAAAGATGTATTTCTTTTTTTAATTTAATTTATTTATTTAAAAAATTTTTTAATGTTTATTTATTTTTGAGAGAGAGAGCACGCATGCACATGTGAGCAGGGGAGAGAGAGAGAGAGAGAGAATCCAAAGCAAGTTCCAGGCTCTGAGCTGTCAGCACAGAGCCTGATGCAGGGCTTGAACTCACAAACCATGAGATCTTGACCTGAGCCCAAGTTGGACACTTTAATCAACTGAGCCACTCAGGCTTCCCCCTTTGTTTTTATTTCAGAGACAGAGAGAGAGAGAGAGAGAGAGAGAGAGAGAGAGTGAGCAGGTTAGGGGAGCAGAGAGAGAAAGAGAGAAAAGGAGAGAATCTTAAGCAGGCTCCCTGCTCAGTGTGGAACCCAATGAGGGGTTTGATCCCAAGACCCTGGGATAATGACCTTAGCTGAAATCTAGAGTCGGACACTCAACCGACTGAGCCACTCAGGTGTCCCTAAAAGGTATATATTCTTTTTTTTAAAGTTTATTTATTTATTTTTGAGAGAGAGAGAGAGAGAGAGAGAGCGAGCCAGCAGGGGAGGGGCAGAGAAAGAGGGAGAGAGGGAGAATCCCAAGCAGGCTTTGTGCCATCAGCACAGAGCCTGACATGGGGCTCGAACCCATGAACTGTAAGATCATGACCTGACCTGAATGAAGTCAAGAGTCTGATGCTTAACTGACTGAGCCACCCAGGTGTCCCAAAAAGGTATATATTCTTAGTTCGGGGCCTACATACTGCTGCAGGAACACTACATTCTTGATTTTATCCTTCATAGTTATAAAGACAAGCCATAATTTTGTAGCTATATATAAAAAAATTTTCTAACTTTAAATAGTACTAAGAGTTAGTTGTGAAACTTTCAGCTTCTCTGAAAACAAACAAAAATGAAACTAGAATTACCTCTGTACACATACACACAGACAACCCTCACCGAAATTGCTTCCTATAACTGGAATAAGTGGGGCGCCACATTCTCAGAAAGAAAAAACGGTCTGTATGTTCTGTATGAAAACAATTACATTGAGCATTCAAGTAACAGGAAGTTAAGGGAACTAAAAGATCCTTTCAAGGGAGAATAAATTGTTAAGAGAATTAATGCAGGGAATTAGTATATGCATTTAGGTCATGACATTGCTCATTTGGAACAAGCTGTTTTAAAATAATCATCCGGAAGAAAAGCACATGAAATCATAGTAATATGGTTTAAATTAGAGTGTGGGAGTAAAATTAGGCAAGAACAAAAATTGTTTATTATTTTATTTAAAGACTCGTTTTGAAAAATCCTCCCAGGATGATTGATTGTGGTATGAAATGACTTTTTAGGAAACAAATGATTTCGCCAAACATTTTTTGTAGGGCTGCTCCTATTTGGTATGGGGAATACCAGCGAGCTCAGATCTCATTCTGCTGAAAGATTTCTGCCCCTTTTCTGCAGTCTTCAGGCCCTGCTACGCTAGGTTGTATCCCCAGTTCTCCTTTGTACTTCTGCAACTAGATACGAGAATCAAATCAAGGTAACTGGAAGGAAAGGACCATAAGGTAGGGTTTATGTTTTTTGTGTACTATGGCATACAGAACACTGAATTAAGAGCTGGAAGATCCTGGGTCCCAGACACTTAATAGTTGAGAGCAAGGCACTCAAACTTTATCAGTCTGGGATTTTTTTGGTTAGGGATAAAATTACCTACCTTGCCTACATTACTGGGTTGTTAAAAAGATCAAATAACAAGTTGTGAAAAATACAAGTGAATTATAGAATCATTGTTACTGCACTCTAGAACAATTCTGTGCTGCTTGCTTCACCCCTCTGTCCCAGTATCCTTTGCCCTTGCCCCGGCTCTGACCTTGCTGTTGAACTTCCAGATCCTATCATGGGGTCAGGGATAGGATGGCAGGTGGAGTGGCACAGACAAAGGGAGATGAGGAAACTGAACAGAGCAGGAGTGACAGCTCAGTTGCTCAAGGTTATTAGCTACACTCTTTTAATTTATTTATTTATTTATTTATTTATTTATTATTTATTATTTTAAAAATTTTTAATGTTTATTTTTGAGAGACAGAGAGAGACAGAGTGTGAGCAGGGTGGGGCAGAGAGAGAGAAAGAGAGAGAGACAAAATCTGAAGCAGGCTTCATGCTCTGAGCTGTCAGCACAGAGTCTGATGTGGGGCTCAAACTGGTGAACCTCGAGATCATGACCTGCCCTGAAGTGGGACGTTCAACCGGCTGAGCCACCTAGGTGGCGCCCCAGGGTTATCAGCTACACTGTTTGTGAGAGTCATAGACAGGAAGAACACCCCTGAAAACTATAAGACAATATCAGAAAGGTTTCTGAACCATTGCTTTTCCTAGTTCTTTCAATCTGATTCCTAAAATTAAGATTTAGGATTGGTATGGAGGAGGGCTCTTACTCTGAGGCAATCACCTTCTCCAACAGAAAGAGCTCCCTCCGCGTTACTGAATCATGAAATAAGTTGAGTATGGTGGAATTTGATTTACTACGTATTGCTTGGGAGAGGTGGGACTGTACAGCTTTCAAAATGGTGACACTTTACAAAATGTAGTATGTCTGGGGTGTCTGGGTGGCTCTGTCAGTTAAGCTTCTGACTCCTGATTTTGGCTCAGGTCATGATTTCACAGTTTTTGAGTTCAAGCCCTGCATCGGGCTCTGTGCTGGTGGCAGGAAGCCTGCTTGGGATTTTCTCTCCCTCCCTCTCTGCCCCTTCCCCTGCTCATGCATGTGCTTTTTCTCTCAGAAAACAAAGAAGCAAACAAACAAACAAACACCCAAAAAACAAAATATATACATCTTTTAATGGGGTATGGGGAATAATGTGTAATGACAGTGTTTTCTAGACTTTTCGGGGGCAGATCATAAGATTTGCTTTAATACTACAAATAAGTGGGTTATATGCCTGAACATATAATCATAGGGGTCACTTTAGAAGGGATTTTCTCATTCTTTATGAGTGCTCACAGGCTAAGGAAGGAATACTCTAAGGTTAAAGAATGTGAATATGTGCGTAGGCGTCAGCAAAGTCAAAACCAAGACCAACCAGAATAACTTGCCTTACCATCAAAATGGGATTTCTCAACAATGGTGCTATTGACATTTTGAGCTGGATAGTTCTTTGTTGTAGGAAGCTGTCTTGTGACGGTAGGATATTTTGCAAGATACTTGGCCTCTACTTACTAGATGTTGATAGCACTCTCCAGACATTGCCAAATGACCCGTGGTGGTGGGGGTGGGGGGCAAAATCACCCCAGGTGAAAATCACTACACTGAAACCATTGATTTAATTTACTGCACAAAAATATTATTTTTGCTTTCAGAAATTTGCTCTTATCAAGGAACACACTTTTCAACTTATCAACAAATTTTAGTTCTCACTAATTTTACTAATAATTTTTATGGCTTTACAATTTACAAACATTTATTTAAAAACATTTTTTTTAATGTTTATATATTTTTGAGAGACAGAGAGACAGAGCATGAATGAGGGAGGGGCAGGGAGAGAGGGAGACACAGAATCAAAAACAGGCTCCAGGCTCTGAGCTCTCAGCACAGAGCCTGACACGGGGCTTGAACTGACAAGCCGTGAGATATGACCTGAGCTGAAGTCGGGTGCTTAACCAACTGAGCCACCCAGATGTCCCTACAAAAATTCCTACATGCAATAGTAGGGAAGTGAAAGAAGGACAGGAGTCAATATTATTTACTATATGCTGTCCACCAAAGGACTTACTTCAAATACATTCTTCTGTTTAGATCTTGGAGTATTTCTGCATGTGAGTTATTTCCTCCATTTTATAGATGATCAAACAAGCTTAGAGGTGGTAAGTGGCTTTCCCAAGAAATGTAGCCAATCTGACGACTTCAAGTTTTACTACTCTATATCCCACATCACAGCTGCTAGGGAGGCACTGATCTTTTACACTTGAAAGTGAAATAGCAATTATAATCTGTGTGTCAGAATTAGCTATCTCATAAGGGGCCCAAGTCATTTTTTACAGGAGTGTTACATCTTTCTGTTTTGAGTTTGAAGGCCCACATCCACCATGTATCACTATGAAAAGAAAACTCAGTTCTGTGTTTTGCAATAACCAAATAACTCACACTGTCTCTGGGCCAATTAACTTACATTACCCATCCATCTGGCTGGTTTGGATTATTATAGGCTGGATGGGTAGCAGGAGAGGTAGGGTAACATGTTACTGGGGATTCAGAGCAGTGAAGGACAATTCCCTTGCAGCTGATGAACAATTTGAAATTAAATATTAAAATGCTCAACATCACTCATCATCAGTGAAATACAAACCAGAACCACAATGTCAGAATTACTAACATTAACAACTCAGGGAACAACAGATGTGCAGAGAGGGAAGATCTCTTTTGCACTGCTGATGGGAATGCAAACTGATGCAGCCACTCTGGAAAACAGTATGAAGGTTCCTCAAAAAATTAAAAATAGAACTACCCAGCAATTGCACTACTAGGTATTTATCCAAGGGATACAGTTATGCTGTTTTGAAGGGGCACATGCACCCCAATGTTTATAGCAACACTATCAACAATAGCCAAAGTATGGAAAGAGCCCAAATGTCCATTGATGGATGAATGGATAAAGAAGATGTGTTATACACACACACACACACACACACACACACACACACACACACACACAATGGAGTATTACTCAACAATCAAAAAGAATGAAATATTACCATTTGTAACTATGTGGATGGAGCTAGAGGGTATTATGCTAAGAGGAATTAGAGAAAGATCAATACCATATGACCTCACTCCTATGAGGACTTTAAGATACAAAACAGACGAACATAAGGGAAGGGAAGCAAAAATAATACAAAAACAGGGAGGGGGACAAAACATAAGAGACTCTTAAATATGGAGAACAAACAGAGGGTTACTGGAGGGGTTGAGGGAGGGGGGATGGACTAAATGGGTAAAGCGTATTGAGGAATCTACTCCTGAAATCATTGTTGCACTATATGCCAACTAACTTGGATGTAAATTAAAAAAAATAAATAAACTCTTTAAAGAGAAAAAAATGTTAAAAAAAAATTTTTTTTTTCAACGTTTATTTATTTTTGGGACAGTGAGAGACAGAGCATGAACGGGGGAGGGGCAGAGAGAGAGGGAGACACAGATTCTGAAACAGGCTCCAGGCTCTGAGCCGTCAGCCCAGAGCCCGACGCGGGGCTCGAACTCACGGACCGCGAGATCGTGACCTGGCTGAAGTCGGTTGCTTAACCGACTGCGCCACCCAGGCGCCCCCCAAAAATGTTTATTTTTGAGAGAGAGAGAGAGAGAGAGAGAGAAAGAGAGAACGAGTGGAGGAGGAGCAGAGACACAGAATCCAGGCTCTGAGCTGTCATCACAGAGCCCGACACAGGGCTCGAACTCACCAGCCGTGAGATCATGACCTGAGCCAAAGTCAGTCACCCAACGAACTGAGCCACCCAGGAGCCCCTAGATACCCCTTTTCTTAAAAGTCCTTCAGCCACTGCATTTCCGGAATGCACCCCATTCTTTCTGGCTACTTTTTTCCCTGGCACCAATAATCCATCACACAGATTAATCAGTCTTTTCCCTCAAGTTTCCCCTCCTATTCCTGGACTCTCTAATACCTTCATCTTTATCTCTCCTCTAAATTAAATTCCTCTCATTTACAGGGCAGAGCCATTAGCTCTCCACCCCCTCCTCAGGTCGGGGTCCACCTCTGCACATTGAAAGATGCATTCATCACTTTGCTAAACAAAAGGCCATCTCGGGGCGCCTGGGTGGCTCAGTCGGTTAAGCGTCCGACCTCTGCTCAGGTCATGATCTCACAGTCCGTGAGTTCGAGCCCCGCGTTGGGCTCTGTGCTGACAGCTCAGAGCCTGGAGCCTGCTTCGGATTCTGTGTCTCCCTCTCTCTCTGACCCTCCCCCGTCCATGCTCTGTCTCTCTCTGTCTCAAAAATAAATAAAAATTAAAAAAAACAAATTAAAAAAAACCCAAAAGGCCGTCTCCTTGGATGCTCACCCTGTGCAGCACTGAAGAAGTGGTAGGCTTTACAATTTCTGCCTTTCCTTAGTCCCCACCCCACCTCCTTTTCCCTCCTCCCAAGCTCTATAAATGGTAGAGTTCAACATAACATTTATTTTCCAATTGATAAGAACTGTCTAGCCAGCCCCCTACACATCTTAAAAAGACGCAGTAGTCAGTTTTTGATTTTTAAAAACGTTTTCTATTGAAGAATCAAATACATACTGAAAAGTACACAGTTCCTAAGTGTACCTTCTATTAATTTTTATAAACTGAACATACGCGTGTAACCAGCGTCTCGAACAAGACGCAGAACATTACAAGCATTCCAGAAGCCTCTTTGTTCCTTCTACCAACCAGTATGGTCTTTTCTAGTGACAAAGAGTCTGAGCATGCCAGCATATGCTCTCTAACCAAGAGCACTGCAGTGAGTAACTGAATTTTATTACTGTGTTGGCCTACAATCAGAAATTCACCACATGAGGCACAATTACTTATGTTATTTGTACCCAAGTCATTGAACAGGTAGTGATTGTTTTAACACTGTGGTGTAGGGCCTCAAGAAGGGGGAGAAATCTGCTTTCTGTTCCTGGGATTTCTCAGAGATGTCATCTCTTAGTCACCCATGAAGCCCCTTTTTCTTTGGGTTCTACACGTGTTACCTTCTCTGATGAGTGATTACTGCTCTCCCAGCAGACGTCACACTACTGCACGTGGAATTATTGCTCCCAGAATCACCAACGGCATCACTTCATACTGTACTGTATAGGAGACCCTGAAAGGGTAGAACTCTCTACCCCCAGTGGATCTCAGCCCCGGCAGCACACTAGAATTATTTGAAGAATTACAAAAACCCCACAAAACCCAAACAAACAAAAAATTAACCCCACCAACCAGCCAAACCTCCCCCCCGCCCCCCCCCCCCCAACTCATATCCACCAATTACATGAGAACCTGTTGAGGGGTAGGGTCCAGCACAGATACTTGTAAAGTTCTAGGTGTTTCTGAAGGACCGAAGAGCATTGCAACTTCTCAGCCTCTCCTTGCAGCTCCCCTCCATTGTAATTTTAGGCATATCAGTAACTCTAATTACATTCTCAAGGTGATTGAAAATTTACTCCAGACTTGATTCCCTAACTACCTTTCAAACATAGGGTAGGACAATTTTCTTTTTTTTTTTCCAGCCAAGGGACTACCCTTAAGTTATCAGAAACTGGCAAAACGTCTCCGTTATATCCCAGTTTCCTTCCACTGGTCACAGGGCAGGAATGGCCAGATCCCCTGGGATCGCTGTGAGGAAGGTCTGACCACCAGAATGCCCTGCCAGGGGAAGAGGACACTACTCCAGCGTGGAAGCGAGCCTTTTTCTGGTTGCTTTCAGTTCAGGACACAAGGTCTCCTTTAACAGAGCCATGCAAACAAGTGGCTTCCATGTCTCTGAAAGCAGTTTCACTGTCAACTGTCAGCTGGTCACTCACCAGCTACCTTTTGATAGCCTGTGAGCTGCACTGGTGATGTGAGGGGGGCAGTGAGTTGAGAAGACAATCTGGTAGAGAGTATCCCGGAGGTTTAGCTCAGAAGAGGTCTATAGAGAGAGAGAAGTAGGCGTTGACCCGGCTGTGGAGGACTTTTCTTTTCTTAAAACTAAAAAAAAATATTTATTTACTTTTGAGAAACAGAGAGAACATGAGCGGGGAGAAGGGAAGAGAGAGAGGGAGACACAGAATCTGAAACAGGCTCCAGGCCCTGAGCTGTCAGCACAGAGCCCGATGCAGGGCTCGAACCCACGGAACGCAAGATCATGACCTGAGCTGAAGTCAGACGTTTAACCGACTGAGCCACCCAGGCGCCCACATAGAGGCCTTTTTTATAGAAAAAAATCAGTCCTTGTTTCCTTTCATGTCATCATGTGCCTGCTTTTTCTGGCTCTTTCTCTATCCCTAGGATGTATTGTGTCCAGACGATCTTCCTTGGAACTGCATCCTGCCTCCACCACCTGAAAGTACCTAAAGGGTGGGCACTGACTTGAGAAGGCATCCCACAGGTGACCTGTCACTGGGCCTGGGGGTCATACACAGATACGAAGTTAGCCCCAAACATCTCTGACTCCTCTTACACCCTTTTCCACAAGTTTCAAGTAATTGGAAATCCCACCTTTTCTTTCTGCCCCCGTCTCTTCATACTGACCTAAAAAAAATTTTTGTTTTTAAATGTATCCCTCCTTTCAGGGGTGCCTGGGTGGCTCAGTCAGTTAAACATCTGACTCTTGGTTTCGACTCAGGTCGCAATCTCACAGTTCGGTTGGTGAGTTCCAGCCCGGAGTCTTGCTCTGTGCTGACAGTGCAGAGCCTGCTTGGGATCCTCTCTCTCTTTCTCTGCCCCTCCCCTGCTCATGCTCTCTCTCTCTCTCTCTTTCAAAATAAATAAATAAACTTAAAAAATTTTTAAATGTATCTCTCCTTTCAGTTGTTTTTCATGTTGCTTCTAACCTAATATTTTCTGTATTAAAGGCTGAAAGAATGGATGTTATACTGGATAATTTGCTCCAGACTTCCAAGAGGTGTCTTTGCTGGAAAACAAAGGGTACTCCCTGATAAACTTGAAGCCCCAGCTTTGAAACTGGGCCCCAGGAAAAGAGTCCTTAACTTGTCCTTTTATAGTAAAATCCCTGGGGAGTCACCACCTCTGATGGCATTCCTGACTGATGGGACTGGCTGAATTAATAATAAGAATAGCCATCATTATTGAGGATCTGCTATTCACCATCCACTGTATACTCATTATGCTGTATGATTAGTCCTTTTAAAAAAATGTTTATTTAGGGGCACATGGGTGGTTTAGTAGGTTGAGCATCTGACTTCAGCTCAGGTCATGATCTCACAGTTTGTGAGTTCAAGCCCGAAATGGGGCTCTATGCTGATAGCTCAGAGCCTGGAGCCTGCTTCGGATTCTGTGTCTCCCCCATCTCTCTCTGCCCCTCCCCCACTCATGCTCTCTCTCTCTCTCTCTCTCTCTCTCTCTCTCTCAAAAATAAATACATATTTAAAAAAGTTTATGTATTTATTTTGTGAGAGAGAGACAGAGAGAGACAGAGAGCAGAAGGGGGGGGGCAGACAGAGAGGGAGAAAGAGAATCCCAAGCAGGTTCTACACATCAGTGCAGAGCCTGACATGGGGCTTGAACTCACGAACCATGAGATAGATCATGACCTGAGTTAAAATCAGGAGTCATATGCTTACCCAACTGAGCCACCCAGACACCCCTGTATGATTAACCCCTAAGGTAGGTATATCTCATGTCACTTTAGAAGAAATCAGGGCTTAAATGAAGAAATCAGGGCTTAAAAACGTGAATGGCTTGCCTCTGGTCACACAGACGGTCGGTGACTGAATGAAGCTTTGAAACCAGGTCTGTCTGACCAGACCCTGCAGCCTTTCATAGACAACATTGATCTTCCACATTTCCCCTGTAAGGCAAAGCCACTAAACCTTCTCAGGTTCCTGGTGCTCTTATGCCAAAACTGAATTCAGAGTTTCCGGCAATTACAGGCCAGTTCAGGCCTGTTCTCTTCCTTCAAAGTCCCACATGAAGAGAGCTGTGTACTTTTCTCCACCTAAAGCTCTCTTTTTTTTTTTTTTTTTTTAAGAGATTGCTCCCAAAGCAGCAACAGTTCATGTTCTATGAAAAATGTCATGAGTTCATCTTTGGTTCTTCCTGGAAAATACATTTAGTGTATGAGAGCCTTCCAAGAGCAATGCCTTAACCAAGATTGGTGCTGATAGTTGGGATATTAGACACCTTGCAGAGAGAGAGCTATATATGGGGTACTTGTAGAGGTTTCTTGAATGGGTCAGTTAGGACTCTCTGGTTGGACAAATAAGGGAAATGCAAACTCAACCTGGCTTAAGGGAAAAGAAGGTATACTAGCCAAATATTGGCAACATTAGAGAGAGAGAGAGAGAGAGAGAGAGAGAGAATGGTGAGAATACATAGTTGTATGCAATTTAGAATACACCACTTTATTTTTTTATATGAAATTTATTGTCAAATTGGTTCCCAGTGCTCATCCCAACAGGTGCCCTCCTCAATGCCCATCATCCACTTTCCCCTCCCTCCCACTCCCTATCAACCCTCAGTTTATTCAAAGTTTTTAAGACTCTCTTATGGTTTGCCTCCCTCCCTCTCTTTTTTTTCTCTTCCCCTCCCCCATGGCCTTCTGTTAAGTTTCTCAGGATCCACATAAGAATGAAAACATATGGTATCTGTCTTTCTCTAGAATACAGCACTTTAAATGAAAAGCTACATCTCCCAACAAAGTTAAATCTCTAAAACAACCCTGAATGAAAATGTCAAGTTGCACCAAGCACCTGTGTAATTTGCTAAAAGTATAAAGTTTAAAAATCTATAAAACGGGTTTAGGGATCCATGACTAGGAAGTAAAAATATAATGTCATGCATGGGTGTGATAAATACTGAATTTATCTCTGGGGTTGGAGTTAGAATCAGGTAGGAGTACAGAGGTTGTCTCAAATCTGCAATATTTAATGCTTTACGTGGAAAACACCTAAATTATGCTTAACATATTTGATAAAACTGGATGTTCATCATATTGTTCTCTACTCTGATCAGCGTATTTAAAATAATTCATAATTATCTTTGAAAAGGGAATCTGCTGACTCATATAAGAGAAAGATCTTTGAGCATCTGGCTATGGGTTTGGCTCGATGTTGAGGGTCAAGTGGTGGTGTTAGGAGCTCTCTGTCCTCATATCGGGGCTTTTCCTTTTTTTCTCTGGGTTCTGTTCAGGTTCTTATTCATGCTAGAGGTGGCTTCAGGTCCATGCCCTAAACTTTCAGCATCTCTTATAAAATGGACTTCTCTCTCCTGACAGTTTCAGTAAGAGTCCTAGAATTTCATTCCATTGAATCATGTGCCCACCCATGAATTAAATCATTTTCATTAGGGGAGTGAGCTGGGTAGCCAGGACTCAGTTATGGGCCAACCGCTAGAACTGGTGAGAGAGGAGATCAACCTCTCTCAAATGACATTGAAGAAGGAGTTTCCCCAGGAAATTAGGAGAGTGTCTAAACAAGCAGAAGGGGAAGTAGGTTTGGGGTAAAAAGAAACATATGCCACGATAAACCCTTCCACAAAGAATGATTATCTTAGTCCAATGCCGGCTGTGTTCACCTGTCTCTAAGTGAAAGTGACTTACAGGAAAATATATCTCAGTCTCACTGAGGAGTATATTTATATATGCAAACTCATAAATAAAATGTCAGAAAGCATACTTGAACAGTATAGAAAGGAATATTTTGCCAAAATCAATTAAGATTTATCCTAGCATAGAATAATATAACAAAATTCTTTAATATAATACATTGTATTAATAAGTTATGAGAAATAACAAGCAATAGGTGAAATGATAGATATTCTCATTAAAACTAGGAACAAGAAAATGGCACTCAGCATGATTTAATTTTTTTTAATGAAATAATAGTGCATTAAGGAAGAAAGTAGATACAAAAAGTACCATAAATAGAAAGCAGGAGAAATGGTCTATGCACGAAAGACCAAAACTAACAAAAGTGGACAGATTCAGTCTAGTTTTTCAACAAAGAGAACCTGATCTAAAGGACAAGGGCACAAGCTTGCTTTGGAATGGGGACAGTGGGAGTATTAGATAGGGAGCCAGGTCGTTCTGGGAATTATCTCAGAACTAGAGAAAAAGGAAGAACAAGATCCAGGCCCCAGGAAATGAGGCTGGTGGGAATGAAGCCGGAAACAGGTTCCCACCAGCTGGCTTGATACCCATAGAGCACTGACACTGTAGCACCTAGAACCCGGAAGCCCCAAGTCCTCCAGATAGAAGAGAGTCACATAGGGGCCCAGACTTGCCATGTTGTATATCTGTCAACATTTCTTTTTTTCAGGAACTATAGACACACTTAGCATAAGCACACTTAGGTGAGAGCAGCAGGGCAAGAGATTTTGAGTTGGTGCTGGGCTGGCTCATCATTGGTGTGTGAGGGCAGGCAACCTATTCCTAAATGGAGACTCCTTCTACAGACGGTATAACTGGGCTGAGAATACTATGGGACAAGCCCTGACAGTGCTCTCCATGTGTATCAAAGATTATGAATGGTATATCATAAAATAAATCATTATGTTGTAAATACACTAATGAAAGACATCCGTGGAAGTTTGAGCTTTTGACGTGGTAGATTATCCTTTGTTACTCAACAGATCTAGCCCTCTGAGTAGACTAGAGGGCCAAAAATTCCAAAACTCAGAAGGCATTTGGTCAAAGGGTCTGTTTTCAGGTAAGAGGTAATAAGTATACTCTGCCTCTCCTCTCCCACTGAATGAAGCTATAAAACCTGGAGGGAAAAAAAAATGTGTGGAGTAGCTATTTAAGGAACGTGAAAAGTAAATAGCATATGGCTTGGGAAAGAAGATTAGCGTTTGAAATATCATTAAACCAGCATTTTTTACCATTCTTTTTCTTTCTAATATCTCTTGGCCTTAGCTCAATGCACTGGAATTGGGCAATGAGGCACAGAAAGAGAGTTTTAGGAGACATCCTCTGGTGGACCAGAGCAGTGGAAAACACAACTTCTAAGCTCAGAGAGAGTGTGGAAATCTATCTCCCTTTTCCTCTTTTCAGGGAGGAAAAAAAAGAGGGGGAAACATGACATACACTGGATACATTAAAAGGATAGTAACCCTACTCACGTAAATTCAACAGCTTAGGTGAAACTGACTCATTTAAGTCTTCAAAAAACACAAACTACCTGAACTGGCTCAAGATGAAATAGATAACCTGAGGGGCACTGGAGTGGCTCAGTTGGTTAAACATCCAGCTCTTGATCTCAGCTCAGGTCTTGATCTCAGGGTTGTGAGTTCAAGCCCTGAGTTCAAGTCCACTGGATGTGGAGCCTACTTAAAAAAAATAATCTGAATATATAACTATTTATATATACAAAAATATGTAACTATAATATAATCATTTAAAATAATTAATTCTCAGTTAAAATTGTTTTGAAAATCTCCAACCTCAAATAGTTTTACTGGTAAATTCTACCAAATAAGTAAAGACAAAGGAACACTAATACTACCCAATTTCTAAACAAATTAAATCAATAATAAATAACCTTCCCCCAAATAAAACACCAAGCCTAGATGGTTTCACTGGTGAATTCTAACAAATATTTAAGGAAGAGTTAAGTTTAAAAAAATTGTTTTAATGCTTATTCATTTTTGAGAGAAAGAGTGAGACAGAGTGTAAATGGGGGAGGGGCAGAGAGAGAGGGAGACACAGAATCTGAAGCAGGCTCCAGGCTCTGAACTATCAGCACAGAGCCCGATGCGGGGCTTGAACCCATGAACTGTGAGATCATGACCTGAGCTGAAGTTGGACGCTTAACCAAAGGAGCCACCCAGGCACCCCAGGAAGACTTAAGTTTAAATTGAATTTAGGTCAATTCTCCACAATCTCTTCCAGGTAACAGAACAGAAAACAGACCATACTCTAACTCATTTTATGAAGCCAGCAAATTCAAATTTAACAAAGACAGTACAAAGAAAACTATTCCAGGTATATCCGTACCAGGCTTATCTCAGTTTTAGATTCTCGTTGATTAACAACTCACAACCAACTTTATAATAAAAAAAAAAATACATACCTCTAACACTATATTTTCTTTTGAGGTTCTTTGTTAGCTTATCTCTTCCTGGTTTTTGCTAATTTAAGTTGTTGGCTATTGACAACACTCTAAATATTAGCTATCCACTTAATATGTCTCCAAGAAAATCTACAGCCTATCCTGAATTGTTGTTCTACCCACTCCGCCCCATGTTCAAATATCAGAATGTTCACTTGGAATTTTGAACTGAAATTGAAATATGAAATATCATCATCAATATGAAATTTAGTCGGTAGTGAAAATGAGCCTAATGCAAATATTTGAATAGCACAGAACTTGTATCCGTGAGTTTCAGAACCACAGCTCTGAAAGAGTTCGGAAAAAGTTTGTGTCCAAGGCCCATCTTTGTATAAAATTGAACATGGCTGAAATCTAATTCATTTTCCTCCCCCTTCCCTGTCAGGACTTTTCCTTCTTATTAGTGGCACCTAGGCTTAAAATATTAGAAAAATGGTTGATATTTTTCACTCCCTTTTCTTCTCCTTGTCCTTCACCAATTTCCCCATGCAATTATTCCTTATATCTTTTGGATACATCCTTCCATTTCTAGGCCCCCTGCAACCACCATATTCTCGCCCTTTCCTGAATAATTCCTATGCAAAGCCAAATTTATCCATCTAAAGGATTGTATTTTACATATCATCCTAATACCTTTGTTTATACTGAATTCATTCTGCCTGAAGTGTTGTTACCTTTCCTGTACTGGTCTAAACTGTACCTTTTGTTGAGTCCTGTTTTCCTTGTGACTCCCTTTCTGGTTGTCCTAAGCTTCAACCACTCTTGTCTGAATTTCTAGAGCATTTATTGCTTGTATCACTTATTTAGCACACAAAATACTACTTTGCTGTATCTGTGCACAAATGCTTGCTTCCTTTCTAGCAGTGCCTGTAATGGTTATGCATTGAGGTATTGAAGATTCTTTTCCCCTCTAATATTCAAGGTAGAGATTCAAGAGACATCTCAACTTATATGTATATAAACAAACAAACAAACAAACAAACAAGTAGAATACATTGTTCCAGTTTCCTAAGGTTGACTTGGGGTTTTTATATTAATATTTTTTTTGGAGCAACTACTCTTTGTCTCTATGCTAGACATTATACTAGATGTTGGAGACAGAACAAAACAGGACAGCAGTCAGTTCTGCCTCCAAGAAGCACATATTCTGACGGGAACAAATAAACACAATGACAATACTGTGGAGTATACATCACAGTAGATGCATAGGGAATATCAGAACACATAAGAACACGTAATACTGATGTGGGAGGCCATGGCAGTCATCCCAGAGAAAGGGATCCCCAAAACTGGAACACAGAGGATGAGTAGAAGTTGCTCAGGCAAAAGTGTGTGTGAGTATATGCAGGGGTGGGGTGGGGGTGGGGAACAGAAGACTACTCCAGGCAAAAGGAACATCATGTGCAAGGTCCTGGAGACAAGCAAAACATGGTTCGTTGAACATGTGAAAGGAGTTTAATTTGGCTGGAACACAGAGTGCAAGGCATTGGAAAGCAAGAGATGAGGTTGGAGGGGTAATCAGGGTTTATGATAAGATAGGAAACACTTGGCAGGGCAGTGAGCAGCATGTGGGAGGCAGGATGACTAAATGAGATGCATTTTAGGGAGGCCACTTTGCCTGCAGTGTAGAGAATGGTCTGAGTGGGGAGGGGAGGGGAGGCAGGAAGGCCAGTTGGGTTGCTGCTGTGGTAGGTAATCCAGCATAAAATTGATGATGAGCTAGCCATAGCAGTGGTGGTAGGGATGAAAAAAGTGGATAAATTTCAGGGATGCTGAAGGTAGAACTGTGAGGACTAAGTGTGGGCATGGGGAGAGAGAGAGAGAGTTAAATAGGTGTTCATGCCATTCCATAAGAAGAAAATCAGGAGAAAAATCTGGTAGGGAGGAGAAGATAATGTGTTAAGTGTCAGCCATGTTTAGCTTGGGATCCTCCACCTGGGAATACCCACGTGGAGATGTCATGGCAGCCGTGTATGTTGGCCTAAACCTCAGGAGAGAAATCTTGGTCAGAGATGTAACTTTGGGGTTCCAAAGTAAATTACTCCAAGTAAATGTGATAAGGAAACCATGTAAGTCCAAGAAGACAATGTGTGTGTAGAATTAAGTGTAGAATAAGAAGTGTGTGTGAAGTAAGAAGATAAAGCCAGACTAAAATCCTAAACCCCAAAGAACAAAAATGTTTAAAAGATGAGCAAGAGGATCACACACACACACACACACACACACACACACACACACAAACAAACTGAAAAGTGGTCTAGAGGTAGGAGGATATCTAAGAAACTATGGTGTTGCCTAAGTAGGTCAACAATGTTACATACAATATCAATAAATCCGGGCCTATTATTTATGAGAAAGGTGTTTTTTTTTTTATCTTGGTGTGAATACTACAGTGCAGCAATTCTCAAACGTTTGGTTGTGCAAATTATTGTATACTCTTATAAATTACTGAGGACTCAAAAGAGCTGATTATGGCAGCTGATTATGTAGATTATGGATACATCTACTGATATTAATAGAAATTAAAATAGAAAACTTTAAATGTATTAATTCATTAACAAATAATAAACCTATTTATTATTAGTTAATATGTTCATAAAAGTAACTATTTTAAAACAAAAAGCTTAGTGAGGAGAGTGGCATTATTTTACATTTTGGCAAATCTAATGTCAGGCTTTCTGGAAAACAGCTGGATTCTCATTTCTGGTTCTGCCTTCAATCTGTTTTGCTGTCACGCATTATGAGTAGCCTCTGGAAAATTCCACTGTATTATCATGAAAGAACAAGAGTGAAAAAAGTAGATAACATCTTAAATAATGATGAAAATAGTTTGTTTTGCAGATTTCCTCAGAGGGAACTCTAGAGATCTGGGGACTACACTTGTAGAATTAATGCCCCAGAGTGGGAGAGCTTGACCATGCTGTGAGCCTCACAAGCTGTTGATACTATACTCAAAAGTATGCTGGGTAGAGTCAACTAAGGCTTCAAGGGTTATTTTATGAGAGGTTGAGGTGTCCTGGTTGATACTACCTTCCAAAGTTAGGAATGGACTTTAGAATGTTCATTCAACTGATTCATTCAACATGTATTTATTTAGCACATATTCTATGCCAGGAACTGTTTTAGAAGGAGAAGATATACCAATAAACAAAACAGACAAAAGCCTTGCTTTCATGAAGCCTCCCTTCTGCTGGAAAAGATTACACAATAAACAAAATAATAAAATATATAGTATACAGGAACATGGTAGGTACTATGCAGAAGAATAATGCAAAGAGGTATAGGGACTGTTGGAAGGATTTGCAAATTTCAGTAGCAGGGACAGAGAAGTACTCATCTGAGCAAAGTCAGCATTTGAGCAAAGACCTGAAGGAGGCGAGAGAGCCATTTGGTTATCTGGCGGAAGAGCTTTTCCAGGTATTTGAAAAATTAGTTTTTAAAATTTAGTCTAACTTTAATTAATATGTATTCTTTAATCTGGCATCGATTGTATCTGGCAGTAGCTGCAAGCATAGAAAATAAGATCTGAGAACTAATGTTCATTCAGTGTCTGTCATGGACCAGGTATTCTGCCCGGTATTATAGGTATTATATATGAAATTTGGTACCTTCATTAATGTTTACAGTTTAGTGAAGAAGACAAAGCATGCACGTACAATTCCTGCAGTTGCGGTGTAGCAGTTCTTACGAGGAACAGTAGTCGGTTTGAAGTTTTACCAGCAGAGGCTTCTTATGCACCTGATCTACCTGAAGTTTACATTTCTTCCACTGAACTGACATGTGAAGGGTACTACTCTTTAATGTAGCAGAAAGTAAGCCAGGAAGTTAATAACACCTAATCGCACCTTTTACAGAGCACTTGAGTTTACAAAGCGTGTTCGCTAATTAATCCATTTAATCTTCATAACCATTTTCAGAAGTGGGTATTATTCTTAGAAGTGTTATTGCCTTTGTGCGATGGGAAACAGGCTAGGAAGGCTAAAGTGGTTATAGGGTATATTGCGGGGTCTTTGAGCGCAATGGAAGCTCTGTGGTACAACTTAGTAAGTTTATTTAAAGTAGCACTGGGACGGACCTGTGGGCAGAAAGGGCTGCACTTTTGCTGTATGAACCTGGTGGTTATATCCTTAGTGCTCAGGGTGGAGGAAACGCGCAGGGAGTATTCGATCATAAACGTTTTTCTTTGAATTTCTACTCATAAAACCACTTTCACAAGATTTCTCTGTGATTATCATTCAGTTCCACATTAAAAAAAAATTAACATTTATTTATTTTCAAGAGACAGAGTGTGAGCGGGGGAGGGGCAGAGAGGGAGACACAGAATCTGAAGCAGGCTCCAGGTTCCCAGCTGTCAGCGCAGAGCCCCGAGGGGCTCAAACCCACTGACCTTGAGATCATGACCTGAGCTGAAGTCTGACGCTTAACCGACTGAACCACCCAGGCACCTCTCACTCCGTTCTGTATTAATAATTGGTAAGACAGGCAGTCATGAAACCCTTTAAGAATGTAGCAACCAGCACATATTTGAACCTTATCAAAACTATGCAGGCTATAGGTCAGCCTTGTGGGCTAAAGTTGAACATATTTTTGCTTCTATCCCTCATCAGGTGGAGTTGGGGCTTAAGATAATCTGCCTTCAAACACAAAGCTTTTCCTACTGCAATGCAGCTGTTAGGAGCAGCTGCTGAAATAAAAGAGCGTTGTGCTCTGCAACTCAGTCCTTTCCCAAGTACACCACTGAAGGAGGGTTAGGTTAGGACCGGGGGTTACTAACAGCCTACAAAGCAGGGCGAAATCACCCACGGCTCTTCCACTCTGCGCTTGCGCAGAGGAGAAATTAAACTCCCCGGAAAGACGCCTGGGACTCTGAGTTTGCGCAGACGCAGAGCTTCCTCAAGGCGGAACTGGGGCGACCCGGGCTCCTGCAACCTAAACACCCGGGGAGAAAAGAAAGTGGCAGACGTGCAGCGGTGCGCATGCGCGGGCACTTCTCTCGGGTGAAGGGTTGAGCCGGACCGGGCGGCCAGCTGGGCTGAGAGCGGAGGAGGGTCAGGATGGACGAGGACGTGCTGACCACCCTGAAGATCCTCATCATCGGCGAGAGTGGCGTGGGCAAGTCCAGGTGAGGCGAGCCTGCGGGCCGTGACGAGGGCAGCGGGGCTCTGCCTGCCTCCGTGGCCTCTGTCTGCTGGGCCGCGACGGGAACGGTAAAGGCGGCGGGCCAGGCTGGGGGCGGGCTCCGCGGGTTCTTCCCGGCGTCTTGGCCGCGCGGTCCTGCGGCCCCTGTCCGCCCGGCGCCCGCCCGGTTCTCGGCCTGTGCCAGGCCCGACTTGTCTGGATCGCTTCTCCTCGCGTCGCGCCGAGTAAACAATTCCGAGGGCCGCCGCTCGGCCGGCAGGTTTGCTGCCGACGAGCCTAGGGCGTGGCGGGCGGGTTTGGCCCGAGTGAGGCCGAGCGCGGAGCCGGGTCTCGGCCCCCGGGGTCCAGGCTCACTGTCATTCACCCCGCGAGTTGAGTTGGAACTTCAGCGCTTTGGTTTTTGTCAAGCTTTCTCTGAACACGCAGGGCTCTGCACGGGAAGTTTCGCGACGCCTTAGGTCACATTCCTGGCCTATTTTGGTGCACCCCGTTGCCGCTTCTCTGTTTCTTTATGAGTCAGCTGTGAAAGAACTCCTTGGTCTTCTGACCCCTTGAGTAATTCACCTTAGCCTAAGATACTAGTTGAAGCGGCGGACCACCCTTGAGAGTAACGTGTTATTGTTGCCTGGCGTTCTGCCACATCATCTGGAGGTAAAAGAACAAAGTAGTATTTTGTGTTTTCTTTCTTGACTTTTTTTTGAGGGACGATGGTAACGGACGGTAAGTTCGAGTTAAATGTCAGTCAGGGAAGGCTCAGTGGGTGTTGCAAGCGGGGTGTGATTTCATTCAAGCCTTAGAACAGAGTTCCCCAAGGAATGTTATCCTTGCCATCTGATGATTATCATCATCACTGGCTTATATTCTAGGCTGTCTTGATTTTTAAACAATATTCACATTTCGGGAGCTGTAAATAATTCCATGGTTTAGCTGTGCCTCCTGCTAACCGTATCGTTCAAATCACTTCATCAGGTTTTCCTTTTGTTTAGATGCTTACGGGTTTGAAATTTTATTCTGTAATATGTTCTGCAGTTGTATATATTTTTAAAGTATGGCAATGTAGTTTCTAATTTTCCTCATTTAATGTTCTCAGTGTATATTGGAGCGGGGGATTGGCACATAACGGGGAATAAATTTAGGAATCTATGGGCTAGCAAAATAGTACGGTGTGTGTGTTATTTAAAGGTTTCAATATTTTTCATGATCACCATCTATTATATTTGAGGGTTAAAAAGTTAATGTACTGAACATTGTCAAAAGGAATTCTATAGCCTCGTGACCTTTCTTTTTTTCATAAGATGTGACTCTTATTTAGGTTAAGGCATATGAAATTGCTGATTTTGAACTCAAGAATGGTTAAATGTCATTTTCTGCAGTTCAACCCAATACAAGTTTGGTTGGCCCTTTTTTTAATGTATTGGAGGGATGACTATTTAGGCCCTGTTAAAATTTTCTGGAAGGTTAATTGGAGTGTTTACATAATTGAGGTTCTTCCTCTAGCATAAAATCTGTGAAATGGATTTACTGGTTTCCTTACTTCTCTCCCCTCAGACAAAAAACGTGTTTGGCTCTAATCTCCAAGCTTTTCTAAGAACTTAATGGTGAATTTTCAGCTGCTTACTGCAAAATTTTAACACCTTTAACTTCCTCTTTCAAGAAAGGATTGTGTTTAGGGAGAAAGTTGGCATCTGTCTATGTACCTATCTAGATGTAGATATACTAGACAAGCACTATTGGTGTATGTGATATACTATGGAAAACACCCTTGAACACTTTCTGGATGAGAATAAATGACTCTGCTAAAATAGAAGCCTATGCTTTTTCAGGTGAGTTAGTACAAAAACATTTGTCATGGATACAATCTTCAAGGGTTGTTCTGACCAGTAAGTTTCTATGATCTAGAGCTAGTAGAAGTGCAACATCACTTGTATTGTTGCATGACAAAGGACATCTTTTTTAAACATTTAAATTAATTAATTAATTAAAAAAAATTTTTAAATCTTTTTTAAAAATTTAAATTAATTAATTAATTAATTTAAATCCAAGTTAGTTAACATATGGTGTAATAATGATTTCAGGAAAAGAATTTAATGATTTGTCACTTACTTGTAACACCCAGTGCTCATCCCAACAAGTGTCCTCCTTAATGCCCCTTGCCCATTTAGCCCATCCCCCCAGCCAACATCCCTCCAAGCAACCCTCAGCTTGTTCTCTGTATTTAAGACTCTCTTATGGTTTGTCTCCCTCTCTGTTTTTTAATATTATTTTTGCTTCCTTTCCCTTATGTTCATCTGTTTTGTCACTACAAAGAATATCTTAACCAATTCAAATTAGTGGGTTATTTTTCCAGTTTATTTCAGACTGTTGGAGTATAATGAGCATGGGTGATAGCAGTCAGATCAGGATTGTGAAACTGGTGCTGCCACTTGTGTGACCTTGTGTGTGATACTTGAACACTCTAGGCCTTCATTTCTTCATTTGAAAAATGAGGTTCGAATGGAAATCCCTCAAACCTTAACTGATGTTAAATGTATGAGATTCTTCTGTGGCTCACAGTGGGGAAGTAAAGAAGTAGCGAAGTGTTTCAGAGACTGGAATGGATTATAGAGACTTTGTATTATCTAAATTGCTGTCTCTCCTCTCCCTCTTGTATCCCCATCCTTTTTGGCCAATTTCATTTGTAAATTAGGAAAGGCAGACTAATTATGATCACACTGTTTATTGGAAACTTGGTCTCCTCTCAGTGATACAGTGGTAGTTACTCCTTCCATCTCTCGCTCTGTGTGGAGGGTATTTTGCTCCTTTAACTTTGAAAATATGAAAGCTTAAATATACATCCTTTAGAGCTTTGGTTCTTAATCATTTTCTGGTTGTGGATTCTTTAAAAAATCTAATGGAGAAATAGATTCTCTGCCTAGAAGAAAGCAGAGCATAGAGTTTAGAATACATTTGCAGCTAACAGTGTACCCCTGGCTAAGTTCTGCTTATGTCGAAATGTGTTGCTTTGTACCATATCAGTTCCCTGTCCTTCCTGACAAAATACCATTAATGGCAAGTGTTATTGTAAGGATTAGCAATTGTGTAAGAAGAACCGCTGGCTCAAGTGTGTGGCATATTGTTGATGTTCAATAAATCATAGCCAATACTGTTGTTATTATTGTATTGTTCTGGTGTTGTGATTGCTACTACTACTCTACAAGGTTCTTATGTTTTTGTAATATTTCTTTGGTGACTGAGTATGGATACATGCCTTTTCCATTCTAAAATTATGAGTAACTAAATTTTTAGTGAAATCTTCACTTTTATTAACTTAAAATTTAATGTTGGGGAGAGAAGATTTTTACAAGTGCAGCCTTTTAAGATCCTTGTTAGTGCTGTCACCTAACTCATGTTGGAAGTAAAAACCGTACAGTCAAGAGGGTTCAATGTTAAGTAGAAAAATCTACAATTTGTTTCACTTTTGTGGTGCTGGTTTAATGGTAAACACGAGAAGGCAAAACCAAGAAAAGAAGTGTTAATCCCTTAACACCAGATTTTGAATACCAAAAGGCCATTATGTGTTGCAATATACTCTGGACAAAAAAAAAAAAAAAAAATCTCTAGCTGCAATAATTACAACCTGTAGAAATATGTATATAATTTTTTTTTCAGTTCAAACATCTGATAGCTATTTCCTTGATCTTACTAATGCATACAGGTGAATAGAACAATCTAGTCCTATTGTTGGAGATGATGTGAGGGAGGATTGATTAATTTCATAAATCCAGGGCTTTAAGAAAAGCTTAGATTTTATTTTTGAAGAGCTTTTAATAACTGGTACTTTACCTTACATTAAATAAGTAATTCTGGGAGATATATAATCTTAGAGTACTCCTAATGGTGTCTTTTGCTTTTATTTCATCTCTTCCCTTCTAGTTTCTTTACTGTTTCCTGGATTTAGTCCTTATCTCTCACCATAACCATGGCAGTTGTCTTCTGTTAATTTTCTTGCTTTTTTTTTTCCTGTCATTACTTTTCTCTACATTTTCAAAATGTAAGAGCATTTCTTGCCATTTTTTTTTAAGCTTTCAGTAGCTCCCTGTGGCCTACTTGATTTCATACACCCTACTTAGCATTTGCCAGAATATAGTTATTCTGTCTCTGGTATGATCTGTCTACCCTCACTTTTTGCTAGATCTTTTCGTCCCACTTAGGTAGTAGTCCTACTACTTGTTACAAAATGATAGATTTTCTCACCTGTATGTTTTTACTTGAATTCAGAGTGGATTACACATCAGACTTAAACAAAACATTAATTTGTTGTATTCCAAGAGACTTATTTTCCCCCCTTTTGTCCATGTCACAGTATAATGTTTTTGCCGATACTGTTTTCTCACAAGGACGTACCAGTACAGTTCAAAACCAAAACCAAAACACAGCCCAAATCTTTTCACACTTGGGAATTATGTAGGGGAGCATGGGGACTATATTAAGTAAACTATTTTGCTCTTGGGATTCTTTTATTGCCTTTTCAATAATTTAATTATTGGAATTAAATTATTATAATAATAAATAATTAAATTATTTTCAATAATTTAATATACCTGTATTGAAGCAGTATTTATATACCTGCACTGAGGCAGTATTTGTGGGAGCAGACCAACATCATCTATTCTTATTTGTGTCTAATTTGTAACAAAATGTAATACATGGTTAAGAAAAAAGAGAAATTTCTAATCTGTCTTTTTAACATCTCTTTTAGCCTGCTCTTGAGGTTCACAGATGATACTTTTGATCCAGAACTTGCAGCAACGATAGGTAAGCCTGTATTTAAAAATTCAATAGAGGGGCGCCTGGGTGGCTCAGTCGATTAAGCATCCGACTTGGGCTCAGGTCATGATCTCACGGTTTGTGGGTTTGAGCCCTGCGTCAGGCTCTGCTGACAGCTCAGAGCCTGGAGCCTGCTTCTGATTCTGTGTGTGTCTCTCTCTCTGCCCTTCCCCTGCTCACGCTCTCTCTCTCTCTGTCTCTCAAAAATAAATAAATGTAAAAAATTAAAAAAAATTAAATTAAATTAAAAAAATTCAATAGAAATGCCACATATTTTCTTGCCTTCAGTCTGTTTTATCTGATTCCTTCTAGCCTTCATCTCACCACCCCATTGCTTCCATGTCTGTTGCTTTCATGTCTTCTTTATCTTTCAAGGCTCAACTTGGTTTCATTAAATTTCTGGAGCCTTTGTAGATCTCACCAAGCAAAACTAACTTTATTTGTTGGTTCATGGCACTTTGTTTTATCACTGTGGATATTATGATTATCTGTACACACATTTCTTTCTTGTACTATGCATTGTCTTTTATTTAGCAGCATATAATTATCTGAATATTTATTGTATGCCAGGCATTGTCCTGAGAGGTCGGGTTATAATGATGAATAATGCAGACTTGGTGTCTCTCATCATGGACCTAACAGTATCACCTACTAGTAGACTGTGTTGCCTTTTTAGCGTTTGCTACAGTATCTTGCATATGTTCTGAACTCAACAGGTTTATTGATATTAGTTGTTAAAGATTGTTAGAAGCAGTAATACCTAAGTGGCTTTTTAAAATGAAATTTAGATTGCCTGAAAGTGGTTTGCTACACTAGCTTACTAGAATACATGAGAAAATAGAGCTAAATATTTTGGTGTGTCACGGGTTTAGGGAGTAGATGACAATAGAAAAGTATCAAGAGACAGCGTGCAGTATATGAAAGAGCTGAGTCAGAGCAGGATAGTAGTCTTGGCTCTGCCTTGAACCAGTTGTCTAGATTTTGAGCAAGTCCTTTAACTTCACTGTTTTCAGAGAGATAATACATTTTTCTTACAGCTCTAAAATTTCATGATCTGATGAGCAGAATGTAGTAAATACGATCCTAGCATTATTGTTAGGGAAAATGAGTTTCTCTTAACTGGCTTTATTTGTTTTCATTTATTGTGTGTGTAGTTATTTTTGTTTCCTTTTTTTTCAAATGTTAAATAATTTCATACTTAGAGAAAGGTTATAAAAATAGTACAAGAATTTTTGCATAGCCCCAAACATTAATATTTATGCTTTAAACATATGCTTTGTCATTCTTCCTTTACATACACATACCAGTATTCTTGTTTTTTTTTTTTTTTTAATTGAGAATAAAAATGGAGATATGATTAACCTCTAAATACTTTGGTGTGTATTTCCTAAATGAAGATGGGTACAATTCTACTCTATATAGACAGATTTCATTAATTGTCTCCCTAATGTCTTATTTAGAAAAAAAAAGAAAAAACTATGTTTTGTTTCTGGTCCAGGATCCAGTCCAGGATCACACACAACTTAGTTGTCATTTCTCTCCAGTCTTTCTTTGTCTTTCATGGCTTTGACATTTTTGGAGTTCTTACAGGTCACTTACATTGTAGAATATCCTTCAATTGCATTTGTCCAAAGTATCCTCATGGTTAGATTCAGGTTATGCCTTTTTGACAGGAATTCTTCAAAGTGTTTCTCAGAGCATGGTGGATATTTGTACCATTCCTGTGATGGGATTTAGGTTACTTAAAGTGACAAATGCCAAATTTCTTTACTATGAAGTGTCATTCTGTCATTCTAACTGTGGTGGTTATCAAACGGTGATTTTTCAAGTCCCATCATTCCATCTACATTTCTTATTTACAATTCTGTAAGGAGGAGGTCTCTTTTTTGTTTCTTTCTATCAATATGTACTCACAGTGCCTCTAAATGTTTAGTCAGTTATACCAAGCATTACTTAGCTTTTGTGTGGCATATTAACATTTACCGATTTACTTTTATGTGTGTGAAAAGGAGTCATTTAAAACACTAGTAATTTAGGGGCACCTGGGTGGCTTAGTCGGTTAAGCATTGAACCTTGGCTCAGGTCATGATCTCATGGTTCGTGAGTTCGAGCCCTGCGTCGGGCTCTGGGCTGACAGCTCAGAGCCTGGAGCCTGCTTCAGATTCTGTGTCTCCCTCTCTCTGTGCCCCTCCCTGGCTCACGCTCTGTCTCTCACTCTCTCTCAAAAATAAAATAAAAACATTAAACAAAATTTAAAACACTAGTAACTTAAAATCCATTTTAATTTGGCTTTTATATATTACTTGTTCCTTTAAAAAATTGGTAGTAAAACTTCATTTCACTCAGAACAGGCCTAACAATGGATAGTGAGGAGAAGGGTAGTAACTGGCAGGAAAATAAATTTGCCTAGAGTTAAAATTTTACTCAGGGAATGATCCATATATAATATAAAGCCATCTGTCCTCATTTCAAACCCGATTGGAATCTGGGGAGTATGATAAATTATGTGTTGTCCTTACTGTTAAAAAGACTTTGTCTGCTTTAAAAACAAATACTGAGGTTGTGGCATACTGATGAGTATATACATAATTTGTTCCCCAGATGGGCCCTGGGTCTTGAAAAGTATCTTTTACATTTAGGCATCAGATTATTTTCTGCCTTAGGTTATAACTAACATACACGTGAGTTTTTAAAATAAAAGCAATTAGCCCGTTTGCTATAATGACCTTGTAAAAGGTCCACATTGTGGAAAATTAGTATTTTATCAATAAAATAGTAAGGAAAGCATACTTTTATCTTTCAGTAATATGGTGAGACACTCAAGTTTTTGTCTTGTATAACATATCCTTTTAACATATTTGTTAGATTTTGAGTCTGAGGATGGTACAATAAAGTTGGCATTTTCTTTTTTTCCTTTCTGGCAGTTGGCCAGAGTAACAACAAAGAGAGGGAAAAAGTAAAACACATACGCTGTATCCCACTGAACTAGAAGAGAGCTAAAAACCCTAGGCCACAAAATAGGCGGAATGTCTGCCAAAAGCAGCGAGAATAAGCAGGCTGCATGTGGGAAGTGGAGCGAGGATACCACAGCTATAGAGCTTGGAACCAGCAAGAGATGCTTCATGAAACCGAGAGGCCCACCCTGAGATGCAAAACCAAAATCCCTTGTTTGCAAAAGCAACATGGGCTTTTAAAGCTGATGGCAGGAGTTTCCCTGTACCTGATTTGATTCTAAGAAGTTGGGGAGATGAAGCCAAACAGTCTTTTTTTTTTTTTTTTTTTGGCATTTTTCTGTCTCTGTAGCAGTGGGGAAGAGATGTCTTTGCATCCTGAAAACCTGAGGGCTGCCTGTCTCCAGTGGCTGTTGAGAATTTAAAAAAAAAAAAAAAAGATTCTCATGTAAAACCCTGAATCAAGACAAAGTTTTTCTGGTCAAGAACTGGAGTCACTATGGCCTTCTTCATGAACCTCTTACAAATAGCTTATCCAAAAAACCCCCAACCTCCTTTAAAGATGAATTAACAAAAGGATTTCAGCTGAAGGCCACTCCTACCTTTCCAGAATCAAAAAGGAAGAAAGTAGCAGAAAAACCAAGGACAGATAAAGCATACTCAACAGAAAAAATACTTCTGTAAGGGAGTTGAAAATCATGTCCAACCATTTTGTTAATATAGAACACTTTTTGGGGGCGCCTGGGTGGCTCAGTTGGTTGGGCATCCGACTTCAGCTCAGGTCACGATCTCGCGGTCCGTGAGTTTGAGCCCCGCATCGGGCTCTGGGCTGATGGCTCAGAGCCTGGAGCCTGCTTCAGATGCTATGACTCCCTCTCTCTCTGCCCCTCCCCTGTTCATGCTCTGTCTCTCTCTGTCTCAAAAATAAATAAAATGTTAAAAAAATTAAAAAAAATAAATAAAACACTTTTTGGAAGTATTTACCACTGAGAGCACAAAGCAGTGATAGAAGAGGTCAGGGAAGAGATAGTGTAGCCGCATGAGAAAATGCAATGTAAGCTGATTGAGCAGAAAGAAAAATAAGGTAAGAAAATAAAACCATCGCTGCAATGAAGGTGAAATTAGAAGGATCACAAGGGACAGTAGAGACTGTGGAAAACAAAATAAAGGACAGGGAAGCTAGAAATGGAAAAAGTGGGTGGAATTTATCAAAGTGAATAAAAATGTTAAAACACATTAGAGAAAATGATGTGGAAATCAGGAAAGGAGATTCAGCATATGTGTATTTGAATCTTAGAAGAAGAAATAGAATGAGGCAACAGATACAAAGGTATAACCCAAGGTAATTATTTCTGACATAAAAATAAATACACAAAATTGTAAGAATATATTGAACAGGTTTTTTGTTTGCTACGTAGGGGTGTTTGAAAGAAAAAGGCATAAAGTTTCTTTTTCTGCTGTGGCAAGGCCATATGATGGTACTTAATCGGCTGCATAAATAGAACTAATTGAAATGGTAAGCATCGGTTAGATCTTGAAGAAATTAGTTACCTTAATTTCATATAATTTGATTACATGGGCAAAATTGGCTTCATGTTAAAGTTTTTATTTTTATTTTTAATGTTTTTTAAGTTTTTGTTTTTTAATTTACTCTGTTTTAGGTAACTTACCTTTGAGTAGAAAAAGTGCTTTAAGTAAAACTTTTTTTCAAATAAAAAAATTAGAAAATTTAAAACGAGTTCTCTACTTAAGATAGCTCACAAACTGTTCCTTAATCTGGTTGTAAGACATAATTGCTAAAATATATGAAAATGGTTTGAGGTTTGATACATTTCAATGTAGACAAATTTTGGTTGTGATTGGTTGACTTAGGTCAGTGATTCTTATTACTCCCTTGTTAAGCTTTTAAAAATATTAATGAGTGTGCCCTCATATTACCTGTGTTTGGCTTCTAAGGACAAGCGGCCAAATCTGTTCCATCCACAAGTTACCTTATGGTTTGGGCTGACTTAACAAAATGACAATTTATTTAAAATAGTGACTTTATATATCTTGTTTAATGCCATAACACAAACCTGTTAAATTATTTGGAAATATTAGGTAGTTAGAAGAAAAATGTAACTATTCTGTTTCATGTAATTTCATTCAGTTAAACATTTTAATTGGAGTAAAGCAATAAAAAGGGCTCTAGCATTTCTGTATTTAGAATAATGACAAATGGTCTTCATCATATGTAAATAATTTCTTTTTTCCTCTTTTACTAAGGGTTTTATTGGGAGAGAGTATGACTTTTTTCATATGCCTTGTCAGCACTGATTAATGGTTGATAGACTTTTTAATACAGAAGGGTCCTTGCTTTCCTAGATAGGTCTTCGCTCATATATTTGACATATTTCTGGATTATGTTGACTAATAGTTTAGGAGTTTTACATCTGTTTTTGTACACAAGATAGTCTTATTTTTTAAAAAACAGAATTTTATATTAAAGTTGTATTGGTTTATAAAATGAAAGAGTTTTGGTTTATAAAATGAAAGAGTTTTCTATCTTTTAAAATTGTCTTTATTAGCTTCAATATTGGAACTATCTGTTCTGTAGAGGTTACATTTTACCTGTGAGTCATTCTGATCCTTCTCCCTTCTTTACCATTCTAACCTCTTCCAGTTTTCTATTTCTTAGGACAGCCTTGGGAGTGGAACTGGGAAAGCCTCCCAACTTATCTCTTAAGTTAATTGTTTATGCTTTTCCTTCATTTCTAAATTTGGATGTTTTTGTAGTCTGTCTTTTCTTAGGAACATATTTATTTAATTGTTCGAGAAATTGCTTCATTTTTTTCCTTCTTCTTACTTTTCTTTTGGTTTATTTTGTTAGTTTCTTATGATGAGTATTAAGTTGCCTTCTTTTCAGTCCTTATTTAATAAAGATATTCTTGAAGAACAAGTTTGCTGTGCCCCGTAGGTTTTAGTAGGGTGTCTAGTACTTTTTCATTGCACGCTAGATAGTCTGAATTTTCAGTTTAGCTTTCTTTGAACATTTGAATTTTTTTATTTTTATTTTTATTTTTTAAGTAGGCTTCACGCCCAGTACAGAGCCTACTGCATTGTTTGAACTCACGACCCCAAGATCAGGACCTGAGCTAAGATCAAGAGTCAGATGCTTAACTGATTGAGCCACCCAGGTGCCCCAAACATTTGAAATCTTTGATTTAGGGATGTGTTTCCTAATTTCCAGGCTATTTTGTTGTCACTTTATTTCTTATTTATTGGGTAATGATATTCATTTGGAGTAAGACCATCCAACCCTCTACCAGCTTCCTGTCCATCAGCAGGAGTCAAGTTGGGGTCTTGGAATTCAGCCTACTTCTCTCAGAAGACCTTCCTCCACCCCCCTACCCCCCCGCTTTCCTCTCAAACATTTTTAAACTTCCTATTGCTTTTTGCCCTAAAATCATTATTGTTTGTCCCTCTCTGAGTAGTCATCACAAAAACCCCTGGCCTCCCACGTTATTCTTCATCTCCCAGACTTTAATCTTCATGAGGTTTTGTACATCTTCATTTCTCACCCCTAGCTTCCACTCTTTCTTAACTCTTAAAACATATTTACTCTATCCTCTGGGTAGCAGAGCACTTCCCTCGTTTCATTGTTGATACTTTTAAAGTTGTTTGTAAACTCAGATTTGGAGATCTAGGTCCTTATAATCTTGTTCCCCATTGGATCCTTAAAGCTCTTATAGTATCCCTCTTGATGTCCCCTTCCCCTGATGTCCTCCACCCTCCCTCCCACCAAAAAACTAAAACCCAGGTAAAGCAGCAAGTTTTATATTCCTTGATGAGAAGGGGGAAATTGACTTAAAGAGGTTAACCTCCTGCCTATCTAGACGTCACCTTCTAGACCTCAGTAAGAGAGCTGAGACTGAACCCAGCCTCCTAACTTCTAACTTCGTAATCTTTTAATCACAGCATAGTAATACAGAAATAAAAAGGATCAAACACAGGTTTGATTAATAAATGTGAATAGATCCAGGCCTCCTAATAATTTATATTGTCAAATGGAATTGAGGAGTACTTAAATAATGAGAGGTTGAAAATAAAGGGATGGGCCAGGCAAATGTAAACAATACAAAAGCAGAGGCAGTACTATAAGGTAATTTAAAGTAGAATTTAAGGTTAATGCACTGGACATAATGAAATAGGACAGTTACAATAATAAAAGGCCCAATTAATTAGCAGTGTAGTTATAACAGTCTTAAACAAGTAGGCACCAAACATAGATGAGATATATATATATAAAACCAAAACCTATTCAAAACACAAGGGAATAGTATGATGAGAATACAGTTATATTAGGAGATTTGTTATATCTTTTTCATAAATCAAAAGACACAAATGCGGCCATAGGGAAATAGCATAACGCAATCAACAAATCTTTTTTTTTTTAAACTTTTTTTTTTTCCAACGTTTATTTATTTTTGGGACAGAGAGAGACAGAGTATGAACGGGGGAGGGGCAGAGAGAGAGGGAGACACAGATTCGGAAACAGGCTCCAGGCTCTGAGCCATCAGCCCAGAGCCCGACGCGGGGCTCGAACTCACGGACCGCGAGATCGTGACCTGGCTGAAGTCGGACGCTTAACCGACTGCGCCACCCAGGCGCCTCTCTTTTTTTTTTTTAAAGATTTTATTTTAAGTAATTTCTACACCCAACATGAAGCTTGCACTTGCAACCCCAAGATCAAGAGTTGTATGCTCTACTGAAAGTCAGCCAAGCACCCCTTAATTGACAAATCTTTTTTTTTATTTTTTTATTTTTTTATTTAAAAAAAAAATTTTTTTTTTCAACGTTTATTTATTTTTGGGACAGAGAGAGACAAAGCATGAACGGGGGAAGGGCAGAGAGAGAGGGAGACACAGAATCATAAACAGGCTCCAGGCTCTGAGCCATCAGCCCAGAGCCCGACGCGGGGCTCGAACTCCCGGACCGCGAGATCGTGACCTGGCTGAAGTCGGACGCTTAACCGACTGCGCCACCCAGGCGCCCCAATTGACAAATCTTTTAAGTGAAGAAGTCATTACTTTAAAAGCCCATGGAAAAATTTTACAAAATTAGTGTTAGACTTAGCACCAAAGTAAATCTTAAGTAGGAAAGAAGCAGAAATAATACATGTTCTCTGATAATTTATTCTTTCAGAAAATATTTTTGATATGTTCTGTTACTAGCATATATTTTTTAAAAGTTATCCCACAGTAATACTGACTTTTTTGGGGATACAGGTTTTTTGAATTTTAACGTGTATTATACAAATTTGTATAGTCATTTAACTATTACCACAGTCAAGATATTAAGCAGTTTCATGATCCCCCCCAAAAAACTATTGCCTTTTCAGTCTTATTTTTTCCTTGCCTCTAGCCCCTGAAGACTGCCCCTGCTCAGTCTTCATCACTATAATTTTATCTTTTTGAGAATGTCATGTAAATGGAATATATTATGCAAACTTTTTAGACTTTTTTCACTTAACATAGTATCTTTGAACTATATCCAAGCTGTTGCACATCAGTCATTTGTTTCTTTTTTTTAACGTTTGTTTATTTTTGAGAGAGAGAGAGAGAGAGAGAGAGAGAGAGAGAGAGACAGACAGCATGAGTGGGGGAGGGGCAGGGAGAGAGGGAGACACAGAATCCGAAGCAGGCTCCAGGCTCTGAGCTGTCAGCACAGAGCCCAACGCGGGGCTCAAACTCACGAACCATGAGATCATGACCTGAGTTGAAGTTGGATGCTTAACCGACTGAGCCACCCAGGCACCCCGTCATTTGTTTCTTTTTATTGCTGGGTTGTATTCCATTGCATGGATGTTGCAGAGTTGATTTATCCATCCACTTATTATAGGACATTGGATTGTTTCCAGTTTTTGATGGTTATGAATAGACCTGTTATAAACATTCAGGTACAGGATTTTATATAAGTATTAATTTTTATAACCTTAGAGTAAATAGACCAGTAATAGGATTGCTGGATCATATGGTAAATGCATGTTTAACTTTCATCCATTTTTTAATAGAGTGATTTCATCATTTTACATTCCCACTAGTAGTGTATGGAAGTTCCTGTTCTCTGCATCCTCCCCTATTACACTTAGCACAATCAGATTTAAAAATTTTAACCATTCCAATATGTATGTCTTGGTAATCTCATTGTAGTTTAATTTGCATTGCCTACTGATAAATGATGTTGAGTGTCTTTAAAGTTCATATTTGCTAGCTAGCTATCTGTATTTTGAGTGTGTGTGTGAAGTGTGTAAATCTTTTGTTCATTTAAAAAATTTTTTTCCTTATTGTTGAGTTTTGAGAGTTCTTTATTCTGCATGTAAGTCCCTTATTACATGATATGTGCTTTGCAGATATTTTCTTAGTCTGTGGCTCCTCTTGTCATTCTCTTAACAAATTTCTAAAAGCAGAAATTCGTAATTTGATGAAATTCAATTTGTCAGTTTTTTCTTATCAGTAGTGGTTTCAGGGGCGCCTGGGTGGCTCAGTCAGTTAAGTGTCCCACTCTTGATTTTGGCTAAGGTCATGGTCTCATGGTCATGATATTGAGCCCTGTGTCTGGCTCTGCCCTGGGCATAGAGCCTCCCTCCATCCCTCTCTGTCTCCCTCTCTCTCCCTCTGCCCCAGGTGTGTGCACTTGTGAGCTGCCTGCCCCCTCAAAAAAAATGATGGTTTCAGTGTTGTACCCTTTTGCTTAACAGAGGGTTGGAATGATTTTCTCCCTATGTTTTCCTCTAGATGTTTTACAGTTTTATGTGCTACTTTAGGTCTGTGCTTCATTTTGATTTAATTTTTGGGTACAGTATAAAACATATATGAATCAAAGTTCTTTTTCCTCCTCCCCTCCCCCCTCCTCCTCCTCCTCCCCTATTGTGTATATGTTCTAAAATCATTTGTTGAAAAGACTGTCCCTTCTGTACTGCATAGCTTTTGGACCTTTGTAAAAATATCAGTTGTTTATATATGTGTGAGTCTGTTTCTGGGCTCTGTCTCATTAATTTATTTGTCTTTATGTCAGTGCCTTACTATCTTGATTTCTGTAGCTTTATAATAGATCTAGAAGTCATATATTGTTGGTCTACCAATTTTGTACTTTTTTCAAAATTATTTTGGTTATTCTGGTTTCTTTGCATTTCCCAATTAATTTTTATAATTAGATAGTTGATTTACAAACAAAAGCTTGCCAGGATTTTTGTAGGGATTGCAGCTGAATCTATATAGAACAATTTGGGGAGAATTAACCTTTTAACAATATTGAGTCTTATGATCAGAGAACAAATTAAATATCTCTGTTCATTTAGGTCTTTTAAAATTTCAGAGTGGTTATATGTTTTTTACATCTTTTGTCAGATTTAGCCCTAAATATTTAATAGATTTTTATTAAAAGATGGTATTAAAATTAAAAAAATCCTTTGCTAATTGCTAATATATAGAAATACATTTTTAAATGTTTAGTTTGTACCTTCCAACCTTGCTAAACTTGCTTAATAGTTCTAGGAACATTTTTTTTTTAATCCCGTATATTCCATTGAATTTCTACATCTTTTTCTTTCCCATCTGGATGACTTTTTTATTTCTTATTGCCCTGACTAAAAAAAAAAAAAAAAAAAAAAAAAAAAAAGTTGAGAGAAGTGATGAGGGTTGATATCCTTCTTTTATTCCTGGTATAAAGGGGAAAACATTAAGTCTTTTACTTTTTAAGTGAGATGTTAGGTGTATTTTTTTGTAGATGCCCTTTATCAGGTTGAGAGATTTCCTTTCTGTTTCTAGTTTACTGAGAGGTTTTATCAGGAATGCATGTTGAATTTTGTTAAGTACATTTTCTGCATTTGTTGAGATGATCATATGAAGTTTCTTTTTTTAGTTTAATGTAGTAAAGTCCACATTGCTTTTTTCAGTGTTAAATCAACCTTTTGTTCCTAAGATAACCCCACTTGGTTATGTGATGTGTTGTTCTTTTATACATATTTGATTTAGTTATGATAAAATTTTATTTAGGATTTTCATCTGTAGTCATAAGGGATATTAATCTATAGTTTTTAATTACATATATGTATATATAAATATTTTTATTTGAGAGAGAGAGAGAACCCATGAGTGGAGGAGAGGGGCAGAGGGAGAGAGAGAATCTTAAGCAGGCTCCATGCTCCGCACAGAACCCAACATGGGACTCTATCCCATGACCCTGGGATCATGAGCTGAGTCAAAATCAAGAGTTGGATACTCAACCTCCTGAGCCACCTAGGTGCCCCTATAGTTTTTTAACTTTAATGTCTTTGGTTTTGGAATCAGGGTAAGGCACAACTCATAGAGTGACTAAGAAAGTATTCACTCTTCCTCAGTTTCCTGGAGGAGTTTGTCTAGAATGGATTATTATTTAAATGTTCAGTAGAATTCACTCTGGCCCTGATATTTTTTTGTGGAAAGGTTTGTAACTATAGATTCAATTTCTTAAATAGATTCAGGGCTCTTCAGTTATCTATTTTATTTTTCATTGCGGTAAACTATACATAACACAAAATTGACCGTTTTAACCATTTTTAAGTTTACAATTCAGTAGCATTAAGTACATTTGTATTGTTTGCAACCATCACGACTACCCATTTTCAGAACTTTTTCATTACCTCAAACACTAGGAACTCTTTGCCAGTTAAACTATAGCTCTCACTCCACTTCCCCTTCAGTCTGCAGCAACCTTTATTCTGCCTTCTATCCTTATGAACTTGTCTATTCTAGGTCCCTCATATAGGTAGAATCATACACTATCTGTCCTTTTGTGAGTAGCCTATTTCACTTAGCATAATGTATGTAAAGTTCATCCATTTTGAAGCATATATCAGAATTTCATTCCATCTTATAGCTTAATGTATCAGAATTTCATTCTATTTTATGACTGAATAATGTTCCATGGTATGTATAAACCACATTTTGTTTATCTGTTCATCTGTTCATGGACACTCAAATTGCCACAGCCTTCTGTTGTGAATAATACTGCTGTAAATATTGTTGTGCAAGTATCTGAGCTCCTGCTGTCAGTTCTTTATACCCAAAGAGTGGAATTGCTGCATGATGTGGTAATTCTATTGTTAGCTTTTTGAGGAAACATCAAACTGTTTTTCACAGTGACTGTACCATTTTACATTTGACTACTTACTCGTTTCTTTAATTTCTTCCAGTAGTGTTTTGTAGTTTTCAGTGTGAGTCTTAAAACTCTTGGGTTAAATTTATTCCTAAGTATTTTCTTTTTGGTGCTGTTGTAAATGGAATGGTTTTTAAAAATTTTCTTTTTAGATTCTTCATTGCTAGTGTATAGGAATGCCACTAATTTTTGCATGTTGATCTAGTATCCTGCAACTTTGCTGAATTCATTTATTCTAACAGATTTTTTTTTTTGTTCGGTGTATGTGTGTGTGTGTATGTGTGTGTGTGTATAGGATTAGGATTTTCTACATACAAGAACATATCATTTGTGAACAGAAATAATTTTACTTCTTCTGATATGGGTGCCTTTTATATTCTTTCCTTGCCTATTTGCTCTGACTAGGATTTCCAAAACTGTGTATAATAGAAGTGTTGGGGGTAGATGTCCTTGTGTTGTTCTGATCTGAGGGGAAAAGCTGTCAGTCCTTCACCAGTGAGTATAATGTTAGCTGTGAGGTTTTTTGTTTTTTTGTTTTTTAAGTTTATTTATTTGGAGAAAGAGAGAGTGCACAAGTAGGGCGGGAGGGAGGAGAGGGCGGAAAGAAAGAGAGAGAGAGAGAATATGAATATATCTCAAGCATACTCTGCACAATCAGCACAGAGCCTGATGAGGGGCTCAAACACAAACCTCAAGATCATGACCTGAGCTGAAGTTAGACACTTAATTGATTGAGCCACCCAGGCACCCCAGCTATGAGTTTATATAGCCTCTAGCATGTTAGGGAAATTTTTTTCTGTTTCTAGTTTGTTGAGTGCTTTTATCATAAAAGGATGTTGAGTTTTGTAAAAATCCGTTTTCGTCATGAATTGAGATAATCATGTGTTTTTCCCCCCTTCATTCTATAATGGGATATACTAATTTGATTTGCTTGTATTCTACCAATCTTGTATTATAGAAATAAACTCACTTTATCATGGTGTGTAATGCTTTGAATAGGCTGCTGAATTAAGTTTGCTAGTATTGTGTTGAGGATTTTTGCATCAATATTCCTCTGGGATACTGGTCTGTAGTTTTCTTCACTTGTGGCATCTTTCTCTGACTTTGGTATCAGAATAATGCTAGCCTTATGGAATGAGTTTGGAAGGGTTCTTTTCAGTTTTTGGAAAAGTGAGGAGGATTGGTGTTAACTCTTTAAATATTTGGTGGAATTTATCAGTGAAGCCATCTGGTCCTGGCCTTTTTTGTTGTTGTTGTTGGGAGGTTTTTGATTACTGATTCTATCTCTATTAGTTATGGGTCTCTTCAGATTTTCTTTAAAGTCAGTTTTGTCAATTGTGTGTTTTCAGGAATTTGTTCATTTCACCTAGGTTGTATATAATTGTCCATAGTATTCTCTTAATAGCCTTTTTTTTTTCTGTAAAATTAGTAATGTCCCCACTTTCATATCTGAGTTTTGTAATTGGAATCTTTTGTTTTTTCTTTGTCTAATTAAAAGCTTGTCCATTTTGTTGATCTTTTAAAAAAACCAACCCTTGGTCATTGATTTTGTCTATTGTGTCAATTCCCCATATCCTTTATCTTGGTTCTGATCTTCATTAATTCCTTCTTTGTGTAGTTTGCTCTTCTTTTCTAGTTCTTCAAGGTATAAAATTAGGTTATTGATTTGAGATAATTATTTTCTTATAATGTATGTATTATAGCTATAAATTTCCCTCTTAGCACTACTTTTGATACATGTCATAAGTTTTGGTATATTGTGTTTTCATTTGTATGAAAGTATGCTCTAATTTCCCTTTTGATTTCTTCTTTGACCTTTTGGTTGTTGTTTAAAGGGTGTAATTTAATTTGCACATGTGTGTGAACTTTCTAGTTTTCTTTCTGTTACTAATTTCTAGTTTTATTCCATTGTGATGAGAATACTTCATATGATTTTAGTCTTTACAATGTATTAATAATACTTGTAGACAACATATAGTCTGTCCTGGACAGTGTTTCATGTGCACTTGAGAAAGCTATTTATTCTTTTATTTTTTATTTTTTTATGTTTATTTATTTTGAGACAGAGAGAGAGATGAGAATGGGGGAGGGACAGAGAGAGGAGACAGAGAATCCTGAGCAGGTTCTGCAGAGGGCCCGATGTGGGGTTTGATCTGACAAACCGTGAGATCATGACCTGAGTTGAAATCAAGAATCAGACTCGTAACCGACTGAACCAGGTGCCCCCAAAACTGTTTCTTCTCATGTTGTTGAGTAGAATGTTCTATTGGTTCTTACTGGTTTGTATTGTCATTCAAATGCTCTATTTCTGATTGGTCATCTATCTGATTGTTGTATCCATTATTGAAAGTGGTGTATTAAAATCTCCAAGTAGGGGTGCCTGAGTGGCTCAGTCAGTTAAGCATCCGACGTTGGCTCAGGTCATGATCTTGGCAGTTTGTGGGTTCGAGTCCTGTGTCGGGCTTTGTGCTGACAGCTCGGAGCCTGGAGCCTCCTTCAGCTTCTTTGTCTCCCCCTCTCTCTGACCTTCCCCCACTCATGCTCTGTCTCTCTTTCCAAAATAAATCACATTAAAATAGTAAAAAAAAAAAAAAAACAAACAACCCTCCAACTAATGCTGTATTTCTTCCTTCAATTATGTGAATGTTTGCTTTATATATATTGGGATCTTTTCTTTGGTGCATATGTTTATAATTGTTACATCTTCTTGATGAGTTGACCTTTTTATCAATATATTTTGTCCTTTGTCTTTTGTAATAGTTTTGGTTTTTTTTTTTAAATTTTTTTTTCAACGTTTATTTATTTTTGGGACAGAGAGAGACAGCATGAACGGGGGAGGGGCAGAGAGAGAGGGAGACACAGAATCGGAAACAGGCTCCAGGCTCTGAGGCATCAGCCCAGAGCCTGACGCGGGGCTCGAACCCACGGACCGCGAGATCGTGACCTGGCTGAAGTCGGACGCTCAACCGACTGCGCCACCCAGGCGCCCCTGTCTTTTGTAATAGTTTTTGACTTAAATTCTATTTTGTCTAATATTATTAAAGCTACTCCTTTCTTGGTTACTGTTTGCATGGAATATCATTTTCTGTCCTTTTACTTTCACCTTAAATGTGTCTCCAGCTTGAAAGTGAGTTTCTTGTAGACAGCATATAGTTGGATCTTTTAAATATATTTATTTGTGTATTTAGCTAGTATTTATATATATAAATTTTGATAATCTCTTCCTTTAACATAATTACCGATAAGGAAGGATTTACTACTGTGTGTCTTTATATAGAGTTTTTGCCCTTTATTTCCTCCAGCACTGTCTTCTTTTGGGTTTAGTTAATTTTTTGTAGTGATATTTTTAGGTATTTTGTTATGATCTATTTCTTTTTGAGTCAGTTCTGGTAGTTTTAATCTTTCAAGGAAATTGACATCTCATCTGTATTGTCAGGTTTATTGGCATGAACTTGTTTATAACATTCCCTCAGTATCCTATTAACCTCTGTACAATCTATAGTCATGTGATGTCATTCTTTTTAATGGTAATTTTTGTCTTTGTTTCTCCTGATTACTTTGGCCTAGAATTTATATTTATTGATTTTTCCTTATAAAACCAACTTTTGGTTTCATTGATTTAAAAATAAATTTTTTTTAATCTTTATTTTTGAGAGAGAGAGAGAGAGAGAGAGATTGTGAGCAGGGGAGGGGCAGAGAGAGAGGGAGACACAGAATCTGAAGCAGGCTCCAGGCTCCCAGGTGTCAGCACAGAGCCCCACAAGGAGCTTGAACTGACAAACTGTGAGTTCATGACTTGAGCCAAAGTTGGATGCTTAACCTACTGAGCCACCCAGGTGCCCCTTGTTTCATTGATTTTTTAAGAAAAAATTGTTTTGCAGGTTTGATTTTATCAGTTTTGTGATTTGAACTTTACTATTTCCACTCTTGTGTTTATTTTCTATTTTATTTGCTTTTTAAATTGCCTTAATTTGGAAGCTGAGGTCACTCATGTAAAATAATTTTTTCTTTTCTCATATAGTGATTTAGTGCTAATAAGTTTTCCTGTAAGTGTTGCTTTAATGACATCCCACAAAATTTTGATGTATGTTTTTCTTTTCACTCAAAATGTTCATTTGAAATGCTTCCTATTTCCCTTTGAGCAGTTTGTTATGATGTCCCTTAGTATAGTTTTCTTCATGTTTCTGTGCTTGGGGTTCATTGAGCTTTTTTGATCTGTGGGTTTATTCTTTTTATTAATTGTGAAATATATAGGACCATTATTTTTTCAGATCTGTCTTTTGACTTTCTACTTTCTTGTCTACTATAGTTGCCTGCTTATTGAAATTATCTCACGGATCACCGATGCCTTCTCATTTTCTTTGAATTGTCTTCTCTCTGTGTATCCTTTTGGATAGTTTCTGTTGCTGTGTCTTCATATTCACTTATGTTTTCTTCTACAATGTTGAATTTTTGTTAATCTATCCCATGTATTTTACATCTCAGACATTGTCATTTCATCTCTAGATGTTTGATTTGAGACTTTTTATTTTACTTTTATTTATTTATTTTTCTAATGTTTATTTTTGAGAAAAGGAGAGAGAGATTGTATGGGCAGGGGAGGGGCACAGAGAGAGAGGGACAGAGGATCTGAAGTGGGCTCTGTGCTGACAGCAGAGAGCCTGATACAGGGCTCCAACTCAAAAACCGTGAGAACAGCTTAACTGACTGAGCCACCCAGGCACCCCGATTTGGGTCTTTTTAATCTCTCATGTCTACTTAACTTTTTCAACATGTGCTATACAGTTAAAATAGTTTTTAGTTTCCTGTTTGCTAATTCTAACAACTTTGTTGCTTCTGAGTCAGTTTCTGTTGATTGCTTTTTCTCCTTTTGACAAGTCAGGTGATTCCATTGATAACAGAGGTGTGCCTAAAAAAAAAGATTACCTTAAAAAAAACTGAATTAAGTATTTAATTAAAAATGCAAGCCCAAATGAACAACAAGAAAAAAGCCAAAATGGTAGTTCTTCTGTGAATATTATGATTTATAGTAAGAAATATATATTTGGTTCCTGGCACAGAGCTTTTAAAACTCTTTGATTTTCTTAACTGATTGGAGCAGTCTTTGGTTTTTCTTTAAGAAGCCCCTTGCAAGCACAGCTGAGTTTATGTTAATACTGTGACTTCTGGAAAGCCTTTAAGTGTGGAGGCTGGTTGCCTGGAGAGGGAGTTGGGATTTTCAGTCCTACTGTGTTCTTCCCTACCTGAGGGGAGGGAAGAGGGGACTGGAGATTTTATTGTCACTGAAAAGCAATACTGAATAATAAATAAATAATAATAAAGCCTTCCTAAAAATGCTAATGAGAATTTTGTTTTGGCAAACACATGGGAGTTCTGGGAAGATGGCACACTTAGAGAGGGCATGGGAGCTTTGTGCTACTCCCCCTTATTTTGCCTTACTCCTCTCTCCATCTCTTCCATGTGGGTTATATCCTTTTATAATAAAACGACAGTCTAGTAACTAAACTGTTTTCCTGAGTTCTGTGAGCCACAGATTAATCCACTCAAGGGAGGGGATTATGGGATTGTGGGAACCTTTGATTTATAGCCAGATAGTTGGAAGCACAGGTAACAACCTGGATTTGGGATGGCATCTGAAATGGAAGCAGCAGGCTTATAGGACTTAAAAGACTTATAAGGACTTATAGTTAGCCCTTACCCTGTGGGATCTGATGCTATCAGACTGAATTGAATTGTAGGACATTGATGTCCCTGCAGAGTCAGAGAATTACTTGTAGGAAAAACCCTCACAATATCTGGTCATAGACATGTTCATTGTTGTAATAGAGTAGAGGAGAAACACAGGAGTGTTTTTTGCCTAGACATTCTGCTTTTGGTATCAGCTTTTTGTCATCCACATGAGGAAGTTGAAAAGATAGTTTAATCAAATCTAGTAAGAAGCTGGCAAAATCAAATTTATTAAAAAGATTCTCACTATGGCCACCAGTAAAAGCAAATTAAGAGCCATTTGTAAAACAGAACCACCAGACTTGGTGAAGAAGCAAGCAGTTTGAGCATATGAAAGCTAAAGAGCTCAGTATCTGAGTATGAGATTCCGCAGAGGAACCAAGGAAGGATGAAATGGGGACTTGAAGGGTCTGGGTCCAGATGAGGTACCCTTTCAGGCTACCTGTATGGGCATTGTTTCCTAAGGATGTTATCTGTGACTTTCACATTTAATATCTCAGAAAAGTAACTTTGAGACTTTTATTAACACATAAATTATACGTATGACAGAGACTGTCATTAGATTGTCAGTTAACACGAAAAACAGGAAACTGTAAAAGAGAAAGAGGAGATTGGGAAAGGGAAGGTAAACAAACATTCTGCAACAGCGAGTTTCTTTTCTTGGGTAGATTAATTAGCCAGTAGCTAGCAAAAAGGCCAGTCTGCCCTTGAACATGTTGTCTGGAGTAATTAGGGGAGAAAAACGTTCTTTATTCTCTGAAAAACTGTGAGAATTTAGCTGTAGAATATATATGACAGGTTGTCTCTCTGTAATGTCTACCAGTGGCCTTTATTTTAGTACCTGCACCAAGTCAGAGCCATTTCCCTCATTTGAGTTTTCTCAGGTTTTGTTTTTAAAGCAATATGAATAAAATGGAAATAATTTTATATATTTTTTCATAAATGGCATAGTATAATACTTCTTTACCTAGAAACATGGTGAATACAAGATTTTTTAATATGAGATTTTTTTGTTTGTTTAACTGCAAAGAAACTTCACACTTCGGTTTTTCCTTGGGCTGTAATTGTCACTGTCCTTTAATTGCCCATGATTCTAGGTTTGGCTTTATCAGCAACTTTATCACCCGAGCCCAAAACACCAAACTTTTTTTTTTTTTTTTTTTTTTAATCTTTGGTATACAGAAAGAGCTGGTGTAGTGCACATTTTGAAGTGTATTTTTATTATCTAATTTGTGTTTGTAGTGGATCACCAGAAATCATCCAGGAATTACTAATATGTCTCCATATTGGTGAAAGGTATTCTAGGAAGTAGTATATGAATGAGGGTGCTGTTCATCTTAGTTGTGCTGTTCTGAATTAATTGTGACAAGCTAATACGATCTTTTGAAAGTTTCTTTCCAAGCTTCTTGAGCTAATGCTTTCCCTCTGGCCAGTGGGGTAGACTGCACGTTAATTTTGATACTCTTTAAAGACATGTGGGCAGTTACTGTTCATTTAAGCCAGATGGCATGTGTCAACTCCTTTTCCTGGAAAGGGGGAGGGTTTGGGGGGGCGGCTGCTATGGTAAAACCTTATGTGTCTTCTTATGGAGCTCTTCTCTTTACATAAATTAGTACTTACAGAAGATTTTCATAGCACTTTGAGTACTCCTCTTTGACTTAGGAAGTTTCTTAGCAGATTGGGCCCAGATGTTTTTGTGTGTAAACTCTCTTTTTGCAATTATGCAGTAGCAAGTGATCATCGATAAAGTCATATAGAATGAATACTGTTTTTTTGGATAAAAACAAAACAAAGAATTCATAAGACAAGGAATAGGGGACTTTTTATTATATTTTTACCAAGATGCCTGCAGTCAGAATCTGAGTTAGGGGATTGGCTCTTGATAATGCAGTGTAGATGCTTTTGGAGCCCCTTAGAAAATTGCCCTGATCCAGAATCAGCCCAGTAGTCTTCTCTACATTAGTACCATGGATTCCAGGACTTGGCTTTTATTGTGCATTGTTAATCACCATACTGCATTGAATTTTATTTTTTCATTAAACTTTTAATTTTTTTCAAGCAAGTACAAATAGGTGAGTGTTTGAATTCTGCAAGCATTTAGCATTTGGTTTTCATTTATCCTGATTAAATCCTAAGCTGCTGAACTTGAGTGATACTTTTTTTTAAATTTTCACATCCATGACTCTAAGAATTAGAATTTTCAGCTTTCTGGTTTTCTTGGTAGTTGATTTTAAAAGTATTATTTTACTGAGATTCTTACTAGTATTTTCATTTTTTTCAAGGTGTTGACTTTAAGGTGAAAACAATTTCAGTGGATGGAAATAAGGCCAAACTTGCAATTTGGGTAAGAGATTTATTTATTTATTTATTTATTTATTTATTTATTTATTTATTTATTTATTTTTTTGGGTAGGAGTTTTAAAAATGTATTTAATATAAGTATTCAACTTCTACTTTTTAAAGAAGCAGAAATTGATGTGTGTAGAGTTCTAGAGGTAAATGAACAATTGATATTAAATATCTTTTGGGAAATTTGATATTGATTAAGGGATAAACAATAAATAGTATGGCTTATAATTGGATATGAGATAGATACTTGTTTTACTTAAATTTTTAAAGTATATAATCCCTTAACATTTAAAAGCAGAATAAAGTATAGAAAAATCATCTTGTCTGCCAGAGAGAATTATTGTTATTGAATCTGTTTCTTTAAAGTTTTAAGAAGACAATATAGACTCAGCTAACACTGAGGCAATTATTTGGGAGAAAGGGATGAAGTGATACTTAGGAAAACATAATTTTTTCATGTTTGTTAGTATAAATATTTATAAAAACTGAGCTTGCCAACTTTGGATTTATTTTTTAATATTGATTCCCAGTCTTTCTTTACTTACTGGCTTCTTTTTATCTGCCCTTGAATCCAAACATTCTGATACATATTGCTTTCCTAACTAGACCTTTTTGTGGTAGTGCTGACCGAATAAAGTAGCATTAACTGTCAAAAACATCCAAGATGCTCAGTGTCTATGTCTGTCTGCCTGTCTTTTCCCTCCTCCTATCCACCTACTACCTACCTATGTATTTACCTACCTACCTATTTCTATCTAAATGATTGCTAATACATATTTAATATACTAAATATATTATACATATAATTTATAAAAATATACTCTTGTGTATCTGATTCCCACATATACTCTAATTAAATATAGAAACCATTTTTATTACATGTGATAATATTAGAACTGGTCAGCAGTCATCACATGAGATGTACTTCAGCATGGTGATTAAATAGTAAATGGACATCAACTACAGATCGAAACAACAAATTTTCATGCATTGTATCATCTGATTCATCTTCCTGGCATTCTCTGAATGGCATATTATTTCTAACACAAGTTTTATCCTAAATAACAACTAACTGTGTGTATCTCATGTTTTCTTGTTAATTTTTTTCTAACATACAGTACTTTACACGATTGGTAGCCTATTTGCCCCTCTCCCTGATATCAATCAGAATAGTAATGTCTAACAGAAAACAATTTGGCATATGTTGGACTAGGCCATAGTGAAATATATTGAACAGTTTAATTAAAAATGCTGGCTTCAGGGCGCCTGGGTGGCTCAGTCAGTTGGGCATCTGATTGGGCTCCGGTCATGATCTCGCCGTTCATGGGTTCAAGGACTGTGAGGGGCTCTGCGCTGACAGCTCGGAGCCTGGAGCCTGCTTTGGATTCTGTGTCTGCCTCTCTCTCTCTGCCCCTCCCCCACTCATGCTCTGTCACTCTTTGTCAAAAATAAATAAACATTAAAAAAAATTTAAAAAAAAATGCTGGCTTCTTTCTGTTCAGAAAAAATATGCTACAAATATTTGTTTCCAGTTTGTCGTTTACCTTCAAATCTTGTTTAGGATGAGTGTGTGGGGGCGGTGTGGATGATGAGGGGAGAGATGTTCTTGCCAGACCAAGGTGTTAGAACTTATATGGTCAGACCAGTTATTTTTCTTCATGAATCTGGGTGTCGTGTCGTATTTAGGAAGGCCTTCTCACTCATTAAAAGAAATACATGAATCCATTGTTTGCTCTAATTCTTCTGTGGTTTTATTTATATGCATAAAATCAGTTCCCCTCCCATTTGGATGGCCCTCTCAAGATCAGTCAAATAGAATAATCAAGTATAGCCCTGTCCTCATTGCTCCTGAAAGTGCTGCACACACATCATGGCCTACTTGGCACCTCTGATGCTATTTTTCTTTATATGCTGCTCTCGCTGCCACTCCCATATTCTAATACTTGGCCTTTCCAGATCCTCCCTAACCCTTTATCCATTTCTATCTTTAATAATCTCTCCTCTCACATCAGAGAAGAAAACCACAGATAATAAGGTCTGCTTTTCTTATCTTACAGAGATGTCATTACAGTTATTGCAGATTCCTGTCTTGAAAACAAACACAAGCAAAAATCTTAACTTTTGACTATTTAAACGTATACATTTTATAGTTATTATAACTCCTGATCCCATACTATGGCACAGGGGTTTTGCCCAAATTATCATACCTACTTAAACATCTTTATAAGTGAATCTAAAAAAATTAAGACTCTAAACAGCTGGACTAACTTAAATATTTGTGTATTAAGTTGTGCAGTATTTTAACATCAAAACTTTTTTTTTTTTTTTTCTCTAGGATTTTATTTTAACTAGAATTGCAGTTGTGATTTTTATGTTGTGTTTCATCAAGGCAGTTATTGAACTTGATCTCAGTGAGGACCAAGGGGGCAAAATTCATAGTCAAACGCTTTCTGCTAGTTCTGGAAATTAATTTATTGCAGCATGCATACGGTTTCATTATGCAAACAGAATTTTTCTCTTATAACAAAAAGTCTTGAGACTAAAATATTTCTTGCATGGTCCTTGCCCTAACCTATGTCAGATTATCCAAATTATAATCTGCTTTAGATAGCAAGTGCACTTCACTTTAATCTTTGTGTTATAATTTTTTATTATGTATTATTATTATTTTTATTATTTGTTAACTGTTTATATTATTGTTTTTGAAAAGTTGACTCAGTCTGCAGATTGAATAACTTTAAATATCAGAGGTTTTGTAAGAAACTTAGGAGGAAAGGGAGTTTTTGTAAAGAGAGATCATTTTTATCTCAAATTTATCTGTTTAGAAAGTTTAATTTTGTTATCTTTTTCACTTCAACATGGCAGGGTTAGGGGCAGTTTCTGTAGTGGTAAGAATCTGGAAGTAAGGACAGTGTACGTTTACGGAAGCTCATCTGGAGGAAGGGAAGAGTAATGGAAATGTAAAGTGGTTTACTTTGAAAGTTATTTTCATCTTAAGTTTCTCTTCTGGGGCTAAAATTACTCATATACTCTCTAGCTATTGCTCTTGTCTTAAAGCAGTCTGTATTTTGACCAGGCAAAGAAAGTAGGTAATTGCTGGTGCCTGTCATTGCTGGTTTAAAATTCCTCTCCAATCTTATAAACCTCTTAGAGGTTATTAACATGTTTTATATCTGAAGGAGCTTCTGCTTGCCCCATAGCTAAGCTCCAATTTACAGCCATGGGGCTGGCAGCTAAGGTGATGTTTGATATATGTCTTCACTTTTCTTCAGGTTATTTTATATTAGCAGACTGGAAACTTTTTCTTAAAGGCCAGATAGTAAATATTTAGTCTAATCCTAAAGCAGGCATGTGGCAATGCGCAAGCAAATGGGCCTGGCTGTGTTCCAGTAAAACTTTATGTAATAAACAGGTGGTAGGCTGAGGGAGCCATTTGTCAACTGCTGTTTTGAAAAATCTTAGGTACCTTGAAGCCACAGTCCAAGGTGGTAGAAAAAAGACGGAAGGAACCAGGCCCAGAAGTACAGACTTGTTAGTTTTTTGGTTTTTTTTCTTTCAACAAAAGTTGAGCAACAATCCTGTGGCAAGAATTGCTCTAGGCATGGGGGTTAAACTGGTGATTAAGCAGACGAGGTCTCCTTCCTCATGAAACTTAAACTTCCTAGCTAGTGTACATCTTGTTTATCACCCCTGAGATGTGTCAGAAACATGTGATAACAAGTGGCTTGGTTTTATACATTTTCCTAAAAGAAGATAAATAGAAAACACTTGAAAAGTCCAACCTAAAATTTGCTTACCTAAAATAAGACACTCCTGTAATTCTCTTTTAATTGATTCTATGTTAGAATCACTTGGGAAGATTTTAAAAACTTCAGTCTTACTTTAGACCAATTAAATCGGAACCATTGGGGATTGGACCCAGGCATCAGTATTTTTGATTTCCCAGGAAATTTCATTGTGCATCTCGAGTGGAGAGAACCATGGCTTTCAATGAAATGTGTTTCATATATGATAAAAATCTTTTTTTTTAAATTTTTTAATGTTTTTATTTTTGAGAGAAAGAGAGACAGTGTGAGTGGGGGAGGGGCAGAGAGAAAGGGAGACACAGAATCTGAAGCAGGCTCCAGGCTCTGAGCTGTCGACACAGAGCCTGGCATGGGACTTGAACTCACAGACCATGAGATCATGACCTGAGCTGAAGTCAGATGTTTAACCGACTGAGTCAACCCAGGTGCCCCTCATGTGTGATAAAAATCTTTAAAAAGAACCTCTTTCCTTAGATGCATTTTTTTTCTAGAGATGAGTCAGTATTTATTAGTTTTATTGTATGTAACAATTGTCAGTAAGAATACATCTTTAAATTTCAAGTTTTACATGAGCTTGTGCATAGATATTATTTTTAATAATGCTGTTTGACTTTCTACTCTTAATACATTGAAGATCTATTATATTTTGTTTTATTTAATAATGACTGATTGTCACTTTTAGGATACTGCTGGTCAAGAGAGGTTCAGAACATTAACTCCCAGCTATTACAGAGGTGCACAAGGTGTTATATTAGGTAAGGCTTTACTTTAAGATACTATTGTTATTTTATTATTGCAGTTTCTGATTTTCCTTGTCTGTGAGGGTCAGCAAGTTTTTATTTTTCTTCAGGTTCGGGGTACCTTTATGTAACTTGAAGTCATGTTAGCTTCATTTAATATTAATGAATATTTAAACTTTCAGAATTTCTTTTCAGTCCTTTGTCTAGCAATTAAAAAATAAAGATCAGACTATTTGGTTTTAAAGCACATGTTGATGTGGACATAATTGAGGATTAATCCACATGTAATTGGTCTGTCTTAAGATTGTCACCAGAAACTGATCTTCAGTCCGCATTGTGTTGACATATGCTGTAGTTTATAAAAGAAGATGGCTAGTTTCTTGGTGGAGTCTGTTTTATTAGTCCTAAAAAATATCACAAATCACTTGTCACTGTTGATTCATAATCACACAGAATTTTTAAAAAGTCTTAAAAAGTACTTGTTATTGATAATCCTGGGAAACTTTTTAAAATAAATATTGATCAGTTTTAGGGAGAACATAGCTTGTGAGGTTTTTGTTTTATTTTATTTTATTTTATTTTATTTTATTTTATTTTATTTTATTTTATTTGGTTAATTTAACAGCAACTCTTATTTTGGTTCAGCATCTTTAAGTTTAGAAGATACTTTAAATTAATAAGCTCTTTATATATTATAATGCAGTGTGATGTAAAATGAAAGTGATAACAGGGAAACAAATAATCCTATCTATTAACTTTAGAAATTTTTTCAAAATTGCAAATTCTGTTCCTTGTGATAAATAAATTAACAGGGTCATAGATGTTTAAAGTCATATAAAATGTTGTGGTATTTTGCCACAGATTTGAATCTAAAATGCTTTTTGTTTTTTGGATAAACATCTTCTATTGTTATGAATGGGAACAGCTGTTGTTTTGCTGAAATTAATTTTCAGTTACAGCACAGGATACAATTTCATTTCTCTCAGTGTGTGTTAATAAAATCGAAGTGTGTGTATGTATATGTATTATTGTTGTTTAATACACTTGTTTCTTCCATCTGAGTTAGTTGGTACTATCTGATGGTTAAGAATTGAAGACTTAAAAACAGACTTGCTTATATAATAACATTGCTCTTAGTCACATATCAGAAATGTAATGTCATTGCTTCTTATTTTAAATGCTTATTTAATGAGTGAGCCTTTTTATTTCAGTTTATGATGTCACAAGAAGAGACACCTTTGTTAAATTGGATAATTGGTTGAATGAATTGGAAACTTACTGCACGAGAAATGACATAGTAAACATGCTAGTTGGAAATAAAATTGATAAGGTAAGAAGTCAGACAGTTGGCATTTTGACTACATTTTAGTAGCTTGTCTTAATCTTTGCATTTATATTTTAGGAAAATCGTGAAGTCGATAGAAATGAAGGCCTAAAATTTGCCCGAAAGCATTCCATGTTATTTATAGGTAGGTGTATGAACATTTATCCTTTCATTATTAATGAGGAATTTTAAAATGATGTTTCTGCTACATTTTTTCTCTTTATGACTGTAAAATGTATGTACTTAGTTCAGTATTTTCTTGTGCTATAAAATCTAACTACAGAGCCAGTTTCTTTTTTCCTTCTGTATAAAAGATAGGATCACATTATGTAAAGTCGTGTAGGACACAGATCAGTTGTCTCCGGGTATAATAGCATTCGGTAAAGCCAGGTGCCCAGTGCCATGGTTGTACCTTGCTGGTGCTTGTGTTGGTGGCAGTGGCACCACCTGGAAATTTGTTAGAAATGCTTCATTTCAGGCCCAGCCCAGCTTTTCTGTATCAGAGACTGCATTTTAACAAGATCTTCATGTGATTTGTATGCAATTGATATTTGAGAAGCTTGGTAGAATGGGGGTTGACAAACTACAACATGGGCCAACTCTGGCCCCACCATTTGTATTGGAACACAGCCATACCTACCCAGTTATCTACATGCTGTCTTTCGCTGCATTCATGCTTCAAGGCAGGGTTTAATAGTTACAACAGAAACCATATGGCATTCAAAGCCTAAAATACTTACGACAAAAAGTTTGTTGACCGCCTGTTTGGAAAAGTGGACTGGCTATATCACTGTGGAGGTTTTAACATTTTAGGTTTCCTGGGCCTTGTCACATGTCTGAAACTGGGCCTGGAAGATGTTTATAGACACCCTAGTTGATTCTGTGTGAAGGCAGCTTTAAGAATTACTGATGTAGCTATTCCACTGTGTTAGAACCTTTTAGGAATTAGGAAATGGAAACGAAGAACATCGTATATAGATAGAAGCAGGGTGGTATAAATGGAAGGTAATGGGGAAATTTAGAAAGGAATTGAATACTACCTCTTGTGCTTACTTGCTGGGTGTCCTTCATTTTGATATATTAGTTCAATAAACATTTATTGAACACATATATAACGAGCAAAATGGACAAACTCCCTGCCCTCATGAAGCTTACATTCTAGTAGAGGAAATAGACTTAAATAAGTAAGCAGCACTATGATGGAAATAAAACATTCTAAGGGGAGGAAGTATGATGGGGGTAGGAGGAAATTAGGGCAAGTTAAACTTTGAGATAGTCCCATTTGAGCAAGAATCCATCATATGAAGACCTAGAGGGAGAACATCTCAGGCTGAGACAATAGCACATATTTCCTGAGGTAGGAACCAGTTTAGGTGTGTAAAGGGGCAGGAAGAAAGCTTGTGGGCTGAAGGAATGGTATATGTTGGGGGAAGGGAGATGAGATAGAGGTCATTTGGGCATCATAGGATATGGTATGGAAGTGGATTTTATTCCAAGTGTGAAAAGCAGGGGAGTAGTGCTGTGATCTGATAATTCTTTAAAAAGGCTTGTTTGTATAGAAAATGTTCCATGAGGAGCAGAAGCAAGAGGCTCATCATTCTCTTACAATGGCCCAGATGAATAATGCTGTTGACTTTGAATATGGGAGCGGTTGTGGGTCGTGGAAATTTGGCAGATCCAGAGGATATTTTGATGGTAAAGGTGGTAGGCTGTATAGATAGATAGATTGGGTCTGGAGGGTAAGGAAAGAGAGCCATGAAGGATAACGTCGAGTGTTTGGCATGAGCAGATAGGTGGATTGTGCTGCCGTTAACCATGTGTGAAAGACTGAGATAAGAACAGGTTTGGGAAAGTGAGTAGGGAATCAAGAAATCTGCATAGTATAAGAATGGCCTGTTTTTCAGATAACTAGTGGACATGCTGGTCATTGGCATTCAGCTGGTGTTTAAAGTCATGGAACTGGAGTGCCTGGGTGGCTGAGTTGGTTGAGCATCCGACTCTTTTGTTTATTTATATTTATTTATTTAGATTTTTTTAAAATGTTTATTTATTTTTGATAGAGACAGAGCACAAGTGGGGGAGGGGCAGAGAGAGGAGACACAGAATCCGAAGCAGGCTCCAGGCTCCGAGCTGTCAGCGCAGAGCCCTACGCGGGGCTCAAACTCACAAACCGCGAGATCATGACCTGAGCCTAAGTCAGATGCTTAACTGACTGAGCCACCCAGGCACCCCAAGCATCCGACTCTTGAATTCAGCTCAGGTTATGATCTCACAGTTCGTGAGTTTGAGCCCTGCGTTGGGCTCCACCTGCTTGGGAATTCACTCTCCCTTTCTCTCTGCCCCTCCCCTGCTTGTGCGCTCTCTCCCTCTCTCTCTCAAAATAAATAAACTTAAAAACTTAAAAAATAATAAAGTCATGGAATTGTAGTGATCACAGGAAGAACTGGATAGAAAACGGCTGAAAATTGAAGCCTGGGGTACTCCCAGCAGTTAGCGGTCAGCAGAAAGAGGAAGTGTCAGCAAACAGGTTGTGAATGATGTAACCTTGAGAGGAGGAGTGTTCAGCATCCTGAAAGTCAAAAGCAGACAAAGTATTTAGTACAGGAAGAAAGTGACCAGGTGTATCAACTGCAGCAAGATGTCAAATAAGATAAGATATTCGATCTGACAAGATAGAGTGTTGGTATTTTTTAAAAGTTTCAATGGAGTGGTGAGAACAAAAGCCTAGATAGAGTACAGTTGACCCTTGAACATTGTGGGGTTAGGGATGCCGACCCCCCACGCCGTTGAAACTCTGCATATAACTTTTGACTCCCCCTGAAGTGAACTGCTAATAGCCTGCTGTTGACCTGAATGAAGCCTTCCTGATCGACAGTCAGTTAACACGTAGTTTGTTATGTGTATTACACACTATGTTCTTACAATAAAGTAAGCTAGAGAAAAGAAAATGTTGCTAAGAAAATCATAAGGGAAAATACCTTTACAGTACTATACTGTATTTAGAGAACAAAATCCATGTACAAGTGGAGCTGCACAGTTCAAACTTGTGTTGTTCAAGGGTTGACTAGTTTGAAAAAAATTGTGAGGTAAGAAAGTGGTAACAGCTTACGTAGGTAACTCTGGATGACGATTTTGCTTTGAAATAGAGTAGAGAAACTGGGTGGCTACTGGAAGGCTCTGTGGGCTGCAGGGCAGGGTGGTTGGTTGCTTGGTCAGTAGTAAGATGGACAGTAATTTTGGTAGGCTTTTAAGCTGACTGATGTGATCAGTAGTGGGGGTACATGATTTTTCATTGAATGAGAAAGGATGGGATCCCAGGAGCTAGAAAGGGGGTTGCTCCTAGATGGCAGCACAGCATTTCATCCAGTGTAACAAGACTGAAGGCAGAGCCCAAGGCTGCAAATGCAAGCAGGCTCGTTCGTCCCTTAGTGGGATGATCAGTAGCTCCTGTCAGGTTGTTTTTATTTTTGTCAACATAAAGTTATGTGATGAGCTGAAATAGAAGAGTTTTATGATGAAGGAATAAGAGAGTCCCCTCAGACAGTAAAAAAGGTAATTACTAGGGAAAGGTAGGCTAAGGAGCAGGGCTAAATGTGCACATGAGTTTCATGAGCATAAATGTCAAAGGAGACTGGTGTCCATGGTTGTATGTCATTTATCCAACCGCCAATAGCTGCTTGGTTGCAGGCACAGAACAACCGGATGGTTCAACTTGGAGACTAAGTTTCCTTATTCTGAAATGGGAATAATATCTGCTTTGGGGCTGATTTTAAGAGCTAACTGAAAAATTAAGGAGGAACTTTGGCATCATATATGAGTAGGGTTTTACAATGTGCAATTCTGTCACAAAATTTTGGGCTTATATACTACTGTTGTTATGGATAGAATTTAAATAGCTCAACTTTGAGAGTTGGTAAATTCATGAATATTAAACCTGTGGGGAGAAATTGCTCATGACTTGTCTTTTTATATATTGTCGGCTGATATGCCATAATAATTTCCCAGAAAAACATAGGAATATGACCAGAAAAGAATATACTATGACATTTTTTTCTCGGATTTCAGAGGCAAGTGCAAAAACCTGTGATGGTGTACAGTGTGCCTTTGAGGAACTTGTTGAAAAGATCATTCAGACGCCTGGACTGTGGGAAAGTGAGAACCAGAATAAAGGAGTCAAACTGATACACAGGGAAGAAGGCCCTGGAGGCGGAGCCTGTGGTGGTTACTGTTCTATGTTATAAACTCTGGGAAACTCCCATCTCTTGCATATTTGATCAGATAGTGACATCTTTCTGTATATAAACTCTTTAACTGCTATTTTAGGGACCTTGCAGTTTGCACATATTTGTTTTGTATCATGGCAGTAAATATTTGCAAGAAATCCCACTCATCGGCTTTCCCAGGTAAAATGTTATGGTAAGCATGCACAGTTTGCAGTCTACAGTTTTTTATGTAACATAAAATAGGTGTACTTTTATAAGTACATTTGATTTTATGATTTACATTTATCATGTGATAAAAAAAATCCACCTATTTAGTATATGTTGATACAAGGTCTACTTTTGGTCTCCTCTTTGCATAAATACTCCTCTATCAATTACCGAATTAATTGGTATGTAGAACTCCTAGAACTACTAGGAGATATTCAGGTATCATCAAACCTGGCAAATTTCCTTTCAGGAATAACAAAGAGCATGATTCCACAGCTTTTGTAGGATGTTTGCAGACAGATTCTCTTTTAGTACTAAGCAAAATTCTCTTTAGAGGATGCAATCCAGGCCAATTTATAATTAAATCTCTGTTTGTTCTGATGATGCTTCTGAAATAGCACTGATATGTTAAGAAGTTTGGTCTTACTTTTACATTTTCTTCAATGAGTAGCTCAGTTGCTTAACTGGAGTTTTAATTCTGTGATATGTACATTGGATTCTGACTCTTTGTGCATCATTTTTGGTTATGTGGTGTTTGGCAAAATGGCAATAAGGTTTTCCCCCATTTTGGTTTCAGAAGGATGAGGATAGTGTGTTTATGTAACTCATGTAGTACTTAACCACTTTTAAAACCAACACCTTTTTCCATAAACGTTGATGGTGTTTGTCCAGGTACCTCAATTGTAGCTCGTGTAATGTTTATGAACATCTGTATCTTACGACTCCCCTAAATGGCTAGTTGATTCAAAAACCTATTTCTGTGTGTTGAGGGTTGGGAAAAAAAGAACACTAAATGACCATTTGAGAAAGACATATTGCTTCCAGATTTTGATGTGTGTGGGAAAATACTGTTGCAATGAAAATCTTGGTAATTTACTGTAACAAGTAGCCAATAGTTTATCAAAACCAACTTGTCCAGACTAATAAATCTTTTCCACAGTATACAGTTTTCTAACCTCTTGCTATTACACATTGCATATTTTTTTTCACTCGTATGTTATTTAACTTACATTGATATCTGCTGTTTTATGCCCCTGAATACGTTATTTGTCCTTTCAGGCAGGTTACCATGATACCCCCTCAGTAAGATTTCTGATACTAATTTCTGGGTACAAATACTAATTGTATAGAGTTGCAGGTGATACTTTTTGGGGGTCACTTCTGCAATACTCGTGATAGTGGATTTACTTCAAGTTGGGTTCTAAAATGTACACCTTCACTTAAGAGAATCTTACATTCTACTTGGTTCACACTTCCTAGACTACATTACATGTGATTAAAGGTTTTATACGTTATATATGTATTTACTAAGTATAAAACATTTACTCCTTTACTGTTGGAGAAAGGTAGCTAACACGTACTTATAATTTGTTTGTGTCACATTACAGCTGTAGATTTGTGTATTTATGTAGTGTTTGTATTGACAAGACATTTATTTCTTTGTGCTTTTTGCTCTTTGAGCTATATAATAATCTTTTTGTGTATTGGATTGTCCTGTTGATTTGGTCAAAATTTGGATACATATGAGTCACTTACTTTTAAACACTAATTTTGTTTGATAGAATTATATTGTAAACTTTTGTAGTTTTTGAAATAAATATAGCCTGCTTTCCCTAGATGCATTTGCGAAGGAAGTATTCTACATCTCCCTGTTACTTTCATTGGCTGAGGAACATCTGAATGTAGTCTGACTCAGATTCTATTCTGTCATATGGCTTTCACTTTACTATTTTGTTGCAAGCTTATTGTTTCATAGTGGAGGCTTTCTTTTTCTTTTTTTCCAGTATTTATTTTGAGAGTGAGCGAGTGGGGAGGCGCATAGAGAGAGAGAGGGAGAGGGAGAAAAAAAGAATCCTAAGCAGCCTCTGTGCTGTCAGTGCAGAGTCGGATGCAGGGCTTGATCTCAGGAGCTGTGAGATCATGAGCTGAAACCGAGAGTCAAATGCTTAACTGACTGAGCCACCTAAGCGCCCCAGTGGTGGAGATTTTCTAAGTGAAGTAGTTATAGCATCTAAAATTGGACACTTAAATAGCTGAGGATTTTGTCAGTTCTTCATTTTCACATCATTGGAAGTAGTTTAGAAGTGCCTTTTGCAGATGGTGCAAATTAGAACAGTTGGAATACAGTGTTTGGGGTTCTAGGAGTGCTGACACAGATCTAAGCAAATAAATAAATATTTAATTTATGTTGAGAGTAATAGTTAACATTTACTGAAAGCTTCCTTGGTGCAAGGTGCTGTTCTTAGTGCTGGATTAATTCCTTAAGCCTCGCAGCAACCTTAAGAGATTGGTTGGTACACCTGTTATGCCCATTTAAAAAATGAGGATAGTGAAACCTAGATATGTTAGGTAACTCCCCAAAGATCACATAGCTTAATCAGTGATGGAGCTGGATTCCAGTGAAGGCATTTTTTATATGTCTATACTCCTAACCACTGTTCCTTTTGTGTGGCTGTTTACTAGCTTTTTGTTTTAACACAGCAGGGTTAAAGGAGTTCCCTTATTTTTTAAAAATCATTCTTTTGTTATTTACTTTATAAAATCTGAACTACTTCTATTAAGTAAGTTCCATTGGTATAAACTAACCAGGTAAGTCATTTGACCTAAAAGTTAAGGTAGGAGAGTGGGTAGTCTTTTAGTTCTTTGGCCTTCTCAGGATTGAATGAAAATCCCTGGTTTAGGAAAGATACAAAGGCAGGGGACATGTGGGACCTTAACTTTTTAATTGGCCCTGAGAAAAGAAATTAAATCTGGGAACAGTCTTTTGCTCAAAATTGAAATCTGGGGGGGGAGGGGGGGAGGTGTTTTCATTTCGAGTATGTAGTTGCCATATCTGCAGATGCACACTTGGTGTTGACTTTCTAGTTGAATGCAGTGGCATTGAACTTGATTTTGATTCATTGTACTTTTCATACTCAAGAAGTATATGTGATTCTGTACAAGTGTGGGACTGGCCCCATAGCTCATAAACGAATCCTTATATCATTACTTTTTCTGTCTGTGAGATGGCACAGACCTACCTCATATCCATGATATCCTTAAAGATGTTTTTTAATGTTTTTTATTTATTTTGAATGAGAGAGTGAGGGAGCATGAGTGGGGGAGGGACAGAGGGGGGCGGGGGATAGAGAGGATCCCAAGCGCTTTGTGCTGTCAGTGCAGAGCCCAACACGGGGCTTGATCTCATAAATCATGAGATCATGATCTGAGCCAAAATCAAGAGTGTCGGATGCTTACCCATAACTGAGCCATCCAGGTAACCCCCCCCCCCACCGCCCGCCCAACATAGTATCTTTAAACACAGTTTATAGTTTTTCTGATTTTCAAGTAAACTGGTATATTCCTCTAGGTCCTTTCATTTGTAGGTCTTCCCAGTATTCAAATATTATGCTTCTGTATCTTGGGTTCCATTTCACTAGTCATACTTCGGAAGTTTTTTATCTTCCAAAAAGGGGGGATAAAAGCATTTAATGTTTCCAGAAGACATTCTAGTTCTGACCCCAGCCACACCTTGGGTTATTAACTAGAGATTCTATCCTGGGTTTTGTCTAAGAATGTTGAAAGAAGTGAATAAGAAGAAGTAGGCTAAATCAAGACTTGGAGCTAAGGAATATAAATACAGATTTACCCAGATCTCTTTTTTTCCCGTCCAAATGGGAACATCTCTTCGGAGGGGGAGAAAAGGAGTCAACTTCTGTTATGGGGCTCTAAATTTTCCTATTGTTATTAGCTTTCTGTTTCATATTTAAGAATCGGTGTTGTTTCTGGTTGTGGTATAAAGTTTGGGTGCCTCTTAGAGCTGTTTTGTTACACACACATTTCCAGTTGTGTGAGCACCTATTGTCAGTCCTGCCCTCCCACACCTCTCTCACACACAAATGGTACTTTTTTTTTATTATTAGCCTGATAAGCAACAGATTATTTAATTTTATTTGTATTTTTTTGATTACTAGTGAGATTAGGCACTTTTAGTATTTTATTGGATATTTGTATTTTCTTTAATTCCTTGCTCATGTATGCCAACCCAGCATTCACTTCCATGTCTTCTTTGGATAACCAACTTTCTCCCATCATGCATGTGGTTTAGATGGGATTGCCACACCCCCAGCTCCAGCTAGAGTTGACCTGGTTATCTTTAACCAGTGCTACTAACTCTCCCTTTCCCCCCAACCCCCCAAAATAAATGGTTCAGGGATAGTCACCTGACCCAGTTCAGGCTACTTAGATACAAGATATTTGCTGAGGCTTCCTTAGGACCTGCTGAAAGAAGATACCTTCTTGGAGATAGTGCGGTGCAAAGACTCATGTTTTGAACTTGCTGCAGCTAATTTTTTCTACTACAAAAGAGTCAGCCTCAGGGCTGTACCAAGAAAATGAGAGGGAGTCTTAAGTTGGAGCCCTGATGCAATTTGGAACCTCTGGATCAAGTTGGACCTGAAATCAGATTTGCTTCTGGACTTTTTACTTATGTGAGCCAATAAATTCCTTTTGTGTTTTAAGCCAATTTGAGTCGGATTTTCTTTTTTCTTGGAACCAAATGTATGCCACATGAGTGTATGTGTTCTTATTAGTAGGGGCTTTTTGTACACTGAGTTCAATATGTTGATATTTATTTGCATAGAGAAGAAAGAAGTAAAACTATCACTTAAAGAACCATTACTCTTAAATAACTTAGTGAGGTTACTTTCTCATGTATTTCTTTATAGATATAGACATATAAATGAGTTATATTCATACATGTGATTTTAAGGACTTCTTTGTTTCTAAGGTCTCCTGTGTTTTGATTTAGTTTCCTCTGTCACATCGATACTCAGATGAATACTTACCTCTCTCCCCGCTGAGGGAATCAGTGTTACCTGGCATGTATATACCCTTTTTGCATTTCTCCATGCCTCCGAGTTCTCCTCCAATGCAAAAATATGTATATACATTGTCACACAGAAATGGTATCATCTGTGTATTTCCTCCTATTTCCTTTCTTACCTAACTGTACATTGTGAAAATCACTTCAAACCAATTTATATGCATCTAACCTCTATTTTAGTGATTGTGCAATGTTACTATTCCGTGGTATGGATTACCACTATTTAACCACTCCCGTGGAAACGGGCGTTTATATAGTTTATTTTTTGCCCTTGCAGATGGTACTGCAATAAATATCCTATCCACAGATCTTGTTGTTTCTGTGGGATATGTATCTAAGAGTTGGATTCATGGGTCAAACAAAAATGTGTATTTTTAAGGTTTGATGTATTTTATTGATGCCTTTCCAAAAATTTGTAACCATGAACATTTCTACTAGCATTTCCCAGCATCAGCAGGAAGTGTTCTCAAGTTTTAATTTTTGTTACTTTGCATTTGCAAGGTGTAACTTATTTTAGTTTGCATCTCTGTAGAGCATTTTCTCATGTGTGTGGGCCATTTGTAGTTGGCCTTCTTTTGAAAGGATTATTCATATTCTTTGCCAGTTTTTCTGTTCAGTTTTTGTGGTCTTATCTGATATCAGCTCTTTGTATAGTACAGATTTTAACCCATATGTGTATGTTTTAAACATTTTTTCTGACCTATGTTTTTTCACTTTGATGATGTTATGATTTTTCTTACAAGTTATTTTTTTATATTCTGTACCTTCTGGGTTCCCCAACTTTCAGGTTGTACATGATGTCTCCTTAGCGTCTTCTGAGATTGTTTTATTTTGAACTATTAAAAACTTGGAATTATTTTTGCTTATGACTCAAAATAGGGAGCCATCTTACTCCATATGGATAGCTGGTGTGCCTACACTACACATTAAATTTTATTTTCCCTACTGAGCTGAATTACCACTTTTGTCCTAGATGAAATTCTGTAAGGAATCTACTTTGGCCTTCTGTTTTGGGGGTCTCTTAACCTTGGAAAGTTACATATTTCAGTGTAATTGGTTTTCTTTAATCCTATGTATATCATTTTATACTTTAAAAAACATTCTTAAAAGACTCTGCAGGTTTCATCCCACTGTCTCAGGTGCCTGAGTTTTGATGTTAGTGGCTCTATAATGTGTTTTTGGCTGTAAAGCAAGTCCTTTCTCACTCTTTTTCAATTTGATTTCACATATGAGTCTTAAACATCACTTTATCCTTTGCCCATTTTTTTTTTTTTGTGGATCTTTTTTTTTTAATAAAGTTTTTTTCTAAAATGTGATATGGATAGTAATCCTTTGCCATTAATATGTATTGCTGAAGTCTTTTCCCAATTAGTGGTTTCTCTTTTGAATTTGTTTGAAATGTATAATTAAAACATTTTAAGCCAAAAATTTAGTCATTTTTATTATTTTTTTAAAACTGGGAATCTAACTGGAATCACATATTTCTATATTAATGGTGAGAAAACTGATTAATGGTAAGACTTGCCATTAAGAAACATGGGATATCTCTCTGTCTATTCAGGTTTTTTACTGTTTTAAAATTCTACAGTTTTCATTGTATATGTCCTGAACCTTAAAAGTTATTCTCAGGATTTTTTTTTCCCCATTAGTGTGAATAGAATTGGTTTTCTTATTTCAGAATCTATGTAGTCGCTTTTTCTGTCTGTCCAGGTGCCTAATCAGTTTGATGCTTTGGTTTAAACTAGTTTCTTTGATTTCTTAGGTAAAGTAACAAAAATGTAATTTATTTTAAAATATATATTTATTTAGAAGAAATTGCAGGCACCTTGCTTTATTTTGATGTTTTGAATGTGTGCCCTGACAAACTGTTTAGAGGAAACCTCCCATTTCACACCAGTTCTTAAGGCCTGCACACTTCAGCCTTCTGTAGAGGCCACTCATGCGTAGCTCCTTGGCCAGTAGCACCCAGATCTCCCAACTGTCACCAAGCCATAGCTCTTGGATTTCCATGGGCCAAGCTCTCCCTGGGATCCACCAGTTTCTGACTTTTTTCTAATGTACTAATAGTGAGACTTGGCTATTGTTTCTGTTGCTGATAGCTTCATGTGTCGTGAGATTCATAAAATTGGGAAGATCGTATCTTATTTCTCCACGCTGAAATACTTAATTTTAAAAAGGGAAATTGCCTGTTCAGTGTAGGTTTCCTAGAAGTCAGTATGGCGTAATGGTTAAGAATGTGGCAATTTGACATCAGAGTAGTCTCTTATTCCAGCTTATAGCTGTTATGATCTTGGGCCAGTTAATCTTTTTGGGTCTCAGTTTCTTCATATTGAAAATGGGATAATAGTCTCCACAGCTTCGTAGGGTTGTGAGCATTAAATGAGCTAGGGAATATAGAGCTTGGCATTGTGTGCTTCAAGAAGTGTTAGCTGTTACTCATAGCATATTCCGGTTACTTAGCTGCCTCGGTTTTTCTGTTGTTCTTAATCAATTTTTATAACTCACAGAAAACAATACTTTTTTTTGAGATTTAAATTTTTTTCTGAAACAAAATAGGACATACTCATTTAAAAATTATTTTTCTCGGGGCGCCTGGGTGGCTCAGTCGGTTAAGTGTCTGACTTCGGCTCAGGTCATGATCTCACAGTCCGTGAGTTTGAGCCCTGTGTCGGGCTCTGTGCTGACAGCTCGGAGCCTGGAGCCTGCTTCGGATTCTGTGTCTCCCTCTCTCTCTGACCCTCCCCTGTTCGTGCTCTGTCTCTCTCTGTCTCAAAAATAAATAAACTGTGAAAATTTTTTTAAAAAAAATTATTTTTCTAGGGGTGCCTGGGTGGCTCAGTTGGTTAAGTGTCCGACTTTGGCTCAGGTCATGATATCACAGTTCGTAGGTTTGAGCCCCACATCAGGCTCTGTGCTGAACTCTTGCTCAGAGCCTGGAGCCTGCTTCAGATTCTGTGTCTCCTCCTCTCTCTGCCCCTCCTCCACTTGCACTCTTGTCTCACTCTTTCAAAAATAAATAAAAAATTATTTTTCTAGAGTTACAGTTTCTCATTCTGTGTGTGTGTGTGTGTATATGTGTGTTTTCCTTTTTTCTTTTAAAAGCATTTTGTCTCTGTGGTCTTTTAAACAGGCAAACAGTAGTCTAGAACAGTGAGCTGGAAATAAATGATATAATGATTTCTAGGTAGATAAATTTCTACCTAGGTAGATTTCTAGCTAAGGGGCCTGTTGAGAATACTTATGAGTTCCTTTTATTGCGAAGGCCTAGATAGCGACAGCAGGCCTCACCTCAGGCCTCACAACATCCTATGTGTCTTGGCACTCTCGTCTACACACACCACAGGAGCTCCGAGCATTCACCTTGCTGTGTCAGGAAATAGCATAGGCTTCTGCCACAAGACATATGTTCTTTTTAGATTCATGTTCCTTTAGCCATATTTTCTTCGCTAGGAATTTTAAGCTAGTTAAATATTCCCACGTGTCACACTCATACCACCTATTTTAGGTTAAACACAGCCAACATCTAAGTTTTCTGTAAAGCAACACTAGCCTTGTAGTACTAGATAGATGTACATTTATAAACTGGTCCATTTACACTTACCTCTCACTTTACCTCTCACAGCTCACTTTATATTAATAGAAATATGATTAAATCACTCTTACAAAATGATTTGAGTTCCAATACCAGTAGAACTACTAATCACAAACCTGCTAAAGAATATAAAGCTTCATTTACATTCTTTGTGTCCTTAGGTGTTATTTCACTATAGATGTATAATCAAGTGTTCAGATTACTTGAATACTTTATGGTTTTGTTATCTATTTGATAGAAGTTCCTTTGTTCCTATTTATATTCAATTTTATGGCTTTTTTTCATCGGTGTTTAATGTAAGGGCTTACTTTTTTCATTCCTTTTAATTTATTTGATTTTTTCCCATTCCTATTGATTCCATCCTGATCTCACACCCTTCTCATCTGTAGTCATTATCACTAAGTTCTGGTTTATTCCTCCTGTTTCTTTTTATAAAAATTATGCAGTATTCTTTTTTTCCATCTCCTACACAAAGGGTAGCATATTACATACATTCTTGAATTTTGCTTTTTAATGTGAACTAAAGAAATCACTCCATATATCATCAGTCTGGGACTCTGCCTCATTTTTTTTTTTTTTTTTTTTTTAATGGTTGTAAGTCCATTGTGGATTGCAGTTAATTCAATGAGTGGCCCATGAATGGATGGTGAATAACTGTGTTTGTTTCATTTCTCTGGATAAGTTTCTAAATCAATTTTTAAAATCTTATAGTATATTTCACATAATATGAACAGTATCCATTTTGGGGATCACATTTTGATGAGTTTTAATAGATATATAAACTTGCATAATCACTATCACAATAAAGATAGGGGACATACCTATTACGAAAAGGGTCACTTGTTTGTAATGTTTGGCTCCCTTCTTCCTCTCACCTCTGCTATACCTGATGCTTCCTGGGGCTTTCTCTCTGGACTCCAGACAGATTGGCTCTGGTCTCTATTATAGTCTTCACCTGTGTATTCTACACTTCCTTTTTTTTTTTTTTTTAACTTTTAAAAATGTTTTATTTATTTTTAAGAGAGAGGAGGGTCAGAGAGAGAGGGAGACACAGAATCTGAAGCAGGCTCCAGGTTCTGAGCTGTCAGCAGAGAGCCTCTTTTGTGGCTCCAATCCAACGAACCGCGAGATCATGACCTGAGGTGAAGTCGGCTGCTTAACCGACCAAGCCACCCAGGTGCTCCTCTAGACTTCCTTTTTCTTTCCTTTTAAAGGCATTGTCTTTTCTCCATTTTGCATAAATGCAGAAATATGAAAATATGCTTCAGTGCCTTTACTATTAGGACTTGTTCTTCAATTCCTTTATTTTTAAAATGTTCTTGGGAGGGCATAGAAACGAACGTGCTTGGGTGTATCTCCTAAACTAAACCAGTCATTGGTCTTTTAACTAGTGAGATCAACAAGGAATTATTGATACAAAAAAAAAAAGGTAGAATCAAAGGATGGGGATTCATAATGAGGCCAATATTTTGGAATGGATATACCAAAGCAAGTAAGTGGGAAAGCTGGGCAATGTCAGATGCTTGATTTAGAGATTTGGGAGTAAAGCAAGATTATAACCATGTATGAGTACCCGAGGAAGTGGAAGAATAGAAGTTGGAAGTGAGGAGGTCAAGATGCCAGGTGGATCATGTATGTTTTTTTCAATCAGTAGATACACAGTTGAATCTATTTCCAGGTTCTATTCTGTTCTGACAGTGTAGTGCTATGCCAGAATCAACAGAATATTGGTTTTGCTTTACAGAATATTTATAAATCAAGCTCTGCCCCTCACTACTTTTTTTAACAACTTGTTTTGCCAATCAATTTATCCAGTTACAAAATAAAATCCTTTGGAATTCTGACAGGAGCGGTGTTAAATATATATATTAATTTATAAACTGACATTTAAAAAAGCCTTGCTATCCAGATCCATGGCATATCTTTCCATTTATTCAGTTCTTATTTTACATCCTTCAGTAAAATTTTAGAATCTCTTTCATATATATCTTGTAGCTACCTTTGTTGATGGCATTTTGTCATGTTTATGTTCCTACATTGTATCAAGGGGTTTTGAAATTTTTCATATCTCATTAATTGTTTTCAGTAATAAAAATAATTAATGCATATATATCTTATAAAGAGCATCTTACTGGGGCGCCTTGGTGGCTCAGTCAGTTGGGCGTCCGACTTCAGCTCAGGTCATGATCTCGCCGTTCATGGGTTTGGGTCCCACATAGGGCTCTGTGCTGACAGCTCAAAGCCTGGAGCCTGCTTCGGATTCTGTGTCTCCCTCTCTCTCCACCCCTCCCTCGCTTGCACCCTGTCTCTGTCTCTCTCAAAAACAAATGAAACATTTTTTAAAAATTTTAAAAAGATCATCTTACCAAAATTGTTATTATTACCAATCTCTTTAGTGTTTTTTATTTCCTAGTTTCATAATTATGTGTGAATAAAGATAATTTTGTTTGCTCCTGATTCTATGACAATCATTTTGCTATTTTGCCTTTAAATGTACTATTGTTGTTTTATTTCAAGGTATAGTCTTTCTGCTTTAGGATGATGATGTGACTTCATTCTTTTAATATTTTACTTCAATCGTATTTGGAATGGCAGCTGAATTTTTTCAAATTCTTTTTTTTTTTCCACCATCTAATTTTGATAGCAGTGAATCGTTTGTTCCTTGGTTTAATATAAGAGTTCCTGTTACAAAACCATCCTTACAGTCTTGGAATATATCTTACTTGTCTGAATTATACTGTTAAAAAATATTCTTCTGGGGGCGCCTGGGTGGCGCAGTCGGTTAAGCGTCCGACTTCAGCCAGGTCACGATCTCGCGGTTCGTGAGTTCGAGCCCCGCGTCAGGCTCTGGGCTGATGGCTCAGAGCCTGGAGCCTGTTTCCGATTCTGTGTCTCCCTCTCTCTCTGCCCCTGCCCCGTTCATGCTCTGTCTCTCTCTGTCCCAAAAATAAATAAACGTTGAAAAAAAAAATTTAATAAAAAAAAAATTCTTCTGGATTCAGCTTATATATTTATAACTTTTACATCTGTAAGCTACATGGACCATGGCTTGTGAATTTATTTGTAAAGGGCAAATCGTACATATAATTATGCTTCTCCCCTCCACCCTGTAGACTTCTAGGTGTTCCACTGTGTTTTATGGGAAGGGATTCTGTGAGCACAAACTCTGTGGCGATCCAGGGAGACCGTCTAATAGAAAAATGACTCCTAGTAGATCCGTTTACCCTAAATTTTCAAATTTATTGCTATTGAATTGTAAGATCTCTTAATTTCTTCTGTAGTTGGGGATATACCTTATTTCTTACATTTAATTGTATATTTTTATTTACTCTCCCCCCAACCCCCGCCTTGGTTAGACTTGGGTATTTAATCTACTTTATTTGTATTTTCAAAGGACAAGATTTTATTTTATTTTTACTTTCTATTTTAAAATTTCATCCCTTGGTTTTTTACACTCTTTGTTTTGGAATAGTTACAGATTTGCAGGTTGTTGCAAAGATAGTGCAGACAGGTCCCATGTACCCTGTACCTGGTTTCCCCCAACAGTTACACCTCACATGACTATAGTACAATATCAAAACCAGGAGATCTACATTGGTGCAATTCATGTGTAGATATTTCTATGCTATGTTATGCGTGAGTTGTTGTAACCACTATATTCAAGATACAGACAATTCCACCACTGCAAAGCTCTCCCTTGTTCTATCCCTTTAGGCCACCATTGCCCCCTTTCCCCCCACCATCCCTGACCCCTGGCAACCAGTAATTTGTTCTCCATCTATATAATTTTGTCATGTCAAGAATGTTATATAAATGGACTCATACAGTATGTGACCTTTTAGGATTAGCTTTTTTTCACTCTGCATATGCCCTTCATCCATCTAAGTTGTTGTGCGTATCAGCAGTACTTTCATTTCTCCTTGCTGAGTAGTGATAACATGTTTGCTCTAAAATAGTTTGTTTACTCATTAACCTATTGTAGGGCATTTTAATTGTTTTCAGTTTAGGGCTACGCTGCTATGAACAATTGTCTACACTGTGTGGATGGAAGTGTCAAGGAGTGTGGGTGTGCTGTCATTGTCCTCGATTCTTAATTCTCTGTGACTTTGTTTTCGTGTATTATAGTTTTTAAAAATGTTCTTTAATTGCATACTTATAGGCAATCTTTTTTTTTATTAAACTTTAAAAAAATGTTTATTTCTGAGAGAGACATACACACAGAGTGTGAGCAGGGGAGGGGCAGAGAGAGGGAGACACAGAATCTGAAGCAGGCTTCAGGCTCTGGGTGTCAGCACACAGCCCAATGCGGGGATTGAACCCATGTACCGTGAGATCCTGATCTGAGCCGAAGTCAGACGCTTAACCGACTGAACCACCCAGGTACCCCTATAGGCAATTTTTTTTTAGCAATAGAAACATTTAAGCCATTTTCTACTGTCTACAGTTGATCTATTTTTATATCAAGTATTCTTTTTATTTGTAATGTCAGTTTTAGTTATGTCTTTGGTTAAGAACCATTTCAAGGAGTGTAGCTTAATTTCATATTGTAAGAACTTTGTTTTGTTTCTTTCCCTGTAGGTTATTTTTTCATCTTCTTACAAACTTCTACTTTTCAACTCAGTTATAGTTAGAGAATGTGGAACATAAAAATCTCTCTACTTTTTAGAATTCATTAGGGTTTTCTTGATGGCCAGGAATTTGATTTCTTTTTTCTGGTTGGTTCCTATTTTATCATTATATTTTAAACTTGCAGTTGGGTAGGCCAAGACAGCCAAGGGCAAGAGCAGTTCATCTGGCATGCTACAATGAGACAATCTGTTGGGGTTGCTCATTTTGGGGTATCTAAAGTCTTTCTAAGTAGAGGAGAGCTGTCATACAAAGAGGGACCAAAAGGTACTTAGTCCTCAAGCCAGGAAAGATGGAGACCAAGAAGAAATATAATTACAGAAAGAGAAAACACTACTATCCACTGTCTCATAGATGCCAGGTCCTTTGCTTGGCTTTCACTTGTATTAATCATTAAACCTTTCAATGTGTTCACCACACTGTACTGTATGGAATATATTATATTAAAGCACATGTATTAAACATGTTTATAAGAGTACTACAAAAACAAATCATTACCCTCTTAGAATCCGGTGAGTAGGTGTGAAAATTTTTATTTTATAGAGAAGGAAGTGGAAATTCAGATTAAGTAACTTCCAAGGTTATAAAACTAATAATAGACTTGGGATTTTGATTGATTTTTAAAAATATTTCATGGATATAAGAAATTTAGTGTATATGATTTATAGAAAACAAAGTTTATACATATGCATCTATTAAGTAAAGCATGTTGTGTCATTCACATCTTCTATAGCATTGTTATTTTGTCTACTTGAGCTGTCAAGTTCTAGGTTGTATTATGTATATTACCATGATAGATGATTTTATCAAGTTCCTGTAACTCAATAAGTTTTAGCTTTATGTTTAGTCCATAAAGAAACACAATGTATATATTCTTTATGATTATATCTCTCATCATTACATAATATTCCCTCTTTGTCTTATTTTGTTAGTTAGGGTCTTGAATTTTGGCTAATCTGATGATAATATTGCAACCATATAGTATTCTTATGTGCTTATTTCATTGGATTTTTTTCCATCTTAGTAGCAAAGACCCTAGATAATGTAGATATGTTACAAAGAATAACATGATGAATGCACATTGAAGTCCTACTATTTGTGTGGGAGCATGTATGCATATAGTATAATTTAATTTTGGAAATTATAAGTTCTCTATAAATCAGCCTTGGTGATAATATAAAAAACAAATATTTATCATTAGATTTTTGCTACCAAGTTTGGAAAAACTTGAAGAATATGTAAATATAGGAATTCAGATTTGTTTTCAAACTGTTTTCTTTTTTATTTTTTTTTTAAACATAGGGGCGCAGGTGTCCCTTTGTTATCAAACTGTTTTCAGCTTTAAGTGAGCCCAGAAGAGTAGGGGACTAGGTTGGGATCAAAGGTAAGTGAACAAACTTGTAAAAAAATCTTACTTTTATACACCACTTTCATGGAGAAAAGGAGCTGGTTACAGCATTCAAAGGGAAGGACACGGAAATACCAAAACCCACTTAGTTCCAAATGGTTAAGATGCAATTATTGGAAACCCCATTTCAGTCTCCACTGATTTGTATCATTGTGTAAGTTATATCTCAGGTGTGTCAGTTAACTAGATGGGAGGAATATTTTCATCATATGTATACACATCATAATGTATGCTTTAAATATCTTACAATTCTATTTGCTAATTATACGTCAATAAAATGGGGTAAAAAAGAGCTTTTCTTTTTTCCAAGAATGGGTCTTGACTTACAAAGGATAAAGGATAAGTATTACAGTTCCTAGGTTAGTCTTTGAAAACAGATTGAAGTAAATTCAGGAGATTCTAAAACTGTATCAAATTCTAGATTCTGTTTGAATTTAAAAGAAAACCAATTGTATTTTGGATGAGTGGAGGTATTTCCACTCATACAGCATCAGATGTTTTGATAAACATGGGAATGTGATGGAGATGCAGTTACCAGTGAAAAAGTAATGGTCCTCCTTGCATAACCAGTATTAACTTTCTCATTCACACAAGGAATATTTTAATTTTTAAAAAAATTTTAAGAAATATTTTTAATTGCCTACAACCTAGAACAAGACAGACAAGTTCCCTACGGAATTTATATTCTTGTGGGATGAGATAGAAAAAAAATTACATTTAGATTTTGAGGTCATGGAGCGCCTGGGTGGCTCAGTCAGTTAAGCGTCCAACTTCGGCTCAGGTCACGATCTCACGGTGGGTGAGTTCGAGCCCCGCGTCGGGCTCTGTTCATACACCTCGGAGCCTGGAGCCTGCTTCAGATTCCGTGTCCTGCCTCTCTCTCTGTGCCTCCCTGGCTCATGCTCTGTCTCATTCCGTCTCTGAAAAATAAATAAATATGAAAAGGAATTTTAAAAAAGATTTTGAGGTCATTTTTTTATATCAATATCTACACTATAGCATGTTCTCCCGCCAAAAAAAGAAAAAAAAAAAGTGCATTGCTTTGCCACTAAGACTTCAAAGTTTCTTGGAAATGAATTCATTTTTGCATTGTAACTCTTGAGCTTGACCATTTCTGTTGCTAGGATCGCATGGCTTGGGATAAGACCCAAGACCGGGGAGAGACAGAATACACAAAAAATAAGAAGGAAAGATTGTAGATTTTCAGTCAGGATGTTGCAGGGAAGGTGGATATGGACCACAAGGTAACTTCAACTTAGCTCTTCTCTAAGTTTTGAAATTCAGCTATTAGATTTGTAAAGTGTGTGTTCAAGGCCTAACTGTAGCCAGTCACGTCAGACTACTTCTCTGTATAGTCATGTTTGAAGAACAGAATTTGATGATCTATCTAAACCCAAGTAACAATAACTTAAAAGAGATTCTGTATTTTATGCCTTTCATATGTGTATACTATATGGTCATCAAAAACGGAATCAGTTATTTTTAAAGGAATATTATACATCAAGAAGGACGTGAACTTTCTATAAGAAATGTTTGTGGTTATCTTTAAGAAAACAAAACAAACAAACAAATGAACAAAACAGCCCATTAAAAGAGAAAAGGCAGGATGTAAACGTGTGATGGCAGAATCGATACCTCTAACTGAGATCTTCCAGTTCTCCATGAGGTGGCAGCAGCTCTTCAGTTATCTGAGAAATCCTGTAGTGAAGGTCACGTTCAAACACTCAGACTGTCCAACTGAGAATTTTTACAGGTTGTGCTTTTTTGTTGTTGCCAGATTTCTGTCCTTTCTTCACCTTCGCTCTCTCTCTCATTCTTGGTTTTGTTTTTTTTTTTTCTTTTTTTTTTGGCAAAGTTCAGCCATGGATCACCTTTTTATTAGATCTGAGCCTTCCTGTTCTGAAATGGCCTACTTACGCTGAAGTCAATAGGCAGATTTCACAACAGTCCTCGGGGCCAAATTACAGTTCAGCATCTACAGAGGTTGGCTTGGCTGGAGACTGAGAAAATGGAAACGTAATTGATCCTGCATTTTAAGGGAGAGGATTGCTTCCTTCCTATGATATGCCTTTATCTTTTTTTTAAAGAGAAGTTTCAGGGGATTAAATAGAGGCATTACAGATAAAATGTGGATGCCACCAATGTCTTGTAAAACACTTTAAGGCTTTGAAATTATTTACTTTTATATTTTTTTGCTATAAAATCATTTTAGAGATTAAAGATGAGATTATATTAGTCTTTTTGTGTGGATGGAACTATTTTCTGGAAATACTCAGTTAAAGGATTTAAAATTGCACTTCATTTTCCACCAAACTTAAAACTAAATTGTTCGATGATTTGGACTCCAGTATTTTGAATACATTTAATTCTAATATGCTTCCTTCTCCAAATGTTTTGAATTATAAGACAATTCTGTCATTGTATTCTTCATCAGAATCTGGCACTACCTTTCTTTCTCTGCTTACTTTGCTTAAATGACACTATTTCTGGTTTGAGTAACGACAGACATGCTTGATATAAATATATGTTCATCATGGTAAAGTCATTTTTAGAAAGTTCAGAAGTCTTTTTTCCACTAATGTTCTTGATCATGCTTGCCACTTTAAAGGTGTTGGTTTTATTGATAATGTCTACATTTATAAAAATTTTTTTTCAATGTTTTTATTTACTCTTGAAGGAGAGAGAGACAGAGCATGAGCGGGGGAGGAGCAGAGAGAGAGGCAGACATAGAATTTGAAGCAGGCTCCAGGCTCTAAGCTGTCAGTACAGAGCCCGATGTGGGGCTCGAACCCACGAACTGTGAGATCATGACCTGAGCCGAAGTCGGACCCTCAACCGACTGAGCCACCCAGGCGCCCTGATAACGTCCACATTTTTATTAGTAACATTTCTATTTCCTTAACTTTTACTTCTGTATTAATTCTTCTCTTTACTTTTAAAAAGTAAACTTTACTTTGTATAGCACTTGTAGGTTCACAATAAAATTGAGCAAAAGAACAGTGATCCCCTATACTCCCTGTCCTGCATATACACAGCCCGCCCCCCCCCCATCAACATCCCACACCAGTTATTTTCCATTTCTTGATTTCTAGTTTAATTCCAGTGTCATCTGAGAGCAGATGATTTCTTTTCTTTCAAATTTGTTATGGTCTTTTTTTTTTATGGCTCAGAAGGTGTCTGTCTTAATCAGTGTTCCACATAAGTTTGAGGAGAATATACAGCTGTCAATTATAACCAGTTGATTGGTGGTTCTGTTGAGTTCCACTATGCTTTTAATGATGTTCTGCCTGCTGGATCTGTCCATTTCAAATAGAGAGATGTAGAAATCTTCAGTTACAGGGGTGCCTGGGAGGCTCAGTGGTTAAGTGTCTGACTTTGGCTCAGGTCATGATCTCAACGTCTTGTGGGTTTGAGCCCCAAGTCAGGCTCTGTGCTGACAGCTCAGAACCTGGAGCCTGCTTCGGATTCTGTGTCTCCCTCTCTCTCTGCCCTTCCCTGCTCATGCTGTCTTTCTCTCTCTCTTTCTCTCTCAAAAGGAAATAAGCCTCACAAACAAATAAACAAAAAAGAAATCTCCAACTATAATCGTGGCTTCATCTATTTCTCCTTGCAAAACTATCAGTTTTTGCATTATGCATTTTGATATTGTGTTGTTAGGTACATACACATTAAGAAGGCATTTGTTATGCCTTCTTAGAAAATTGACCCCTAGGGGCGCCTGGGTGGCACAGTCGGTTAAGCGTCCGACTTCAGCCAGGTCACGATCTCGCGGTCCGGGAGTTCGAGCCCCGCGTCAGGCTCTGGGCTGATGGCTCAGAGCCTGGAGCCCGTTTCCAATTCTGTGTCTCCCTCTCTCTCTGCCCCTCCCCCGTTCATGCTCTGTCTCTCTCTGTCCCAAAAATAAATAAATGTTGAAAAAAAAATTTTTAAAGAAAATTGACCCCCTTATTATTTAATGCCCCTATTTATCCGTAATAACTTTCCTTGCTCTGAAGTCTGATCTGTCTGAAATTAATATAGCTACTCCCATTTTCTATTGATTAGTGTTAGTGTGGTATATCTCCATTCTCTATTAATCTCTCTCTTTTTTTAAGATTTTATTTTTAGGTAATCTCTATACCTGATGGTGGGCTCAAACAACCCTGAGATCAAGAGTTATGTACTTTACCAACTAAGCCAGCCAGCCGCCCCCATGTCTTTATATTTAAAGAGGGTTTCTTGTAGATAACATATAGTTGGGTCTTGTTTTTCATCACACTGACAATTTCTGTGTATTAATTGGTACATTTTAACTTTTGGCAGTCAAAGCTATTATTGGTACAGTTTAATGTCTGCTATATTTGCGACTGTTTTCTATTTGTTGCCCTTGCTCTTTGTTCTTGTTTTTCTTCTCTTTTTCTTTCAAGAATTTTTTTTTTAATTTTTTTTCAACGTTTATTTATTTTTGGGACAGAGAGAGACAGAGCATGAACGGGGGAGGGGCAGAGAGAGAGGGAGACACAGAATCGGAAACAGGCTCCAGGCTCTGAGCCATCAGCCCAGAGCCTGACGCGGGGCTCGAACTCACGGACCGCGAGATCGTGACCTGGCTGAAGTCGGATGCTTAACCGACTGCGCCACCCAGGCGCCCCTCAAGAATTTTTTTTAATGTTTTTATTATTTATTTTTGAGGGAGAGAGAGACAAAGTGTGAGTGGGGAGGGGCAGCGAGAGGGGCAGACACAGAATCCGAAGCAGGCTCCAGGCTCTGAGCTGTCAGCACAGAGCCCCACACAGGGCTTGAACGCACAAAGCGAACCGTGAGATAATAACCTGAGCCAAAGTCAAACACTCAACTGACTGAACTACCCAGGCACCCCTTCGTTCTATTTCTGCCTTCTCTGGGCATAATTGAATATTTTATGTGATTTCTTTTTCTCTTGTTTCTAAGCATATCAATTATGCTATTTTTATCTTTATTTTCGTGAGAGAGGGAGACAGCATGAGCGGGGGAGGGGCAGAGAGAGAGGGAGACACAGAATCTGAAGCAGGCTCCAGGCTCTGAGCTGTCAGCACAGGGCCTGATGCGAGGCTCAAACGTATGAACTGTGAGATCATGACCTAAGCCAAAGTCAGTCGCTTACCAACTGAGCCACCCAGGAACCCCAAGTTTATTTATTTTTGAGAGAGAAAGCACGAGTGGGGGAGAGATAGAGAGGGAGAGAGAGAATCCCAAGCTGCTGATGGTGTGGAGCCCAGCGTGGGGCTTGAACCCATGAACCACAAGATCATGATCTGAGCTAAAGTTAGATACTTAACTAACTGAGCCACCTAGGTGCCCCTATACTCTTCTTTAAAAAAGATTATTTTATTTTAAATTTCAGTATAATTAACATACAGTGTTTTATTTAGTTTCAGGTGTTCAGTAGTGATTCAACAATTCTATGCATCCCTTAGAGCTCATCACTTTTGTTGTTGTTTTTAGGTAAGTTCTACACCCAATGTTGGGCTCGAACTTACAACTTCAAGATCAAAAGTCTCATGCTCTACTGACTGAGTCAGCAAGGAGCCCCAATTATAGTTCTTTTAAAAAATGTTTAGTGTTTCCTCTCGACTTTGCAGCATACACTTAAAAGTGTATATTTGTATACAAGTGTACAATCCAAGTCCACCTTTGAGTAACTATACTACTTCATGAGTAGTACAAATATTTTATAAAAACAAAATATTTCTAATTCTTTGCTCTCATCCCTGTGTCACTGCTGTCATTCATTTCACTTATAAGTATACACAAAAACATGTATAATCAAATACATTGTTGCTATTATTAGTTTGAACAAACTCTTCTATTAGAACGAATAAGAATAAAAAAATAAAAGCTTTTATTTACCTGCAGTTACTCATTCTCTGATGCTCTTCCTTTCCTTATGTAGATCTTAATTTCTTTAAACTCTATACTCAATGTGGGGCTTGAACTCACGACCCCAAGATCAAGAGTTGCATGCTCTATTAACTGAGCTAGCTAGCCACACCTGTAGGTCTTAGTTTTTGACCCACAATATTTCCTTTCTTTCTTAAGAACTGCTTTTAACACTTCTTGCAAGACAGATCTATTGGCAACAAATTCTGTCAATTTTTGTTTTTCTGAAAAAGTTTCTATTTTCTCATCACTTTTTTTTTTGAGAGAGAACGAGAGCACATGTGGGCATGTGTGCAAGCAAGTGGGGAAGGGGCAGAGGGAGAAGGAGAGAGAGAAACTCAAGCGGGCCCCATGCCCAGCACAGAGCCTGACATGGGGCTCGATCTCATAATTGTGAGATCATGACCTGAGCTGAAATCAAGAGTCAGTTGCTGTTAATACTACCCAAAGCAACCTACATATTCAGTGCAATCCCTATCAAAATAACACCAGCATTCTTCACAGAGCTAGAACAAACAATCCCAAAATTTGTATGGAACCAGAAGAGACCCCAAATAGCCAAAGCACTCCTGAAAAAGAAAACCAAAGCAGGAAGCATCACAATCCCAGACTTCAAGATGTATTACAAAGCTGTAATCAACAAGACAGTGTGGTACTGGCACAAAAACAGACACATAGATCAATAGAACAGAATAGAGAACCCAGAAATGGACCCACAAATGTATGGCCAACTAATTTGTGACAATGCAGGAAAGAATACCCAATGGAATAAAGACAATCTCTTCAGCAAATGGTGTTGGGAAAACTGGACAGTGACATGCAGAAGAATGAACCTGGGTCACTTTCTTACACCATACACAAAAATAAACTCAAAATGGGTGAAAGATTTAAATGTAAGACAGGAAGCCCTCAAAATCCTAGAGGAGAAAACAGGCAATGACCTCTTTGACCTTGGCCACAGCAACTTCTTACCCAACATGTCTCTGGAGGCAAGGGAAACAAAAGCAAAAATGAACTATTGGGACCTCATTAAGATAAAAAGCTTCTGCACAGCAAAGGAAACAATCAGCAAACCTAAAAGGCAACTGGTGGAATGGGAGAAGATATTTGCAAACGGCATATCAGATAAAGGGTTAGTATCCAAAATCTTAAAGAATTTATCAGACTCAACACCCAAAAAAACCAAATAATCCAGTGAAGAAATGAGCAAAAGACATGAATAGACACTTTTCCAAAGAAGACATCCAGATAGCTAACCGACACCTGAAAAGATGCTATTTATAGCAGTGCTATCAACAATAGCCAAATTATGGAAATAGCCCAAATTTCCATCGACTAATGAATGGATAAATAAAATGTGGTGTGTATACACACACACACACACACACACACACACACACACACACACACACACTGGAATATTACTCAGCAATCAAAAAGAATGAAATCTTTCTATTTGCACAACATGGATAGAACTAGAAGGTATTATGCTAAGCGAAATTAGAGAAAGACAAATACATGATTTCACTCATGGAATTTAAGATACAAAACAGATGAAGGGAAGGGAAGGGAAGTAAAAATAATATAAAAACAGGGAGGGGGACAAAACATAAGAGACTCTTAAAAACAGACAACAAACTGAGGGGTGCTGGAGGGGTTTTAGGTGGGGGGGATGGACTAAATGGGCAAAGGTCATTAAGGAGGACACACTTGTTGGAATGAGCAGTGGGTGTTATCTGCAGGGGATGAATCACTAGATTCTACTGCTGAAATCATTATTGTACTCTATGCTAACTAACTTAGATGTAAATTAAAAAAAAAAAGTTGGTTGCTTAACTGACTGAGCCACCCAGGTGCCCTCCTTCAACAATTTAAATATTTCACTCTATTATCTTCTTGCCACATGGTTTCTGAGAAGTGGATATAATTCTTATCTTTGCTTATCTTTGCTACTCTATAAGCAAGGTTGTCTCCTCTGGCTTCTTTCAAGATCTTTTTCTTTCTCTTTGATTTTCTGGAGTTTGAAAATGATATGCTTAGGTGTAGTTGGTTTTTGTTGTTGTTTTTTGTTTTTTTGTTTGTTTGTTTTGTTTTTGCATTTATTCTGCCTGGTGTTCCTGAGCTTCCTGGATCTGTAGTCTGATGTCTGACTTTAACTTGGGGAAATTTTCTGTCACTATTGTTTCAAATATTTCTTCTGTACCTTTCTCTCTCTCTTCTCCTACTAGTACTTCTGCTATGTGTATGTTTTACACATATACATTTGTCCCACAGTTCTTGGGTATTCTGTTCCATTTTGTTTTTCATTCTTTTTTCTCTTTGTTTTTGTGTTTTGGAAGTTTCTATTGACATATTCTCAAACTCAGTGGCTTTTTGGTTCTTAGTCTCAGTGTCTAGTCTACTAATAAGCATATCAAAGGCATTATTGATTTCTGTTACAGTGGTCTTGACCTCTAGCTTTTTTGTTTTTGTTATTTTGATTTTTATTTGATTAATTATAAAGGAAATTGAGCATATCTTTTTTCCAATTTTTTTTCATTTTGATAAAATATACATAACGTAAAATTCACCATCTTCACCATTTTTAAGAACAGTATTTAGTGGTATTAAGTACATTCATAATGTTGTGCAACAATCACCATCATTCATCTCCATAACTCTTTTTAGCTTGTAAAACTGAACTCCTATGCTCATTGAATAGTAACTCCCCAGTCCTGGCAACCACCATTCTAATTTCTGTCTCTATGATTGTGACTATTTGAAGTAGGTAATGTTAAGTGGAATCATACAGTATTTGTCTTTTTTTGACTGGTTTGTTTCACTTAGTGCAATGTCTTCAAGTTTCTTTCATGTTGGAGCACATTGCAGAATTTCGTTTCTTGTTAAGTCTGAATAATTCCATCATATGGATATACCACATTATACTTATCCATTTATTTGCCAATGGACACATGGGTTGCTTCCAAGTTTTAGCTTACTATAAGGTTGCTATTAACATGAGTATACAAATATCTTTTCAAGACCCTACTTTCAATTATTTTGGGTATATATCAAGAACTGGAATTGCTAGAAAATATGGTAATTCTATATTTAATTTTTGAGGAAACACCATATTATTTTGTGCAGTGGCTGTGTTCCCTTTACCAATGCATAAGGGTTTCAACACCTCCACTTTGTTTTCAGTGCTTATTTCCTGGGGTTTTTGTTTTTGTTTTTGTATTTGTTTTTGTTTTTGTTTGGATAGTAGCCTCCCTAATGGGTGTGAAGTGGCATCTCATTTTGGTTTTGAGTTCCATTTCCCTAATTATTAGTGATGTTGAGCATATTTTCATGTGTTTATTGGCTATTTGTATATCTTCTTTGGAGAAATGTCTACTCAAGTCCTATGCCCATTGCTGAATCAAGTTGTTTGTTTTTATAGTGTTAAGTTTTGGGAGTTCTCTATTTATTCTGGATATTAATCCCTTATCACATTTTTGACTTGCAAATATTTCCTCTCATTCTGTGGGTTGCCTTTTTACTATATTGATATTGCCTTTTGATGCATAAATTTTAAAAGTTTTCATGAGGTTCAATTCATGTTTTTTCTTTTGTTGTTTGTGCCTTCAGTGTCCTATTCAAGAAATCATTGCCAAATCCAGTGTTGTGAAACTTTTGCTTTATAGTATTAGGTCTTACATTTACATCTTTGATCCATTTTGAGTTAATTTTTCTATGAAGTTAGATAAGAGTCCAACCATTCTTTTGCATGTGGATATCCAGTTTTCCCAGCATCATTTATCTTTTCCCCATTAATTTCTTTGCAACTTTGTCAAAAATCATTTGATCATGTATATAAGAGTTTATTTTTGGTATCTCTATTCTATTTCATTTGTCTATAAGTCTGTTTTTATACCATTACCACACTGCTTTGATTACTGTAACTTTGGAGTAAGCTTTGAAATCAGGAAGTGTGAGTCTTACAGCTTTGTTCTTTTATTGTTATTTTTTAATTTTTTTATTATATTTTTCAGCTATGTTCTCTTAAATAGGTGTTTTGGCTATGTGAGGTCTCTTGAGATGTCACAGGGATTTTAGGATGTTTTATTATTTCTAAAAAAATGACATTGGAACTTTGATAGGGGTTGCATTGCATCTGTAGATTGCTTTGGATTGTATTGACATCTTAATAATATTAGATTTTATAATCCATGAATATGGAATATATATATTTATATCTTCTTTAATTTCCTTCGGCGATGTTTTGTAGTTTTCATTGTACAAATATTTTATCTTCTTGGTTAATTCCTAAGAACTTTATTCTTTTTCGTGTTTATAAATGGAATAGGTTTTATAATTTCCTTTTCTGATTGTTCATTGCTAATATATATAATGCAACTGATTTTGTGTGTTGACTCTATCTATCTATGTAGCTACTTACCGAATTCATTTATTAGTTTTAACGGTTTGTTGTGTGTGTGTGTTAAATCTTTAGGATTTTCTACATAGAAGATCATATCATCCACAAAAATGCTGATTCAAAGGGGCACATGCTCCCCAATGTTTAAAGCAGCACTATCAACAATAGCCAAGGTATGGAAAGAGCCCAAATGCCCGTTGACTGATTAATGGATACAAAAAATGTGGTATATATATATAGATAGATAGATAGATAGATACACACACAATTACTCAGCAATCAAAAGAATGAAATCTTGCCATTTGCAACAACATAGATGGAACAAGATTGTATTATGCTAAGCAAAATAAGTCAGAGAAAGATAAATATCATATGATTTCACTCATACATGGAATTTAAGGAACAAAACAGATGAACACAGGGGAAGGGAAATAAAAGTAAGATAAACGAGAGGGAGGCAAACCATAAGAGACTCTTAAATACAGAAAACAAACTGAGGGGTGTTGGGTGGGGGAATGGGCTAAATGGGTGATGGCAATAAGGAGGGCACTTGCTGGGATGAAGCACTGGGTATTGTATGTAAGTGATGGATCATTAAATTCTACTCCTGAAACTATTACTACACTATATGTCAACTAGCTCGGATTTAAATAAAAATTTTAAAATGCTAAAAAAATAAAACAAATAACTGAAAACATTAAAAAATATAAAAGGAAAATCCATTTTGAGGATAAACTAAAAAAAAAAATCATATCATCTGTGAACAGAGATATTTCTGCTTCTTCCTTTCAATCTGAATACTATATTTATTTATTTATGCTAATTCTCTGGATAGAAGTTAGAGTACTATGTAGAATAGAAGTGGTAAAAATGGGCATCCTTGCCTTATTCCTGTTCTTAGAGGAAAAGATTTTAGCTCTTCAACAGTGAGTATGATGTTCACTGTGAATTGTTCACAGATGGCTTTTATTATGTTGAGATAGTTTCCCTCCATTTCTAGTTTGTTGAGTGTGTGTGTGTATGTGTGTGTGTGTGTGTGTGTGTGTGTGTGTGTGTTTTATCATGGAAGGGTATAGAATTTTGTCAAAAGCTTTTCTTGCATCACTTGAGATAATCATATGGGTTTTGTCTTTCATTTTGCTAATGTGGTGCATTATATCGATCAGTTTTTGTATTCTGAGCCATCCTTACATCACAGGAATAAACACCACTTGGTCATGGTATATAATCCTTTTAATATGCTGCTGAATTTGGTTTGCTGGTATTTTAGAGGGATTGCACATCAGTGTTCATAAGGGATATGGGTCTGTAGTTTTCTTATACTGTCTGTCTGGCTTTAGTATCAGAGTAATATTGGCCTTATAGAATAAACTTGGAAGTGTTTTCTTCTTTTCAATTTTTTGGAGAAGTTTGAGAAGTATTGATGTTATTTGTTCTTTAAATGTTGGTAGAATTCACTAGCGAGGCCATCTGCTTCAGGGCTTTTCCTTGACAGGAGATTTTTGATTACTGAGTCAATCTTTTTACTGGTAATGGATCTATTCAGATTTTCTATTTCTCATAAGGTAGCCTTGGTAGGTTTTATATTTCTAGGAATTTGTCTATTTCATTTAATCCAATTTGTTATTTTACAGCTGTTCATAGTACTCTTTTTTAAAAATTTAAATCCAAGTGAGTTAATATATTGTGTAATAATGATTTCAGGAATAGAATCTAGTCATTCATCACTTACATATAACACCCAGTGCTCATCCCCACAAGTGCTCCTTAATGCCAGTCACCCATTTAGCCCATTCCCCTACCCAACACCCCTCCAGCAGCTCTCAGTTTGTTCTCTGTATATAAGAGTCTTCTGGTTTGTCTCCCTGTTTTCATATTATTTTTCCTTCTCTTCCCTTATATTCATCTCTTTTGTATCTTAAATTCCACATATGAGTGAAATCATATATTTGTTTTTCTCTAATTTCTTGTAGCATAAAACACTCTAGTCTATCCAGGTTGTTGCAAATGGCAAGATTTCATTCTTTTTTGATTCCCAAGTAATCTTCCATTGTATATATCTACCACATCTTCTTTATCCATTCATTCGTTGATGGACATTTGGGTTGTTTCTATACTTTGGCTATTGCTGATAGCACTGCTATAAACATTGGGGTGCAGGTGCCCCTTTGAAACAGCACAGCTGTATCCTTTGGATAAATACCTAGTAGTGCAATTGCTGGGTCATAGGGTAGTTCTATTTTTAATTTTTTAAAGAACCTCCACACTGTTTTCTAGAGTGGCTGCACCAGTTTGCATTCCCACCAGCAGTGCAAAAGGGTTCCTCTTTCTCCTCGTCCTTGCCAACATCTGTTGTTTCCTGAGTTGTTACTTTTAGCCATTCTGACAGGTGTGAGATGGTTTTGATTTGTATTTCCCTGATGATGAGTGACGTTGAGCATCTTTTCATGTGTCTGTTAACCATCTGGATGTCTTCTTTGGGAAAGTGTCTATTCATGTCTTTTGCTCATTTCTTCACTGGATTATTTGTTTTTTTGGGTGTTGAGTCTGATAAATTCTTTAAGATTTTGGATACTAACCCTTTATCTGATATGTCGTTTGCAAATATCTTCTCTCATTCCATCAGTTGCCTTTTAGGTTTGCTGATTGTTTCCTTTGCTGTGCAGAAGCTTTTTATCTTAATGAGGTCCCAATAGTTCATTTTTGCTTTTGTTTCCCTTGCCTCCAGAGACATGTTGGGTAAGAAGTTGCTGTGGCCAAGGTCAAAGAGGTCATTGCCTGTTTTCTCCTCTAGGATTTTGAGGGCTTCCTGTCTTACATTTAAATCTTTCACCCATTTTGAGTTTATTTTTGTGTATGGTGTAAGAAAGTGACCCAGGTTCATTCTTCTGCATGTCACTGTCCAGTTTTCCCAACACCATTTGCTGAAGAGATTGTCTTTATTCCATTGGGTATTCTTTCCTGCATTGTCACAAATTAGTTGGCCATACATTTGTGGGTCCATTTCTGGGTTCTCTATTCTGTTCTATTGATCTATGTGTCTGTTTTTGTGCCAGTACCACACTGTCTTGTTGATTACAGCTTTGTAATACATCTTGAAGTCTGGGATTGTGATGCTTCCTGCTTTGGTTTTCTTTCTCAGGAGTGCTTTGGCTATTTGGGGTCTCTTCTGGTTCCATACAAATTTTGGGATTGTTTGTTCTAGCTCTGTGAAGATTGCTGGTGTTATTTCGACAGGGATTGCTTTGAATATGTAGGTTGCTTTGGGTAGTGTCAACATTTTAACAACATTTGTTCTTCCAATCCATGAGCGTGGAATGATTTTCGCTTTTTTGTGGTGTCTTCTTCAATTTCTTTCATAAGTTTCTATAGTTCTTAGTGTATAGATTTTTCACTTTGGTTGGGTTTATTCCTAGGTATTTTATGGGTTTTGGTGCTGCAGTACTCTCCTATAGTCCTTTTTATTTCTGTAGAATTGGTACTGATGTCCCCACTTTCATTTCTGATTTTAGTAATTTGAGTCTTTCCTCTTTTTTTCTTAGTCCATCTAGCTAAAGGTTTGTCAATTTTGTTGATCGTTTCAGAGAACTGACTTTTTGTTATGTTGTCTTCCGCTATTGTGTTTCCATTGTTCGTTTAATCTCTGCTCTAATGTGTATTATTTCCTTTTTACTGCTAGCTTTGGGTTTAGTTTTTTCTTCTTTTTTCTAGGCTCTTAAATTGTAAAATTAGGTTGTTGATTTGAGGTCCTTTTTTTAAATGTGGCATTTAAACCTATAAATTTCCTACTCAGCACTTTTACTGTGTCACATATATTTTGGTATGCTGTGTTTTCATTTTCATTTATCTCTAAGGGTCTTCTAATTTTCTTTGTGATTTTCTTTGAACTATTGGTTATTTAAGAGTTCACTGTTTAATTGCCACAAATTTGTGAATTTTCTATTTACTTCTGTTATTGACTTCTAATCTTATCCCATGTAGTTGGCAAAGACATTTTGTATGATATCTATCTTTTTAAATCTATTGAGACTTGATTGGTGGAATAACTTATAGTCTATCCTGGAAAATGTCCCATGTGGACTTGAAAAAATATGTATTCTATTGTTGCACAAAGTGTTCTGTGTATGTGTGTTATATCTGGTTGGCTTATTGTGTGAAGTTTTCTGTTTCCTTACTGATCTGTATGGTTGTTCTTTGCAGTATTGAAACTGTGGTATTGAATTCCCCAAATATTATTATAAAACTGTCTATTTCTGCCATCGATTCTGTCAGTTTTTTCCTCATATACTTTAATGGCCTATTATGAAGATATAAGATGCTTAATATTTTTATATCTTTTTGCTCTATTGAAACTTTTGTTAATATACAATGTCCTTTGTATTTTGTAACATTTTAAAGTCTATTTCCTCTGATAGTAGTATATAGCCACTCCTGCTTTCCTTTAGTTACTATTTGCATGGAATATCCTTTTATATCCTTTTACTTTTAATCTATTTGTGTCTTTGGGCCAGTACATTGCAATTCTGTCTACCTGTCTTTCCAATTTTGGAAACAGTGGTTTGCCCTGTGACCTTACTTCTCTGCCATATCTGAGAAGAATTATTGATTTTTCTATTTGTTCAACTTTGTACTTGTTAGGGCAGAGTGGCAAGGTCTAAGCTCCTGACATGCTAGAACAGAACCCTCTACTTTTTTTCAAACTTTTGGTTTGAATGGTAGTCAAACACTTTCATTCTTTCTTGCATTTAAGATTACATTTTTTTACTAGCTCTACTTCTGCATTCCATACTTTTTGATATGTCATTGGTACTTAAAATTTTCTTATCCTTTTAGACTTAGAGCTCTTTATTCTAAAAATGTTTAATTTAGCTTTTCCCCCCAAGGGATAGAATTTTGGTGGAGGAGAATGAGGCTTTACTTTGTTATCAATTTTTGATATTATTGCATTGAGTGTAAACTGTGAACTTAATGTTTTCTCCATTTTGCACTTTTTGTGATAATTTCTTCTGTGGCCTAATACACAGTTGATTTTGTAAATGTTCCATGTGTGTTTGAAAAGAAATAAATTCTCTGTCTAGTTGTTTTAGATGATGGACCATGAGTGTATACTAGGAAAGAAATATAATGGGCACATTCTATGTTCATAGATACTCTGGATTGTTCCCCAAAGAGTCTATAGCAGTTTCCATGCTATATGTGAGAATCTGTTTATTCACATCCTCACCAACAGATGGTATTATCATCTTTTTTGTTTATCACAATGATGGCAAGGGGCACCTGATTAATTTGAATTCTTATCATTACTGAGGTTGAACATTTATTTACATGCTTATTTGACTTGAATGTTATCTTTTTGAATTGCTTTTTTTGGTCCATCTTTTCTTGGATTTAGGGTTTTTCCTATTGATTTGTAGGAGTCTTGCAACTTAGGACAGTTTTTACAAATATTTTCTTCAAACTGTCATTCATCTTAAATTCCATGTTAATTTTGTGTACATCTTCAAGAGCCGGGGGTTATAATATCCTGTTCTATATCTTCTGGTTGAGTTATCTCATCTATACTAATGTCTGCAACTTTTGATCCTAAAGTCTCTATCTCTCACATAGGCCATTTTCCGAAGCTTGAATCACTAAAGCCGACTTTTGAAGATCTCACAGGATCCTTTAACTCAATATTTCTAAAAGTCAGTTGACTATTCTCTACCTGCTTAACCCAACAATTTCCCTCCTTGCATATTCTCTATCTCAACATAAGTGACCCAAGCTATCAAGCTAAGAAGAGGTCCCAGATTCCTTCCACTTACTTTGTCCATTGACAATTTATAGTAGATGCTATCTCATTAATATTTCTAATTTCTTTCCTCTTCATTAATTCTCACTGCTTATCCTTAGTCCAGGTCTTCATTAAATACCTCTCCTATTACAATTATATCCTAGAATATTAAAATACTCTAATTCATCTCTCCGAATATGATCTTCCTCTATTCGACTTAAGTGCCACAGTGTTACTAGAATATTTTTTTCTAAAGGGCAAAAATGACGATGTTTGTTAAAGGAGTTACACATTAGAGACTAAATACTTACACAATCTTTTTACACAATCAAAATTTACTAGGCAAGTGAATAAATAAGAACATATAATCCATAGTCAAGAGAAACCAACCCTGAACAGGCCCAGATATTAGGATTAGCAGACAGGAATTTAAAAACAGCTAGTATGAATATATGCAAAGACTAAAGGAAAACATGGCCAGAATTAGTGAAAGATGGATAATCTCAGCAGAGAAATGAATAAAAAGAACCAAATTGAAGTTCCAGAAGTGAAAAGTGGTATATTTGAAATGAAGTATTTACTGGATGGTCTTAAGTATAGATTTAGAGATGAAAGGAAAAAACGATTATGAGCTGGAGACAAATCAATAGTAAGCATTTGATCCAAAGAACAGTAAGAAAAAAGATTACAGTAAATGGTGAAAACATCAGGCATCAGGTCAATACCAAGTGCTCTCATATATGTGTAACAGCAGTTCCAGAATGGAAGAGAGTGAGAATGGAGAGAATAGTTGAAGGTATACTGGCTGAGAATTTCCAAAATTTAAAAATATCATCCTACTTATCAAAAAACAAAAAAACCCACAAAAAACAAACAAACAAACAAACAAACAAACTAAAAACCCAAACAAAATCAACCAACCAACCAAACAAACAAACAACTCAGGTAACTTAAAGTAAGGTAAATCTGAAGAAAACCCACTAGATATGACATAATAAAACTCTGAAACCAGGGCTGGAGAGAGTATCTCTAAAACCAGAGAACAAGGATACAAATGATGTTTTATTTCTCATCAGACCAAAGGGAGCCAGAGATAATGAAACAACATATAAAATGTTGAAAACAAAAGTATGTTTACCCAGAATTTTATCAGTCTAGAATATCCTTCAAAACTGAAGTTGGAATAAGGAAATTTGGGGGTAAATGAAAACTTGGAGAATTTTTCTCCAGAATACCTGTGCCTAAAGTCTAAAGAAAGTACTCCAGATTAATGTGCCGACAGGTGGAAACTTGGAAACAAGATGAAAGAACACCCAAACGGTAAATGTGTGGGTAAATGTCGAAGACCACCTTTTTAAATTTCTCTTTCTTAAAAAGGCAATGAACCATTTTTAGTAGCAAATAACTATGGTTTATTGACTTCGATATTATTATGGCTTTTTATATGTAGCAATTCACTTAATTCTCAGAACAAAAGCATAAAGTAGATGTCTCCCATTCTACATTTGAAAAAATGGAGATGATCATGACCTGTATAACCCACAGTTGGAAAGGAGCAAGGATGGATTTCCAACCTAGGACTTGCGGCCTCTAAACCCTTAGAGATCACCTGACATAGTTTCCAAATTTGCCTTTAGTTCTTTGATGTCAGAGTCATCTCGGAATATTCTCCTAGTTACTGTGATGGCAATACAACAGAGCCACGCTAGACCAGGGGTCTTGACCATGTCCATTCTAACATATGTGGATCCTTGTGATTAACTCTGGTAACGTCAGGGAATTGTGCCACTAGCTTCTCACGTTAACCTCTTTCTATGAACTTGTCCTTTTGAAATAGTTTTAAATCTACAGGAAAAATTGAGAAAATTATGTAGAGTTTTCCCATGTACCTTGCACGCAATTTCCCTGTTATTAACATCTTATGTTAACATGGTACCTGTACAACTGTTACAATTAATGAACTATTATTGATTCATTATTATTGACTAAAGTGCATGGTTTTTAGTTTTTACCTATCCTTTTTCTGTCCTAATATTCCATCGAGGGTACCACGGTACATTTAGTCATCATGGCTCCCTAGGCTTCCCTTCGCTGTAGCAGGGTCTCTGACTTTCCTTCTGTTTGATGATCCTAACAGTTTTGAGGAGTGCCAGTCAGGTAATTTGTAGGATGCCCCATTGACCCCTCTCTCAGAAATTAATGTTTTAATTTATATGAAAATAAGAATGATATAACAATTGAACAACATCAACCTCTTTTAGAAGACATTATTCCAATAATTGCAGAATATACATTTTATTACTTACTTATTTAAGAGAAAAAGTGAGCAGGGTAGAGGGGCAGAGGGAGAGAGAGAAAGAATCCCAAGCAGGCTGCACAATCAGCATGGAGCCCAATGCAGGGCTCCATCCCACCACCCTGGGATCAGGACTTGAGCTGAAATCAAGAGTCTGAAGCTTAACTGACTGAGCCACCCAGGTGCCCCAGAATATACATTCTTTTAAAAAACACATGGAGTATTCACCAAAATGGGTCATATCCTGGGCTGTGCCACAAGTCTCAATGGCTTGCAAGAGAATGAAATCTTACAGATTATATTCTCAGATCTCAATAGAATAAAAACGAATCAGTAAGACCTCAGTTAAAAAAAGTGATATTTCTCCTGCCTCATGTAAAACTGCTCAGCCTAAATTCCTTCGTAGGGCATAGTTTGTAATTATCCGCCTGCACCCCCGCAACCACCTCCCCAGCTTAGTGAGAACCTTCTGAGTGTACCACACTGGTGTTCTGATAACTCCTCTCACTCTTTTGTCCTCATTCGCCCACTGCTGACTTGCTTTATAGAGCCTCCTCTGCTTTTTAGTTTATGTCTCCCCCTATTACACAGAAGGCAGTTCTCTTGAGAGAGAGAGAGAGAGAGAGAGAGAGATGCAGAGCATGAGCGGGGAGGGGCAGAGAGACAGAGGGAGACACAGAATCCAAAGCAGGCTCCAGGCTCCTAGCTGTCAGCCCAGAGCCCCACGAGGGGCTGAAACCCACAAGCAGCGAGATCATGACCTGAGCCGAAGTGGGATGCTTAACTGACGGAGCCACCCAGGAGCCCCTTGTTTGTATCTTCAAACAAAATGTGTTTTCTGCTTTGATTATGTTTAGGCTGACATTGGTAGGGCCACAGCGTTAGCATTCACCTCACTTATCTGTTTGACTGCATTATCTCCCATTTCTGTGTCATTTTGATTTATATGTTTTCTGTAAACAGCATGCAGCTGAAATTCATTTCATTTTGTAATGTTTATTTTTGAGGGAGTGTGTGCTAGCAGGGGTCGGGCAGAGAGAGGAGACACAGGGTCTGAAGTGAGCTCTGTGCTGACAGCAGAGAGCCCAATGTGGGGCTTGAACCCATGAACTACAAGATTGTGACCTGAGCCGTGTTATAAGCTTAACCAACTGAGCCACCCAGGCACCCCTGAATTTCATTTGTTTCCGGTTTTAGGTCTAAAAATCTCTCTCTCTCTCTCTCTCTCTCTCTCTCTCTCTCTCTCTTTGCTGGATTTAACCCATTTATTTTTACTGCAGTAATTGATAAATTTAGTCTTTATACCTCTAATGTTGGTGTATGCCTCCCATTTATTGTACTTTTTTTTTAACATATCAAGTGACCTTATTTCGTATCCTGTCTTCTTTCTTACCTCTCCCCCATCTTTTCATCCCTCTTACTCTTCCTTTTAAAATATTTTTTTGATTTCAAAGTTATATAACTTTTTCTTCTTCTTCAAATTGGTAACCTTATATTTTGCTGTCAACACTTGACAATTCACCTTTTTTACCTGCCTCTTTTATAGTCTGAACAGTCAGGGATCTTAGCATAGTTCAATACCCCTCTTTGCCTACCCAGCGAATTTACTTTCTGAAAAACATGTGAAATTGTAACTGCAAAGTTGTATTGTTTGAAAACCATGATTCCCATACTTTCAGAGAAATGGCTTCTTAAGTATATGTAATATAGAATAAGATGTCATGATTTTACTGGTTTCTTTACTTTCCATTATTTCTTGAATTTCATGATGGTTTTCTTTCCAAAAACATTTTTTTGGGTTAATTTTTGGTGAAGTACAGCATCTAGTAATTCCTTAAGAATGCGTTCCATGAGGGGTAAACTTTCGGAATCTTTATAATTTGAAAATGTCTTTTTTTCTTCCTTTAAAATTATATAATGGTTTTGTACTTGAATTCTGAATTTAAAATTATTTTACTACAGAGATAATATTGCTCTATAGATTTCTTATAAATGTATGGTCATACCCTGGCCTGCTTATATATTAAAACATTTTTTAACATTTATTCATTTTTGAGAGACAGAAAGAGAAGAAGTGTGAGTGGGGGTGGGGGGCAGAGAGAGAGGGAGACACAGAATCCGAAGCAGGCTCCAGGCTCTGAGCTGTCAGCACAGAGCCGGATGAGGGGCCCGAACTCACCAACAGTGAGATCATGACCTGAGCTGAAGTCAGATGCTTAACCCACTGAGCCACCCCAACTCCTCCTAGACTTTTAGTGGGCTCTTACGTCCGTTTTCCTTGCTTCTTAACATTTTCCCCCTGATTCATTACTTTTTATTTTGCACTCTATTCCAGAAGAATCCCTGAGCTTGCGTCTCCAAGTTACCAATTTAATTACTTATTTCCATTATTTCTACCTCATGTACTGAAGCTTTGTGGACTTAGGGACGACAATTGTTTCCACCACTCCGATCACTTTTTTATACCAGCTTTTGCTTGTGATAGCCTCTCATCTCTCTGAGGATACTAATGATTATTTTGCAGTTTCCTCTGGTCTGCTTTGCAAATTCTGTTTCCTCATGTTAGTTCTTTCTCACGTTGTTGATTTTCCTCAGATATCTGGTAGTTCTTTGGAAATATGTTTAAATTTATGAGGAGAGATTTTTATTTCAGTGCTTTTAGGTGAAAGACATTCCTTCAGCCAGTTGAGAATTCTCATTTGCCTGGAAGTGAATACAGATTCCCAAGGTTGTGCAGGAAAGACAAGGAGGATGTGTGTGCAGGCGGGTTTTTCTTACTGTAAGTGAGACCTGGACCTGGAGGCCATCTAAAGTTTAATTTTGAATACTTAAGAAGACAGCATATAATAATCTAATAGAAGAAACATTACTTCGCTTGTCTTGTGGGTGCAGGGCTCCCATCCTTCTTATCAGCTGACATGTGTGGGATACTATTCCATTTCTGTGGTGCTCTGAGAACCTTTCATATCAGAACTCATAATTTATCCAGAGCAATGTACTGTCAGAATATCAAAAAACACACACAGACTTTCCTCATAGTCACCTCGGAAACATGAGCCTTGAAGACTGGAAAGGCTATCGAGATTGGAATGAACAGAGTTATCGATCAGTAACTTTTCACTGGGGTAGCGACATGTATTGATTTTTCCATTATTGCCATAACAAATTACCACAGACTTAGTGGCTTAAAACAGCGTAGATTTGTTATTTTGCAGTTTTAGAGGCCAGAAGTCCTAAAATCAAATTGTCAACAGGGCTGTGTTCCTTCTGGAGGCTGTAGGAGGGAATCCATTTCCTCACTTTTTTTTCCGTCTCTAGAGGCTGCCTGCATTCCTTGGCTCATGGCCCTTGGGGCTTCCGTCTAGAGAGCCATGTCTTCAAATTTCTCTCTCTCTCTGACCTCCTTCTGTGAGTCTGACCCACCTGCCTCTCTCTTATAAGGACCCTTGTGATTACATTGGAGCCAGTCAGATAATCTAAAATTATCTGGATCCTCAAGATCCTTAAATGAATAAATTTTGCACAGTCCCCTTTGCCATGCAAGATGACATATTCATGGTTCTGGAAATCAGCATGTGGACATCTTCGGGGGACCATTATTCTGCCTCCTGCAGGAGTCAAAGAGGTTTGTGCCTCTCTTTGGTGAGGCACAGAGTGGGTGGTCTCAGAGCAGATAAGAAGGCGTCCTTGGCTTGAGGTAGATTGTAATGGTGCTTCTGCTCTCTCCCTGTTAGTCTCCCTGCCCGCCCTTCCCCCACTCCCCACTGAGCCCATCTATTCTCTTTCCGACTCCTTCCTGCTCCTTGACACTGACAGTCATCCTAGGGATGCAGAAGCCATGCCCCCCAATTAACACAATTCAAAGGATAAATGTCAACATTTATACAAAATATTGTCAGAAAGAATATAAAAAGTAAGGAAGGATTCTTTATGGATTCTGTAAGGGCCTGTAAAAATCCAATTTATGTACCAGAAATGACTACATATGTTATAGAGTCGAAATACCTCTACCGAATCCTGAAATGTATATGTGTTGGGCCTGCATTTAATCTCGGGTCGTCTCTTTAGATTATGATGTGAAGTGCACTTTCGAGGTCTTTGATGAGAACCACATGGCCGAGCTTTCCCTCAAGCCGTAGAAAGGGGTAGGCCCTCTGCCCGCACAATGCAGCCTGTGTAGCTTTCGTGGTTGATGGATGGCCTGCTCTTCTGTGTATGTTAACAGATGCATCTTTCTGAAACCGTGGAATCTGATAACAGAGCCCATATTTAATACGTTTAACTCGAGCTGTTGATAGAATTAAACACTTATTAGCTGAGGATGCTGTTCGTCCTCTTCATTTGAAACAGATTATTTGTTACTGTTGTTACCACTGAACGGGCCAGTGTTCTTTCCCGGACACTGTGCTCCCGAGAAAGGGCAGACAAGCAAAAGAAGAGATAAAGCGCGGAGCAGTAGGAAGTGGGGTCGAGTCCTGGCAAACTCATTAATCACAATTAATGAGGACCTGGAGGCCATCTAAGGTTTAATTTTGATACTTAAGAAGACAGCATATAATAAACAATCTAATAGAAGGAACATTGCTTCGCAAAAGCTCCTGGTCGAAACGCAATGTTTGCTTTTACAAATACTTTTTAAATTATGAAATATTTCAGGCACACAGAAAACAGAGAACAAAGCATCTACGCATTTAAGATCCAGATTTAACCAATGTTGACATTTACTTTGTGTACTTTAGATACTGAGAAAAACCGGAACAGATACAGTCAAAGCCCCCTTCGTGTCTCTCCCTGACCCCATCCTCCCTCCTTCCCTCCCGCCTCCATGGAGCTAGCCGCTCTCTCCAAGTTGGTAAATATCTGTCTCATCCAGCCTTTTGGTTCTTACAAAGTTTCTGTGCAGTCATAAAATACACATTTTTGTCGGATGTGTTTGAAACTTCATACAAGTGGTATTATCTCGGACCTATAATTTGTGCAATTTGATTTTATCCCTCAACATCGCTTTTGGCATTTATCCCTGAGGATACGTGTGGCTCCAGCACCTTCATTTAAATGATGTCATTCTGTTCCATTGTACTCACACGCTACATTGTATCTGCCTCTTCTCTTCTTGACAGGTATTGAAATGGTTTCCAGTGTTTTGTTATTTCAAAAAGATGGGGGCTGCTTTGCTTTTCCTGTTTTTGTGTATGTTTGTATGTATGTGTGTTGCTTTATAATTTATTAATTTCTGCCGTTTTCACCTATTTTTAAAAATTTACTCTCAATCTTGTCCTTGCCCTTTGTGGTGGGAGAACTCCCCCATGTCTCCTCTCAACTTTCCTCACAAGGAACACTTCTATTACTAGATAGATGTGAACGTGACTTTCCCACATTTAGCAATTCTGCAATTCCGGTGGGGTGTCCTATGAACCAGTTCTGACACTATCTACCTGGAGTTAGCAACAGATCCCACAGGTTAGGGGCTTGGCCCCACAAATCTACAATCAAAATTAGTCTCTATTAAAATTATAAAGCTTCACCCTGTCTCCCTAAGGGCCACTGCTATGTGGTATAGTAGGTGGGCTCTGTCTCCAATCTCTCCCGAAGCAGAACAGTGAGAAAAATAAGTGTCTTGGGATCATGTAGCCCCTACAATGCTCAGGTCTTTCTAAGTTTGAAGAGGAAGCAAACACCCAGTGAGTATATGTTTTTTGAAGCTTCCCCTCCCCCCACGTTTCACTGAGCTTCCTGCGCTGTTAGCAACTTAAAATTCTGCACGATTTCCTGAGATTCGATTGTTTTGGGAAGACATATTCCTAAAAGAGAACTATTGCTTGAGTGAAAAATTTAGAGGAGCAAAGTAAGAAGACAAGCTTTTCAGAGCAACTGCCACCATATTTTTCAGCTCTGCAATCCAGAAACACGAGATTGTCATATAAGAGACATAAGTAAGGGGTTTTCTCTGGAAACCAATAACAATAACAACAAAAATCCCTTAAACTGCAAAAAATTAAATAGATTATAATTAAGGAAACATTTTAAACAAAATCCAGCTGTTAATCTAACTGCTGATGTTTTTATTCTTTTTCTAATAGCTTTGGATTGAGAAGCCTCAAAGAGAAGGCCTCAGAGGAGAATTAAACTTACTCATGGTATCATTTTCACCTATATTCTCCTGAGCAGAGGTGGACCCTGGCTGGCTCACGTAATTATCATGTAATAGTTAAAGGAGCAAATGAGGTTCTGTTTAAATAGACATTTCTGACTTAGCTACTGTTATCCTGGAACATTACATAAGCTCAAGTGTGTATTGCCAGAATTGATTGATTAGAAAACACTAGGATGAAATTTAATGCCATTTATTTTAGAATACATTTAGGTGAGGGATGCCTGGGTGACTCAGTCAGTTAAGCTTCTGACTCTTGATCTCAGCTCAGGTCTTGATCTCAGGGTCATGAGTTCAAGCCCTGCGTTGGGCTCTATGCTGGGCGTGAAGCCTACTTAAAAAATACATAAATAAATTTAGGTGAAATTTATTTTTAAGTTACACAAACAATATGAGGTCATTTTAGGAAAATTAGAAAATTTAGATATGGAATATGAAGGCATATGAGTATATAAAAACAAGTTTACAAATGACTGATTCCCATTCTTGACCCCAAAATTGCTCTCAAAAGAAAGACTAAAGAAATAAAATTTGGGGGATAAAATAAGACAAGCTTTGAATTTAGAAAAATGCCAACTACCTTGTACTAACGTCATGGGATTCCTGCTGCCTGTATTATGGTTTTGGACCCAGTGAAGGGAGACATGAAATTATGTTGTCTCCTTCTCTTCTGAGAGAACAGTGCAGCATTTGGGGAGCAAGAAAAGGACATTCTGGCGGTGGGGTGTGGACAACACTGTAAAGACCAGGTCTGATGGCACCAGTGGGTCAGGAGTGCCAGTCACGTTGTGGTCTCACCTCCCTGCGGCAGATCATGGAGAAGGTAAGAGTCTATAAATGATGCTGATGGCAAGGAAGCAAGTGGTTCTACTATTTTCCTGTTATCTGGTGGCTTCTTCAAAGGACGCAGACTCCTTACTACTCAGGGATGTCCCCAGTCTTCGGGGGCTGAGTTCTTAAGATAGAAAAGTAGACCAGAGAAGAAACAGTCACATTTACTTGGGGTTTATTTTCATATAAATATATATATAACTTGGGGTTTTATTTCTCTTTGGGCCAAGAGTAGTGAAGGAAAGAGAAGGAAGAAGGCTATGAATACCCTCCCCAAACAGAAAGTTGAAAACTCACTACAGGGTTTTTTTTTTCTTTTTTTTTTTTAATCATTAAAGTCTTTGGAAATATGGTGGGTTAACACCATTGCAGAGAAACAAAATGAAGTCACAGCCTGGGCAATCATTGCATACTCTTGGAGGCTATTTTGTCACCAGGAACGTGGTTACAAGAAACCAAACAAATGAAAAACAAACAATAACATCAACACCTGAAACTATTGTATGCCAACTATACTACAATAACAAACAAACAAATCATAACATCAAGAAGAGAAATAGAGTTGCCAGGAGCTTTTCCTGTGCTGGTTTTGCCCATGACACCCACATGCCTCCTGTACACTTCAGCTGGTCCATGGGTAACAGCATAAATCTGTTTTTCTAAACAAAAGAAAGGTGGTGTTGCTATGTTCATAGCAGATACAAAATATATATATTTTAAAGTTTATTTATTTTGAGAGACACAGAGACAGTGTGGGGGTGGGGGCAGGGGGCGGAGGGTCAGAGAGAGAGGGAGACAGAGAATCCCAAACAGGCTCCACACTGTCAGCGGGATGGAGCCTAGAGCTTCCCATGAAAATTCAAGTTGGCCATCATCTTGACTTCAGCCTTGTGATAACCGTAGCAGAAAACCCCGTCCAACCATGCTAGACTTTCAGCACAGAGCTCTGAGCTAATGCACGGGTGTTACGTAAGCAGCTAGGTTTGTGGTACTGTGTTACAGAGTGATAGGGAACTCATACACATGGGTGTTTACATTGTTGTAGTTGTACCTTTTACACACGCTATAAATATTGTTTACTCTGATTTCATTATTCGATACGATTTTTTTTCCTGGGTTGTAGAATATTTTTTGAAATTTATTTTTCACTGAGATGTAATTGACTGACAGACAACATTGTGTAAGCCGAAGGTGTAAGATGTGTTGACTGGATACATTTATATATTGAAGAGAAAGTCAGCAATGAGTTCTCTTGACTTCAGTGTGCCTTCTAGACAATGCAGATGTGAGGAGTGGGGGGCAGGGGTGGTGGGTAAAAATAAAGACACGCAATATCTTGCAACAATGGCAATATGTCTTAAAGATAAATCGTGGGTTCTGGGCCCTTTTTTATGACAAGTCTTTTAGTAGACTGCATAAAGTTACCAAGCAAAGATTACAACACTGGGCCAAGAATGCAGACTGCTATTTATGGAGGCCCAGAATTTGGGAAATGATTCAGACCTGTTTATTCTATGTAATGATGTTATTGTTGCACTAAATGTAGGGGTTGTAAAGCGATTCTGTATGTTAGTTTAAATGTGTAAATATTTCTGTTATGGCATCCTTATGTACACTGACCAGGAATATTTTATTTTATGGTGTGCTTGAATTAAATCCATTACAATCGAAGAAGGCATTTCAACTTGGAGTGAAGCTGGCATGGCTGCTAGGATCCTGGACCCAGCAGGCATGAAGTTTGTACTTCGTACAAGGAAAGAAGGGCATAAAACCGTGGAGCCTTAAGAAGGCAACTCTATTGATTCTAAAAAGAAAAACACTTTAACAGGTTTTAACAGATGTGAGAAGAATGGCACCAAAGGAATGAAACGTAACATGAATAATCAGCCACAAGATGGCATTTGAATACTGATGTATTTAAAGTTCCGGGCAGTATCTGGACTTAAACGCATGCCCATCTCAATTTCTTCCCTTCCCTGCGTACTTTCTCGCATACCACCCTGTGATAAGACCATCAAGTTTATGTTCTCTGTAGCCTAACACTCATAAAATATCTTATTTTTTCAGCTTTTTTTTTTTCTCTAATGATTTTAAATCTCTAATCTCTTAATTTTATGTGTCAATCTGACTGAGCCATGAGGTGCCTGGGTATTTGGTCAGACATGATTGGGGGTGTCTCTGTGAGGATATTTTTGGATGAGATTAACATTTAAATTGGTAGACTGAGTAAAGAAGATTGTTCTGTATAATGTGGGTGGGCCCAGTCCAATCAGTTGAAGGCCTGAATAAGGTTGAACCTTCCCCAACCTTCTTCCTGACAGCCTTCAAACTGGAACATTGGCTCTTCCTGGTTCTATGGTAGCCTACCAGTCTTCAGACTCAAGCTAGGACATTGGCTTTGCGGAGTTTGGACTTGCTATCTTCCATAATTACGTGAGTCAATTACTTATAATGTCTATCTATCTAATCTAATCTATCTATCTATCTATCTATCTGTCATCTATCTATCCTACTGGTTCCATTTCTCTGGAGAATCCTGACTACTATACCTCTTAATTTGTTGTTGACAAACTCCCCACTATTATAAAAGTTCCATAAAGGCAAGGACTTTGTCTCGTTTGCTATTATATCCCCAGTGGCCAGACTGACACTCAAAAATCATGCAAATAATATTTTCTGAATTAAAGTATCTTGCTGGGGATGCTGTGATGCACTTAGATGTTACAAGGCAGCACCGAAGGGAACAAATATGTCAGCCTGGGAAAACAGCGACTACCCGGGTGAATCGTGGAATGCCTCATGTTGTTGTGAAAAGTAAAACGGAAGAGGTTTTTTTTAAGAAAGTCAAAACATATTATTACTAGAAGGAGAAGTTTATATAAATTCTGCTAAAAGGCAGGGATAATTTACTTGTGAGTTTTACATATTGTTTGTAGATATTTGGAAATTATATGTTGATAGCACGGGAATCTGTAATCACACGGCTCTGCTGCCCTTGACCATGTCATTCAGCTGAAAGTAAACTACAAAGAAATCAGTGTCAGTCATGCTTACAGATCTCAGGGGCCTCTATTAGGAAGAGATGCACGGTATGGAGACAAATCCTGATGGCTGGGGGGGGGAGGGGGGCGGGGGTGGGGCGACTACTAATGTGAGCAGAGGGGCTCTTGCGTCATGTTTGTGACCTGCAGATTCTATTACGAATCACCATGTCTCACTGCCTCGTGTTGCTAGGATAAAGCAGGTGGTCCTCCATTGTGAGCAGTCTTAAAAGTTAAAAAAAAACATCAGGTGAGAAATAGATCCCGCACTTATTTAGTGGGCTGAACAGAATCAGGGTACAATCAGGAGATGCGCTATTTTTCTCTCCCTGGTGCCTTTAGACAAGCTCTTTCTGGTGTCCCTTTCCCTGTTCGCTGCTGGCAACAGGCAGATGGACTTTCGGCGGCGAGAACTGTCACATTTTCAGATGTTTCAGGTCCAGCGCAGTAGGTAACACAAGACTGCAGCCTCGGCTCCAATTCCAGCTTCTCCTCTCCTTCCCCTTCCCCTGGAAGGTGTGGTTTAGGAACCTGCCACGGGGTCAAGATAGTTTGCAATCCCTGTGGGACCTTCCTGGGTGTAATCTGAAACTGGCCCCAGTACACGCAAGGCAGGGAAGGCAGGGAGGGACCGGAGACAGAGGGAAGCCACTCCATGTTAATAAGCAAGGGAACTTAGGAGGCTTGTCTTGGGCGGCCGCAGGAGGAGGAGATCTCCACTCTGCCTGCCAGCATCTTAAGTTCATGTAGAGCCCGTAACTGGGTTCGCTCAGGTATCCAGTTCAGACAGCCTCAACATCACGTTTCTGTCTCATCACTGTATCCTTGGAGCAGCTCTGGGAACATTCCAAGGGGACGGGAGGAGCTGGGGAACCTCTGGTTACCTGGGTCCAGATCCAGCCACTGGCATCACATCTTTTTTTGGGAGGGGGCGTATTACAGAACATTTTATTCTTTTTTTAAACTTATTGAGATATGATTGACATACGATTATTACATTAGTTTTAGGTGTACAACATAGTGATTTTTTTAAAAGTTTATTTTGAGAGAAAGAGAGCGTGTGGGGTAGGGGCAGAAAGAGAGGGGGAGAGAGAATCCCAAGCAGGCTCTGCGTTGCCAGCGAAGAGCCTGACCCGGGCTCGAACCCATGAGATCGTGACCTGAGCCGAACCAAATCAAGAGTCCAACACTTAACCAATGGAGACACCTAGGCACCACTACAACATAGTGATTTGACATCTGTATACACTGTAAAGCGGTCATAGCAATGTTTGTCACATAACAAAGTTAATACAATGTTACCGACTATATTCCCCAGGGTGTATGTACCTCGTCTTGATGACGTCCTCCAACAGTTCTATGCTTTCATTAATGCTCCACCTTGATCTCCCGCTTCTCTTCCATTAACCAATGTTTTCCTAGGTGGAGGTAGGACAAGGAATGGGAAGAAGGGAAGAGAGGAAAGGGACAGAGTTCTCTTCACATGGATGGTGCTGTTTGTAGTAACACTGTTCTGCAGTGTCACATTGGCCTCTGTCCTGTGGACCTCCAAACGCTGGCTCTTTTGGAGGCATATTAGTGGATCCTTCAGAGAAGCCCAGTGTGGACCTCTGCCCCACAATTTCCCGACCCCTCCCACCTTCGCCCTACTTCCTGCTGGCCTGCCATGACAGCTCCCCACCTCTTTCGTCAAGGTCTCTTCATCCTGATTGGGAGCCCCTTTGGTGGTGGGGGTGGTGGGGGGAGGGGTGGGTCCTTTGAAGCTCGCTGGTGACCGGCTGCCTGTCACGGCATCCCTTGGCCCACGGAACTTGTACTTATTTGCCTCCTGGTCCCCAAATGGTGCAAGTGCAGACGGCTGGACTGCTGCCCCCTGCAGCCTCCAGCCTCTAGTGCCACGTAGGCTGTCCAGAACACCTCCTGCCTTCAGAAACTTCCAGCTGGGAAACAGATGCTCCGATCTAGTCTCTGTGCAGCCCCCTTCACCTGATTTGGTGACACCACTGACCACCAAGCCTAGCAGGGCTGCACTTGGAAGATGGACCCTAAGACGGGGCTCCACCCCCACCCACTTTCCCCTTTGACTAAGCACCAACCATGCCCTACTGAGCTTAGGCTCTGGGCCTCTCACTACCTCATTTGCTTCTAGGCCTGGGGAGATGCCCTAGCAATGGGTTTGCATGATCATCTGATTTTCAAGTAATAGATTTTAATATATTTTTATTTAAAAAATTGTTTTTTAATGTTTATTTATTTTTGAGAGAGACAGAGAGAGAGAGAGAAAGTGTGAGCAGGAAAGGTAGAGAGAGGGAGGCACAGAATCCAAAACAGTCTCCAGGTTTGGAGCTGTCAGCAAAGAGCCCGACATGGGGCTCGAACTCACCAATCATGAGATCATGACCTGAGCTAAAGTTGTTCGCTTAACCGACTCAGCCATCCAGATGCCTCCATTTTTTTGGTTATTAAAAGGAGCCCTCAAATTGTATAGATTTAAGCACCACGAAACGTGGTTACCCCATCTCCTGAGGGCAACTGCTCTGACTCAGAGTGAACTGTCCTCTCTGATGATTCAAGGAAGACCAAAGGTCTTCCCCCATGACCCCCGCCCCCGCCCCCAGTTTGTCTTATTTTATTATTAAGAAACTGGCTTTCAGGGCTCCAAGTGATTGGGACATGTATTAGGTTAAAATCTGGGGAAGAGTGTTTTGCCCTCATCACTCTAGATTACTCCACAGCCGACTGGAACACACATATCTGTCAATCCACCTAGTCTATCAATGCAGGTACTTTAACAAATGAAATGGGAGTATACACACAATTCTGCCAATTTTTTAACATGTTACAGACTCTTCCTTGTCTCGTTGTATAAATCCATCTCGTTCTACTTATCATAAGAATGTATGAAATTATCAGTCCCTACTAGTTGACATTTAGATTATTCTAATTTTTGTATATTACAAGCAGGCTTCTTTTATGTAATTCTACCGTAGGTCGTACAAATTTATGCTCATTGAGACTGTATGACGATAGCTATTTTCTTGCACCCTTGATAATACTAGGTGCTGGAAATCTTTTTAGTTTTTTGCCAAATATATAGGCTCCTTCCTTTAGTTTGAAAAAATATAAATGAAATTGAGCATTTTTACCTATGTGCATTCACCTTATTTTTTATTTCTTCTATAGCAAATTTATACTTTATATTCTCCTGTCTTTTAGTTCTGACTCTGGATACCCATTAGGTCATTGTTAATACAAACTGCATAGGATGTTTACAGCTCAAGTCTTTCAGAGTCTATCATGTAGCATTACCTCGTGACAGGTTACTGCACTTAGAATGATGTCATCCATTGACAAGGAACACTTTTCCTATAGGTGAGCAATTTCACAATATCTGTCGGGGCTGAGATTATCTAGTGCAATCAGTATGTGGCCAGTGGGCCTGACCCAGACAGCAGATGTCCAGGCTGCAATGAGGGGAAGGGTTCAAGACTAAGTTTGTTGCTGCATGACCTTGATTCTTACTGGAACCAGAGTCTTCAGGAAAGACTGGGGTGGGATTAGACCTCTTCATGCGTTGGTGATTGGAACAGCGTTTATTGCTTTTGAACTGCAAGGAAGTTGAGTTCTGCCTACTTAACAGAACACTAGGAAGGCTCTAGGTTAAGGTGGCTGCCACACCTAGCTAGCCGGTCTCAGATCGGTTGGCTCCAAATGTCATTTTCCACTCAGGGCCAAGGAAGGAAGTGTGCAGGGGCCAATCCTGAATCTAAGTGGCTGCCCTCAGGCTGAAGAGTCACCCCCATCATGTTAGTTCCAGAGTAGGATTGCCAGACTGGGTGAATACAAATAGAGGGTGCCCAACTGAATTTGAATTTCAGATAAACAAAACTAGTACTGAAGTATATTCTGTGCAATATTTGGGATATACTAAAAAGTACTTGTTGTTCACCGGCAGTTCATATTTCACTGAGTATGCTTAGTCTTATCTGCCTACCCTTTACTAGATTGAGGAGTTACAAACGTCTTTCACACAGCTTTAGGTGCTCATGATCCAAATGGTACAGCGTATTGTATTAAGGAGCAGCCCGTGGTAGAAGAATCATTTTCACAAGGACTCTAGGAGCCCAAACGTCATAATTATCAAGAGCAGGTTTGATCTTCCAGCTGAAACACACTTGGGGAATGAAAGAGAATGCGTCCCTGGAAGTTAAATTTCACAGATTCAGTAGAGAAGCCAGTGTAGCACAGCACTGAAAACGCCTGTTCGCAAAAGAAAGCTACGTATGTCCCTGGTCAGAGCCACACTCCCCATCACATCGGGTTGCCAGAAGCACAAGACCCAAAGGAAAACTGAGCAATTTAGATGATTGAATAAGGTGGATGGGAAACGAAATGTTCTCAAATACAAACTTCATGCCTGGAACTGTATCACTGCAGAAATATTAGTAAGAATATACCATTTTCAAGAAGGCCCCTTCCTGAAGGGGATACAGTTCATACAGGTAGCTTTCTCCCCTGTGTATTAACGCACAGTGCCAAATTCAACCTCTTGGTGGAAGATTTCTTCCAATGGAGTTTAAATTCCCAGGTTGTGGGCTCTGGACAACTGATGGGGACGAACGTATCCTGGTGAATTTAATCAAGATTTTCTCCATTCTCTCCTGCTGACACCAATGAGTTTGTGCTTTGCCCTTTGGCAACTGTAAGCACTACGTTCTGAGAACATAATTTTATCTGGGATAATTGCAGATAGGGTCTGCAAATTGACTTGCTTCCTAAATTTGGTAGCGGTAAAGCCAATGGTACAATATTCTCACCTTTCTTTGAACACGTTGGACTTTTTTTTAAAGGCAGCACGTAAAAAAGGCAGCCTTTTTTAAAGGCTAGTCCAACTTCTCTGGTCCAGAATGAATTGCACCTTTCCAGAGATCAGTCTAGTCTACCACTGCTGAATAACACTCCACCCAAGCATCGAAGGACGTCTAGAGATACCGAGCAAAATCAGACATTATAGGCGAGGAGGAATATTAAACCTAGATTTCTTTGGATTTTTACCTCACCAGGGCAAAAACTTTTGGATATTATATCTTTTGGACTGTAGCTTAAGAATTGTGGATTTTGATCTCTTGAGGATATAATCTTCAAATTTTAATTTCCCAGGAGGAAATTCATAATGGGAGAGCGTTTACATTCAAATGTGAGGCAACTTTATGTTATTGGAATTTTAAAAATTAATTTAAGTAATAAAGGATTTAATATAAACAGTTATCAGGTTATCTCAATATGAAGAACCTCTCACAATATGTCTGAATGTAACTGGGTTGGAAAATAGAATAGGGAGTGTTTAGCCTTGATTACAGATTGGCCCAAAGAAAGAAATTAATGTACTTACACCATTCCAGACCATATTAAAGAACACAAAGCCTGCTAGTTAATTTTAGGAAGCTAGCATAATTTTCATATCCAAATCTGAATAAAGATAGCAGATAAAGATATACAGTAGTCCTTCTTTATCCAAGGGACCCTACTTTATAAAGGGGACCCTCCTGTATTCCAAAACCCCCAGTGGATGCCTGAAATTGTGGATAGTACCTAACTTTATAGATACTGTGTTTTTTCCTATAGGTACATAACTGTGATAAAGTTTAATTTATAAATTAGGAACAGTCAGAGAGTAACAACAATAACTAAAAAGAAAAGAGAGCGATTATAACAATGTTCTGTAATAAAAGTTATGTGAATGTGGTCTCTCTCTCCCAAAATATCTTAATTCCACTGTCCTTACCCTTCCATTTGTGATGACGTGAAGTGATAAGCTATCTACATGATGTGGTAAAGTGAGGTGAATAATGTGGGCGTTGTGACATGGTGTTAAGCTGCTATCAATCTGACGACATGTCAGAAGGAAGGTCATCTGCTTCTGGACCACGGTTGACAACAGGCAAATAAAACTGTGGAAAGTGAAACCATGATGAGGGGGACTATTGTACAGCTGATTCTGGTTATTTGTGGTAGTTTCATCCCATAAAGCTGCCACAAACACCAAATATTGACCCATTGCTCCTAGGGGAAATACACGGGTAGGTTCCTGCAAGCCTCTGGTCATTCCATTCTCATCAAGCACTCAGTGCATAACCTTGTTTTATGTGTGTTTCTGTTTAGAGACACCTTGTTTACTATATGTTGTTATTTATTAACATTGAACTCATGGCCGACTTTTGCCTGTAAGTCATGCTTGCTTGACTATAAGTCAATACACCTATTTTCTCCTGAAGACATATCACAGTCTTTTTACACCCAGGCATACTGGACAATACTTCAACACTATGCTTATGGATCATTTTAAGCATAGCGATTACCAATAAAAAACACAAAAATGTAAAAAACATAGTACTAAATATACTATGAGCAGGACACTTATTTACAGTCTGAAAACTAAAACAAAAAGGCAGAGAATTGCCTTGCTCAACTTCAGCTGGGGGTGACTATGTTTCTGGATGGGAAGACTTAATCATATAGATGTAATCAGAATTCCATTGGGTAGTATTTTTTTAAGATAATTTTTAAAAATGTTTTTAAATGTTTAATTTTGAGAGAGAGAGAGAGACAGCACAAGCAGAGGAGGGGCAGAGAGAGAGGGAGACACAGAATCTGAAGCAGGCTCCAGGCTCTGAGCTGTCGGCACAGAGTCCAACATGGGGCTCAAACCCACGAACCCCAAGATAATGACCTGAGCCGAAGGCGGATGCTTATCTGACCTATCTGAGCCACCCAGGTGCCCCACAAAAATGCATTTAAAATGGATGAGTTAAAGTTCTTGGTCTTTTCAACTGTAGATATTTTTAAAGACAATTTAAGATGTGGGTTTTGTAACCCCGGGTGACATGAGACTTCAGGAAACTTGAATTTATAAAAAGTTAACTACCTAAAAATTAAAAATCTCCGTGTGTCACGGGACAAGATTAAGAGCAAAGCTAAAAGACAAACAAGTCTGGGAAAAAACATTAACAGATGCCAAAGACAAAGTGTTAATGTAATTCAGCTTCTACAAATTCATGACAAAGGGTGTGAAGAGGCACACTCTCAGGAGAGAAAAGACGCAGGAAGTGACCAGTGAACATATACAGATATGCTCAACCTGAAACACAGAGGTGCAAATAGGAATAACAATAAGATGATTTTATGCCCATAGAGTGGGGGTAGTGGGAGAAACTTGTGCTCCCAAGGAGTGTGGGAAAACAGGCACTTGTATCTACTTCTTGTTAGTGTAATTTTTGTACTAAGTATTAAGCACTAACACTTGTTAGTATCATTTTTGAAAATAAGATGGCAATATTTATTAAATGTCCAATATCCATGCCTGTAAATACTCTTAAACCACCAACAGTATGTGTAGGAATCCATCCTCCAGAAATCAAAACACCATTTTAAAATATATTCACATATATTTATCGATAGCAACTTTGTTTACAACAGAAAAATAAAAAGGAGACATTCTGAGTTTTTACTAATAATGAGTGTAGCCATATCATGGAATAGTCTGCACCTCTGAAAAAGAATGTCATAGACTTTTTCTTTTAGTGTGTGGCTTCTTCCCAAGACTATACCTCTTTTTATTTGAGGGAGAGAGAGAAAGAGAGAGAGAGAGAGAGAGAGAGAGAGAGAATCTTAAGCAGGCTTCATGCTCAGTGTAGAGCCCAACCCAGGGCTTGATACCATGACCCTGGGATCATGACCAGAGCTGAAATCAAGAGTCAGATGCTCAACCAAATGAGCCACCCAGGTGCCCTCCCACGACTATATCTTTAAGACCCTGTGAGATCTTGTTCTAAAGTTCTCTAGAAATTCTCTAGGCTTTGCAGTGCTGGCTGAGCTTCAGGTCAGATAGTGTTACGGAAAAATTGTGTTTGTGATCTTGCATTTAGTAGCAAAACAGGTGTCCCTCTCTGGGGCCACCCACACGATCCTGCTTATGTGCTTAACAGGTTCACAGCTTTCTCCCTTCTCCCCCCCCGAGACGCAGAGGAAATAGCATCATCCTTCTACCAAACCGTTTTGGGTTTCACGGGCCCGATGTGCATTGCCCCAGACCCTTAGAAATATGACCCCTTGGGTGGAACCACATTAAAAAGTTTTTTTTTTTAAACGATTTCAGAAAACTCTGGAGAAAGGGGTAGGTGGGGATAAAAAACACAATATGGGTTTCTCAGTAACATCTTGAACTTATAACTCTGTGAAATATTGTCTTTGAGCTATTAATGAAACCCACATTGCACCAGTGGCCTTGATGTTGCACACGGAGGGGGTGGACCATTGCATTTACTGTCCCTTTGGCCTTGTGCTCCTCATTATGTTCTTGTTCCTTTTTGTACTTGATGATAACTTCTGGAGTATCCGTAGCTTATGTGACGTTTCTCTTGGGAAGAACTGGTTTAGAAATTCCAATAATGTTGACTGTATGTTCTGTGCCTGACATTGCCACCTGTGTAGCTTGAATTACTTTTGGGGGCCCCTGACTCTGGCCTGCTCTCCTCAGTTTGGGTTTCTGAGAATTCCCCCCAGAGTCTAAACCTTTAAAATCAGCCCAGTGGAACAGCAGTCCTACAAATTAGTAGAGGTCCACAGGCCCTGAAGGAAATTGGAAATCATAGAAATTACATTATTTCTAGGCTGGAAGAAACTTTAGAGAGGTGTACGTGTGCGCGCGCGCGCGCGTGTGTGTGTGTGTTTAAATCCGCCCCCACATACAAACTGAAAGGAAATATGAATTCAGGAAAGGAAGGCTTATTTAAGCTTCAGATAGTTGCTCTAGACCTAGGTGTCTCTCAGCCAGTGCTTCTTGGAGGGTGGTCTATGGGCAAGTGACTCCAAATCACCCAGCAGTTTGTTAAAAATGAAGATTTCACAGAGATTCCAATTCAATAGGTCTGGACTGGGACAAAGAAATCTGGATTTTAAAGTCTTCCCGGCGATTCGTACATTTTCTATAGTATAAGAACCAGTGTGCTAGGCTAATCTACCTACCTGGAAACACTCCCTCTCTCTGTTGATAAGTCTGGCTGGTGGGTGCGTCCAAAATGGTTAGGCAGCTAAGGTTCAGAAATCGAGCTCATAAGCCGCTCAAGACAAGCTCACTGAAAAACAGAGTTGTGCTTCTTGGTCATTGAAAGGATGATGACTTCTAATACTGCTCATATAAATTATAAAATTATGTTATAATTATAAATATAATACTGCTCATACAAATTATAAACTTATATTCTAAATTATGACATTATAACTTCTAGCACAGCTGATCAAGGCTGACACTTTGTCTCGTTTCTGTGCTGACATAAGCAAATCAGTGATTCTGGCCACCTGGAGAGTTAGCAGTCCTCCTCCGGCTGAGGCGATTTCATCCTTCATACTTATGTGCTTCCTTCTGCCTGTAGAAGGTGCAAGACGTTGGCACCCGGCAAAGGTGGGAAAGAACAGGCAAGAATGGCTGATGTTCTTTGGGCAGAGCAGTAGACCTTATCTTCTGAATCCAATGCAAAGCTGTGCACCTCCTTCACAGAAACACGTGCACAAGCTTTTGCATAAACTTCTGAAAATACATGGACTCCCTGAACTCAAATTTAAGAGCACCCATAGAGAGAGAGAAAATTATTTCTACTTTGACTCCAAGAACTCACCACAGATGTATTCTAGGGGATCTGGAATTTAAATATCTGATTTTTCAGGGTGCCTGCATGGCTCAGTTGGTTGAGTGTCTGACTTCGGCTCAAGTCATGATGTCATGGTTCATGGGTTTGAGCTCCGTGTCTGACCCTGTGCTGACAGCTCGGAGCCTGGAGCCTGCTTCCGATTCTGTGTCTCCCTCTCGCTCTGCCCCTCCCCCGCTCATGCTCTCTCTGTGTCTTTCAAAAATAAACATTGAAAAAAAATTTTTTTAAATATCTGATTTTTCAAGAAAAATAGTGGAAAGCAGCAAATTTTGTAATATGCTGATACTTGTTGAAACTGGGTGATGGTTGTAGCGGGACTCATTAATACACTTTCTTTTGGGGATGAACATTTCTGCGGTAAAAATGGGAAAAACGTGAATATCGAATTTTCTTCTGTTCATTTAAATTTGGTGTCCCAGTTATCAGGGGGATCTGGAATGCCAGCTGAGGACCAATGAAGTCACACTGATAAAAAAACAATTCCCCGGGGGGTGGGAGGGAGGTGAGGGTGGGAACGGGCATTGAGGAGGGTACCTGCTGGGAGGAGCACTGGGTGTTGTATGGAAACCAATCTGACGATAAATTTCATATTAAAAAAAAACAATTCCCAAATTTTGCAACTGTGAAAAATCCTGTAGTACACACTATAGGCTGTCCGGCTTCGCGTGTAATTTATCATCTGTTCTACTTTCCACGGGGACTCATAACAGTCAGCTCTTGCCACAAACTGCTACATAACCCACCACCCCAGGACGTGGTGGCCTAAAAACAATAAACTTTTATTTGGGATCACACGTCTGCTGGTCAGCTGGGGCGGACTGGCTCTAAACTGCAGGCAGACTGGGGCAGCTCTGATGGTTTCAGCAGTTCAAGCATGATCTAGGTGCTTCTCATTTTCCTGGAAGTGTTGAGCTCCCCAGAGCATGTTCTTCTCGTGATAGAAGCTCGAAAGGGTGCGACTCTGCTCACGTCACGTTGCTAATATCCTGTTGGACAGAGCGAGTTACCTAGAAAAGCCCACAGTCGAGGGGAGGAGAAGAACATTGCACCAGGAGGAGGAATTACAAAGTCACACGGCAAAGGGACTGGATATGGACTGGTCAATAATCTCTTTACCATAGGGCTAGTCCATTGGTTTTTCTACATCCCACAGAAAGAAAGGTTACTTCCCCTGGGCATCTCAAGTAACCCAGGCCTCTGTTATAGGCGGCTGTCCCTGCAGAGGGGCCCATGGGAAGCTATCTCCCCAATCCAAATTTCCCTTGGCTTTGGCAGAACTGTGTCCAACCCTGGTTCTCGAATCTCCTAAAATTATTATGTCAGTGACTAGATGGTTATACTATATAAAATCCCAAAGGGTGTCAAATTGAATCCAGACATCTAAGGGATAAATAAGCATACTCATAGGAAGGATATATATATATACATATATCTATGTATATGTATATATATATATGTGTGTGTGTGTATATGTATATGTGTGTGTATATATATGTATATATATATACATGTATATATGTATATATATATGTATATATACATATATACACACACATATATATACATATATATATACATATACATGTATATGTATGTACATATATATGTATATATATATACACACATATACATATATACACACATATATATATACATATACACACACACATCCTATCATATATATAATATATATGTATTATATATATATCCATCCTATCATATATATGTGTGTGTGTGTGTGTGTGTGTGTGTGTATAAAATCCCTTCAGGCCTTTCAGGAAGCTGTATGAAGTTGGAACGGACCAGCTTATATGTACCAAGAAGCTCGAAAGCTTACCTTTTGCTAACAGGCATTGTGAGACATCCACTCTCCTCTGGTAATGTTGCTTTTCTGTAAGGCCAGATAGGAAAAGTCCCCAAACTTTAAACCTGAAATAAAGGTGAATTCTTCTACAATCTGTTCCAGTTAATGACAAGATTTTTAGTCACCAGGAAGCTAAACCCTCCTCAGAGAAAAATAAATCCTCCTCAGAAAAAAAAAAAAAAAAGATTAAAAAAAGAGCAATTTTCCTTAGGGGCCTTGCTGTTCAAGGCTTCCAAACCTGATGAATTCTTATCTTAAAGACAGGACAAACATCTGGGCTAATGTGTGGAAACAGCTGGCATTCTCTTCTAAAGGGGAACATAAGGCTGGGTGTGTCCCATCTCTTTAGGGAAACGCTGTGGTAGGCTGATGATAAAAATGGTCCCAATTCTCCCGCTCCCCCACGATCCACACCCTTTGTAGTGTGACTTAGAAGAATTTCCTCCCACCAAGATGTGGATCCTCTTTCTCCACCTCTCCAATCTGGGCCAACCATGTGATTTTTTTTTGGCCAACAGAATGCTCCGGGAGAATACTGTATCATTTATGAATCTAAGCCTAATGCAGCTTTGAGTGCTTCTGCTCTCGGTCAGAAGAGTGCCCAGCGGCACATGAGTGAGCCAAGCCCACCTGCTGGAGGGGACAGAGCATAGGGAGCATAGGTGGCTCCTCCCTGTTGGCTCCCAGCTGCCCTGCCAGCTGACCCCAAGAGCCTGGCTGAAGTCAGCGGAGCCTGCCCGTCAGCAAAATCCACCCAGTGGACCCTTAGAACTCGGAGCAAAATGCTTATTATTTTATGCTGTTGTGGTTTCCTGTAATGACTAAGGGATATGGGAGGGGGCTGGGGGAGCTCCATAAGAAAAGAACCTGCAGAACAGAGGGGATCATCTGTGTTTCCTGGTCGGATTAGGTGACAGTGGGGACAAGCCTAAAAAGGAGGACATCAGCAGAAAGGAAATGAATTTGTTAATCATATCATGCCCTTGGACTGGTTATAATTATACATTGCTGGGATAGCAGATTATTTATTCCATGGTCTTTTACAAATTCTCTTATGTAAACAAAACATAACCAGGGGTGCCTGGGTGGCTCAGTCAGTTGAGCTTCTGACTCTTGATTTTGCTTTAGGTCATGATCTCATGAGGTCAAGCCCCCTGTCAGGCTCTGTGCTGACAGTGAGGAGCCTGCTTGGGATTCTCTCTCCCTCTCCCTCTCTCTACTTCTCCCTCCCCACTCTCTCTCTCAAAATAAATAAATAAACATTAAAAAAAAAGGAAATAAAACTCTAGCAGATGGGAGTTAGTCTGCTGGTTTCGGGAAGGCTGTGTGGGGGAGGCGTGGTGACATGGAGGAGGACTGGCTAAAACCTGAGCCCTAGAGTCCCTGTTCCATCTCCAACAGGTGGGCCCGAAGAGTCCAAGATGGCTGTTCCAACTGAATCTTGGTGCTTGGGAGACTCTTCTTGGATGCCACAACTGAGCATGATCGTGGAATGTTACAAGTACTTTGTGGGCCCCGGCCTCAGCTAAGGTAATGGGATTGGTCTTCTGAAATGGTGGAAAGTCCAACAAAAATATCAGGTATGTTCTTTTCCAAAGAAGAATTCCAAAGGCTAGTCAACTTCTCTAGCTCTTCTCGACGATGGAAGACACATGGGTCTGAAAACTGAGGTTGCAATGCTAGCGAGTCAGGCTTTTTCTGAGTGTCCACAGGGAAGAGGAAGGATGCTACTGGGCGAGCCCGCTGATATGCCCAGGGCTCCAGTCCCGCCAGACCAGCTGACCGCGTGCAAGTGCAGAACAGGGTCCCTGGCTCCTTTCTTCACATGCCACCTTCCATCCCCTCCTGGCCTTCAGGAGAAACCGGAAAAGCCTAACCCTGTGCCCTCCGCTCTCTACTCTCTGCTTGGGCTGCCTAACATTGTCTGGGAACAAGACATTTCTTATATTCTTAAGCTACTTCATGCTTTACATGTGTTTTAATACCTTAATTCCTTTTATCTTAAACATCAAAACAACTTGCTATGAAAGAAAGGTGTTTTCCTACTTTATAGACACGGGAAACTGAGACACAAAAGCTCAGTGGTGGCCCCAGGAGTCTGGTGACTAACCCCCCAGCCCTATTCCTGAATGACCAACAGACAGGCAGCTTGTACGTGCGACGTTGACTCAGATCATAAACTTCTTAACATTGCTCTCCCATCAAGAGATTGCGGCGATGACACCCTCTCAGAGCACCAGAATCCCCCCGGAGTGGCTCTTTTACTTTGCTAATTTGGGGCTTTCGGTTCGGATGCCTTAAAGTGGGTGACGGCACAAAGAGAGGGGAAGAGTTTATTTTCATGCTGCTGAGTCTAATGACGAGTAATCAGTTCCACAGGTACTGTTTTCATTGACTTTTTTTCCACATGGCGCTCTCAGGAAATTCCATTACTATTGATCCCCTCCAATTTTAATGCTATAATGATGTTGTTTGCATTCACGAGGGAAATGATTATGTACACTCTGAGGTGTGTGAACACATATGTACATATTTATGTACATATCTCTGTTGCCCTAGCAAAGTTCTCAAGACAGTTAAAATGGTTTGTGGATGTCTTTCCTAAACCCCCGCCAGATGTATCAAGCAGCAAACTGTAAGTCAGACTTTCCTTTTGTTTGTTTGTTGGTATTTGGTTTTACCGCGCCAAGCACTGTGGATTATACAAAAGAGATGGCCATAGAAGAGGTTTGTTCTTCTCTTTTCTACCCCGCCCCCCAACACCACCACAGAAAACCCCTTTTCAATGTAAGAGGTCAAAAGCTTCCTGTGTTATTCTTTGGATTTCTCCCTACACCATTCAAACTTTTGTCTGGGCCAGAAGAAGAGTCGAGGAGGCTCCCTCCTGACTGGCAGCCAGCTTTCAAAGTCTCCCCTTTCCAAGCAGAGAAATAAATGCAAGCTGACGCTTGGAGCGTGTGTTCGCCCGCTGCCTTTAGGTTTGTGCTCGCGCGAGCTTGTTTATTTTTGCTCCGTTGCAAAAAGATTTATGACCCCTAATTATGAATTCTGACACTCTTGCGCTACGTGGATGCACTTAGGTTGCTTTCCGCTTTCTGATGGCTTTGAAAAGCTTTCCTTTTCAATTCTAAACCCTCAAGGGCAACAAGGGTCCCTTTGGAAAGAGGGTCTGGCCAGTGCCCCTGCCTACAAAGGCTGCGTTTGCATGGCTCGGGCTTAATCAGGGCTCTGGGATCGATGGATGGGTAGGAACCTCGGCCGCTGCTTTATTTACTCTTTCTTGGCCCTTTTCTCTCCTAGAGAATTGAAGTGAATGTATAAAAAATGTGTTTCTCAACAAAAGCCGGCAAGCAGAGTGTCAGCCTGGAAATAACCTTTTCAAGACGTTTCAGAAAAACAACCACACTTCATTATTTGAAGGTTTTATTCGAAAAAGATAACAGTTGATGGCTGATTTGGCTGGGACGGTGGTGCTGGCGAGTGCCAAACTCGCTTTGCATCGATTTTGCAAAACAGCCAAACTGACATGAACTTCACGGTCAAGTCCTCCAAACTGACGTAGGATGGCGTGGGAGGACCCTTTGGTTTCTTCTGCTAATGCACAGCTCATGACATTTCTTCAGAACAAACAAGAAGAGAAGTCAATCTGATAGGTAGAGGAGTAGTTATGAAACTTGGAATCAGCCCAGACCCCAAGTGTCCTGCAGGAAGTACAGGAGTTCGCCTTGGAGAGAGGGGTTTCATGAAGAGCTTGAACACCGTCTGAAAATCCGGCCATATTCTGGAACCTGGATTCTTAGCTCTTCCTTTTCTGCCTCCCTTCCTGAGGCCCAGACTCCATCTACTATTTCTCTGGTGTGTGGACCTGACTCTTGGGGTGTGGGGTGGTGGTGGCAGTGATGGTGGTGATGGACCTAGAACCTCACCTCTCACAGTGGAGACTGGGCTCCCAAGGGGATGGGCGCAGTGAGTCAGGTCACCCAAGACCTCCTGAAGGGCTGGACTTTTTCCTGATTTTCCAGAAAATTGTGAGGGAAAAGCCAAATAACTTAGTTGATAAAATATTTTAAAGTTACCATTTCTAAACTTGAAAACAAACCAAGGTATATGATGGAATGGTAAATTTAATCGACATACCCCTTGACAGTCTTAGCCTCCAATGAAGAGGCTGCTTTCCCATGAGTCTCCCTCCCTCACCCCTCGGAATGAGAGTACTTTTGGGGTAACTTTGAGAAGAAATGGTCTATAACACTTACTATGGCTGCTCTCTCTACCCTGCTAGGTGAAGAGGGTTGAAATAAATTTCCTTGCTGAAGAAAATAACTAACTTTTGTTGGTAAATTCAGCCTTGCCAGAAGGGAGCATATCATGCAACCCCAATGAAAGAAGCCACCTTCTTCCTCCTCCTTCTCTCCTCACATTTTCTGTCCTAAGTTACTGTAAAGCCACACTGGGGATACTTTCAAATGGCTGGGCCCGTGTCATTAAGTCTGGGCTCCAGGTTTCCTCAAGAATTGCTCTGACCACCAGGATTTCTTTCTTCTTTCTTCTTCTTCTTTCTTCTTCTTCTTCTTCTTCTTCTTCTTCTATCTTCTTATTTTTTAATGTTTATTTATTTTTGAGAGAGAGAGAGCTCGATCAAGGAAGGGGCAAAGAGAGAGGGAGACATGGAATCCAAAGCAGGTTCCAGGCTCTGAGATGTCAGCACAGGGTCCGACACGGGGCTTGAACCCACGAACCATGAGATCATGACCTGAGCCCAAATTGGAGGCTTGACCGAATGAGTCACCCAGGTGCCCCTGACCACCAGGATTTCTGCCCAACTTGCTCCTAAGATCCCCCCATATGAAGCAGTCGCCACGAAGAGCTGTTTTGAAGACCCTCTACTAGCCACAGCAGGGAGCTTGCTGCTGTGATTTTTCCATCCGAGAACTAGGATGTCCCTTGTTTTCATTACACAGTTCCATAAAACTCTGTATGCCAGGGTCAGTGATTTTTTTCCAAGTGCCAGTGAAATCAAGCCAATGTCTTGCTCTCCAGTGATTTCCCATGAGCTCAGAACAAAACGCAAACTCCTCCTGCCTGTCTCCTCAGACCCTACCATGCTCCCCATCACGGTGGTTTTTTTTTCTCTTCCATGATGTGCCCAGCTTACTGTTATCTGAGGGAGCAGGCGCTGTGTGAAGTGTTGTATCACTGAGATCTTTGCATAACATGCCACTTTCTTTTTTTTTTATTCTTTTTTTTTTAATTTTTTTTTTCAACGTTTATTTATTTTTGGGACAGAGAGAGACAGAGCATGAACGGGGGAGAGGCAGAGAGAGAGGGAAGACACAGAATCAGAAACAGGCGCCATCAGCCCAGAGCCTGACGCGGGGCTCGAACTCACGGACCGCGAGATCGTGACCTGGCTGAAGTCGGACGCTTAACCGACTGCGCCACCCAGGCGCCCCCATGCCACTTTCTATCACTACTGTCTCTGCTCAAACATCACCCCTCTGAAGCCTCTCGGACAACTAACTCCATCAACTGGCCTCCCCCCCCCCGCCCCGCACCAGGTCTGCATTCAGAAACATAGCACCTTCCTTTCTTCACGGAATTTACCAGTATCTGAAGCTGTGTTTTATCCACTGAATTGGTTACTTCTACACTGGTTACTTCTATCCCTTCTCTGTCCCCAGCCCCCAGCCCTGAATTTCAGCACTGTGAGAACAGAGGAGCCTTTTTCTGCCCCCACACTACACGGTATCCCCAGTGCCTGGCACAGATCCTGTTACATAGAAGAAGCGCAGTGATCATTTGTTGAATGAATGAATGAATGAATGAATGAAAGTGTCAGACACTGTGCTGGTGGCTGTGGATCAACAGTGAGTGAGACCTGACCCCCCACCCCCATGTGGTTTGCAGGCCAGTGGAGGAGACAGGAAATTGAATGGTCACCCCACACGCTGTCCTGCGGTAAATGCTGTGAGGGAAAAATGTCGGGGTGGAGGACAGGCTTGAACGGGACACTGGTCTAATGGAGGGATCCAGGGGGCTTCCCTGGGGAAGTGATATAATCTGAAGCATGAGAAGATCTTTCCACTTGATCATTTGGTGCTAATTTGGTAATTAGCCTGGCTCTAAGAAGATAGAGTGGAAGGGAGTGAGTGGCTCCCCGGAGTAGCCTCTCCAAGCCCAGTGGACTTTAGTTCACAGGTCTTTTTACATCTGAATCCACCGACCCGTCCCTTGTCTTTTCTTCTTTCTCTTTCTCTCCTTTTTGTTTTTGAAAAGTATTAAACTCTCCTCATGAAAGACACTGATTTTTTTTTCAAACTGTATTTGCTTCCCCTTAACCCCCCCCCCCCCCCAGTTGTTTATGTTTCCAACACAGGTGCTTTAAAAATGTCTTTTCTTACCCATTTTGATCTTTTCTGCTTGTCAGTCACGGTCTCCTGCGTGTGTGATTGGAGTGGAGCTGTTCCACCTCCTTCCCAGGTCGGCTCAGCACCGCGCGTCCCTGTCACACACTAGCAGCCTCCGGAGCGCTGGAGCCACTGGCTTTTCAGAAGGATAACAAACTGGAACCCAGCCAGACTCTGCCAGGCACCTTTTTGTTTCTCCTTAAATTCTGTGTGCGCTTCAAAGGAAATGTCTTCTGCAGGTTTCCCCTTTTAGATCAGCTCCTGCAAATGGTGGTTGTTAGAGCTATCTGAAGCTCAGCCAAGTTTCTCTGCACCTTTCTACCTTCCCCCGGGGCAGGCAGACCAGGAGCCTAGAGATTTAGGAGACAACAGGTGTCAAAACAAACAAACAAACCAAAGGGCTGCAAGAGGTTTCACATGCTCAAACCTGGGAAAATGAGCCATCCCTTCTCCATTCTCTGGGCTACTGCCGGTGAATCTTCCTTTCAGCTGTCTCAACCTCAAAGTGAGGGAAGCACTGAGGTGACCCAGTCCTGCCCTCTGTGCATTGATGACCTACATGTGCAGGTCAAGGAAAGGACTTCACGTCCTCAGTCAGAGAGGTTTCAGTTATGGCCAGTAAGAAAATGCTACTTCCCCAGGCCAGTAGTTCAAGTTCCAGCTGTTAGAGTGATGCATGCGTTCCTGGTTAGCCCACTGCACCCTCCAGGTGGATGGAGGATGGAGCCCTGCAGCCTGCATCTGTGGAAGGTTCTGGGTGCCATGCACCAGATGGTCCCAGGCTCTCGGGACACTGAGTTCTCCGTGTGCCTCTTAAACACAAAGAAAAAATGTCCCTTTTAGGAGTTTTCTGGGGATGCATGCTGGGCGCTTACCCCTCCACAACAGCAATGGAAGGATGATGATTGTTTAAAGCTTTTGAACTTTGAACAATTAATTGAATGTAAAGTGGACGTTTACAATAATCTGAGAAACACACATTTTCAGGTAAAAGGGTCAGATCTTTGTAGGCAGCGATTATTACAAACAACAAAAAAAATCCCGCTTTATGGGTAAAGGTGTTTGGAAATCAAGGAGTGAAGATATGCTGGAATGAAAACTTTTCCTGAGATATTCTTGTGAAGAAAGATTGGTCTCGCCTTAGGTGGAAGTTGAGATGGAAAGAAAAACACATCCAGGGAAACAAAAAGCTTACAACAGGGTTTTGGAAATGAGGTCTTTTTAGACAGATGGATGTCGTTTTGGAATTGTTTTTTTGCAAATTGTTTTTTAACTCTCTGACCTGAAATCGTGCTTGGAATTTTGCAGAGTGAGGAATCCTTTGTGGTGTTGGTTTTATCACATCCTGTTAAGAATTTAGTATCTATTTTATCAAGAGATCTATTTGATCTAAGAAGATCAGAAGATTTTCTTTCTCTTCCAGTTTCTTCAGATTGAGAGAACAAGAATTCAGTCTAAACGAAAGAAAACTATGATGTTCATCCCTCAGGGGAGAGCGGCCTTCTTTAACGATGCTGGTGGCTTCTCCCGCTTGGGGAAAAGGGCGCATTAGGCCGCTTTGCTTTTCTGGAGGACCTACATGAGTATCTGTTTTTGCTAACCGATAGAAATCTGAAGAGGGTTTTCGCTTTTATGAAAAAAGATGAAAAGCCCAAATGACTTTCAGTGTTTGTTTGACGGTGAGCCATTACAGAGGCAGCAGCGGCCCCACCGATTTCCCTCCCCGGAACCTCTCTGTGCGTCTCAGCACCAAGCCACGTCTGCGAGCATGCGTGCTTTACCTCGATTTATTCGGTGTATCCGTTAGCAAGATGTGTCCTGAGGGATCAGGAAAACCTAAGAGAACTTATTTTTTGGGTCTTGGACAAAAACTCATCCATGTAAATTCCTGGTAATTGCTTCTTCACTCTACGCCATTTCAACTCATGAAGCATTTCCTAGGAACTCTCTGTCTTCATGGGGTGGGGGAAACCTGTGATCTCAAGAACCAGAGCACAGGTAAATAGGAGGAAGACGAAGAGGTTCTTGAAACCCCTGGTTCAAGATGAAGTTATATTCACAGCACTAGGAATAAGTCCTTCATTCTTTGCTTCAGAAAATTTCACAGGTATTTCTGAAGTTCAGTTCCCGTATTTAACGGATTTAAAAAAGTGTGCTGGAGTTCTCCCACATGCTAGATTCTTCCATACATGTTTCTTGTTAGATGGACCCAGTGTGTTTTAGCTTTTGCTTGTTAAAGTTATTTACATGGCCTAAGGTCAAATGGTGTTGTTTCACGTCTTGCTTGATGGAAACGTCACTGGACTCCATTGTTTTTATAGGAAAAGATCAGTTTCAATGAGGTGGTAGAGAACTTCACTTCTAATGTATCTGTTTAGCAATACATTCACCAGGCATTCAAATCTTCTGGAGAAGACATAAAACGATGAGGTCGGTATCTGGAGTTTCAGTGTGGTGGTTCCTGATCTGAGCGGGGCTGGTTCACACGTTGTCGTGCTCACATACCAGCAAGGGAGAAGGTCAAGCGTAACATTCTTTCCAACAGAGGCAATGGAGCGGTGGCTCTGCTTGCTCGAGAATTATGTAAGAAATTGAGATGTCTGGAGGTCATCGATGGTAACCGGAGGAGAAAATTGAACTGAACAGGCTGCTTCCACTTAGCGAGGCTCCTCTAGGAGATTATTTACAAGTCTCAGAGTCCAGCTCTGGTAGAGCTCAGTTTCACAGAGTCAGAGAAAAGCTGTAAAATAAGCTTGAATCAGCCCATCCAACATTTGAAAAGGGCAAGGGACGGGGGAGGGGGTAAAGGAACAAAGGGGGAGGGAAGAAAGAGGCCTCATTCCAAAATCCGCTTAATTTATTCCTTCCCTCTTGTCTTTGTCTCCTTGGCTCTCATCTCTTTCACCACCAAGTCTGCAAGTAGAGCAAAGGGGGGTGAATAGCCAAAATGGTAGCCATCTCTGCTGGTCTGGTAGCAAAGCCTCTGGACTTAGGCGGCCATTTTCCCTTGGATCATGGATGTCCAAAGTCACATTCTATTAGCTCAGCAGCACATGCAAAATAATAACCATAAACCCAGAAATGTGCTGTGGAATTTTCTCCAGCTCTCTTAACGAGCTTTGCAAAGCTCCTCTGTCAAGGAGAGTGGGGAATGTGTAATTTCAAACACATTTTTAATAGTTTCTCTTGGCTCTCTCCGAAGAAGAGGGAGGCATGCTGACGCGGCTGTAGGAGAGGCAGCAACTTTACAAGAGTAATGTTAAACAAATCACCCAGGTGCTAGTAGCACTTGGAAAGCGCGGGGAGCTGCCTGGGAAGCTGGGGCTCATCAGGCGGAGAACAGCCCTGGAATTTGATGTGTGGCTCTAGAAGTCAAACCATTACGGCATATGGCAGGTACAGATGAAGACAGGCACCTTCAAGCTCTCTGTCCAAATCCCTCTCAGGTGCTTCCACTTTCCAAAGTCCATTTTCTTTCCTCTTACCCCAAGCAAGATTTTGTAAAACAGAGGAAAGGGGTAGAAGGAGTGGAAAATGGGAGCAGGTGCCAGACCACCAAGGAGAATCAGCTAGGATGCCCAGAGCTCTTGGTCCTTGGCTCTAGCAGCAGATAACTTCATGGTGTAACTCAATGTCTTAGACACATTGCTGAGAATTGAGAACTCCTAGAGATGGGGTGAAGGAAGTGTTGGACTCTTGGGCTTCTCTTACTCGAGAGCCAACCCCCTGACCCCGCCACCAAAAATGTATCAGAAAGATGTGAAGAACTGACAAAAAACCATCATGCCGAGGATAAAAGCAGTCGTAGGAAGAATTCCACGACCTCCTGCCGGTCTCCATTTTCCCAGCAATATTTACACCTGACCATAGTTTCCTAACTGAAAACCAGAACTCGTGGTAAGATAGCAGGTCAGAATATTTGAAATCAAGATGATTTTGAAAAATCTGTGACTATGGTTATATGGTTATGTAAATTTCATTCAATGAAGCTACTGAAGTCATTATGCTTTTCAAATTTTAGGAAACGCTAACTTGAAAAAAACCTTTCCTATTTTTTATCCAATAATCGGTAATGGCAAAGTTACTTCCTCATGATCAATTTCAATGTGCGTCTGTTTTTAAGGGAGAGAGGGAATAGAGATTTATTGAATCAGGGGGCTAAAAAAGATGCTGGGGTCATCTATTCCAAGCCCCTCGTTTTATAGACTGGGGCTCAAGGAGATGAAAAAATCAGCGGCTGAGAAACCCAGGGCCCCTGTTCCCAACCTTGGTGTTATTTCTACCTCCTGCAGCCCATTGTGCATCTACTTTATCGGAGCCAGTTCTGCCTCAAGGGGTTGTGCTCCCGGCCATCCATCCTCCCCTGTTTCTGTCTGCAGTGGAAGACAGTGAGCTTTGTCCTTGACTCCCAGACCTTTAGCAGCATCGTGGCTCACGTGGGATTCCCAGGAAGGAAGAAGCTGAGTGGGGTCTGGCGTTCCGACAAGTAGGCTAATCGTGGTGAGTGGCTGGTAGGAGCTGCGAGGAAGACACGAGCACCGTTTTCCCCCCAGCCCTGAGTTTACCCTCCCTGTCTCTAGGTCATCCATTTCTTCCCTGACAAAAACATCTGGTTGTTTCCAAACTGAAATTTTTATGCATTTCAGCTCATGTAGGAATGTCGAAAAGCTGTTCTGAAAAACATAGCTCCTCCCTGTGCCAAACCAGTTGGGCTGGAATGAACAACTGTTGTTATAAATCTCTACTCTGCCTCTTCAACGGCCCCAGAAGGTACAAAATAGAATGTTTCATGAGACCGGCCAGACGGATTGAGTAAGACCTGCCCAGAGGAGCCCTGTGCCTAAAGAGTATGGAAATACCCCTTCCTCTCCACTCCTCTCCTCCGCCCTCTGACTCTCTCTTTCAGACAATTTCTGGTACCACTGGCAAGATGACAGCATGTCTCTGTGTTCACAACAAATTCTTTTGTGTCCTTAAGTGGAAAAAGATTTTATGACACGGCACAGCAACTGCTTGTTCTATGAGTGATTCACAAAGAAAACTCAGCGACCTAATGATGTGTGTCCTCGCCAAGACCCAGACAGGGAAAGGGAAAGAAAAAAAAAAAGTGGCCCAGAATCAAAAGGCTGAGAGGGACTTTGGAAGTCATTGAGGATGCTCGGCCACCTTTCCGCTTAGAAGTTCCCACCGTGGACTGTGGGATTGCCTCACTGGCTGCCTGTTATTTTGAACCCGCTCCAGAGGTATCCTTGTCCACGGGGTGAAACACCTGCGTGTGAATTCCACGCACAAAATCTCCAGTTCCCTGGGGCCTTGTTCTCCTGAATTACTCACTGTTTCCTAGCGGTGTGCATTCTCATCAAGTTGGTCTGTGGCAACTCTTGGTGTTCGATATAATTAAGTGCTAGAAATAAAGGCTCCTCGACTTCTTCCTGCAAAATGTCTGTCTGCCAATGACTTTGACCAGGTCTTGCCCCCACGGGGAGCTCACTACTGCAACAAGACAGCCCATGCCGTTGTTAAATGGCTGTCATTGCTAGGAAATGCTTCCTTCTCTTGCTGAACAAGTCTGTCCCCCTGTCACTCGGACTGCTTTCTGCAACATCTCCTCCTTCTTTTTGACAAACGGTCCTATCAGTATTTGAAGAGAGCACTCACATTTCCTCAGCTTTCTTTTCCAAGCAACACATCCTCTATTTTTTTCAGCTACTTCTCATGTTCTTCAGAACTCTACCCATTCAGTCTTCCACCTCTCCTCACCTTCTAGTTATTCTTAATCCCTCTGATCTCTTTCCTATGAATTCATGCCAGCCTGAGTCTCCTCCATTCTGTTCTTCAGTGATTTCGTTTTGGAGACTAAGTGTAAGACTTTACCCTTTTCTTCTTTTTTCTTTTTTTCTGTGTTAAGGGTTCATGCCACCAGTTTCAGCCAAAATTTGAGCCTGTTGACGGCGTGTTGAATCCCGAGTCTGTCGTCTACGGCACTGGCGCTCTCTCTTGATTTGTTTTCACTTACAACATTGATACTGTCTTTCTTCCTAAAAGTCACTGAGGAGGGGCGCCTGGGTGGCGCAGTCGGTTAAGCATCCGACTTCGGCGCAGGTCACGATCTCCCTGTCCGTGAGTTTGAGCCCCGTGTCGGGCTCTGTGCTGACAGCTCAGAGCCTGGAGCCTGTTTCAGACTCTGTGTCTCCCTCTCTCTGCCCCTCCCCCATTCATGCTCTGTCTCTCTCTGTCTCAAAAATAAATAAACGTTAAAAAATTTTTTTTTCTAAAAGTCACTGAGGAAGAAGTTAAAGTTCAGACACAACTCTCTAGATGTTAGCAGGCCATGACTCATTCTTCAGATTCAATTGTTCACCAATCTCAAATGCAGCCGATCTTGTTCACATCCAGCCTGTATTTCACCCTATTTTCTACACAAATCTGAATGGGTGTTTTTCATCACGTGTTTTGCTGAAATCGTTGCATAACATGTCCACCGCGGCTTCTTCCTCTGTCAGCCTGGAGATGCTGTCAAAAACGGAACTAAATGGAGTAGAGGGACCTATATTATTGGCAGTGTGGCAGCAGCTTTCTAAACACTTTTCTCCTGAACCTGTTTGGTTAGCTAGCTTTGCTGCTGGTATCCTCCTTGATTTCCCTGGGGGGAGACCCTTTTCTTCTGCATTCAGAGCACCAAGATGCCTTCTGTGGACCGTCCAAGCATTTATCTGACCCATCCCCTAAACCCACGCCAGGCTGCCTTCCAAGGTCACGTCTGCATTCCAGTGGCAGCCCTCTGTGCCTCATCCAAAAAGAGCGAGAGGAAAATTTGCGGCGACCCCAGTGACTGGTGTGACCACAGCTGGAGTCTGCTGGTTCTGTAAAGCCAGCCTTCTCATCACAATCTCCTTCTTTGTGCATCTGGCAACTCTCCCCAGGCAACCAGACCTCTCCCCCCAACAAGGCCGACAGGCGCTCCTGTCACACGGGGGGGATCTTTGAGGAGGCTCAGGCCGTGCCTCTTTTAACCAGTATTGAAAACGGCCTCAAGGGATTTTTTTTCCTTGGAGGTTCTTTCCTATATCATGCTAAGCCAAGTTAGGCCAGGTGGGGTTTTAAAAACCTCCACCTCTTGTGTTTTTGTTTTTCCTTATTTCTTGACTCGACACCCTTCATCCTTAGCAGCAAGCAGAGGGCTCATATTCATTCATTCATTCGTTCATTCATTCATTCATCAAAGAGTTGTTAAGCACCTACTGTGTGTCAGTCTGAATCCCTGGGGATTCAGTGGGGAGCCACGCCCACAGAACCTTGGTGGCAGGGAGCTGCCAGTCTAACTTAGGAAGCCAGGTTTTAAATGAAAAAACAACAGTGTGAGATGAGGGTTATGGGAAGAATATGGGGCGCATCTCAGTCTAGAGGTCAGGGCAAAGGTATGTGTGGGAGATTACCTGAGCGCACCTGAAAGCCTAAGAGAAGACAGGGGTCCCTGGGAACCCTGCCGGGAGTTAGGTTCCCCCCAGACACCTTCGAATTCCCCCAAAGTTGAGGGTCCTGTCTATATTGTGGGAAAGGGATCTAATCGGATCTTCTTTCATAGCCCATCTCAATTTAAACTCTGGGGCTGTGGAAGCCTCTGTTTATCCACAGAATATTTTTTTTTATTGTTTATTTTTGTGAGAGAGAGAGGGCAAATGGGGAGGGGCAGAGAGAGAGAGAGAGAGCGAGAGAGAGAGAGAGAATCCCAAGCAGGCTCCAGCTCTGATGTCAGCACGGAGAACGACGTGGGGCTTGAACCTATGAACCATGAGCTCACGACCTGAACCAAAGTCGGATACTTAACCGACTGAGCCACCCAGGCGCGCCCGGTAAGTGTGTTTTTGACAACTGTCAGCAAGACTCTGTCTAGGGCTCAGCAAGGTCACTGGAGGGTCCTTGCTGACCCTGTTTTCTGGGGGTCAACACAGGCGGACCTTGGCGCCTGCTGAGCCTGCGCAGGAAGGCGAAGAGCAGTATCACGAGCAGCGTTTCCTCAGCCTCGTGTGTCTCGGGAAGGGGTGACTCCACTGGTGAGGGCCGGCCTCCGCCTCAGTCCCGTGCTCCTGCGGGACAAGCTGCTCCACAGCCCCTTCCTTCGCCTTCCCGCCAGGTGTCTCCTGCTTCCCACCGTCCCAGGCCGCGCCAGGGCTCGCTCCTTCCAGAAGCACCTGGACCGGGAGGCTTTGAGCGGAGACCCGGCCCCTGGCCGCCGCGGCAAACGTGGAAAATTGCCCCGTAGCCTTCTCCCTGCACATTTGACAAGAATTAAAGCTTCCCCCCGGGGGACCCGATTTCACATCTTGAAACCAAACTGTTTTTCCTTCTTCGAGTCTCTCTCCTCTCGGCCGCGGATTGAAAAGGAGCGGTTGCCTCTGCGAGCCTGCGGCCAGCGCTGCGGGTGCGGCGGGAGACGGCGCCCGCCCGGGGGCGCCCGGTTTAAATTAGGCCGCCGCGGCCGGCCGTTCGCGCTCGCGGCTCTGAACGTGTTTCAGGGCTGTCACTACTCATATCCTACCGGGGCAAAACCTTGTTTTTCCCTGGAAAAATAATAAAATGCGGAGCCGGTGCCTTTTAAAATGGCTTCTGTTTCACAATTCAAGTTGAGTTTTCTGTCAGGAAATGATTAGCCATTAGGCCTTTTAAGGTGGAGGAAGGGGGAGGCGAGGCGGGGTGGGGGGAGGGGGGATGCAGAGAAGGAGGAATTTCGGGGGGGGTCTGCTCCGTCGCCTGCCCTGAGTCAGCCTGGCTTGGGCCGAACTGGGTGGGCAGGCCCTCGGCCTGTTCCTCAAAGGCTGACGGCATGGAATAATCCAGGCATGGCGGAGCCCACGCTCATGACCAAGCAGCGGCTATTCTATCACTCTTCTGTCTGTGGTGGGGTCACTTATGCAGCTCTGGGCAGGGCCCCATTCACAACGGACAGGGTCCAGCATAGCTGGACGGAATATACATCTGTAATGAAGCCAGGCAGCCACTGGATGTCAGCAGCCGGTGTCATTTCAGGACCACGGGGATGGGCCAGTGAAAAATCCCAGGCGGCCCTCTACAGGCCAGCGGCCAGGAAAACAAAAGTGGAGATGGTACGGGGCTGGGGAGAGGGGAGCGCGGGCAGACTGGGGAGGGAGCACAGCCATCAGTGTGCACGTCTGGGCGGCGAGTATTGCAAATTGAACGCTAACGCGCACGTACGTAGGGCATCGTGGAGCGCGTTGGTGAACATCCCCCGAAGGGCGGAGAGCTCAAATACACATTTGGAATTTTCATTGGAAACACATGCACAATTAAACAAAAATGAAAGCGTATCTTAGAAAAAGTGAACTTGCACCTAGGCAATTAGCAGGCTGGTTCGTTTTGATTTGCTCCGTTGTGGGGCTCAAATCACCAACTCTTGATGCTGTGGCAGAAGTGGAAGTCTAGAAGGTTTTCAGATACGTTTGGTCCTATAGAAGCCTTTCCAGATTCAGGCTATGGCTGGAGGGCAGGATGGAGGCTGGGCTTTTTATATTTAACACCTTGTGATTCCCAAGTTATTCGGTTTGGAAAGGGGGTTTAGAGAGAAAGTATTCATCGTATTTTCAAGCTTTTCATAATGCACAGAGAAGTGTGTCTCCTCAGCTCGGTGAGTTTTCTCAAACCAAACACAACTGTGTGGTCAGCATCTAGCTCACAGGAAAGAGCACCAGCAGCCCCCCCCCCCCCCCCCCCCCAGGAGCCCCACTCAGCTCCCTTCCTGGCACTGCTGTTTCCCCCTTGGTCATTATAGCTTAAATGACACTTTTCTTGTCAGCCACCAAGGTGGTGATCGTTTATCTTGTGCCTAAACTTGAGGGCAGAGCAAGCCCAGGTCACAGGCATGCTGTGTACCCCAGAGCCCTCCACAGGCTCCCCTGGCTGTGCCTCTACTTCCCTCACACTTTCCGGTATTACCCAGAGTCTGGCTCAAATATCGTCTCCCTAAAAACTCTCCAGATTTCTACCGCCTCGATTGCAAGCGGCCCTTGGAGCTTGTAAACTCCCTCATCTTATCTTACATATTGTCTTAGTCTGTTGGGGTTTCTGCATGGACACCTGGCTTGTAAACAACAGAAATTTATTTCTCACAGTTCTGGAGGCTGAGAAGTCTGGGATCAACGTGCCAACAAATCTGGTGTCTGGTGAGGACCTGACTCCTGGCTCATAGATGGTTGTCTTCTCCCTGTTTCCTGAAATGGTGGAAGGAAGGAATGAGGTCTCTGTTACAAGGGTACTAATCCCATTCACAGGACCTGTTAGGTCCCACTCTCATGACCCAATCACCTCCCAAAGGCCCCATCTCCAAATACCATTCACCTTGGGGGTTAGAATTTTAATATATGAATTTTGGGAGGATTCAAACATTCAGTCCTATCCCAAACATATTGAGAGCCAACTATTACCAGGCTCTCTGCTCTTGAGAAGCTTAGGGACCTGTGGGGGGAGAAAAACAAGTAAACAACAGGGTGTGGTCACTGCTAAGGCCATAGTCTGCACAGGGGGAGGAAGAGAACCCAAAAAGGGAACATGTAGTTTGGTCTTAAGAGGTCAAGAAAGGCTTCCTAGAAGAAGGGAAGCCTAAACAGGGACCCGGAGGACCAACTCAGAGCCATCCAGGTAAAGGGGAAATGGAGTTCAAAGTAAGGAGAATGGTAAGGAGAATGGAGTTCAAAGCACTGACAACAGCATGTAAAAAAGTGGGAGAAAGGTGAGAGGTGAGGTGGCAGAGATCGGCTGGGATCAGCTCATGAAAGTCCTCTATGCTCTGGGTGACCTGATGTCCCAGTTTGCCCTCGTATAGTCTCCACTCACTTCTCTTGTCCCAGCATAAAAGCCACCCCTGCCCCTCCTTCACTTTCAGTAGTGATTGGTTTGGACCACAAAGTGATATGGTCGCACTTTCAAGCCATACCAAAGAATCTGAATTCGATCCTGGGGACCCAAGGAGCTGGTGAAGGCCTTTGAGGAAGAGAGACACACGATCACATTTGCAGTTTAAAGACACTACTTTGGTGGCAATAGAAGAATGTTTTGAGGAAATGAATACTGGAGGGAAGAGGTGTTTAGATTATTGCTTAAATCCAAGGTAGAGATGATGGTGGCCAGGGTGAAGAGATTGAAAGTGATGGTGGATGAATCCAAGACATATGAGAAATATGGAGAAGGAAGAATCACAAAGTCTCTGTCATTTGGCTTACTCTGTGTTCATTAGTCATTTATATGCTGCCTTCTGAGATTTAAAACTGGATTCTGCTGGCAGCCTAGTGCTCGGGTTCCAGGAACACAGAACCCTTGGAAGAGCTGGAAGAAGAGAATGACCAGCCCAGCGTGGTGTTTTCCCTCTCTGGAATGCAGAGCTTTCTTGTGCTGAGCCGGTCCCAGCAGTGGCCTGGGTTGAAGCCAAGGTCAGGGCTGGGGCAGGGCGGTGCTGGTTTGGGGTGCCACAGACTGTGTGGTAGCGATGGGCTTCTCTGCTAAGACTTCACCCTTTGACTGGGAGGCGGGTTCACATCCTGAAAGTTTGAGGAATGTTACAGGCTTGTGAATTACATTTTTAAAAATATTTTATCAACACCTCTAACGTAGAACCAACTCCAGTCAATGCCACATGTGTTTTCCATGTGTGTTGTGACTGTAGGAAGTAACCAAACAACTCTGTATTGAACTTGTCAGAATATAATCAAAAATTCCGCTAATTACTTCAGCATGAAGCCTACCGAGCGCTCTCCCTTAATCATCAGAAGCAGGTCCTATTAGCGAGCACCGTGGCTCAATAACACCACTTTATTGTGTTTCTTGGACAACTGCAAAAGCTTATCTTTCACTGCAAGGTTTTCTCATTTTTGGAACCTTCGTCCCCATAACAGTCATCATTACTAACTACATCAAGAGAGCAGTTCTGGGAAAAGTACTGTGCAAAGAAATTCCTGAAATGGGAATGGACATTCATGTTTAAGTGGTGGTTTTTGCCAGAAAGTTAAACTCTAGCAAATGAATTGATTTTTCTAGGCGGCTGGCTTCGTTGCCCGAGCGAACGCAGCAAACAAAAATCTGCTGTGTGTACATGCTAGTTAGCACGTTTGTTTTATCTCTGAGAAGCCAGTAATAACGACAGAACAAAGTTAAAGCAGCTTTGAGGCCAGGAAGAAGAATTAAGAGGTTTGTAACATTTACAAAGAAAAACATGACTTCTCTTTAATCTTTCTTGTCTTTCATTTTGGCTCCCTTTAAGCATCTGCACAGTCTGAGGCTAGAAAGAAAGAAAGAGAGAGAGAGGGAGAGAGGGAGAGAGAGAGAAGCAAGTGAAAGCAGGGAAAATAAATAGCAAGTTCCCGAATAGAGAGAATGCATAAGTATTTATATGGATAGGAGAGCCTTACTGCAGCGTCTGTAAATGTTTATATTTTGTTTTTAAATGAAATATGGGAAGCCCCATTTACTATTCAGAAATCCAAATTTATAAAACAGATTTTTTGGTTATTGTTGTTAGCGGGAAGAGGAGGTGGAAATGGGCTGGAATAGGAGTTTGTTCACAAGGCATAAAAATTCTTTACTTTGCAAAACGATTCACTGAAAGCTTCCTTTAAATAACAACTCTGCTGGTGCATTTAATTTACCAAAAAAAATCAATTTTAAACAGAACTTTAGGAATAAAGTCTGTGTTATGCGGTGGAAATGTAGTAGGCATTTAAAAATAAAAACAGACTGGAGGGAATATTAAAATAAATTTGCATTCTTTGAATAAACTCTTACTAGGCAAGTATCAGGATGTGGCCCAAGTAAGAGCCTGATGAGAGGGTCAAGTGTGTGTGTGTGGGGGGGGTGGGGGGTGCGGGTAAGAGAAGGTTGAGGGAGTAAATTAGGATTAGGTAGGATTAGGTGAGGGAAGTTGGATTTATATTTAAAAACTGGACACAGAATCATTTCAAGAATGAGTTTTCATAGGAGACCTTGCTTCAGTAACAGTAACTGAATGGATTTCTAGTTCAAGAGGCAGAGAAGCTCCCCTGCATTTAAGCATGCAGGTGATTTCCCCTCCCTGCCCAATTTCCAATTGAAGAAAGCAAATAAATACATAACCGAGAAATCTGCATCAGTGTTTACCCGGTTTCTATAAAAGCAGGAAAGACAGGAAAGAGCACTGAGGCGACGGGCGGCAGACTCTAATATTTCTGGGCTGCTACTCCTGGGAAGATTGATAGAGGTGACTTGAAAGGTCATATACAGGGGCGCCTGGGTGACTCAGTGCGTTAAGGGTCTGACATCAGCTCAGGTCATGATTTCGCGGTTCATGAGTTCAAGCCCTGTGTTGGGCTCTGTGCTGACAGCTGGGAGCCTGGATCCTGCTTCAGATTCTGTGTCTCCCTCGCTCTGCCCCTCCCCTGCCCATGCTCTGTCTCTCTGTATCTCAAAAATAAATAAACATTTAAAAAAACAATAAAAAAAAAGAAAAGCCACATACCTAATGTAAAAAAAAGTAATTAATATTAGTAATTTGGGTCTAAAAGCTTACATTATTTCAACAGTAAATGTGGAGCAGAGCTGGGGGATATAGAGTTAATAGGCTGTTTCGAATCTTGTTTTACAAGAAGGACAACAAAGAGATATGATTTCTTGCCTGTTTGTGATCAATTTTGGGGTTCAAATATTATTGAAAGGCAACCTCCTGTAAAAACAACAACATAGGAATATAGAGAGATAAAAAAATTATAGCATAAGTCATGCCAAAAAGAAAAGAGAAGTCCTCGTATCGGTCTTTTCAATATAGAGAGACAATTTGGGGGAAAGACGGAAACTTAAAATCACACACAAATAAGCATAGCATCCAGAAAAGTTATACCCCTTTTCTAGCATGCTATGTTAATGAGTTTTGGGGATCTGCAAAGACAGGTAGACTTGCCTAGGGGCGAAGAGCTTACCTGTTACCTATGCAGAAGTAAAGGTCCCGTGAAGAAGTCAACCTTACATGGAGGGACAATAGTCACCTGTGGAGAAAGGTGGCTGGTAAGAAATCTCTAATGTCAGGATGATCAAAGAATTTTTAAGAAGAGGTTTGCCCCATCTGATATTTTGTTTCTTAGCCTGCTGTAATTCACATTCCCTTCACCACCTTGAGTGTTCAGTAAAAGCTTCACAGAAAGTTTGGAAGTAATTAAAAGCTTGTATGAGGTTTGGAGTGACCAGAATATTGAGGGGGATTAAAGGCAGACGGGTGAGAGAATGCATCTGGGCCAGAATGAAACTGTGGGTATCCCAGAGCCACGGCAAGTGCTGCAAAAAATATTGAGGGTGGAAGACACAAACGATCTGAGCAAAATTCACCATGAGAATTTAAGTTCCTAGAAATTTGCCTCATTGAATGTGGAAGAGTGGGTCAATCGTTTTGTTTTTAAAAATCAAGGAGCCATGTGACAGCTGGGGTACACAATGTCTATATTATTAGAATTAAAAAGATACATCTATGAAAAAGTAAAATGAACAACACCCGCAAAGCATTAAATAAGATATACGAGGTTGGATCAAGTAAAGCAGTTGCTACATTAACTTAACTTGCTCTTAAATGACAAATACTCAGAGACTTGGCTTCGTGGCAGGATGCAGTAGGTTCCAGTTCCCTGATGTTCTCCCTGTAAAATCTAGACAAATTTAGAAATTTTCCAATATTATATGTTTAAAGACACAGCAGAGTTGTGGAAACAAAGAGAACTAGATGGGTAGGAATTCTGGCAATTACCGGCTAATCTCTTTTCTGAGCCCACTTGCCAATTTGGTTAAAATATGAAGCTGACTGTGTGCTGTTTACAAGAGACTCACCTTAAACAAAATACTGTTTGTATGAGACTCTATTTATAAGGGCACAGGAAGATGGAAAAGTAGGAAGAAAAAAGATATGCCATACAAACACTAACCAAAACCTAGCAGATATAGCTGCATCACTGGCAAACAACAGGATTTCAGACAAGATGTGTTAACAGGGACGGAGGGATTTCCATAAGACACAAGAGCCAATTCATCAGGGAGGCACAAAAATTTTAATTTTGTATTTACCTACTGGTTATAAAAGCTATAAAGCAAATGTTGATAGACCTAAAAGTGGTAACTGATAATCCACAATTTTAGTTGGAGATCTTAATACACTGTGCTCAGTAAGTGATCATAGTTGATAGTAGTAAGCAGAGAAAAAAATTAACCGAAACATGGAAGATCTGAATGTAACTGACACATACAGACTATCACACCCAGCAACCACAGAACACACATTCTTTTCAAGGTTACATGGAACATTTACCAAAATAGACCATATGCTGGATCATATAGTAAGTCTCAAAAAATTTCAAAGGACTAAGGATACACAGAGAATGTTTGTGACCACAGCAGACTTAAACTTGAAAAGAGTAATGGAAAGATAAGAAAATCTCCAACTTTGAATAACACATGTATCAAAAAAGAAATCACCCTAGTAGTTATGAGATATTTTGAAATCAATAATAATAAAAATGTGGCATACCAAAACTTGTGGAATGCCATTTCTGACCAAAGAAAAATGGATAGTTCAAATAAATATAGGGGGCGCCTGGGTGGCTCAGTCGGTTAAGCGTCCAACTTTGGCTCAGGTCATGATCTCGCGGTCTGTGAGTTCGAGCCCCGCGTTGGGGGGCTGTGCTGATAGCTCAGAGTCTGGAGCCTGCTTCAGATTCCGTGTCTCCCTCTCTCTCTCTCTGCCCCTTCCCCGCTCATGCGTGCACGCGCGCGCTCTCTCTCTCTCTCTGTCAAAAAGAAATAAACATTAAAAAAAAGAAAAGAAAATGATGGTCAAATGAAAGTTGACATCCTCAGTTGTGAGAACTCAGCTTCCTCTTTCTTCGTTTGGGTCTCAGACAACTACAGCCAGCGTGAACTCACAGAAAATTAATTGATTCCTTTCTTAGAAAACCTCAGAGCCCCAATGAAAAGACTACCTTAATCCTTTCTTGCAAGAACTCTGTGTTTTTAAAGCCCAAAGAATGGGCTTTCAACAGGACCCCAGTGAGACAGTCAGCTGGTGTCCAGGCTCTTGGTTCTCAACATTCTGCACATCACCTGGAGAGCTTATAACCAATATCCCAAACTGTCCCAGAGGCTCCACCTAATCTGGGCTTCCTACTGCATTTGGAGAAGGATTTAAGACAATTTGATTTGAATGGTAAAAAATACAGAGTGCAGTTGACATCTGGATTATACCTATATGAAGAAAATAGCAAAAAGAGACGAATATCTTAAAAAAAATTGCAACAATGTTAAGTGCACCCTAATTTAATAAATAAATCATAACATAGGTTTTAACAAAATCAGTCCAATGGTTCTAAATTTTATTCAGAATAATATAAAAGACAAAAAGTTTGAAAGGATAAGGACTTAAAAAGTAAGTAGATTTATAAGATATAAAAATTAATCATAAATTTATAGGAAGTGGTATTTTACATTAGTAGGGAAAGAATAGATTGTACAATGAATTGTGTTGCTAACCACTGGAAAAGGGAAAGAGGCATGATTTTATATCTTTTCCAAAGGCTACTTAATGAAAATTTGTGAGAACGAGGGGCATCCCATGTCAAAGTTGGTAACCTTGAGTGTTCCCAGTTTCCCTATTGGTAAAGAAAACATGATTGCAATGGTTGCCTGCTAAGATCCCTCTCAGCTCAAATCCAAAGTAAGATGGTTCTGCATTTGTTTGTCTTTTTCAAAGCTCAATTGAGCGGTGGCATTTGGTAAATCAAAATAGAAAGACAAAAGTTAAAATAAACTTGTCTGGCTTTCTCTCTTGAAAGAAGAGGAAAGATGTCTGAGATGGCCCATTCTGGCCTCGGGGGCCTGAGGGACTCCTGGAGCTTTTTGACATGCACTGTTTGTTTTCAATGGGAAATTACTCAAAATGTAATAAGGAAATATTTTGCTGAGTAAATAGATTCGTTTACATCTTGTGGCATGGACGGTTAAAAAGAATCCTGGCCTTTTAGCTCACTTGGCTGAAATCCCTCATCCAAGAGAGGGATTTCTCTTTTCACTAGTACTTCTGTCTTTCCAAGGGGTTCTTCCTCCTCCTGCTTTTGAAATCAGATATTTTAAGAAATTCGAAATCCAGAGAGGGAAAATAGACTTTATTCTACTGCAATGGGGAAGAAAATTATTAATGTTTTGTGGCCAGAGCCTTTCCTGGACCTCCTGTGCCTCTCTCAAGAGAATTCTGGCTTTGTCAGCTCGGAGCCTAGGTTTAGGATGTGGAGGGAGGCAGTGGCTCAGACAGACACACAACTGGACAAGGGAGGACAGGGGGGTTGATGCTGGAAAGGGCAAGATTATTCATGAAAAAGAAAGCAGAGATGAATGGGAGGAGGAAGATGAGGAGTAGCGCGACTGGGCCATGGAGAGACCTGGCACTGGAAGCTGAGAGGGAGGGAGACCAGGTCTGGGCTCAGCTGCCATCTTGGGGGGTGAGCACTGGCAGTGGGCAGCCTTGGAGACATGACCGGCTGCACTGAGCGTGTAGCTTTCTCCACGTTTCTTGGCAATTTTTCTGTAAGTGCAAGTTGGAACTGATTTCATTTATATTTTTCAGCAGAGTGTGGTTCTTTGAATCAAAACGTATGTGCCGAAGCCGGGCCAAGTGGGTTCCATTTATATTTGGGTTACGCCACAAAAGCCAAAGGTTGGATCACTCTTGGCCCTTGTCACTCACTTTTCTCTTGGCCTTGCCCCATCTTTTTGCCTCATATAAGGGTTCTCCTGTTCCTTGCTCATGGTCCTTCTCTCTGCAGGCTGCCCTTTCCCAATTCCTTTAATCTCCGTATAGGTAAAAATACATCAAGAAAAAAAAATTAATCTCAAATACTACCAGTGTCACCTCATCTTTGTCCTCATTTGCAGACTCTGAAGAAAATTTCTAATATATTCCTTTTCTTAAATGTATTTGTTTTAAGACAGAGAGAATGAACAGGGGAGGGGCAGAGAGAGAGAGAGAGAGAGGGAGACAAAGAATCCCAAACAGGCTCTGCACTATCAATGTGGAGCCCGATGAGGGACTTGAACTCATGAACTGTGAGATCAGGACCTGAGGCAAAATGAAGAGCCAGATGCTTAACTGACTGAGTCACCCAGGCGCCACTCTGGAAAAAACTGTTTGGAAATGATTACTTGTTTTAAAATGACTGCAGGATGTTCCCTACCAACTGGATATCTACACACATAATGGTATTATTTTTGAATTACAAAACCCAGGTCTCCAGGGACACCTGGGCGGCTCAGTTGGTTGAGTGTCCGACTTTGGCTTGGGTCGTGATCTCACGGTTCATGGGTTTGAGCCCCGCATCAGGCTCTGTGCTGACAGCTCAGAGCCTGGAACCTGCTTTGATTCTGTGTCTCCCTCTCTCTCTGCCCCTCCCCCATTCACACTGTCTCTCTCTTTCTCTCTCAAAAATAAATAAAAACGTTAAAAAAACAAAACAAGGGGCGCCTGGGTGGCGCAGTCGGTTAAGCGTCCGACTTCAGCCAGGTCACGATCTCGCGGTCCGGGAGTTCGAGCCCCGCGTCGGGCTCTGGGCTGATGGCTCAGAGCCTGGAGCCTGTTTCCGATTCTGTGTCTCCCTCTCTCTCTGCCCCTCGCCCATTCATGCTCTGTCTCTCTCTGTCCCAAAAATAAATAAACGTTTAAAAAAACAAAAAAAAAAAAAAACAAAAAAAAACAACAAAAAAAACCCCAAAACAAAACCCAAGTCTCTAGTGGAAATGTGCAATGTTGGGTCCTTACTTCCTCACATACCCTCCTTCTGCTTCCAAACACACAAGCACTCACTGAAAGGCAGTTGCCAACACCTACATGTTATATGCATGCTTCCATTCAATCAATGGATAGTTATCAAATGCCCGTGTGCCAGGCACTCTCCAAGTGTGAGGATATGGCAAGACAAAAAGACAGAACAAAACAGATTAAAAAAAAATCTGCTTTCATGTGTTTACAATCTGGGGGATATATATTAGATAGATAGTGGTGAGCATTAAGAGTTAAAACTGAAGGGAGGATAAGGCTAGAAGCTATCAGGATAGATGGAGACAGTTGAAGTTTTTGTTGAGGTGGCCAGTGAGTTCTCACAGAGGAGGTGATGTTTAAGTAAAGACCTGAAGGACGTAAGAAGGAGAGCATTTCAGTAGAAGGAACAGCTAGAGGAAGGCTGTGAGGAAGGTGCCTGCTGGAGTGTTTGCAGAAGACTGAGTGACTGGGGGAGGGGAGGCAGGGGAGCCACACAAGATGATTTCCGAGAAGTTGTGGGGGCATAGGGGAGATCACAGGGGGCCTTGCAGGTCATAGTGAGGACTCAGGCTTTTACTTTATGTGAGATGGGAACCCACTGGAGGAATTTGAGAAGAGAAGGGACAGGATGTGACAAATTGTAACAGGGTCATTTTGGCTTCTGTTTTGAGCAGAGAGTGAAGCTGAGGAGAGAAGCAAGGAGGCCAGTTATGGAGCTTCTGCAGTGATTAGATGAAAGAGGATGGAGGCTGGCCCCAGGGTAATAGCACTAGAAGGAAGGAAGACTAGATTCCATTATATTTTAAGGAAAAGCTGATGAGATTTAGATACAGGATGTATGGGAACTAGAAGATTCAAAAGTGATTCTAGACGTTCGGTAGGATAGAGTTCCTATTCACCGAGAAAGAGGAAAACTGGATGGAGCCGACCTGGATGGGAACATCAAGAACTTGGTTTTGGGCATGTTAAGTTTAAGATATCTAGAAGACATCCAAATGGGGGTACCAGGTAGGTAGCTGTACCGATAAGTTCAGGGCAATGGCTGGGACTGTAGATGTAGATCAGGGAGCTGCCATTACATGGTTGTTATTTAAAGACACAAGACAGTTTATGATCAACAGGAGAGCGTCTATAGATGGACAAGAGAAGATACCCAAGGACGGAGAACTGGAGTACATCAATGTTTAAAAGTCAGGGAGTGAGGGAGAACCAGAAAAGGAGACTTAAAAGGTGTGGCCAGAAATGGGTTGTCCTAGAAGCACAGGGAAGAAAGCACTTCAGGAAGGACTACATGATCAGATGTCAAATGCCACTGATGGGTCCAAGAAACTGAGGATGAGATTTGACCACTGGATGTAGCAAAGTGGAGTTTATCAGTGGCATGGACAAAAGCAATTTCAGTGGAGTGGTATGGGTGAAAATCTTGCTAAAGTGCTACACACAAAGAGGGAAATTAATAGAAAGAGGGAAGAATTGCTGGAGCAATGTCCTTTAATACTGAAGGGAAGGCAATATCAAATATACAAGTAAATGGGTTGGCTTCAGTTTGGTGTATGGATCCTAACTGGAGAGAATCTGGAGAATATGGGAACAAAAGAGGATTTGTGGATGGATGTGGTGATTGGAACTAGTGGAAGAGCCCCCCTTCTTTTAATTTATTTTATTCTTTTTATTTATTTTGAGAGAGGGAGAGAGAGAGCAGATGCACAGGGGAGAGGCAGAGACAGAGAAGGGAGAGAGAATCCCAAACAGGTTCTGAGCTGTCAGCGCAGAGCCCAATGCAGGGCTCGAACCCACAAGTCATGAGTCGAACCTATGAACTGTGAGATCATGACCTGAGCTGAAATCAAGAGTAGGATGCTTAACTGATTGAGCCACCAAGGCACTCCTAGTGGGAGACTTTTGATTACTGTCTTTCTTTTTTTTTTTAAGCTGAAATAAGAAGATTATAAGCTGGGAGGGAAGGTGGAGAAAGAAGCATGAAATGGTTTTCTAGGTTTTCTGAGATAGTAGGAGAGTGAACAGACTGAAAAAAAAATCTGTTTAACCAACAAATAGCATGAAACATCCATTAGAAGTTAGTGATCACGAATTAAAACAAGACCAGTGAATGTGGTCTTAAAATAAGACCAGTGAAATCTACCCCCAGACAGCTGTTCCAAATAGAGTTGGATTTAACCACAGTTGGGATTTTGTCATGGGAATACCCTGAAGCAAGAGAAAAGCCAAGGCACTGTGGGTATATATGAGGGTATGAGTGAAATTTTAGTTGACTAAAGAGCAAAATGAGAACATGAAGGAGGTAAGGGACAGTGGAAAGGTGGTAGGATTAATAAATCGAAAGTTCTACTGTCTAAGGACTTGCTGGTGTTGGGGTAACAGAAAGAAGGAACTGGAAGGAGAGGAGATATTGGATAGAGAACAAGAGCTTTGAACTCGAGAAAGAGGATTTGAAATTTCTGTTAATGTCAGGGTAAAACATGTGACCAAAGGAGTGAGTGACCGAGATAGGATAGTGACAAGATCACTGGAGAGGAGGTGCTGAAGGAACTGGTTTGCCAGGTTTTGGAATGATCCTGGGAAGGGCTGAGGGTTAGGGGACAATGAGGGGTAGGAAGACATGGAATCTGAAGATAAGGGATGCACAGAGTTGTGGATAGTGGTGTGCTGGAAATCTCTAGCAATTGGCTCTCTAAATATATGTATATTGTTTATTATAGACTTTTACTGATATAAAGGATATGTAGTAGCATACAGTTAATAAATAGTAATAAAATATAAATACCTATGACAATATAAACAATAATCTTCATTCTAAATAACATACACCTGTCACTTCACTGCACCCTTTTTATCTTGCAAAATCTACTATAGTTATTTTTTATTGTGGTAAAATATACATAACGCAAAACTTACCATTTTAGTCATTTTTAAGTATGCAGTTCAGTGACATTAGCACATTCACGTTGTGCAATCATCACCACCATCTATCTCCAGAACTTTTCATTATCCTATACTGAAACTCTGTATCCATTGAATAATAAATAACTCCCTATTCTCTCCTCCCTCTAGCCCCTGGGACATTGTTCTACTTTCAGTATCTATGAATTTGACTCTTTTAGGTCCTCATATTAGTGGACTCATACACTAACGAGTGTACCCTTTTGTGTCTTTCTTTTTTCACTTAGCATAATGTGTCCAAGTTTCATCCATTTTGTAGCATTTGTCAGAATCCTATTCCCTCTGTAAGGCTGAAAAATTTTCCACTGTATGTATATATTGCGTTTTGTTTATCTACCCCTCAATGGGCACTTCAGTTGTTTCATCTTTTGGCTATTGTGAATAATGCTGCTATGAATAAGGGTGTAAAAACATCTCCTTGAGTCCCTGCATATAATTCTTTTGGGTATATACACAGAAATGGATTTGTTGGATCATATGGTGATTCTGTATTTACTTTTTTGAGGAACCCTCCTAGCATTCACTATGGTAACTGCACCATTTACATCCCCACCAGCAGTGCACAAAGGTTCCAGTTTCCCTAAATCCTCACTAACACTGTTTTATTTATCTATTTTTTGGTAATAGACAACATAATGGGTATGAAATGGCATCTCATGGATTTGATTTGTATCTCCCTAATGATTAGTGATGTTGAGAACCTTTTCATGTGCTTATAGGACATCTTGTATATGTTCTTTGGGGGAATGCCTATTCAATTCCTTTGTTTAGTTTTAAATTGCATTTTGGTTTTGTTTTGTTTTGTTGTAGGAGATCTTGATATATTCTAGTTACTAATCCTTTTCAGATATATAATTTGCAAATATTTTCTCCCATTCTGTCGATTCCTTTTTTTTTTCTCTGTAGATGTGTCTTTTGATTCACAAAAGCTTTGAATTTTGATGAAGTTCTATTTGTCTATTTTTTCATTCATTGCCTGTGCTTTTGGTGTCATACCCAATAAATAATTGCCAGATCCAATGTTCTGAAACTTTCCCTTATGTTTTCTTCTTAGAGTTTTATAGTTTTAGCTGTCATATTTAGGCCTTTGATTCATCTTGAGTTAATTTTTATATATGGTGTTAGGTTAAGGGATCAACTTCATTCATTTGCATTTGGATATCCAGTTTGTTTGTTTGTTTGTTTGTTTTCAGCACACTTGTTGAAAATTTTCTCATTAACTGGTCTTGGCCCCCTTATTGAAAATCATTTGATCATGTATTCAAGGGGTGATTTCTGGGCTTCTTATTCTGTTCTATTGGTCTGTATGACTGTCTTTATACCAGTACCACACTCTTTTAATTACTGTAGCTTTGCAATAAGTTCTGAAGACAAGAAGTATGAGTCCTCCAGTTTGATCTTTTTCAGATTGTTTTGGCTATTCATGGTCCCTTGAGAATTTTAAAATGGATTTTTCTATTTCTGCAAAGATGACATTAGAATTTTGGCAGGGATTGTCTTGAATCTATAGGTTACTTTGAACCATATTGATATCTTGACAACATTAAATCTTCTATCCATGAACATGGGATGTCTTTCCATTTATTGATGTCCTCTTTAATATCTTTCAGCAATGTTTTGTAGTTTTCAGTGTATAAGTCTTTCAGATCCTTGGTTAAATTAACTCATAAGTATTTTGCTCCTTTTGATGCTATAGTAAATAGAATTGTTTTCTTAATTTCTTTTTTGGATTGTTGATTGTTAGTGTTTAGAAATGCAACTGATTTTGTGTGTTGGTTTTGTATCCTGATGGATTTCTTGTGGAATCTTTATGGTTTTTTTTTTTTTTAATTTTTTTTTTTTCAACATTTATTTTTGGGACAGAGAGAGACAGAGCATGAACGGGGGAGGGGCAGAGAGAGAGGGAGACACAGAATCGGAAACAGGCTCCAGGCTCCGAGCCATCAGCCCAGAGCCTGATGCGGGGCTCGAACTCACGGACCGCGAGATCGTGACCTGGCTGAAGTCGTGACCTGGCTTAACCGACTGCGCCACCCAGGCGCCCCGGAATCTTTATGGTTTTTACATACATGATAATTTTATTTATTCCTTTCCAATTTGAATGCCTCCCCCCTTCCCTTGTTGCCTAATTGCTCTAGCTAGAGGTTCCAATACTAAGTTGGATAGAAGTGCCAAGAGCAAAAATCCTTGTCCTTATCTTAGAGGAAAAGACTTTAATCTTTCACAAGTCACCATAATGTTAGCTGTGGATTTTTCATATATGACCTTTATTATGTTGAAGTAGTTTCCTTCCATTTCTAGTTTGTTGAGTGTTTTTATCATTGAAAGTTTGAATTTTTTCAAATATTTGTCTGCATCAATGGAGATGATCATGTGGATTTTTTCTTTCATTCTGTTAAAGTGCTGTTTTACATTGATTAATTTTTGTATGTTTAACATCCTTATACCCCAGGAATAAATCCTGTTTGGTCATGCTGTATAATACTTTTAATATGTTACTGCATTTGGTTGATAGTACTTTTTTGAGGATTTTTGCATCAATATTTATCAGGGATATAGGTCTGTCGTTTGTCTGTTTTCTGTGTAGTGTCTTTGGCTATAGTATCAGAATAATGCTAGCCTCATAGAATGAATTAGGAAGTGTTTTCTCCTCTTCAACTTTTTAGGAAGGATTTGAGAAAAACTGGTGTTAGTTCTTCTTTAAATGTTTGGTATAATTCACTAATGAAGACATCTGGTGCAGGGAATTTTTGATTACTGATTCTAATTCCATACTATTCAGATTTTCTCTTTCTCATGAGTTAGTTTTGATAGGTTTTATGTTTCTAAGAACTTGTCATTTCATCTAGGTTATCCAGCTTGTTGATATACAATTGCTCGTAGTACCCTCTTGTAATCCTTCTAATCCATAGAATCAGCAGTAATGTCCTTGCTTTCACTTTGGATTTTAGTAATTTCAGGCTTACCTCTCTTTTCTTAGTTGTCTAGTTCAAGTTTGGTGAATTTTGTTGATCTCTAATAATTTTTTTTTTGTTTTGTTCATTTTCTTTATTTTTCTTTTCTAGTCTCTATCTTATTTATCTTGACTCTGAGCTCTAATTTTTCCTACCTTCCATTACCTTTAGGTTTAGTTTTTTCTTCTTTTCTAGTTGCTTAAATTGCAAAGTTAGGTTGTTGATTTGAGATCTCTCTTCTTTATTGATGTATGTGGTTACAGCTATATATTTTCCTCTTAGCACTGCTTTCACAGCATCCAATAAATCTTTGATGTGTTGTGCTTTTGTTTTTATTCATTTCTAAATATTTCTAAATTTCCCTGGTGATTTCTTCTTTGATTCATTGGTTGTGTGAGTGTGTTGTTTAATTTCCACTATTTGTGACTTTTCCAGTTTTATTTTTGTTATTGATTTTCAACTAGATCTTGTTGTAGTTGGAGGAGATAACTTCATATATCTATATTTCTAAATCTACAAGGCTTGTTTTGTGGACTAACATATGGTCTATTTTGAGGAATGTCCCATATGCATTCTGTAGTTGTTGGATGAATTATAAAGCATATATCTATTAGGTTTAGTTGGTTTATTGTGCTGTTTTAGTCCTCAATTTCCTTACTTCTATCTGGTTGTCTTATTCACTATTGAGAGTGGTATATTGAAATATCCAACTGTTATTGTAGAATTATTTATCTCTTCAATGCTGTTGATTTTTGCTTCATATATTTTGAAGATCGGTTATTAGGTGCACAAGTGTTTATAATTGTTATATCTTCTTATACTGAGTTTTTTATTAGTATATCATTTCCTTCTTTGTCTTTTGTGAAATGGTAAACTTTAATTTCTTTTTCTTTAAAGTTTACTTATTTTGAGAGAGAGAGAGAGAGAGAGAGAGAGAGAGAGAGGCAGAGAGAGGGAGAGAGAATCCCAAGAAGGCCCTGCTCTGTTAGCTCAGAGCCCAATGAGGGGCTCAAACTCACAGACTGTGATTATGACCTGACCTGAGATCAAGAGTCAGATGCTTAACTGACTGAACCACCCAGTAGCCCCTAAAATTCATTTCTATTTTGTCTGCCATTAGTATAGCCATCCAGCTTTCTTTTAGTTACTATTTGCATGAAATATCTTTTTACATCTTTTCACTTTTAATCTATGTTTCTGGATCTAAAGTGAGACTGTTGTAAAGAGCATATATTTAGAGTATATATAGTTAGATTATATATAAAAATATATAGTCTAACTATATGCTCTTTCCAGGAGTCTCACTATTTATATATGTGTGTGTGTGTGTGTGTATTATATATATATATATATATATATATATAGTTGTGGTTAGAGGAGATAACTTCATATATCTATCTTTCTAAATCTGCAAGGCTTGATTTGTGGACAAACACACACACACACACACACACATATATATATATATATATGATCTATCTATCTATCTATCTATATCATATCTATCTATATCATATCTATCTATATCATATATATATATATATATATATATATATATATATATAACCCATGCTTCTGGTGTCTATTTTTTGATTGGACAGACTAGTCCATTTACATTTAAAGTAATTACTGATGGGACTTATTTCTGCCATTTTGTCATTTGTTTTCTCTATGCCTTATAGCTTTTTTGTTTGTTTCTTCTTTTAAAAAATTTTTTAAAAATATTTATTTATTTTTTTAGAGAGAGAGACAGAGTGTGAGTGGGTAAGGGACAGAGAGAGAAGCAAACACAGAATCTGAAGCAGGCTCGAACTCGAGAACCATGAGGTCATGACCTGAGCCAAAGTTGGATGCTCAACGAAGTTGGATGCCGAAGTCAGGCACCCAGGTGCCCCTTTTTAATTTTTTATTTCCTTCATTACTGTTTCCTTTTGTAGTGAGTTGATTTTTTTTTTGTAGTGAAATGCTTAAATTTATTTCTCATTTTCCTTAGTGTATAGTCTATGGCTATTCATGCTATTTTCTTCAAAGCCCTTACCATAGGCTTTACATTTAACATCATAAAGTTATAACATTCTAAGTTGACATTATACCAGCTTAATTTTAACAGCATATAAAAATTCTGTTCCAGTATAGCTCTGTCCCAACCCCATCAACTTACTGATGTCACAGATTACATCTTTATACATTGTGAGTCCAAAAACTTAGAGTAATATTTTTTTAATAAATTAGTCTTTTTAACCATGTGGAAACTGAAAAGTGGTGTCACAAACCAAAATTATAATAAAACTAATTTTTTAATTGTCCATATATTTCCCTTTACTGAAGATATTTATTTCTTCATATAATTTATAGATACTGTCCAGCATCCTTTTATTTCAACATGAAGGATTCCCTTTTACACTTCTTATAAGGCAGATCCAGTGGTAATGAATTCCTTTAGCTTTCTTTATCTAGAAATTTCTTAATTTATCCCTCATGTTTTTTTTTTTAAAGTTTATTTATTTCGAGAGAGAGAGAGAGAGAGGGGGCACAAATTGGGGAGGGACAGAGAGAGGGGGGAGAGAGAGAGAATCCTAAGCAGGCTCTGCACTGTCAGTGCATAGCCTGACATGGGGCTTGAACTCACAAACTGTGAGATTATGACCTGAGCCATGATCAAGAGTCAGATGCTTAACCAACTGAACCACCCAGGTGCCCCTATCCCTCATATTTGGAAGGACAGTTTTGCTACATAAAAGTCAAAAGTTTGAAAAGTTTTTTCTTTCAGCACTTTGAATATATCATCCCACTGTCTTCTGGCTCCAAAGTTTCTGATAAGAAATCTGCTAATCTTATTGAGACAATGTGACAAGTCATTTCTCTCTTGAATATTCAAGGTTCTCTTTGTGTTTGTCTTTTGACAGTTTGATTATAATGTATTTCTGGGGGAGGTCTTTTTAAGATTATAGAACTTGTAATTTGCAAGCTTCTTGGCTTTGCAGATTCATATCTTACATTATATTCAGGAAGTTTTTGGCCATTACTTTTTCAAATAATCTCTCTGCCCTTTTATCTCTTCATCTTCTAAGACTCCCACAATACATGTGTTGGTTGGCTTGATGCCCAGGTTCCTTGGGCTCTATTCACTTTTCTTCGATCTTTTTTCTTTGTGCTTCTCAGAGTTAATATTTCAGTTGTCTATCTTTATATTCACAGAGCTTTCTTCTGTCTGCCTAATCTGCTTTTGAATACTTCTAGTAAATTTTTCATTTTAGTTATGTAATTTTCAACTCCAAAAATTATTTTGTTTTCTATCCCTCTCTTGATAACATCTATTTTATTTTGTTCATACATTATTTTCTTGAATTTGTCAATATGTTACTTTACCCCATTAGAATCTTTAAAATAGTTATTTTAAAATCTTTGTCTAGTAAGTCTGCCATCTGATCTTCCTCATAGATGTTTTCTGTTGATTTATTTTTTCCTTTGAATTTTTTTTAATGTTTATTTATTTTTGAAAGAGAGATAGAGCATGAGTGGGGGAGGAGCAGAGAGAGAGGGAGACACAGAATCTGAAATGGGCTCCAGGCTTTGAGCTGTCAGCACAGAGCCCGACACAGGGCTCAAACTCACAAACCATGAGATCATGACCTGAACCGAAGTTGGATGCTTAACCGAGTGAGCCACCCAGGTGCCCCAATATATTTTCTCCTTTGAATGGGACATATTTTTCTGCTTTTTAAAAAATATCTTGTGATTTTTTTGTTTGTTTAAAATTGGACATTTGAATATTATGTTAAGTCTGGAAATCAGATGCTTCCCTATCACCAGGGTTTGATATTAAAAAAATATTATAGGGTTTCTCTGTGCTGGGAAGAAATCTAATATATAAATTTAAGATCTTCTTAGATTTTTAGATTTTTTTCTGAGCCTATGTCTTTCCTTGAGCATATTGGTGACTGTATAAATTGCTGCACATGTTTGGTTGCTTTTGAATGTCCTAGTCCTAAATATCTGGCTCCCAAATGTAAAAAAAAGGGAAAAATAAAGGGGGGTTAAAAATAAGCTTGGTTTCTTTAAATTCCTAAGAAGTCACTTCAGCCAGTGGATGGGGCTTCCAACAGTGGTGGCCCACCTCTGTGTCTGCACCTCTACAATCAAGCAGCAATCAGTGATCAGAACACAGATTCCAAATATGTGAGGGACAAGGTCCTTTTTGGCTACCTTGGTTCCCACAAGTTGCTTCAGGAATGTTGGCATGGATGCCTGCCATAGGGTTAGGAGCTGGGGACTGGAAAGGCACTACTATGCTAAATGCTGATATTGACTGAATTTACCCTCAATATACAGGCCAAGCTTTCCCCTGGAAGCTGCAAACTTTTAAATAGACTGAAGAGTTCTAAAATATGTACATCAGACGGATCCTAACAATACAGTTGTCATGTAGGTGGAGAGGTGGATTTCTGGAGCTATGCACTCTGTTGTCTTCCCTGACGTCATTCCTCCACTAGCAAGTTTTATACCCGCATCATGAAATCAGGCTGGAAATAATACTTGATTACTGTATGATTTAGCAAATAAATCACCCGCATCATTAGTGTTGGTTGATATTTTTGTTTATTTTGCTTAAGACGAAAGTGAAGCAAACTAGAAGCATGCCAGAACTTCGCTTGTTTGGTAATGATGTGAAAGATTTCTTTGTTGACTTGGATAATAGTTTCCGAACACTGAGAACATATTTACTCAATTTTTTGTACTATTCATAATGTAACACTAAGAGACACAACACTCTTAATTTTAATGTTTAAGAATCTGCATTCTTAACATTTCCTTCTCATTTTCCTAAATCTAGACCAGATCAGAAAACTATTTCTGTAAAGAACCACATAGTAAATATTTCTGCCTTGCAAACCATACTCTCTCTGGTGCAATGACTTAACTTTGACAATAGAGTGCAAATTAGTGATAGACAATACATAAACATGGCTATGTTCCAATACAGCTTATTTATAGATGCTAAAATTTGAATTTTTTGTACTTTTCACAAGTCATGCAATATTATTCTCTTTGTGAAATGAATGAACTAAGCATTCCTGACCACTCTTCTAATTGCACAACCTGCCCCAACTCCTCACATTCTTCCATAAACCCTCTGTTCATAGTTTTTCATACCACTCAGCACGAGCTAAAACCATTTTGTTCATTTACATGTTTTCTCGTTTACTCTCTTTCTCTCCACTTTAGAATGGGAGCTTGATGAGAACAGAGAGACCTTATGATTTAGCTTCTTGTCTCTAGCACCTATAACCGTGCCTGCCATCTGGTAAGAGCTTATGTTGATTTTTTTTTTAAAGAAAGAATGGAATTCAAGAGTAAATCCATATTCACCTTACCATCACTTTCACTCTGGTATGTATTTTTATGCGACAGGGCCAAAGAATATTTCACATTACAAATGATGTGGAGAATTCCCGCTCCATTTTGCTCCTAGAAAAGCTGCAAAGAGCCATGCCCTGAGAGCACACTCGCGTCTGCAGGAGGTCCTATAGCTCCTTATAGAACGAAAGCACTGTTTCATCCAGGGCAGCTATATAAGGCAACGCTCTGTTGGAAGTTGGTTGAAAAATATTTGTGAGAAATGTTTTCCTTAGTGTTCACAGCTTAATGGAAAGTTGTTATTTTAAAGGTGCTGCACGAAGCCAGTCGTGTTCCTCGAACTGGTTCTCTATGAAACAGCTCTAAATGAGTTTCAGGCTCTCTGGGGACTTTTTTGATAGAGACCAAATTTCACAGTTCCTGACTTGGCTGTGTTTGCTCAGGGAGACAGTCTTGTTTGTCCTGCTCAGTAATTGTGAGGCGGAGCTTCCTGAGAAACCAGCCAGTTTCACCAAGGCCTTGGGTGCGGGCGGGTGGCTGATGCTCCTGGCCTCCTCTCAATGTGTTTTAAATCTGTCTTCTAACTCAAGGTGGATCTGCTGACCTGTAAAACTTGGAATAGGTGTCACAGCAAGATGCATGCTAATAAAAATTATCATCTTTAAAACTGACCTGTGTCCCTGTCGTGATCATGGAAACAACATCTGCAATCATATCCAAATAGAGCATTTTCAGTATTCTTTGCCACTTTTATCATAGGTTTCAGAGTTTATAAGGCAACAGAACCTTGTTAGTTGGAATGTCAGTATTACCTAGATCAACAAAAATTCTTACAATTTGTATGTATAACTAACTGCACTCCAGAGCCATATAATTTAAGCAGATTTTCCACAAGTGTCTCAAACTCATCAAGTTAAAAAAGAAAAAGAAAAGAAAAGAAAAGAAAAGGAAAGAAAAGGAAAGAAAAGAAAAGGAAAGGAAAGAAAAGAAAAGAAAAGAAAAGAAAAGAAAAGAAAAGAAACCAAACTTTCCCTCATAATACCGCTGACCTGACCTGGTTCCCGTGAAATGTATTCTACCTCTGTCTTTCTTTTATTCTTCCAGTCACCCAGCCACTACTCTCCCGGACCCTCTGCCCTCATTTAGGACTGAGCGCTTTCATTTCTCTGGAAGCATCCATCAGAAGGCTCCCCACGTGCTCTGTGCTCTACTCTCCCCGCTTCCCCTGCCACAAAGCCTGCACCACACCCACCATTCTTCCACTTCCAGGCCTCAGGAACTTTGCCCTGTCCATTTTGTGTCTTTAGAGCTTCATGGAGTCCCTGGTTGTGGTGATCTTGCAGAAAGTAAACAGCGAGGATCTCAAACTCCACGAATATCCTCTGAGTCCAAGGGCAAGGAGAAGTGGCCAGAGAAGGGCACCCCTGGTTACAGTACCTTTGGCCAGCATGAAGAAGGTTTGGTCCCCAGACTTAGACAAAGGCAACCATAGCAAGGGCATGGGAACCCAGAGAGCAGCACTGGGGGAAGAGGCCACGATAAGGGTCTTCTGTCAACATATTACCTTTTAGGAGCTGGGTCAAGGGAAAGTGTGTGGCTCTGGGAGGCCCGCCAGGCCGTGGTCAGTGGTAGGCATTAGAAGGTTTCTCAAGCAGCAGCAGCAGGCAGAAGGCCAAGCAAAGAGATTGGTTGGGCTGGGAGGCCGTGGGGGCCACCATGGCGTGCAGGGGCCAGCTGTGTCTTTGAGCAGAGGTTGTTCTGGGAAAGGCAGACCCAGGAGGAAGCTCAGATACCGGGAAGCCGGAGAGCAGGACCCTGGCAGAGCAGCTTTGCCAGAAGCAGACTGGAGTTCCACTGCCAGGAGAGTCCCAAACCCTGTCCTCAGCCCCCAGTTAGTGGATCCCACCAGCTTAAGAATGTAAGGGGGCTTTGGAGCAGAATCCTTTCGGCATAAATACTAGGCCTGCATGGAACCCTCCTTGTTCAAAAACGAGTGGAAAGGAAACAAAAGCAGCCAACAATGTGGAGGTCATTTTTTCCTGCTTGTTCTTAGATTCCCTGCCTCTGGAGACCGCTCTGTATCAAAGGCCTTCTTGCTCTCTGGAGGCACCAGCCAGAGACCAGAGGGAGGGAGAAAAGTAGAAACCAGGATGTTCTGTCTTTGCTTGGAAGGCCGCTCCGCAGTGGCCCCCGGAGCTCCAGCTCCCACCAGAAGGCTCCTCTTTTCTCTCTGTGGTCCCAGCCCCCTGTGCAGCTAGGGCCAGGTAGCCTGGCTCCTGGCTTCCCCTAGCTCCTCTGCTCTCATCTCCTCCCTCAACCCTGCAGCTAGTTCCCTTTATATAACTTCCCAGTTTAAAATACCCCAGGTGTTTATGCTTTCCTGATTGAACCCTGACTCATACAGGATTAGGGAGAAATTCTCCAACACAAGAAGGAAAACATAGCCCTCAAAAGGCTATGGGAACGTAATTTTATAAAAGATCTGTTGCAGAAAAAGGAAGTCATATTTAGGCAGCATCTGCTAAGGACTCAATCAAATTTAAGAAAACATGGACTTTATGAAATGGGACTGAAATCAGTCATCAAGCTAAGATTCTCTTGAAAAGCTAAACGGGGTATGAAATACAAGATGAAATAAAATATCTGAATTGCTATCCTGGAACACCAAGTTAGTAACATGGAAGACAAGCTTAAAAAAAACCTCACAAAAGAGACAAGGAGGAAAACATATTCTGAGAGAAGAAAATAGTTATAGAGGCCATCTTTCTAAACTTAGTAAAGAGTTTTATATTTTGGTTAATGCAAGATAGAAAATTTATTATAAAGCCAAGGGACCTTTGGCTAAATTTCCCCTCTTCCTGTTTTTCAAATTTAAACTTTAGTTAACATATAGTGTGTTGGTTTTAGGAGTAGAATTCAGTGATTCATCACTTACGTACAACACCCAGTGCTCATCACAGCAAGTGCCCTCCTTAGTAAGCATCACCAATCTAGCCCATCTCCCACCCATCTCCCTCCGTCAACCGATAATTTGTTCTCTATCGTTAAGAGTCTCTTGCGGTCTCCTTCTCTTCTCTTCCCTGCCTCCCATATATCCATCTGTTTTATTTCTTAAATTCCACGTATGAAATCATATGGTATTCGTCTTTCTCTGATTGACTTATTTCGCCTAGCATAATACATTCTAGTTCTCTCCATGTCATTGCAAATGGCAAGATTTCATTCTTTTTTATTGCCAAGTAATATTCCATATATATATATATATATATATATATATATGGTGGAATATCTTCTTTATCCATTCATCGGTTGATGGACATTTGGGTTCTCTCCATAGTTTGGCTATTGTTGATAATTCTGCTATAAACATCAGATGCATGTACCCCTTTGAATCTGTATATTTGTATCCTTTGGGTAAATACCTAATAGTGCAATTGCTGGATCACAGGGTAGTTCTATTTTTAGTTTCTTGAGGAACCTCCACACGGGTTTCTAGAGTGGCTATACCAGTTTGCATTCCCACCAGCAGTGTAAGAGTGTTCCCCTCTCTCCGTATCCTCACCAAACCCTGTGGTTTCTTGTGTTGTTAATTTTAGCCATCCTGACAGGTGTGAGGTGATATCTCATCATGATTTTGATTTGTTATTCCCTGATGATGAGTGATGTTGAGCATCTTTTTCATCTTTTCATGTGTTGGTTAGCCATCTGGAAGTCTTCTTTCGAAAAGTGTCTATTCATGTCTTTTGACTATTTCTTAACTGGGTTATTTGCTTCTTGGGTGTTGAGTTTAATAAGTTCTTTATAGATTCTGCATACTCGCCCTTTGTCAGATATGTCATTTGCAAATATTTTCTCCCATTCTGGAAGCTGCTTTTTAGTTTTGTTGATTGTTTCCTTTGCTGTGCAGAAAATTTTATCTTATTAAGGTCCCAATAGTTCATGTTTCTTTTGTTTCCCTTGCCTTCAGCAATGTGTCTAGTAAGAAATTGCTCTGGCTGATGTCAAAGAGGTTGCTGTCTGTGTTCTCCTCTAGGATTTTGATGGCTCCCTGTCTCACATTTAGGTCTTTCATCCATTTTGAATTTGTTTTTGGATATGGTGTAAGAAAGTGGTCCAGTTTTGGTGCTTCTGGATGGTTCAGTCGGTTAAATGTCTGACTTTGGCTCAGGTCATGATCTTATGGTTCGTGAGTTTGAGCCCCACATTGGGCTCGCTGTTGTCAGTGTGGAGCCTGCTTTGCATCCTTTGTCCCCCTCTCTCTCTGCCTATGCCCTGCTCATGCTCTCTCTCAAAAATAAATAAACATTAAAAAAAGAAAAGAAAGTGGTCCAGTTTCATTCTTCTGCATGTTGCCATCCAGTTTTCCCAACACCGTTTATTGAAAAGACTGTCTTTTTTCCATTGGATATCCTTTCCTGCCTTTTCAAAGATTAGTTGATCATATAGTTGTTGATTGGCTAAATTTTTTAAAAGTTAGATTTTGAGCAAGATATAAATGTGTGTCATATGGAACGCCTGGGTGGCTCAGTCGCTTAAGCATCCGACTTCGGCTCAGGTCATGATCTCACAGTCCGTGAGTTCAAGCCCCGCGTCAGGGTCTGTGCTGACAGCTCAGAGCCTGGAGCCTATTTCAGATTGTGTTGTCTCCCTCTCTCTCTGACCCTCCCCCGTTCATGCTCTGTCTCTCTCTGTCTCAAAAATAAATAAAAATGTTAAAAAAAATTTAAATGTGTGTCATAGTTTGTATCAGGAATTCTAAAAGCCAGTTGTGAATCAGATTCACCTGAGAACTGTTAACAAACAAAAAATTCATGAACCCTAGCCTCAGACGGTTTTTGAGTAGGTCTGGGACAGAGCATGAGACTCTGTAATTCAAAAAATGATCTCAGCTCATTTGACACAGCTGGCTCTGACCAGGGTTTTAAAACTATGGGTTTGAACAAAAAGTTAAATTACTGCACCATCTGGTGGCAGCATACCCTAACTGCAGATTCTGTGTGTTGATGGTGGAGGTGGTTCCTGTCTGGAATAGGTCCTGATTTCTCTTTCTTCTTTCTTTCTTTCTTGCTTTCTTGCTTTCTTTCTTTCTTCTTTCTCTTTTTAAAGTTTATTTACTTAATTTTAGTAACCTCTACATCCAGTGTGGGACTCAAACCCATGACACCGAGATCAAGAGTCCCATGATCTTCTGACCGAGCCAGTCAGATGTGCTGGATCTGATTTCTTTTAACTGAGTTAATGCTATTGAACAAAAATTAGGCTCAGGTCATGATATCGCAGTGTGTGAGTTTGAGCCCCACCTGGGGCTCGCATTGGGCTCACCACTGTCAGCACAGAGCTTGCTTCAGATCCTGTCTCCCTCTCTCTCTGCCCCTCCCCTGCTTGCTTGCTTGGTCTCTCTCAAAAATAAACACTTAAAAAATTATCTCAATAGATGTGAAATAAACATGTATTAACGTTCAATATTCATTCATGATATTGGCTGCAAATGTTTGGGGAAGAAAGAAGGAGATCATTAAGTGAGCTGGGCATGAAAAGACAAAAGAAGTACCAACATCCATAATGAATTAAGGCCCAAATACCCTTCCGTTAGTTTTCAAGCGGGACGCTCTTTTTTGAGAGAGGTCCTAAGCCTCTCCCTGCCATAGACACTCTGCTGTCAGGGTCATGCTGTCCTCTGGGACTCATTGAATCCTTAAGGCACTCAGGCCTAAAAAATGGCAGAGGCCAAAAATTGACTCCCTGAGAAAAATTCTTCAATCATAGATAAGGATAACCAAAGGGGAAAAAAATGTACAAAATACTGAAAATGAAGGGAGTTTACCTTGTGCAGTAGTGTGCAGCCCAAGTCACAGCCACTTGTGGGACACCTGAGTATCAAATCCAGCCTTGTTTTGAGACTTTCTTTTCTGGGTGTCAATTCAAAAATGCCATATTTAACAACCACCATTCAGGAGTGTTTTCCCCTTGCCCCCGCAGATGTTAGACCCTGTGATGTTCCGACCAAGAAAAGCTGAACCCTATTTCACACCTACCTAGGTCCGTGCTCTTGGTTCCAATTTCCTTTTTTGAAGCTCAGCTTCTTTCCCAAAAAAGCTGGCCCAAGAATCACTCCATCTTTCCAGTGAGACTCCACCTACCAACGAGGGTGCAATCCAGCCCTTGTGGATTCAACAGTAAAACCATATTAAAACACAACACGACCATGTCATTTTCATCCTACAAGACACCCAAATACGGTAAAGAGTTGTTTACAGAAAGAAGTGTTCACATTGGGGCTGTTGGTGTACGTGTGCATGCGTGTGTGTGTGTGTGTGTGTTGTTTGTTTTTAGTGTCAGAATGCTGACTTCAACTCAGAAATGAATTGCTAAGTAGCTATATAAAGAAGAAAAAGGAGACAGAAAAGGAAAATAATTAATTAAAAAGGAGTCAGAAAGTAAAACCAAAGGGTGGGGCTCGGTTGTTAAAAAAATCGTGTGCTTGCATAGGCTATTTCTGAGGACAATGGTGGAGGAGAGAGTGAAATGTAATTCCAGATACTTTATTGCAGCTACACTTTGAGCTAAGAGGGCAGCACAGGAAGCAGTCAGCTCCGTTCTGGTTTAACGTGATCAGGAGCCTTCCCTCTGGGATGAGATGCTAAATCCACTGGCTCCTTTCTGAAAGGTCTTAATGAGCCAGCCCAAAGTTGAAGCTGTTTCTCCATTGGTCAATGGCAAAAGTATGGAAAATTCCAGACAGTAGATAAACAAAAATCTTCAAATGTATTTGGCTTTGGGGGTGCATGATATATGATGGTAGAGTTTTCAGTAGCAGATTTCCTTCCTAATGATGTTTTTCTTCGGCTAATAAGGCAGTCCCCCTCTCTGTGCCTGCACATTTGTGGCTGCACCAGCTCACCCTGCCTCAGAAGCTCTGCCACTCTGGTTTTCGCCACTGTCACCTGCTCATGTGCAAGTCCTTCTGATGATTCTTAACAAATGCAAGCAGATGAATGCAGTTAAGCTCTACTTATTGTAGAAGCTGGAACCTGGCATTGTCTGTGGTGACTGGGTAAAATAACTTAAATATTTGGTATACATATTGGTATGCTCTCTGTCTCTCTCTTTTGTGTCTATGTGACAAATACGATTTCCTGAGAAATCTGAACATAAGCTTTATAGGAACCAGCATTGACTCTAACTGGGAGTCATTGGGTAGAGACTCCAACGACATGAAAGCAAAGTCACTAAATGTCAATTCACTTCATGACCAATTTCCTCAATTAATGAGGATTTCTCCCCAAGTTTGGTGTTGCTTTGACCTGGCCACAGGTCTCTGACCCTGCCCGTTTCTGTCCTTGTCATTTGTGTATGCAAGTGGCCAGCTTTCCGATAACTACACAAGATGCTGACTGTCTTCTACTCCAACAGATTTTGCCCCTGACCTGGTATTCGTGTTTTCAGTAGTATCTGCCCCTGCCTCTATAGCGTTTTAGAGAGAGGAGGATCCTTCCTGAAACAGGGCCCTCTCTGTTTTTGCTGATTTGACCACTGCTTCTGCAGCCCCACCCTTGCCAGGTGCCTGTACCTGCCGCCTGCCTCTGGCAGTGAGACCGCAGCAAACTGGTCGCCTGGTGTGAGGGATTTAGGGCCTGGGCAGAGGTCACACTGGTCACCAGCGCACTTGGTGATTTGGAATACCGGCTCCGTGATTTGCCTGCTTCGTGGCCCCACCGCCTGCCGAGGATGTGGCTCTTCATGGCCACGGTTGGGGAGGGGCTGCAGAGGGACAGGAGCCTGGTGATGGTACCTGCCCAGGTCTCCACACCCCCCAGGGAACTGGGCAAGTGCTTTTGTTAAATCTCAGCAGTGTCCAAGGGAATTGCCTCAGTGTCCATGACAGGGGGACTACTCAAGCGGGTGTCACAGCCTGCCTGCGAAGCGAGGCAGGGGGACCCAGAGTGGGACTGTTTGGGGAGGGGAAGCGTGGGAGACAGAGGTCAAGGTGGCACCTCCAGGAGGACGGCCCAGGAATGGAGAAATGGTGGAGCCGGGTGGAGAGAGATCCACCTGCACATAGTCAAGGGGCCTCTGGTTCTGAGTGAGGACAGAGGATCCAGGGGCAGGACGGTAATGATGTACATTTACTCAGGTTCTCTCGGAAAAGGTAAATGTGAGGGGTGCCTGGGCGGCTCAGTCGGTTAAACATCCAACTTTTGGTTTAGGCTCAGGTCATGATCTCCCAAACTGAGATCGAGCCCCCGCATCCAGCTCTGCACTGGCAGCATGGAGCCTGCTTGGGATCCTCTCTCTGCCCCTCCCCTACTCTCTGTGTCTCTCACTCTCAAAAATAAATAATTAAATCTTAAAAAAAAAGAGAGAGAGAAAAAGAAAAGGTAAATGTAGAGGAAGTGAAAGTCCTGAAGTTACTTTCTGATGTCTTTTTATTACTTTTTTACTTGTTACTTCTTATTTTTTTAACTTTTTTTTTTTTTGAGAGAGAGAGGGTGCAAGTGTGTGAGGGGGCAGAGAGAGAGGGAGAGAGAGAGAAGTGGGGTTCACCTGGAGCGGGGCTCAAGCTTGCAAGCCATGAGATTATGACGGTATATATAATGTATGTATTATATATATATATATATATATATAATATATATAACCGAAAAACACAGAAATACCATTTTTAAGTGTGCAATTAAGTGGCATTAATTACATCCATAATGTACAACCATCACCACTATCTATTTCCAGCATTTCCTTACTTCCAACAAGAAACTCTGTACCCATTAAGCAGTAACTGTGCATTGCCTCTTCCTTGGCTCCTGGTGACCTTTATTCTACTTTCTGTCTCTGTGAATTCATCTCTTCTAGATACCTCAGTTAGGTGGAATCATAAAATATCTTTCTTCTAGTGTTTGGCTTCTGTTACTTAGCATAATGTCTTCAAGGTTCATCTATGTTGTACATGTGTCAAAATTTCTTTCGGTTTTATGGCTGAATAATATTCGATGTCTCTTTTTTGACCGCTGGATTTCTCCCACTTTGCAAAAACACAGAGTACTCCATGGCATACACGAAGCCGTGCACATCATTGAAGGCTTTGTCTTAAGAAAAGACACCAGGGCTAGTGGCGAAGCGGCCCCTGGCAGCTCAGGCTGCTGAAGAAAAGAGTTGCTGCCTTAATAAATCCACTCTTTCTTTCCACGGACATCTCCTCCCCATCAAGAACTGACCACATCTGACCTTTCTGAGTTGGGCAAACTTGGAAGAATGACCCGGCAAGGAGTTAAATATATGGAGAAAGATGATTCAGAGTCCATTTTAATCTTTGCCTACACCTTAAAGGAAAAGAAATGTTCCTAATTTGTGGTTATTTACAGCACTGTAAATCAAGCAAATGCCATGAAGTGCCAATAAAAATTTTTAAAAATCAGCCTTAAATAGCTAAACTCTCAACAGCAGCTCATAAAGTGAGGCTTGGCAGTTGTTAGGTAGTTATGGTTAAATTGACAGTCCTTTGGGGAGTTAAGATATCCAAGAAGCAGAGGTAGTTCAGACTATAGTGTAAATGGTTGGGCTTGTTGGTTGAAGAGATTTTATAGCACACATTTAAGCTTCACCGCCTGTGAGAAGGTGAACAGGAAAAAGAGGTTATCACTTCTTCATAGCCGCTCCATTCATTATCGACCTCAGGGGGTCTTGCAGCACCCGAGAAAAGGCAAGGCGGAGGCTATTTAAAGGCGGAAATCATTTCTAGGTAATGTGATATTGTCAGGCAGAGAGAGATAGGGAGGGAGGGAGTTAGAGAGTTGTGCAAATCTAGTAAAGATCCAAAAAGAGAACGTTAAAAAAACAATATATCAGAAAAGGAATTTTTAAGACCACAATAAAGAAAAATAACAAAAATGTAATTTCCTCTGAGACTTTCTGACAGAAGATGGTAGGGCACAGTTATACTGACTCCCTATGCTAGAAGCTCCCCAAATAACAAGAAGAAAAGCAAAACAAAAGAGTTGATGAAACTTGGCTTGGGCTCAACCACAGAGTATGATGAATATCTGTTGTATGCCATGACATTTTCACCAGATGAGTCCTACCTCTCAGGCAGGGGAGTGCTCTGAAAGCAAGTGGAACAAAATGCTAAAATAGCCAACTAACTATCCCTTACTTAGAAAGACAAGGACTTGGGTCATGAGGAGACACAGGAAAAAGTGTAAATCCTGATGGGCTTTTCGTTTCTTAACCTAGAGCTAGAGGGAAGGGAGCTGCCAGACTTATTTTCCCCTATCCAGAAATGGATGAGAAGTGAGACAGGCCTGAACAAAAGACAGAAAACATGACCTGGCTTCCAGTCGCTTACCTGAGTCAGCTGAACAAAGAAGTCAATGGTGAGAGCTGCCGTATTTCACTATGAGCTTTTTCAAGTCCTGCCTGGGACACCTGCTCCTCCTGGAGAGAGGAGTTATGCCCTCATACAGAGCAGATTGCCTGAGAAATATGAGCCCAATGTTGTTTTGAAGCACATACCTGGACTGAAGTTGCCAGGGACACTTTGCGCTCCCTGGTCCCACAACCATTTTTTAAAGTTTATTTATTTATTGGGGGGGGGGGGTCAGAGAGAGAGGGAGAGGGAGAGAATCCCCAACAGGCTCCACCCTGTCAGCGTAGAGCCCAACATGGGGCTCGAACTCACGAACCATGAGATCATGACCTGAGCTGAAACCAAGAGTTGAAGGCTTAACTAACTGAGCCGCCCAGGTGCCCTGGTCCCACACCATTTTTGAGCAAAGAGTAGTAGTAAGTATAAGGACAAAAGGTGTGACCTGAATGTTATTTTCAAAAAGGACAAAATCAAACAGAACAAACCAAAAGCAAGTGCAGAACCTATATGAAAAGAAAATTTCCAGAAAAAGAATAACATTTATGACAAATATTACTCTATGTACTCTACCCAGAAACTAAAAAGGAAATACATTTTGAAAAGCAATCTCAAAGAGGATATAAATGATACAATTATCACAGAGGAGAGAATAATAAGGGCATGAAAAGTGAGCCTCCTAAGGGCAAGAAAGAAATACAAGATACTTTAAAAAACAAAACAGGGGTGCCTGGGTGGCTCAGTCGGTTGAGCATCCGACTTCGGCTCAGGTCATGATCTCACGGTTTGTCCTGCGACAAGTTCTGTGCTGACAGCTTGGAACCTGGAGCCTGCTTTGGATTCTGTGTCTCCCTCTCTCTCTGCCCCTCCCTCCCTCGCACTCTGTCTCTCTCTATCTCTCTCAAAAATAAATAAACATTAAAAAATTGAAAACAACAACAACAACAACACCCATAGAGATGTGAAAACAGAAAAAGGAAAACTCAATACCACTAAACTTAAGATGAAAGACTGAAATAGGAGATTTAACTAGAATTTGACTCTACTCTGTTAGTATGCATGATTGACACCCAATACCTAGTAGAGTGGTGCAGTGTAGGTACATATCATTGAATAAATGAATCAGGAAAATGGCAATTTCGAATAAGGGAACAGAAAAGGGAACTGAAGAAATAATTTAGATATAAGAATTTTTTTTCCTGAAATAAATTAGATTTCAGTCTGTAGACCCAGAAGACACAG